>NC_141693.1:1325753992-1326373992 GCF_964263255.1 Lissotriton vulgaris | reverse complement strand
TACATATCCTAATTAATTCACGAGGACCTTCCTCATTCATATTAGTTCTCCAGTCCTTTATTAGTGCATTAGCCATTTCCCCTACAACATCCTGCTGAGTCATTTATGGGTATTGTGTTAAAGTTGTGAAAACCTCGTCCAATCGTATATCGGCATCCAGATCCCATTCACAGGTCCTAACAAATAAAACCACTTTGTCACCTTCCGTTAGGGTAGATCTATGATGACCTCTAGGAGTTGCAGGTTTATGAACTACAGTCTTTCTATGAAGGAGTTGCAGCAGAGGCAGCTGGCAATGTAGGACACATTTGAACTACTGGAGATAATTGGGAAGTCCCTGTTGGGACTGCATTATTCCTGACAGGATTCGGCGAATAAGGAGGCAGGACTGGTCTGCAAAACATTTCTTCTAGTTTTGAATCCTCCTCCTCTAAACCCTTAAATACTGTTTCTCCCTTAGTCACATATACTTCCTGCAATTGAAGTTTAAATCGTCTCTCATCACTTCCTACACTTTCTTCTTGAATATTTAATTGTAGCTTTTTAATCTTCTTCACAATAGTCTGCTCTTCAGCTTTCTTCCTACCCTTTTCTTCTTAAATCCGTTTCTGTTTAATATATTTTTTCCATAATCCTAAAGCATCAAACATACTCTGCCTACTTTTCTTTTTAAAAAGTTGTTGTTCTATGTATTCCAATTTATTTAAATCAAAGGTACCATGAAGTGGCCACTGTAAACTAGCATCTGCCTTTGTGTATTTATTCCATAATGCACTAAACAGTATGGAAGAAATACCATATTTAATGTACATGTCATAATTCGGAGTGCCTTCTAAAGGCACTGGCTGTCTTTCTTCCAGGATATTATTTTTGTTGCAACAGAAACACAGTGCATGAAGAGTGCTCATAACAAGCATGTTTACCAAATACTTCTTAACAAAAGCATTAAGAGACTCTTATACCAAACCCAAAAGATGAGAAAAAAGTCTCACATTACCTGTCAAGACATTTGCAAATTACTGTTACCAACAAAACCCAAAAAGAACAACCAATTTGATCCTACCTGATCGCAGTACTCCAACTCCCACCTGTCGATCCTCGAATCAATAGATCACCTCAAAAATGCCAACCGAAGAGCCCCAGTTGAGACACACAGCCACCAGAAAGGTCAGGTCGATAAGCTGAAAACCACCTTGCCGCGAGATCAGTCCTTAGTGTTTCTGTCTCGTCGAAATGATCTCCTTCTGGTCCAGCTGTGTCCTTCAGTTGGGCCCCACATTAGGCGCCAATTGTAGTGGTGAGATTCCTACCAATCTTACTGGTGCAGGAACCCCTTTTGTCTACAGGTTCAATAAATGAGGATCGACACTGGAGTGGACCAAAACACAGGTTTATTATATCTCACAAGATGGCTCCGCCATACAGACACTACAAGTGCATGAGAGGGAACAAACTAGAACAGTTTCAAACCTTCCTTTTATACATTTTGGGTACCATAGGAATTCACCTGAAACACGTTTGTCACAGTTATATCATACTTTATATAACCCTATTAAGGCATTTTTACATAATGCTTACACAAGTCCTTACACAACACCTACATGCTGTACTGTGGAATCCTGATAAACCCCTACCCACGTCATCTTTGTAGATAGGCAAGGGAGGTTACAGATGTTGGCAGGCAAACAGATTAGACATCCGTGCACGTAGGCCCTTTGACAGGGCAGGGCTGCTTACTCTTACACGCAAGCCTTATCAATACAACCAGCTTTCAGTGAACACGTAACGTCTGACTTCACCAGAGTCCCCACAGAAACACAAAATGGGGCTGGTAGACAAAATGGCTGAGAGCAGAGGCTAATTTAACAAAATTAAATTTTTTACTGTTTAACACAATGGGCAAACTGAAAACCCATAGAGTGGATACAGCATGTCTCAAAGAGACAGGGCATGTGCTGCATAGGCAAGACCTAAAAAAAAGGGATAACAAAGAGTGAAGTTGAGGTACATTATAAGACAAATAAGCGATGGATTGAGGAAGAAAAAGAAAGAAGGTTAAAGGGATCAATGGTAAATATAGTGAAAGCATAAGTAAAAGAAGAAATGGATTACTAAGATGAGACCAAATAAGGGGCCTGATCAGTGCTTAATTTGAGCCAGTGGTTTCTGTTGCTAGGCACCGGTACTTAATCGTCAACACCGGAGCTTGAAACAGTCTGCCACAAGGTGGCGCTGTCTGTCTAATTTCAAAATGATCACAACAGGTCATTTTTATTCAATACACATTAAAAACGACAATTTCCTGCCATACAAGACATTCTTATAGCTTTGGAGGCTTGAAATACTCTGAATTGCCACACTTGTAGGAGTGTGATGGTTCGTTGCTGTGTTGTTACTATCATTGGTAGCATGGCAAGGGCAATGTGTGGTGCAGGTTGCTATGGCCTCCTTGTGAGAGTCCTAGCACTTATTTGTTTTACAAACTAAGCACTGGGCCTGATGTATCAGAGGCTTTTACACATTCTGTGTCTGTGGTAAAATGTATTGATAGATAAGGGCCAAGAATAATTACATGGAATTAGGGTGTGAAAGTGGAATGAAAACATGAAGGTAATGGAACAAAGTGTAACGAGAGGGTCAAACAACAATTGGCACAAAGGGTGGGGAAAGAGGGATGAGGGGCAAAGAAAGAAGACGTGAACTATGGGCGTAACAAGGATAACATGCCTAACTAACATCCTTCAGTTGATCTGCTGATGGGCCTGATGTACCCCTCCTGTGGCTGAATAGACCCCCACAATTCCCACTGAGAGGCTGAACTGACAACTGAGTGGCCCTAGCAAGGTGTGGGGCAGCCCAACAGATGGCTACCCAGACCGTAACCCTGGAGCACCACTGACCTCCTTTGACAGAGAACAAGACTGTGTGTGTGCTGTTTGGCCTCCATATTGCTAAGTGACTTTCCCTACTATCATTTGTATGTTGTCTGAGTGAGAGAGCTGGGATGTGGATTGGCTGCCCTGTGGGTGGTGGCCTGCGTACTTCCTGACCCTTGCTGGCTGCCCGGCAGTTGGCACACACACCATTCCTGACCTGGCCTGCCCTCTGCTATCCTCTGCAGCTTAAAGTGAGTGACATCCCTGGTGCTCCCACCCCCAGAATTTAATTGGGAGCAGCATATATACTTGTAAAAAACCCAACCGCATTAATCATATCATAAACTGTCTCCCTGTTCACTTTCCAGTTTGCCAGTCCTCACAACCTTGCTCTTCAACCATCTCAAGTCCTTCTTCACGATAACATTGACTCAATTAGGACCTGTATTACCAAGAACAATCCTCATGTCTTTGGCACATTGATCAGCTCTGCCATTTTTGCAACTGTAACTCCCCTTCTGCAATTTAAAGCCTATCTCAAAAGCTGACACTATCATTGTCCTCAAGACATCTACACTTCTTGGGGCACTTGTTATGCCAAAACCATCAACTTGAGCCTTGCTGTCCTCACAAATATCATAGCTAGACTAATCAACTCCTGCAGAACTGAAGTCCTCATGCAGTCTGTCTTGCATGCCATCATTATCCTAATAGTGAAAAAAAAGACACAGCTGACCCAGAAATTCCCTCTTATTTATTGATGCATCGTGCCCTACCTGCTTTGCTAAGGCACCTAAAACAGTTGTTACTCGCCAGTTGTCATCACACATGAAGGCAAACAACCTCATAAGTGATTATCAGTCAGGTTTCAGACCCCACCAGGACACTGAAACTACCCTTCTTAACATTATGAAAGAACTTCTTGATGCATGTCTCCCTTGCATGCAACTCTTCATGGGTCTCTTGGCTCCCCTCTAAAGTTTGTCCCTGTCAGCCCATGTAACTGAAACTACAGTGTCTTAGTTTGAAGCCTTCATGCTAAGCTGTTTTAACCATGTCAAATTGAGACGATTCCTCTCCAAGACCCTATGGCTCATCCCTGTTACCATCACTCTTCAAATTTTCATGGCACCTCTTGCCATCATATTTAACTCTTCTAAGATCAACATTCACATGTATGCAGATGATACACAGCTCTTCCTCAGAATAATCAATGAACTGGGCAAGCTCCTTAATTTGACTCAGTGCCTTGCCCTTGATCACCGCTAGTTGGAGCACCACTGGTTATGCCTCTGGCCTGCTGAGCTGGTCCCCCCACCAAAGTCATTGAATAAAGCTTGTAACTTAGGAGTGCTCTTTGACCATGATCCCTCTTTCATCCCCACAAAAAATGATGATGTCTTCAGAACCACTTTCCAACATCTCCAAATACTAAATAGGGTTTTGGTTTTAATGTATTGCTTCCAGAAAATCTCTCTGATCATCTCCGTGGTACTTTCCCTTTTGGAGAACTGTAGTTACCTATACACTGGACTTTCTGTAATGACCATTTAAAAGTTTGAAAGAGTTCGAAAGTACTCTGTTTGCCTTTTAATTGGCCTGAATAATCAAGACCACATCTCCCCTTCCCTAAAATCCCTCCATTGGCTCCCAGTAAAAAGATAGTTCAACTTTGAAGACCCTTTGCACAACACATAGTGCACTCCATGACTGTGCACCTAACTACATCAGAAACCCTTTCACTTTGTAACTTCTGTCCAGGAACCTACCTCAGCCCCTCTGACTAAGAACAAAGGACTCCAGTCGATAAGCAGGGCTAGATACAAAAGAGTTATTGAATGCCTCCTGCCAGTGCAGTGATCCTCCCTGTGAGAAGGCCAAACAGAGTTACATGAATATGAATCAAGAGTCATTATTTAGGACAAAGAAAAACTGAAAAACACCAGAATGGTGGTTGTCTCAAAGTTTTCAACATCGAGTAACACCTTCAAAAAAATCATTCATAAACATTGGCCAATGCTTGTTATGGAACCAGATTTCAGGAACATATTTTCTCAAACACCGATATTTGCTTACACCAGAAATAAAAATATTGGAGAAATACTGAAACAGGAACGTAGAAAAGTACAGAATTTCAAGGGATATTGCCATGCATGAACTGCAAAAATTGTAATGGTATAATTAGAGGAACCAAAATCAATCACCCTATGAAAGGAAACGTCATCAAGCTACAAACGACAGCCACTTGCGAAACTGAAAATGTAATTTACCTATTGAAATGCCCTTGCGGGAAAATATATATAGGTAAAACTGAGAGAAAATTTAAAACAAGAATTAATGAACATAAATCAAACATTAGAACCATGAACACCAAGTCCACAGTTGCAACTCACTTCATGGAGGCCAAACACCACATATCCCAGTTAAGATATCTTGTCTTGGAAGTAGTTGAAAAATTAGAAGGGAGAGATAATAACAAACATTTGCTTAGAAGAGAAAACTATTGGATGGTGAGACTACAATCACGTAAACCTTATGGTCTCAATGAAAGACTAGAATACTCATGTTATCTATAATACACTAATGTTACTCGCATTGGTTCTGTTCCCAGGAATTGCATAGTGGTCCAGGAATAGCATTAAGCATACGTAAAGATATCCAGGAATTGTTACATGTAATGGTAAAGATGTACTAACTGATACACATAGCATTCCTGAAATCTGAAACACGTGACACACACGTTAGAGGAACAAGTCACCCCGTCACTGGTATTTTCTCATCGTTAGTTAAAAAAATCTTTTTATTATTTTTTATTTTTAATATTTATTTTTCAGCGTTATTCTTCTGCTCATTTTATGTTGTGTTTTAGACTTCATATGTGAAGGTCATATCTTTTGCCGTGTTAACTCCGTTATACTACTGTGTTAAAACACATCGCGTTATTTACTACTAGCATATACATGTCCCCCGTACTTGGGGACGTTCGAATAGACCGTTTTTTATCTTGGTGTCATTACGCGCGTCATGACCGTTCGGGTAAAACCTTCTATAACATGGCGGCCATACTCATTGGCTCAGCTAAGTCCGTTGTTGATATTTATACAGGAAATGCATGAAAGTTTCTCATTACGAGAATCGCATTGAAGAGGGGAGAACGTCCGCAGCATTGGCATCATTTATATAAGTAAGTAATATGATAGCGAGTAATTGACTCGAGGCATCTAAAAGGAAGATAGATCGATAGTGCTTATTCACTTCCATTTAGATCCGCTTTACTCTACAGTTTAGTCGACGTGATACCGAAAGACGAGTTTAGGAAGACTCGTAAGTAGACATACCTCAGAATGTGGCACTTTCGTTTTTTCGTTTGCACAGTAGTCGTTGCTGTTTCCGTGTTGCACAAATCGCAGTGCACAAACTTCATTTTACCAAATCAAAAGTTTTAATCACCCTATGACACTTATCCAAAAGCCGTTTCTTACAGTCACTTTACAATTTCTGTGGGCAATACTGGGCAGTATTGTGTCACCTACACAAGTGTTTAACACATAAGTAACTTTGATGTGCATATTTTCTATGCAAATATATTATTAATAATAGTGTATAAATAACTTTGTTCATAAAACAGCTCCCTGATGAAGAGCTTTTGCTGCTCGAAATGCATTGGAGCATGGGACACCATGGATATTGAATAATGTTTTGAAATGAAAGATGATCTAGCCATCTATCTATCTCTGCATTTCTAAAGCACCCTACATACCCGTGAGGGTCTCCAGGCGCTGATGGGGGAGGGGCGGGGGGGGGGGAAGGGCTGCTACTGATTGAAGAGCCAGGTCTTGAGAAGTCTTCTGAAGGCCAGCATGTCCTGGGTCTGTCGTAGGCTGGTGGGCAGAGTGTTCCAGGTCTTGACGGCGAGGTAGGAGAAGGATCTGCCGCTGGCGGTGGCTTTCCAGATGCGAGGAACTGTGGCGATGGCGTGGTTGGCTGAGCGGAGGCTTCGGGTGGAGGTGTGGAAGCTGAGTCGGTTGTTGAGGTTCGTAGGTCCGGTGTTCTGTAGTGCCTTGTGTGCGTGGATGAGGAGCTTGAAGGTGATCCTCTTTTTAACGGGGAGCCAGTGCAGGCCTCTCAGGTGGGGTGTGATGTGGCTGCGTCGGGGTACGTCGAGGATCAGTCGTGCCGAGGCGTTCTGGATTCGTTGTAGTCGTCTCAGGAGCTTGGTTGTTGTTCCTGAGTAGAGGGCGTTCCCATAGTCGAGTCTGCTGGTGACGAGGGCGTGGGTGACGGTTTTTCTCGTGTCGGGGGGGAGGGGGGGGTCCATTTGAAGATCCTGCGGAGCATTCGGAGGGTGTTGAAGCAGGACGTGGAGACGGCATTGACTTGCCTGGTCATGGAGAGGGTGGAGTCGAGGATGACCCACAGGTTGCGTGCCTGGTTCGTGGGTTCCGGGGCTGCGCCAAGCGATGTGGGCTACTAAGAGTCTTCCCAGGCTGATGGGGTGGGTCAGAGAACGAGGACCTCGGTCTTGTTCGAGTTCAGCTTCAGTCTGCTGTCCTTCATCCAATCGGCCACGGCCTTCATTCCTCTGTGGAAGTTGGCTCCACAGAGGAATGATGTAATTAATGAAATTACAAGTTCATGAAAATTGAATAAAAAAAAGTTCATACTGAACTGTTATCAAAGAGTTGCAATTATTGAATCATCCCCACAGCAGAGGATAAGCTGGATTACATACAGGGGGATGCAACCAATTACATTGGAAGCACAACTCTACTGGAATATTTCGACGTAACAGGTGGAAACGTCACCACTGGAGTACCAACAAAAACGAATCAAAGTTATAACCAACAGAATCTAATTAAAGGCTGTGCGCAAACAATTCCCTTAAATTTCTAGACCTTGCATCAACGGCTGGAGTATGACTAAATCAAATTCAGAAGACCTATTCGCCTACTTTCCCTGCATTTTGTTAGTGACACTGCCTCTTTCCTCATTCAGAGTCATGTTAGTCAGATGTTGAAGTTATGCACACTTCGCATCTGGTCCTAAACTTCTACCTTAAAGGCCTTATCTTCATATTGTTACCTTGGCAGCTATCCCTACGCTTTCATTCATTGTGTTTACATACGGCCAGATTTTGTAATTGCAAACTTCACTGCTCTGAGTCTCATTGTTCTTTGAGACAATTGGGTGGTTAGCAGCACTCTATAAAAGCAAATATAAATAAACCTGGAGTGGTGGAAGAAAGGGTGATTATGGCATACCATGCGTCATGGGATTAAACAGGAAGAAAAGGTAAAAGGTGGAATTAATTGCAGATAAGATGCTGAGGAGAAAAACCTATGAATACCCGGGCAGAATAGGTCATAAGTGAAATAATAAGGGGCGAAAGAGGTTTAAGAAAGGAAGAGGGCTAAAATGAGTAAAGTGAAATGAACATGTAAGCACGAACAAGTGGTAATGGGACATTGTGGATCAGATAAGAGGGATGCAGGGATTTAGAGGGGAAGAGGGCAACATTCAGCAATAAAAGATGGGTTGATAAAAAGGGGGTGGACTGGGCACGTTGCATGTGCTGCAGCGAATTATCTGGCACTTAGCTGACAGTCCTAGTAGACAAGCAGGCTACCATCAGTCTTCTTGCCTGTGCAGTGACTTATGATCGCTGTGAAGGTATACTTGGTTTAAGAACACAGAGGTGTTACAGTGGCATGCACAGGGTGATTGGGATGTCCAACATGGCGTTAGAGTAACTCCTTGTGATGCTCACAGCAGGAGGAGTGAGTAGGCTAGGCTCATCGGGCATGAGCGAGTCTGAGTCTGTCTGGTCCATGTTTGTTTTGCATCAACATCGCCGGTAAAACATCCACAAAACCTCATGTAGGAAAGGTAGTATCCCACCACCTACCTGTATGAAGTTAGATGTTTTTGTTAATAAATTAACCTATGCCTGGAACAGGTCACCAGTCATGTGCCCTCTCTACTTGCCTTTCTGTTGTCAAAAATAGTAGTTGTGGACTCACAGTTCTATTTCTAGAAGAGATGAAGCCTACATGTGAACACATGACGATTCATCCATTCTATAGCGTTAATACCTCTTGTCAAGGTCCCAAAGTACTGTGCAGATAAGGAGTCGGTGATCGTGATTTTGTGGAAATGAATAGACGACGGGTGTTTGTAGCTGTCATCTGTAAGAGTTGCAGTGGTAGGTGGTGACATTTGAAAGGGGTGGGATCTAAAAGTTGGCTAGGATTTTTATTTAGAGAGCAAGCACAATGTACAAACGTAGTGTTTGGGGGGAAGGGTCTTACTCCCGAGAAAATATTTAAAAAGATTGACAAATGAAGCATTGTAAAGCAAATTAATTTACTGAGAAAGAAAGGCTTATAAAGCATTGGGAACATGTAGTCATGAAATATTAAACACATTAAAAATCGTCCCATATCTTACTGCAATAATAAGTTCAACAGTTACTGTGGTGTGCACATTGTTCAGCGCGACAACTTCAGACACTTTAAAGTGTGTGCATGTCCAGTATCTTGAATTACATGCTGCATCAACTTTGGAAGGAAATGCTCCAATCAGGCTATGGGAAGCACCCACAGCAGCTGGCTGCGATCAGTTATATAGAAAAATGTGCAGACAAGCCTTTAAGAAGGATTACAAAAGTGGGTCTTTCTTTAAAACGGAACATGTAAAATACATTTCTATAATTCCCATAGTGTGCCACAGTACTGGTGTTTTGGTTTCTCTCCGAGATGTTATTGCATACAGATATATAACACAACTGACAAACACCTAATACCTGCCAGTACTATTGGCCATGTCAATGGTTTTTAGCTGTTTAAGATAATCGAGTAACAACGATTTTGAACTGTTTTAATTCTGCAATTGTGAAATTGTGAAATTCATATTATTAAGGCCTGTGGAAGGAGTATTGGCCTTCAGTTATGTGCGCTTTATGTTAGATATCAACTCTCTTTTTCTCGGCACACCTCGTTCATCTGCACATCCTCAACCTCATCATTTCTCTTTGGCACCCGTTTTTCAGTCTCCCCTGATTGCACTTCCTCATATCTATTTTACTTTACCGCTCCAGACATACACTGCAGTCACTCACATGTAAGCACTATTTTATTTTACTTTTGCCTTGTAAATATTTTGACATCTGTGTACCCTCTTCACACACATTTACACATGATTTTAATTGCACTTGAAAATATGACAATTGCTCTGTGTGCTCTGCAGAGAGGCCAACCCAATGACAGATGCTTTACCTACTGCCTCAGCGCCAAAGCTGTCAATCGTGGCCCCTCATAAATTCCTGGCACAAATCTAAGTATGCACTGTACAGGAGTAATAGAATGCACTAAAAAATACAGAAACTCAACATGATGAAATAGCTAACACTCATGTGTAATGTAAGAATAAATAAAACACGTGAAAACTGACATGCATTACCTTAATGTTTTTAACATTCATTGTTCTTTAATGTTAAAAGCATAGAGATAGGGCCAGTTTTAACGCTATATGAGAAAGCTAGATCCCCCAATCTTAAACATCAAGCATGGTACAGCATGTAACTGTATTTAAAATCCAAACATGTCCAGAGTGGGGTTAAAACATTCTAGAACCATTGTTGAACCAATCAATGTAAATACAAAAGCACCTTAATGATCAGCAAGTATGCATGACATATTCTAGTCATGCACATTCATAGCATTTAATATTTTTTGGCATGTTTCTGGTATTTCAAAAATCATGACACTATAAGCACATATTTCTCCCTTTGCGCTTGTCTCGGACATTTGGATCAAATTCTCAAGCGAACAAAAGTCCTGCTCGTCTTCTGGATCAATTTCTCAGCGGAATACATACACCAGCTCCATTTCTAAAGGGGACAACGACCAGGGGTGTCACAGTGAGGGAGGTCAGCGTGACCAGGGGTCTGAGCACAGTATACCCACATAAAAGTTTAGCATTATACCACTTACCGTTAACGAAGATAAGGTGCCCAATCTCACTTACGATGCTCTCATCTAGTCCTACCATGTAGCGAATAGGAAAGGGTGGGATCTATGCCTGTGAATGAGAGACGTCTTGCCTCTTGCAGGTATGCAGTTTCTGATGCCCGAAACCATGACGTTAACTGGCCTACAGTGGATACCACCATAGCCTACATTGGCAAGTGAAGGGCTTTAGTAAAGTAATCACATTGTTGAAGGATTTTAGGAGCAACACAGCCCCAGAGCCCTAATGGAGAAACCACCCATTTAGAGTTGAGTGTTTTGTGTGTGTGCGAGTATATGCCGGGGGGTTGCTCCAAACTTGATGGAGCAGTGTATGATCACCAATATGTGTGATGGGAAGTAAACAAACGTGAAGATAGTTATTCAGCAAAATGTACAAACCAGCATTAGAACTACTTGAGTCTTAGTTTAATGGAACTTTTCGCATATTTTGCTAGTCTGTACTGAGGCACAGCCACCCCTCCCCTAAAGTCTGTTTCATGGAATATAGGATTATATTTCAAATCTGAAGTTTCTTCTTTGTATAGTCTGAATTTTGATTGTGAGAGCCAGGTCCCAGAATGTGTCTCTCCTCTTATACAATGCAGAGAGCATTAAACAATATCCTTCTTGCCGCTAATACTCAGTGTAGTGTTTCTAGGACAGGAGTGATCCGGTCCAGTTTGTATAGGTTAAGGACGTGTCTGGCTGCAGTGTACTTTTTTGTTTGTAATATGGCACAAGATTTTTTTTGTTTGACCGTTTGCATAGTCCAGCTTCTGAACCACTCGAGCCGGAGATGCCTATATCCTGTGTGACAGCCCAAGGCAGAAAGGGGTAAATGTGTGAAATTATTCTCATCGTGTGGCATGATTGTCTAGTCGCTTTTGTTTACTTGGGATTCAAGAGAGGGGATGGAGTCCATACACACTCCAAAAGCTTTTCACTTGGTCAACGTGGTAGGTGATTGCTGTATTTCTGTGCCTTGTATTCCAGTGTCATATAGTCTTTGATTTAGGAGCAGATGGCCAACTGTCAAAAGCTGACAACAGTTTAAGTAATAGAGCAGCAACCATAGAGCAGCAACCTCATTAATGTCGACAGCCTCCTGACATTCATCCCAAATGAACATTAGAGCTGATTCTGTGCTTGTTACCAATCTGAATTCATTCTGTCTATCTGACAGATTGTTTTGTTTGATGAAATTTGATTTCTTGGTGAGGACTGACTGTTTAGCGAGTTTACCTATAAAGAGTCTGTTTGCTAATGGTCTGTTGTTAGCTGGATTCAACTGGTCAAGTCCCTGTTTCTTTAGAATACATTTGATATGATATCTTCCAGTGGGTTGGAGACACTTGTTAGGGAGGAACTGGTGATTTCTGTAGCCAGTATGGCAGTAAAGTACTCCAGTAGTATTATTGAGTGGATGTTGACAGGTAAAGATCTGCTGGTGAGACAGCTGTGTTTGAAGCTTTGGTTGGGTTGGCAGTTTATTTTTGTGTCTGTAGACTAAAGAATCACAGTGTGGGTTGGGGACAAAGAGTAGGCTGATTTGGCGGGGAAGACTTTGAGGGAGAGGGACTTGGTTTTGAATGGGAGAAACCTTGAGGTTAGCAGCTTTCCTTATGTTGTGTTTCATGCAAAGGTATCTCAGGGTATCTGTGGAATTCATAGATGATTGTAAAGTGTTCTTTGGTGGGGCACTTAGCTTAAGAACTTCGTTGTGAGCAGCAGACCCTGTCAGTATTTTTGATGGAGGTGCTTTTGGAGCCAATTTTTGGCATCAAAGTTGAATGCTTTCCTCCAGAGTCTCTTGAGTAATCTGCTTTCTGTTTTTCATAGTTTACGCCCTTGCCCAACTAGCTGACTTTATTTATGTGAGATCACGGATGTATAGCTTTCAGAAGGACCACCAAGTCAAATGCCAATGTAATCCACGGTAGAAGTTTTTTACAGACTTTTTGGACACTGTTGTGGGAGGTGGAAATGGGGTCTTTCTTCCATGGTATGATGGGTATGGTTGTTTTAAGGCTTTTGGAAAGTTTGGTTGCCATGGGAATGTTCAGCAAGAAATGTATTGGGTGTGTCTACAGTGGCATAGATTTCGAATCACATTTGCAGTGTAGTCTGTATTATACACATGTGTGACATTCACGTGCCTAAAGTTACATTGCTGAAATGACTGGTCTTCAGTTTATTTGCTTTCAGAGGTATATGTTTCACATTTATAAGGAAAACAATGAAAGTACAAGTACTAAAATACAAGGAGAAAAAATGATCTAAACAGGTCACATCTGACATGGGAAAACCCAGCATATCAAGGTGAGGCATCTGAAGTTGTCCCATATCCGGTCTCAGTTTATTTCATTTAAACTTTGACACTCGTTTCTTTGGAACTGTGAAAGCACTTTCAGGAAATTCAGCTCTGGTGGTCCATACCTGATTGTTGCCCAGGACTTGGTATTTCTGGACTGTGGGATATATATATATATATCTAAATCTATACTACTATAATAAAGGAAGAACTTTCTGCCTTTGAGGCGGGTAAACTCGGGAACCACAGCGCCAATCCACACACCCGATACACCGTTGGAGCCGTCAGGGTGTGTAGATGGTTATAGGCTATATAAATAAATAAAAAAACGTTATTTAAAAAATTGACAGTAAAAAACAAAGTAGCGTCAGCCGCGACGTGCATAATCACGTCAGGAGCGCGGGAAGGAGCGGCATCCAGGAGCGCGACGAGGAGCGGCGGACATGGCGCGGGGGAGGACGGGTGAAGCAGCGGACAGATCAGCGGCGTTGCGAGCAGCGGACAGGCGGGAGGAGCGGCGGCTGAGGTAAGGGGACCCATGTCGGAGCAGGCGGGGGACGGGCTGGGCGGGGGACAGGCTGGGCTGGGGCCCGGGCTGCAGGAGAAAAGAGAATGATCCTGTGTTTTTATGGTGAAACAGCAATCATTAACACACCTCTAGGCCAAAAAGATTAGCTATGATGTAAGCTTTCCCAGCCAATGTACACTCTGTAGAACGGCTTGGTCATCTGTACACCCCTGCAAAGAAGAAGAGACATATTTAAAGCAGTATATCAGCAGCGGACAGGCGGGAGGAGCAGCGGCTGAGGTAAGGGGACCCATGTCGGGGCAGGCGGGGGTCGGGGCAGGCGGGGGTCGATCAGGCGGGGGAGGGGCCGGGTGGGGGCCCGGGCTGCTGGACAATGTCGGGGCGGGCGGGGGTCGGGGAAGCCTGTTGATCCCGGACAAGGTCGGGACGGGCTGCTAGTATATATATATACATGGTTGTCATCAACAATTTCTGTGTTTCCAGAGCTGTCTAATTTGGATAAGGCCTTCTTCAAGTCTGCCATTTTATATCCCCTTAATAGAAATCTCTGCACCGCCTCCTCAAGACAGATAGTCAAATCCTCTGTATTGCTGCATATTCTCATAATGCGCAAGAATTCCCCATAGGGGATAGTCTTGACAAGGTGCTTGGGGTGGGTACTGCTAGCATGGAGGATCGAGTTCCCCGCAGTTTCCTTTCTATGTAGTTTGGTGTTAATAACATCATTATGGATATAAATCTCTACATCTAGAAACTCGACCCTCTCCTTATTGATATTCGCAGTCCATTTCAGGTTCAAATTGTTATCATGATGATGTCAGTAAATCTACGTGCTGATTCGACAGATCCCTGCCAAATCACACAGACATCATCAATGAAACGCCACCATGCTATGACATTGTCAGTAAAACCTTCATCCAGGGCATGGGGCATGGCTGAGGACATGCTCCTCCCACCAACCTACATGCAAGCATGTGTATATGTGTGTATATATATATATATATATATATATATATATATATATATATATATATATATATATATATATATATATATATATATATATATATATATTGTGCTCAAACTTTTCAAATCCTTGCAGAAAAGGCACAGCACTCAAGGAGGGTTCTGTAAACCACAGAAAATTCTATTTAGGGAAACTGCACAGACGCGTTTCGGCGTGCTGCCTTCGTCAGTGTGTCAATGGCACCAAACGTTTAGCATGTTAATAAAGTTTCGACCAAATCATGGAAACAAGCATGAGCGCCATGTTGGAATGGGTTTCCAAAATCATATTACATATATAAAATATATATGAAAAACTGATAACGTCCACTGATGGACTGCGTATTCATAGTAAGAGGGTCTGTTCATTACATATGTCAAACAAATAGCGACAAAGAATAAAGCTGTGGATCGGCTAATGTCCTATGTTAAGATTGTCCCAACATGATTATGATACATTCAAAACTTTCCGAAAATAGTACAATAATTCATCAAATCCAACATATGGACTAATCAGATAACACTGGCAATCGCAAAGTGCATTAGTAGTGCGTTTAGGAAATGAATTCAAAAGTTAAATGCAGTATACTCATTTAAGAGATTTCATTCATAAAGTCCAATTCCGATAACAGAAATCCATGGCTCAAATGGCATGTGTACCAGCCTGATAACATCAAGATCAACAAATAAATACATACAAATTAGTTCAGAGAAAGAGCCCAAAACCCAAACCAGACATTTTTTATTCTGTATATATGTAAATATGTGCAAAAGCACATCAGTTTATATCATATTAACAAACGAAGATAAGAGATTCATTAGTTACAGGATTGACAAACTGGTAGTGGATCGTGAATATGTGTTTGGGTAGTCCCTTCAGGGGTGGTCTATCATGTGAGAGAAAAATAACATCATTTTCCTAGATGGAACGCCATCTCTTCTCCACTGTTTAGCCCTCTAGGATGTTTGGTGGAGAGGTCTAAAATATATCTTGACTCCAACCTGCGGAGTCTTCTCAGACGATCACCTCCCCTGGCGTTTGGTGGGACGATGTCCAACCCAAAAAATTGCAGTTTGTCTCGATCCCTGCCATGTACTTCAGCGAAATGCCGGGCAACCGGATAGGAGGGATCCGCCTTTTCGATTGCCCGCAAATGCTCCAGTATCCTCAATTTCAGTTCCTTGATTGTACTGCCGATGTAGCGAAGGCCACAAGGGCAGAGCAAACAGTACACCGCAAATTGGGAACTACAGGTTATGAACTTTTTGATGGCCATTGTTCTCCCTCTGTCTGGTATCGTGTAGGAGAGGACTCTCTTACTGCCGGCACAAGCTTTACAGCGCCCGCAGGGAAAGAATCCTTTCATCTCTTTAAGAGTCTTCGTTTTCGGTATGGGTTTCTCCAAATGGCTGGAAACCAGCATGTCTCCTATAGACCTCGCTTTACTGAATGTCAACAGAGGACATGCTGGTAGGTCTTCCTTCAATACACTGTCCGTTAGCAGAATATGCCAGTTCTTTTTTAGCATGGCTCTGAAATCATTCGCGCCTGATGAATAAGGAGTGATCAACCTGAATTTTCCCTTATTGGTGGTTGCTTTTTTCTCACGGCCACCCCCTTGAGTTGTGGCGGTGAGTAGACTACCCCTCGGAATCTTTCTCACTTTCTTAAGTGTGTTCTGTAACAGTCCCTCGCATTAGCCTCTAATAGCAATGCGCGCTAAGCATTCCGAGGCAGCCGCCTTGAAATCTGAGTCTCTCGAGCAATTTCGTCGGAGCCTCAAGAGCTCCCCGTATGGAATGCTCTTTACAAGTTGGGGAGGATGGCTGCTGCCGGCAAATAGTGTTGAATTGCCAGCAGTCTCCTTTCTATAGAGTGCAGTGTGTAGGTGATCCCCGTCGGCAAACACCCTCAGGTCCAAGTATATATTACGCCAGTAGGTATATATAGTTAGGACCTAGTTACCATAGGAAATTCCGAACATTCTATTGCGAATAACTTTGGCGCCGATTGAGGGATCTGCCTGTAATTTTCCTTAAATTTGCCTCGCTGTGCTCCGCTCCTTCCCTGAAAGTTTCGGGGGGATTTGTCAAGCGGGGGCCGAGAAAAAAGGGGGGTCCCAAAACGTGTTTTCCCCATGTTAATTTCCATAGGGACATTCTGACAAGGTTACAGCTCGAACGGCTGAACAGAATTACACCAGATTTGGCAAAATGGTAGGGACTGGTATGCAGCAGTGCCTTTTGTATGTTTGGTGTAAATCCCTCCAGTAGTTTTTGAGAAAATTGAATGTGAAATTGAGTCCAATGCAATTTTCCAAAGGACCTTTAGACACAGCTACAGCCCGAACGGCTGCATGGAATGACTGCAAACTTGGCAAAATGGTAGAGCCTGGTATGCAGAAGTGCCTTTTGTATATTTGGTGAAAATCCCTTCAGTAATTGTTGAGAAAATCGACTTTTTTCAAATTATATATCTATAGGCGGGACACAGTGCGCGCACGGGCGTGCACCGTCCTTGCACTGTCATTGCACGTGCGCGGACCTTAGCATGCGCAAGCTGCATGCTGATTGGCTGCCAATGTCTGTCAACACTCCAAAACAGAAATTGTTGGCAGCCATCTTGTGCCTCGGTAGACTGAGGCTCAGGAAAGCAGAAAAACAAACGTGTAGAACTCCAAAAGGGGGCAGGGTAGAAGTACCCTGACACCCTAGGCCTGCTCAGGGGGTCCCACAAGGACCCCCCAGGCCCCAAAAAAATATTATTTTTTTTAAAATCGCGGGGCCCGCGCGCGGTGCGCGCACCCGCGATTTAACTAGTTTTTAGATTTTACTAGTGTATGAAAAGGTGTATGTGATTGTCACGTGGATGATGTCATCAGTGATGTCATCATTGATGTCATTTAAGATGTCATCAGTGATGTAATATGTGACATCATCTGCAGTGGATTGCGGGTGCGCGAAATATAGTTAGTACAACTAACTATATAGGAGCAATTTCAATGGTTTTTTAAATGCTAATTCCTAACTATATACGGCCTGAAATCTATGGTTTTTTCAGTGAATATATATATGTATATATATATATATATATATATATATATATATATATATATATATATATATATAGATATATATATATATATTTTTTCAGCAAAACAAAACGCCGCACTCAGGAATTGTAATTAAGTTGGCTTTATTCAGCAAACTCCACCATCATCAGTCTGTCACACCGACGCGTTTCGGGCACACACCCTTTCTCATATATATATCCATCCATCCATCCCACAGTCCAGAAATACAGAAATACCAACTCCTGGGCAACAATCAGGTATGGACCACCAGAGCTGATTTTCCTGAAAGTGTGGAACCCACAGTCCAGAAATACCAACTCCCGAGTCATATATATATATATATATATATATATATATATATATATATATATATATATATATATATATATAGAGAGAGATATATATATATATATATATATATATATATATATATATATATATATAGAGAGAGATATATATATATATATATATATATATATATAGAGAGATATATATATATATATATATATAGAGAGAGAGAGATATAGATAGATAGATATGTTGTAGATATAGATATATAGATATCAGAGAAGTTTCTCTTTGTCCCTTGTGTGAGCCCATCGATTCCTGTTTTTAACGTTTGTATTATATTTGGTTCGTTTTTCACATTAGTAGGTATCGACATGCATGGTAAAAATAAAACTTGATGATAACAAGGGATAAGTCGAGTTCTTCATTTATATATAATGAAGTATCTGCACGTTTCTGGAAACTCCACGGAGACACTGGTGTAGAGTTATTGCATTGTGGGTGTTCTTACAAAAACTTTTAAATTATTTTCGACGGGTCCAATAATATTTTAGTTAACTAGTTCCAGTTTTTAACTAAACTGTGTCTTTGTTTTAAGATGGCCATATCAGCATATCATTTTGTACAACACCTTGAGTCATTCATATGTTTATATCCTAATTCACAATAATGTGCTGTAACATTTTACGCAAACTGCAAATTGAGCTATATTTAAATATTTGGTGTTTAAACACAGCAAGAGTCAAGGTTTCTGTGACACTTTCAATAGATGTACACATGAAAAGTATAGATGTTTATACTTAGTCTATCTTGTATCTGTTCCCCAAGGCAATGGTGCAAACCCCATTTAAAACAACAAAATATTATTTTAGGTTATAGGTCACCCTCAGCATAGGTCTCCTCAAAGTTCTGGACGGAGTATGTGAAGTTTAAAAGTGACACCTGAAGAGATGAAAGGAGTGGGATATGGTGGGGCGAATGAACAATGAGCCTTGTGGGTGCTAGCATCTTATTGACAAACCAATAGCAATAGGGTGGTAAAAGGTACAGGGAATGTCTTTGCTCCTTTCCCCACTATAAGCTAATACATTACCAGCAGTAGTCCCTAATGTGTGCCCTCCCCCCTCATCTCAAAGACCACCCAGACAGTATGACACAAAGTTTTGAGTTACTGCGATTTGAAAATTAGCCGCTGTGTTTTGTTTTCTTGCTCACGAAAGGCGCTACTGTCAGTAAGCATACCTTTGGCAATGCTACTGTAATTATTCTTGTAAGTTTGGGGTTGATAGTCTGGAGTCTCTTAAAGATGTTGTTTACCTGTATTTAATCTTCGACCATTAATTCACCTAGTCCCAGTGGAGAGGTGTGGCTCACTGGTTAGAGGCGGCAGACCCGAGTGCAGAGAACGGCCCGGGACCAGGGTTCGATTCCCGACGCGGCAGGGTCTTGGACCAGTATCAGCGGACTGATAATTCTCGCATCGGTGCCTACTCCGACCAGGGAGCACACTCGGCAACTCTGGGCATTAGCTTGCCTCATCTCCACAACGGCCCCACACAAACGCCGGGGATGCCTGGTTTCACCTTGGAGACCCCCAGGAGGGACTATCTCACAGGGAAAGCCAGGACGGGTTCCCCAGTGGTCTATAGCGCTACGAGGCCTCCGGGTAGCAGTGCGCTTTACAAGACACAACAATTTACAATTTACAATTTACACTTTGAAAAGAGTAGAGTGATGACCAGATGTTGTAAATCTGCCCTAAAAAGGTATAGTCTCTGCTTTGGAGGGTCCATGTTTAGCCATATGAAAGAAGCATGTCATAATAATACCGCTTCATTTCTATATGAGTCATGAAAGTATGGCTGTTGCGTGAGAATCTTTTTTTTGTGTACTCGAGTCTTCTACACTGGAGCTATTTCAAACTGAGATGGATTTCAACTATTGGGGCAAAATTCTTCAACCAATGTCCTTTTTTTAACATTAATTGTATACATTTTTTTTTACCGGTAAATACGGTCAATGCTTCATCGTTCCATCTTTCAGCTTATACAATTGTTATAGTTTCTCAACTTTTCACTTGATCTTCCAAGTTCAAATATGCATGCAAAATGATTGGCTTTTCCTTAAATGGAACAAGATTAAAATATGGACTGCTAGATACAACCAGTACATTGCTTCCATTCTACAAACCTAAAAATAACTGTGTGACATTCTTGTATACCTTGATAATTGTATTTTATGGCGGTTTATCAACCCGCTCGTCTTTCTAAATGGATCTGAGAAGGCAAGCATACTTTTTTTTATCTGTCCAGGTTTTTGCCACACCATCTTAGAAAAACTCTGGAGACTGCGACAGACGATACGATTCTCCCCTGTTACAGCTGGAGAGAACCTGCAAAATATATTTGTAACTCGCATTTTTCTGTAATTCAGAAACACATGCCAAACTATTTTTATATCAATAGGCACAAAAGAACACATCAGATATTGACTGACTCTTTTGGGGTTTATTGAAATACCTTTGATCTTGCTGCATTATATCCTCTCTTCTTTCTCCATTTCTCTTTCTTATCTTAGACTGGGCATCATGGATGGACTGGCTGTAGTGGGCTTCAGGCGTTTGCCTGGGAGGCTGGAAGGGTTGGGGCCTGTTTTCAAGAAAGTGGACCGGTCAAGCCGATATCTACAGCCCAAAGAAAAAGAACCTGGTATCTTCTGGCTGAGGGTGGATAGATTACACCCCCGGGGGCTATTTTTAACAAGGCTTATCGGGGGTAACCAAGGCTCTTCTTTTTCGGTAGGCCATTCAAGCCTAGCTTTAGCTAGCTTTCCATCATCTCAGCCAGACAAGCACATTTGTAATCATTGGACTAGTGGGTGTGATAATTATATTTCTTAAACCAAGTGGATCCACTAATAAAGTAAGTAACAAAACCTGAAGAAACAAAAATAAAGAAAAACATGCATAAAACAAAAAGATACGGCTCTCATATGTGTTGATCAGACGATGATGTGGAAGGGTTGGTGCACATTAATTTAAGACAGAGGGGTTTAAGACAAATACTGTGAAACAGTTATCCCATAAATCCCAGATTTTTTTTGTAACTCTTTTGCTAGCTCAGTCAAGAGTTGAGATGCGCTGGACTGAACTTATCCATTCAGATTTGGTGGGTGGGATAGGTAAGATTCATTTTTTACAGATCTCCCTTCGCGCCAGAAGTATCAGAACAAAAAGAAGAGCCATCTGATTTCTTGACAGAGCTAGATTTTCTGTCTCCCTTGAAATTACCCCAAAGATGACTGTAGACGCTGTTAGCCCAACCACTATACCCATAATTTCAGAGATGGTCTTACTCACGTGATCCCAAAAGAGATCCATCAAAGGACACTGCCAGAACATATGTACCACGTTTACGTTGTTTTCTTCACACTTCGGGCACTTCTTTGTCACTCCGTTCCCCAGCTAAGAAAGTTTCAATGGCGTCCAGTATGCCTTGTGGACAGTGAAGAGATGGTCTCTTTTTAAAGGGGCAGCTTTCACATACAACCAAAGAGTAGACATAGATACTAGATACTTGAACCCATTCTATAATAGCGGCTTTAAGGATCTTCAGTCTAACCTTTTTTTAAAATTTGGGATGGCCGAACTTTAAAAGAAAGGAGTCCGCTTGTGTATTATATGCATGTGTTAGGGCGAGGTGAATAAGTCTGGCTGTTATTTAGTATTTGACGTGAGTTCTTAAGGTGGAAAGTGCAATAGTATAAGTATAGGTCAGGGGTAGCTATACCGCCATTAGGCTTTTTCCTCCAAGGTTTTTTCTGGGAAATTCTGGGATTTTTCCTGCCCCAAATAAAGGAAGAAAATAGCCCTTGTGCTTTCCTAAACCAGACTTTGGAGAATTCCAAAGGAATAGTGTTGAATAAGAAGGTGAATTTGGTATGATTGACATTTTCAGCAGGTTGGATCTGCCTACAATAGATAGAGGGAGAAGTTCCCATGCCTGTAACTGCTGTTGTACACTGGCAATGGTTTTATCAAAGTTTAGCTGGGCTATCTTGTCTATGCTCTTTATGATTTGCACCCCTAGATATCTTATGTGCTGTTTTACGAGATCACTATTGTTAGAGGAGTTCCATATCATAAGCTCTGTTTTCTGCTGGTTCATGGAGTATCCAGATACTTTCCCAAAGTTCTGCAACTGATCCCAGATCTCGGTGAGTGCTTGTTCTAGATCTCCTGCCAGTATCATGAGGTCATCAGCGTAAAGGCCTATTTTCTTTTCCCAACCCATGCAGCTAAAAGGGGAGAAGGTATGACACGATCTTAGTTTGCATGCCAGGGGTTCGATGTACATATTAAAAAGAAGAGGCGAGAGGGGGCAGCCCTGTCGAGTCCCTCGAGAATTTTTTTGCTGTTTTGTTAAATTTCCATTAACAAGATCCCTCGCAAAAGGATTTTTATAGAGAGCCTTTACTGCTGCTACGAAGGTTTCTCCCAGATTGAAGCGTTGGATTACTTCTATTAGAAAAAGACAACTGACCCTGCCAAAGGTTTTTGCAGCGTTGACTGTTAGGACAGCCAGTGGGATCTCATATAGATTTACCAAGTCTATCGCTCCAATAAGATCGTTGGTTAATTTGTGTAATTGCCTCCCCTTCATAAAGCCCCTTTGGTCGGGATGTATTATGGAGCCTGCGACTTTATCTAACCTTTTAGTAAGGATTTGAGTGTATAGTTTATGGTCGCAGTTTAAAAGAGAAATGGATCTGTATGATTCCCACAATTGTGAATTTTTACTAGGTTTAAGAATGATTGCGATCATGGCCTCATTCCAAGATACCAGTAACTCCTGAGCCAAAATAAACACAGAGTAAAAAAGTTAAAGCAAAAATTGTGCTAATTCTTCTTTCAGGATGCTGTATACTTCATTTGGGATGGTGTAAGGGCCTGCTGCTGTCCCTTTTTTTGAGGTTTTAAAGGCTTGCAATACTTCTTCTATCGTGATTTGGTTGCTCAGGTTATCCCTATCAGAGACCGAGAGGGTGGGTAGTTGAAGGTCCCGAAAGACGGCTTCCAACTTTTCTTCTCTCTGGATTGAATCTTCAGAGTAGAGGTCTAGGAAAAAGTGGGCAAACGCCTCCTCAATCTCTGAGTCCTCTTCTATGATTCTCAGAGTGTTTGAGCATTTAAAGCTCTTCACCATATTCCTGACGTGATTTGATTTAATTTTCCACGCAAGGAATTTGCCACACCCCTCTCCATACTCATGGTGAGCGAGTCTACTTGCCTCCCATTTCTTTTGATTTATTGCCTCTAGATGATCTGTTAGCTCATTCTTGGCTAAAGAAAGTTGTTGTATTGGTTAAGTCATTTGGCGCTCGTTCTAGTGCCATCTATTTTTTAGATATTTTTGCTTCCATTGCCTTAATATGTTCCCTTGCTTTCGTATTGTGTATTATAGAGAAAGAGGTTAATAGGCCTCTTAAGAAGGCTTTGTATGAGTCCCAGACAATATGGTGGATTGCTGAGTTTACATTAAATAAGAAAAACTCATTTGTGGCCATTTGTAACCTGTTGACAATTAATGGTTCGAGGAGTATTGCACGATCCAAAGACCATCTTCGTGTGGAGGGACGTTTTGGTAGAGCAATTTCCAAGAGGACAGCCGAATGGTCAGACAAATGTTCTGGCAGCTATTTTCAGGTAGAATATGTCGTTTTTCTGTTTCATACCCCCTGGGCTCCTTCCACTATTTATAAAAGCACCAGTGTCGTTTTTTTCGGGATTTTGGACATCCTGAACACTTAGGGCTCGAGTCTGGGCTTGTACTTTGTAATAAGCGCAAAGGGAAGGAGTTCCCCCGGGGCTTACTTGGTTGGTTAATTTAACTTGTTTATTTTTCGGTTTTGTGTTTTTTTCCCCCCTATATGGGGCTGAGTAGCCGCTTTCTCCACTTGTGTGGTTTTTAATGGCGTATATCCTGGGGGATACTCAGTGGGGTCAAATCCTGCCCCCAAAGGCCCCTACTTCGCAGAGTATATCTATTGAGGCTGTTTCTGATTTGGGGTAGATTGTTACTCCTTCCCGTGGCCTCTACAGCTTTTAGACTCCCCTGAAACTGTTGAATTCTGGAAACCCCAGACTTGCCGCTTCCAGACTCAGCGTTACCTCCCTCTGGAGCCTGCCCCAGCACCCCCTTCTTCTTTCTCCTTACCGGGTCATCAACGGGAGCCTCTAATTTCCTGCAATTGCTTCCCTGCCGCTTTCCCATAACTTCATCTGCTCCCCCGCCGCAACCGAGACCGCGAGAGGGCTTCCACCTCTCAGGAAACCAATCCTGGAAACTACGTGCCGAACACTGGCGATCCGTAGCACTGCCTCCGCCCAGATTTCACTTCGCGGGCCGGCGGCTTCAGCAGCCACTGCAAAGCCTTTGCGAGAATCAGCCCAGAACTCCAGGGGAAAAGACGTGGCGAACGGAAACAGACCAAAAAAGCTGAGGTATGCAGAAAAGAGTAGATTCTTGAGACTATTTTAGATTCATCCCGCGTTCATTCTTTGTTTTGACCTAACTACATCCGTGTGCTCGTGTTTTCATTATTTCCGTCAGGAGGAGAGAGGCCACGACCGCTCAGCACTAACTGACGGCCGCCATGTTCCCCGGGCCTGTTTTGTTACTGTGAGATGGTTTTGCAGCAATGTTGCTATATTGGCCCCCAGTAACAAAAGCAGCCGTGCGGGTGGCCAGTTTTGTTTAAGAGTAGTGCTTCACACTGCCCCCTCAAGCCCCAGGAGTGGGGGCTGGTCCGACAAAATTGTCAGGGCTGCCGGGCCTGCTTTGGGTTCCCAGTCTGGCCCTGCTGGGGATGATGCCTTATTTTCAACTTGCGATTGACGGGCCATGATCATCTCTGTGTGTGTGATGTGCACGTTTTGGGACACTAGAAAGCTCATTTTTGCCTCGACGGAAGCTCCATGGGCAGGGAAAAAGGGTGTATGGAGGGATCTCCATTGGGTTTGCATCAAAAGTTTGAAATAATACTTTAGGATAGCACCAAAATTCCTACACTTTCTTTACGAGATGGCTATGTCAGCTTTATAGTCATGTAAGGTAAGATCTAATTACAGAAGAGCTTGGATACATCGCTCCCAAGAGTCTGTGTCTCCAGGAAACACATCTGACAAAATCCAACTACGGTCAATTATGGTTTTTGTGATTATTAATCTTTGGGACAATTCAGCGAGAAATGCCTATCCGAGGGATGGCCCTGTTGGTCAAGAGCCAAACCTGGCACATGCCATAATATTAAAACTGATCCCCATGGTAGAGGGATTATTGAGAGACACTTCACCATTCTTGTTATCTTAGAATAGGCAATATAAACGCATATAACCCTGATGATATACCAGCATTTCAGAAGTTACTTCTGGAACTTGCTACATGGGAAAGCCAACTGATTAAATATGGTGAGCTCCATTGAACTAACCGAACCAACAAGGATTTGACAAATTGTAGCAGTGCTTCTTGTATGGGACATTCGCTTGCAGCTCTAAGATATCATGGCCTACTTTGGCCTCGCTTACTGCTGGGATCACCTCCACTGTATAAAACCAGGCTTCACATACTAGTCAGCACCACACAAAACCTATTCACATAGTGATGTTTTCTTTATTACAGAGGATCTTTGCCCTCAAGTCTCAATTCAGATCCATCCCAGAATAGTTTCCAGCCACAATTGTCTGGTAATAGGCATCATTGAGACTCTTAGGTGTGTCTTCAATATCACACAGATGGACATTTGATAGAAATTTCATAAATTTGAATTATCAATCTTACATGTCAAAAGTAATAAAAATAATGACAAACTATCTGCCTCTTAATTCCAAATATGATACTCTTATTATGGTATGGGATAGCCAAAAAGCTGTCCTCTGAGGGGCAACTGTCATGCTTAGAGTTACAAGGATAAACCTATGAAGTGGGAATCAGAACAAGTCAGATCTCCTCTTGCAATTGAACTTGCTCTACAAAATTCCCTGCTTCATTACAGAATATGCTTTATAACAAACGTATCACTATCAAAGTGCTCCTCACAACCAGTTATGGGACAAATCCACCTACACTGTCCACCAGGGTCATCTAAAATGTTTTGTGAATAGCAAAAATATAGTAGGAAGCATACCTTTAAAACAGGCTACCATTAATCATCAGTAATCTAGTATTTTCAAGGTAAAGAAATTTGATAGCTCACACACTCCACAACAGATATCCTTAGTAATCTCTGTGTAACTAAGGTTCGGCAAGCACATTAGAAACAACAGTAACTAAGCAAGAACTCGAAAAGGCTATTTCTGGTTTACCTCAAGGTAAAGCTGCTGGCCTGGATGCTAACACTTCAGAATTTTACAAAACATTCTGTTCAGTTCTTGCACCTTTTTGAGTATTGCTAATTAATTCTTTTGGTAAAGACTCTTCTCTCCCTTCTTCGTGGAGAGAGACAAATTATAAAAAAAGCATAAAGTTTGTACGTGTTGTGCATCATAAGGCAAAATAATCTATCAACTGGTAAAGATTCATACACAAATTTTATCCAACATACTCTTCCTGACTGGCATGGCATTGTCCATTTGTGAGATACAATCGCTGATTTTAATCTGGTTTATGAGATCTTTGATATCACAGCTGTTACAGGTAATCCAATGGGGAATGACCCTGTTGGAGGACGAAAAGGCATTCTGCTGGGTCTTTTAGACGTTTGTGTGGCATGATCTAACCAATTTCAGCTTTGAGCCTTTATTTGTACATAGGATTAATGCTCTTTATATTAGGCATTAATGGCTTATGCCATCTATATGGGAATGGTATCATCTAAAAACTCCCAATTTACAGGGGCACACATCAGGGATTTGTCTTAAACTAAGGGTTGGTTCCCTTATATCTTGAACCATGTTTAAAATACTTACAGGGGCGTGACCAAGATGGCGGCGTGAGCAGACGTACTGCTCCGGATCGCCCGCCGACGTCCTGCCATAGCACCGGCTTCTTGGCCGTTTCAGCTGTTGTCGGCCCACGCATTGAGTCTGATTTGGTTCCGACACCGCCGAGCTGTCAACCTGGGGCGGTGACGGAGTCTAGACGAGTATGTTTCCCCGGCAGTGAGACGGAGCCCGGGACACGCTTACAGGGCCGCGAGGAAAGGCCTGAGGTCTACGGACGGGTCCGGGTCACACGAGCTCCTTAGAGTGGAAACACATCCTGTGTCTTGATAGTATCAGATTCAACGCCCCACCATTGCTTGCTATAATACTACCAGAGTGAATGCCTGCTACCAAGCTTAAGATACTCACCTTAAATGTGAGAGGTCTTAAATCCGGTGAAGCGCAAAGCAGTTCTTTTGTCTCTACAGCACTCCCAAGCAGATATCTGTTTGCTGCAGGAGACACACCTTTTGTTGAAAGATTATCACCGCCTCCGGTCCCGGAAGTTCCCAACTCAGTGCTTTTCCTCGTGCTCCACTAAAACGGCCGGGGTTGCTATCCTGGTGGCCCAGCGGTTTAGGGGGGAGGTCTTGCACAAAGAGGCCGAGATAAAAGGTAGGCTACTGACTTATAGATTTGCCATAGGTGGTTCCACTTTCACTATTGGTTCAGTGTACACTCCTAATGAAGGGCAAGAGCGATTCTTTCACTCCGCTCTTACAGAGGCCTCAGCCACACCCCATTGCCACATTCTTCTGGGGGGAGATCTAAACCTGGTTCTTGACAACACCTTAAATAGATCATGTCAACACACACATCAGACAGGCGGCCTTTCCACAGAGGGTCTGACCCGTTTACATCATTTAGAGTTCCGCGACCCATGGCGTAGATTCCGCCCCCTTGGACCGCGAGTACTCGTACTACTCCAATGTGCACAAAACATACGCCCGGTTGGATTACCTGTTGGCATCTGCGCCCGTGCAAGCGTTTGCGACAGAGGTAGAGATAGGGGTTGCCTCCCTTTCAGACCATGCCCCAGTGACAGCTGTTCACTCCATTCCACCAACCCACCTACCCCCTAGGACATGGCGCCTCAGAGAGACACTATCACACTGCAAAGATGTGGTTGCTCGGATACAGCGCGTCATCACTGACTACCTCTCTCACAACAGTAACACTGACACCACTCTTGCAACGCAGTGGGCGGCACTGAAGGCAGTCATTAGGGGGGAGTTAATAGCCATTTCCGCTGCAGACAATGTTGAGCGCAGACGCAAGCAGGAAGAACTCACCCAACAGACTAGGGAACTGGAGCAGATGCACCAGAGAATAGGAGCCCCTCGAGTGTTGAGGCAACTTAAAGACACGCTCCAACAACTTTTTTGCTCTCGACCAAGATAGGGCGAAATTCACAGCCTTGTGGCTGAGACACTCTTATTATACCAGGGGGGATAGATGTGGGCGCCTGCTTGCCCATAATTTGCGCAAGACTAGACAAAAGCAAAGGGTACAGGAGATTCTCCGGAGAGACGGTAGGGGTGTCTTGGAGGACAGAGACATTGCGGAAGCGTTTCGTGATTTTTACGCCGACCTCTACGCTAGCTCTTCTCTAGAGAGTTCAACTGGGGCGACTTTCCTTGACTCCAGCCCTCTACCAGCTTTAACTAAAGCTCAAGCTGATTACCGCAACAGAGACATTCGGCCAGAAGAAGTTGTCGCTGCCATTTCGCGCCTCAAGCTAGCGAAAACAACCAGGCCAGATGGCTTCTCTGCTGTATTTTATAAGACATTCTGTGCTCAAGTCTCCCCTCTCTTCACTCGACTTTTTAATTCCTTTCTCGCAGCCCATTGCAATCCCAGGAGACCTTCTGGAGGCCTCCCTAGCAGTAATCCCCAAACCGGGGAAGGACAAGACTCAATGTGGGGCATATCAACCGATCTCCCTTCTTAACGTGGATCTTAAGCTATATACCGGGATTCTAGCTTCACTCCTCGCACCTCACATGACCGGTCTGGTTGATCCAGATCAAGCAGGCTTCATCCTGGAACGCCAAACTTCTGACAATACGAAACGGGCCTTGCATCTTATCGAAAAAGCCACACGCACACAAGGGAAATACATGATGCTGGCTATCGACGCCGAAAAGGTGTTCAATAGGGTCCACTGGCCCTATCTGGACAAGTTCTAGAAAGAATGGGGCTGCGAGTGAAGTTTCACACATATGTCTTGAACTGCTATAAGTTTCTGATGGCCACAGTCTGAGTCAACGGACACACATTCCCCTGGTTCACGATTGAGAGGGGCACAAGGCAGGGCTGCCCTTTGTCTCACCTCCTTTTCGCTTTTTACATGGAGCCATTGACCCAAAGAGCTGCGGCTCAACCCGTTGGTTACAGGGATCAAATTTGGCAGCCACATCCATACGATTAGTCTTTACGCTGATGACGTTCTGATTTCACTATCTAACCCGCGAGACGCACTGCCAGCATGTCAAGAGGACCTAAATTTCTTTGGACGAACTGCCGGGTTCAAGGTGAATATGGACAAGTCGGTTGCACTGGACCTGTCTCTGGAGAGGCCTACTTAGGAATATTTGCAAAGCTTCCTCCTCCCTATTCAATGGGCGGCAGACACCATCCCATCTTTGGGGATCCAGTTAGCCTCCTCGCTTTCGAAAACGGCTATTACTAACTACACTCTACTGCAACAGAAAATCCGGCATGAACTGGGACAATGGAAACATTACCCGTTGTTGTGGTTAGGCAAAGTAGCTGCAGTCAAGATGACCATTCTTCCACAGATCCTATACCTGTGTCGTACCATTCCTCTCAGGCCACCTTCTGGATGGATTCAGCAAACGCAATCAGAACTTGCTCAGTTCATATGTAATGGCCGGAAGCCACTCCTGAAACAGAGGTTGGCAATGCTTCCACCAGAGGGAGGGGGACTCGGACTCCCCAATTTACAGCTTTATTTCCAGGCTGCACAATTGCGTTTACTGGTCGAGTGTAGTCGATGGGAATCAGAGAAACATTGGTTATTCCAAGACCAGGCGGTAGCCGGCAGACCCTTGCAGGAAATCCCATTTCTTCGCAAACAACACAGACCCCCTAACTTATACACTTCGTATATCACTAAAGTACCAATGGAGCTATGGGATCAAACCAATATTAAGCACGAACTTACAACTTTTTCGTCCCCACTTACTTCATTGAAGGACAACCCAGACTTCACTCTAGGAATGGACACAACAGCTTTTGTGAGGTGACGGCCCTCTGAGTGCCCGTACCTCTACCACATGTATTCCGCTGAGGGAGTTATCCCTTTCTACCAATTTAAACAAGAATATGGGTTGCCTGAAACGGAGAGACTTCGATATCTGCAAGCGTGACATTGGCCGCTCAATGACCAAGTCCGTTCCATGGCTGATAGGCACCTTCTTCACTATGAACACTGGCTTATTACACGCAAGACCGACAAAAAGCTAATATCCGATTTATACAGGATTCTACAGGCCAGATTTGCTCACACTCCGGAAAGGCACGATGGGAGAGGGAACTAGGCAGGTCACTCAGTCATAAAGAGTGAGAAGGCATATACTATAGAGCACAGCATTCTGCCTATCACATAGGACTCACTGACACCCTCACAAAGATAGCAGCCTACTGGTATTATACTCCTGAGAGTATCCATGCCATGGACCACACTAGAGAGGCGACATGTTGGCGGGCTGTGAACAAGTAGGCACACTAGTACACCTACTATGGGACTGCGCTCACCTCCAATCCTATTGGAAACAAGTACTGGTCGAAGTAGATACACATTTTGACACAGAAATTCCACGACTTCCTTAATATGAAATGAATGAAATGAAATGAAAAGAGTTTTTATAGAGCGCAACAGTTGCCCTGAGGCGTCCAGGCGCTAGAACTAGAACAGTGTCTTCCAGAGAGACGATCCAGGAAGGATCAGAGTTAGTTAAACAAGAAGGTCTTGAGCTGTTTACGAAAACTCGCCAGATTGGAATTGCTTCTCAGATGACATGGAAGAGTGTTCCATAAACTGGAAGCGTTGTAGGCAAAAGAGCGGCCTCCTGATCTAGCTCTGTAGATCCTAGGGACTTTAGCTAAAAAGGCATTTGAGGAGCGGAGTGATTTATTAGGCTGATAGGGAAGAATCAGGGCATGATTAATTTCTGGACCAGTTTTCCAAAAGGCTTGGTGGGCAATACACAGTGTCTTAAACTTAATTCTATCCCTGATGGGAAGCCAGTGAAGAGTCCTTAGGCCATGCCTTATCGAGGCTCTACGTGGGAGTCCCAGCAATGTGCGGGCTGCACAATTTTGTGTCCGCTGTAGTTTTTGCAGGCTGTACTCCGGGGCCCCGAGGTACAGGGAGTTGCTGAAGTCAAGGCGAGATTGAATTAAGCCTTGAATCACTATCTGCTTGGCCTCGAAAGGGAGAAGAGGAAGGATTTTTTTGATCGTCCTAAGGAGGCCAAAGCAGACCGCCGATACCTTGGTTGCCTGGGTATTAAAAGTCAACGATTTGTCCAACCACACTCCCAGACTTTTTATGTTATCTCTGGGAGTGGGGGGAGCACCCATGCTCAGAGGCCATAACAGCTCCAAGGTGGTGGGGGCTGCAGGGCCTAGGAGCATGAGCTCCGTTTTATCATTGTTGAGTTTCAGGCAAGACATGGTCATCCAGCTCTTAACCTCCTCCAAGCACGTCGCTAGGTTGGTTTGTGGTTGGCAGTCGTTCCCTTGCACAAGGGAGACCACTAGCTGAGTATCATCCGCATAGGTAATGATGTTAATACCATGCGGACGAACAATCCCAGCCAGTGGCCTCATATATGCATTAAAAAGCGTAGGGCTCAGCGAGGAGCCCTGCGGCACCCCACATCCCAACGGTCTGCTTGAAGAGACGGCCGAGCTTTCAAACACCTGGAAGGTGCGGTCACTCAGGAAGGACTTAAACCAGCCCAGGGCTTCTCCTGATATTCCCAGATCAGATAGACGGTTTATGAGGATTTTATGGTTTACCGTGTCAAAGGCAGCGCTCAGATCGAGGAGGATCACTGCCACTGATCCTCCCCGATCCAAGATCCGCCTTGTCTCTTCTGTCACTGCCAACAGGGCAGTCTCCGTCCCATGTTTGGGGCGGAAACCCGTCTGGGAGATGTCAAGCAGATGGTTGTGCTCGAGAAACTCAGTCAGAAGGATGTTAATATGTTTCTCGAGGATCTTGGCAAACCAGGGAAGCAGTGATATCGGGCGGTAGTTGCTCAAATTGCCCGGATCCAAAGTGGGTTTCTTCAGAAGTGCCCGCACCATGGCATGTTTCCAAGCCGATGGCACCAGCCCTGTCCTTATGGAAGAGTTCAAAAGCTCCAAAAGTGTGGGAAGAATGATATTGTCAGCCTGGATCAGTGCACTGGGAGGGGCAGAGTCCAGTGGAGAGCCAGATTTTACGTGATGCATCAGGAGCCTGAGTGTTTCAAGGTTCATCAAGGTAAAATTGGCCAGATGTTTCTGAGAAGGATTTCCTGTTTTTGTGTCAGGGTCTGAATTGAGAGTGGGTGATTCTATTGCCGGATCCGGGAAGGAAAGATAAATTGTATTCACTTTATGAAAAAAGAAGTCGACTAGTTCATTACAGCGGGAGAGTGGATTATAGTTGCCTGCCGGAGGAGATGGAGTCGTAGTCAGGGTTTTTAGTATCTTGTATATCTCCTTGGGTTTGGACTTAGCCATCATTATTTTGCCGTTGTAAAAGGCAGATTGAGAAGCTTTAATTTCAGATTTGTACGTCCTAATGGCTTCCCTATAAGTGGCTTTATCTGCCTCATTGAAGGCCATGCGCCACCTCCTTTCCAGTCTCTTACAGACACGTTTCCTCTCCCTGAGCTCCTCCGAGTACCAAGGTGCAGTTTTTTTCTGTCTTTTTGGGCCCGAAGTGCGAAGTGGAAGGGCGATGTCCAAAGAGTTTGGGATCCATTCGTCAAATAGGTTACTACTGACAGAGGGGTCAGCGACAAGAACGGGTCTGGTGGTGTTAAGGATGTTGGACCAGTTGTCTATGTGAAGCTTAGGCCAGTTACGTACTTTGCACGGAGTAGGGATAGATGCAGGTGCATTGTGTGTGGTCCAACTAAAGGGTACCAGAAAATGATCTGTCCAGGGGAGACGGTTAATTGTGCCCACTTTAAGATATTCGCAGTTGCTAAAAATCGGGTCCAAAATATGTCCCTTGATATGTGTTGGGGAAGAAACAAATTGCTCTAGTTACATTGCAGCTAAGCTTGCTGTGATTTCTGTAGCGGTAGTGTCTGAAGTGTTGTCAAAGTGGACATTAAAGTCTCCAAGCAGTGTAAAATTGGAGGGGGCAATGACCAGTTCTGCCACTACGGCGGGAAGTGCTGTTTGGAAGGTTTTACATGACCCTGGAGGACGGTAAATAAGGATACCGGTGAAACTATCGTTGGGAGAAAATTCGATAGTGAATGATAAGCTTTCACAGTCAGAAATGGACTCCGGGGAGTAGCGACATGTATAAATGTCCTTATAAATAATGGGGACACCGCCACCTTTTCCCTTAGGGCGATCTAAGCGGGCTATCTGGTAGCCTGGTATAAGGGCTTGAACCACATCCGGCTCGGAGTCTTGGGTCAGCCAGGTTTCGGTCATGAACATTGTGTCAGGGGCGAGTTCGTCCAACAGCAAGGCTATTTCCAAACTGTGTTTTGGAATGGACCTGCAGTTGAGAAGAAACATGCGGTAGTCTCTAAAAGCAGGTTTGGTCGATGGGTTGATGATCTCAGTGTTACAATACGGGCAGCGGCGAGGAGTTTCTAGGGGGTGGAAATGGTGACAGCAGCTTGCTGAAGTAGGTGGACGTAGTTGGAGTAGTAGATCCCCGTTATACGACATCCTTTTTTCACGGAAAGGAACAGGGGGGTGGCCCCTGGACCCGGTCGGGCGCGGACGGGCGCAGACGGGCCCGCCTTTGGCGCGCCTTCGGCGCGCCCGCTGCGCCGGCGGGGAAGGGACTCCATTATATGGAACCCGAAATAGGGGGTGGAGCTGCAGGGAACAGCTAGTGCGCTCACCTCTTTCACGCCTAAGATGGCGTCTACCCCTGTGCGCGCCTGCGTGAAAGCGGGGTTCTAGCCCCGGCGAGGGAACAAGGAAGTGAGTAAAAATAAGTGCAATTGTAATAATCACAATCGCGACTTGCACAAAATTACAATTTTAAAAGAAGCGTTTTAAAAAGTTTCAGAGCCTAACCCCCGGCTTCCGCCTCATGGGACAACAATTCTAGCAGTGAGAGCCTGCGCCTAACGCGCCTTAAGTAGTTCTAAGGGCGGGCTGCAGGGAACAGCTAGTGCGCTCACCTCTTTCACGCCTAAGATGGCGTCTACCCCTGTGCGCGCCTGCGTGAAAGCGGGGTTCTAGCCCCGGCGAGGGAACAAGGAAGTGAGTAAAAATAAGTGCAATTGTAATAATCACAATCGCGACTTGCACAAAATGACAATTTTAAAAGAAGCGTCCTTCTGGGCCTCCCAAATCCTTTGACCTATCCATTGCGCTCTCGCAGAGGCCGACTGATAGCGATTGCACCGGGCACAGCAATGAAAAATATACTCACACACTGGCATACTTCCCACACCCCAACCTTCACGGGCTGGCTGCATCGTTTGTGGCAGGTACTTGGTATGGAGAAGCTAACACTGACCATGGCAGGAGGAAAAATCTAAATATATCGAACTGTGGCAACCCTTTTTCTCTCTGTTGGCCTCTGAATTCCGGGAAATTACTTTCCCTCGATACCTCCACTTACTGCGCCTCTCTGATACGAAACAGGTGACATAGGGCTGGAGGTCATGAATAATCTAGATAGCTCAGGTGATGGACTCGGAACACTGGTGGTGGGCGGGAAGGGCTAAGGGAAGGGTTTAGGGGTTTTCGTACTGTTCTGTTTTTTTCTTTTCATTTGTAGTATATACAAGGCTTCTTTACATTGGCACAGACCCTTTGGAGCACTGATGGACTTAGCTTGTCCTTTTTGAGTCTTGGATTTAGCAATGTTACAAGATACGATGACTAAACGTGAATGTATGTTTCTTGTATATGCAAAAATTTACAGCTATCTACAGAGATCACGCCACTGATGATTAATAACGTAGATCTGCATATCTGTCAAGGTTTCGGATGGCCTATGTGTGACATTTTCATAATTTCAGTATAATTATGAGTGACATTCAATGACTATGAGTCACACTTTCTCACGAGCAAAATCAAACAATGTACACTAGGGAAACACACAAATTTCAGAAATTGCACCCATTTGAACAACGAAAAACTCAAAGAAGATCTTAAAAACTGCTGCAAAACAACAGAAATGGAAGGGCACTAACATAGAGCCCAGTTTACTTAGGCTCATGATCATGATGCGCTAAATGTAAATTAAATAATGATTGGAGAAGTTACTAATGACACTTACTAGTCTGTAGTGAGCAGCACATGACTGTTCAGCTGCTGTTAAACATGAATCTAGCTCTAGATCATCAATTACTCTCTAAAACAACAGACGCTAGTCTACAACGACACAGTAGGCTCTCCTCTCGTCAGCTCAGCGCTACCGACAGTGCGCACTGTCTCCTTAAATGCAACACTGCACCGTCATATGTATTTTATTTATTAAAAACAGTGAGTGCAGGCCTGACTAGTGGCCATTAGTTACCGTGCAGCACAAAAGCTAACTGAAAAATTTACAGCTATGGTGTGTGACTGCAGAGACAGTCACACACCATAGCTGTCAATTTTTCAGTTTGCTTTTGTGTGACATTTCTATATTGTCAGCGTTTTCATGTGTGACATTTCAGTGCATTCTGTGTGACACTTTGAGTGACATAGGATCATGAGCAAATCAAGGATGTTGAGATTCATTTCAGAAACAGCTCGCTTTCTATCATTCACTTGTCCAAATGGCACCTTAAAAGTGCAATTTAAAGGTATATATATGCTATATGGAGGAACGTGACTCTAACCAATAGGACCATTTATGCTGTTTTCGTAGATTTAAAATCAGCTTTTGATTTAGTTCCTCGTTCTAAACTTTGGAGTGTACTTGCCGAAGCTGGGTTGGGCCCGGAACTGCTAATGCTTCTTGTCCGCTTGCATGAGAACAATTAAGCTAGAATTAGGTGGGGGGCTCAGGGTGAGGTGACCGACCCTTTCCCTGTCGAACGTGGTGTCCGGCAGGGGTGTGTTCTGGCACCCACACTGTTTTCTATATACATCAATGGCATTGTAGACCATCTAAGCCGCTCTCCCACTGATGCTCCCGTACTAACAGGGACACGCGTGCCAGTTCTCATGTTTGCGGACGACACGCTGATAGTTTCTCGAACTCCGAGTGGGCTCCAGAAGGCAGTTAACGCATTCGGTGAGTTCTGCCAAACGCGTGGACTTGAGATAAACACCTCCAAAACCAAGTTCATGTGCTTGAACCAGCGAAAAACATTTAAAGGTACAATTAATTTTAATGGAACTCCCTTAGAACAGGTTGAGGCCTTCACATATTTAGGAATATCCCTTCAGTGTAATATGAGATGGAAAATCACATCAATATGGCTTAAAATTCCATCAGCTGGCGGGTGTAGTGGCACTTAAGCATAAAGCTTCATTGACTAAGCCAATCACCCCTGCTCTAGAAATTTATAACATGAAGGTGATAAGCGCCTCCTTGTACGGTTCGGAATTGTGGGGATTCTCCAGTTTGAAACAACTAACACTGGCGGAGAACAGGTTTCTACGCCGCCTAGTCGGGGTTCCCCAAAGTACTCCTACCGTCCCATTGGTATATGATCTCGGCAGGAAGAATATAGAGGATTTGGCACGGCTACGACCTTTATTATACTGGAGACGTATTATGACAACCCCTGAACTAGCTCATTATGCCACTGCACTGAAGGACATCATCAGGGCAGATCGCTTTCATTCCATCCTGTGGCTTAAAGAAATAAGGGGTATGCTAACTAAGCTGGAACTAGACTACCTATGGATCACTCCCAATGCCTCAAGTTTTCCATCAAAGGCAACCCTGAAAAAAATTTACTGGGATATGGTTTGGTTGACTGCCTATAGTACTGGATCCAATACTAACTTAACCGGTCGTTTTCTTGATATCAAACCTTTACCATCATGTGAGCCTTACTGGGACATCATTGAAAGGCCGTTCGATAGAAAATTGTATTTCCAATTCAGAACCGGGACCCCTCCTTTACAGGTATTTACTTATAAATGGTCAGCAACTCAGGATAACAAATGCCACTACTGTAAAGACTTGATTGAGAACATTCCTCATCTGCTGTTTGTATGTCCCCTTTACGTAAGCCCCCATCGTAAGTGGATAAAATCTGTGTGTTTAAATCTAGGAACACGTAGGTACATAGAGGCGTTAAGAGTACTGGAATCAGATTGTACACCCTGTGTGGCGATCGCTGTTGCAAAATTCTTAGGGTGGGCCTGGACTATACGCACCCGCACTTTGCAGCTCCCAGATGCTGCCTAATGAATTTTATGACACCGCTTAATGCCAGATCAACTTTTTAAATCCATGTCTTATTGAATTATTTTAATTATTCTGTATAAATTGTTTTTAATCTGGAATGTGACAGCATTATGGTTTAATGAGTTTTTAAAATAATGAATTTAACTTTGTAGTATTTATAGTGTAGTGTCAGGATGTACAACCGCTTTTATGACATGCTGTTGAATAAAGCTTTGAAATTTGAATTTGATAGTGCTCAAATGAAGTAGGTATCTCTTCACTGAAACTCACAGTATTTTCAGCCTGAGACAGTTACACCCGGCGATCACTGCCTTGCTATATCAGGGCCACAGAGTGCAAAAATCTAAATAGACATGTGGCCACAGGTAAGCACAGTACTTCAGTCTGTAAGAAGTCAGACACAAAGGAAGAGGTAAAGGTGCATGTAGAAAGGAGCCATGCGCCCTAGTGCATGCAAAGAAAATGGGCCCTCCTTGGGCAATAATGTACCACACTATTCATGATTTAGTTGGCCCATCAGGTCCCTAGTGCCCGGTGCAACCCCGCCTGTTGTGCCATTGATAGCTACTCCCATGGGAAGAGCACGGAGGAAGCTCCGTACATCATGGGCTGAACTACCTGACACAGAGTCCATTAATTATGTTTTCTCTTACAACAAGCTATCCCTGTGGTGAAGGAACTAATGTAACATGTAGGAACGAGGATAGCTGCTTATGCAGTTGGCATCACAATTTTAGAAATGATCCATCCACTGCCCTCTTGGTTATAGAGTCTGAGAAAAGTCCTTTAGATGTGTATCAGGATACCATTTAAAAAATTATACAGCCTAAATGTATTTAACCGCACGCCTCTTAGTGTAGACTTTCACTATGTCTCTTCGCTACATATCGAGATGGCAAATATCTACCTGTACAGAGGAGATGTCTGAGATGCTATGTTTGTCTTAACTGTCACATCCTTGCACAGGGACCCAACTTCATGTAGGGATCGTTGGAAATGGAGTGTCATAAATCGATTTATTCTATATCTGATGTGCATATGAGCTATGCATTGCTTAGCAAAGTAAAAACTTTTTTGCTGAACCACATGCCATCTTTGTTCCCACGGTATTGCTTCGTATTTGTCTCTTAGGGCCAGTAGTGCTTATTCATCACAGTTGGTAATTATGGTTTTCAGTTGACCTCTGTTCAACAACATTCTCTTCAGAGGTCTGGGAGAGAGTGTCTGTCTGTCTTCCCTAACTCCACTCACTGTGTTTGTACCATTCTCGATTTCTTAAATGATTGCTATGCTTGAATGTGCCCGTGCAGGTGGCTGGATGGGTGAATGTGATAATGAATCAATTATGACTTTTGGCGGAGCGGGCGGTACGCCGCCACCCCCACACTCCTGCACCAAAGCAGTGTTCGACCCACTCGCCAGATTAGGAGGCTCCTCCTGTCTGGCGGGATATTTTTGGGCGTTCCCATGGCAGTGCCTCTGAATATGAGCACCGTAATGGGAACACCAAAAACAGTTCCTGCACAGCATGAACTGCTAAGTCCATGCAGTGCAGGAACTGGTGTGCATGCACACAGTGTGCATCCACATGGCGGAAGCACTAGGGGGGCCTGTAGAGCCCTCTTGGTTTCCTCTCCGCCACGGTTTTCATGATGGTTCCGTGGTGGGGAGGAAACTCAAAATATGCTTGGCAGGACTACTGCAGTCAAGCCAAGCATATTGTGACCTCGGGACCACTGCTCTACTGCCAGGGAATGGCGGTTCCCTGGCGGAGGTCCCATGGCGGTCCGACAGTCCAAATCTTAATGGGGTAGTCCGACCGACAATGTAGCAGTGGCTGAACTGCCACCGCCGCGCTACCACGAATCTGGCGGTCCTCGGACCACCAGACTCGTAATCTGGCTCTAAGTATTTCAGATCAATAATTTCATCATACATTTGTCCTTCTCAGATTTCACTGGAATAATGTCATTTGTTGCTTAACTAATATAGCAGACTGCTTGTCTAAACAGAAGGATCACTGACTCAATATTGATTACAAAAATATCGAGATACTGAATTATTGTCTCACATATTGTCAAAAATGTTATAATTCCTCTATACATATAATGGTAAGTAAAAAAATATCGGTTTTTTTCCCCACACATACATGTACACATGCATGTAGAAAAACGTAGTTTTATATATATTTATATATATATATATATATATATATATATATATATATATATATATATATATATATATATATATATATATATATATATATTACCTACTGGCGGTTGCCAGTAGGTAGTTATAGTTAGGATTTTTTTCAATGTTAAATCTCAAAATTCTATTTGGAATAACTTTGGCGCCGGTTGACGAATCTGCCTGAAAATTTCCTCAAAATGGCCTCGCGGCGTTCCGATCCTTCCCTGAAAGTTTGGGGGGGGGGATTCGTCAAGCGGGGGCCGAGATAAAAGGGGGGTCCCAAAACGCGTTTTCCTCCATAGGGCGGTCGATTTCACTTTTAGCACGAACGGCTGAATGGATTTCCACCAAATTTGGCAAAATTGTAGGGACTGGTAGCCCGATGTGCCTTTGCTATGTCTCAAGATATGTGCTCCAGTGTATTTTGAGTAATTTAGGTTAAAAAAAATATATATATCTATGGCTGCGCCCCGGTACACGCCCCGGGGAGTGCTCCGGGCGCGCCACGCGAGGTGCGCACGGAAAGCTGATTGGCTCTCGGGTGTCTGTAAACATTCGAAACAGTCCGGAGCGGCCGCCATCTTGTGTCTCGGTAAAATCGAGACACAAGAGGTGGCTAAAACAAAGGGGGAAATGACCATAAGGCATCAGGGATAGACCCCTTAGGTTTGATGTGGGGGCTATAAAAGGGCCCCACAGGGCATTAAAATTTTTTTTTTTCGTTTTGCGCGGGGGGAGCGCCCGGTACGCGCACCGGGGAGCGGACCGGGGAGCGTACTATGAGGAAAAAAGAATGACAGAATTTTTAAAAAATGAAGCCTTTTTTTGAAATTGGAGGTAGTTCTAAAAAGAACTTTTTTTTCCTTCTTTTTATTTTATATTTTTTTGTGTTTTTTGAACATTTTGTACTTTTTTTGGCTTTTCAAAACAGTTTTATATTTTTTTTGTATTTTTGTAGGGGGAGAAACAAAAAAAAAGGGAATTGAAACTGGCTCAACTGGAGCAAAAAAAACAAAAAATCCCAAAAATTACTTCTTTTTGGGGCACTTGTGATTGTCACCTGCAAGGACGATGAGCTTTACGCTCTTTTCACCATAGGCGATAAGCTTGCCACATGCAGTACAAGTGATTTTAAAATCAGCAAATCGTGGCTGAATACAAGGCATCATCTCTGATGTTTCTGGTCCCGATGAAGTGGGTTCGTTTCTTTGGGAGGTGGTCCTTGAAGACTGGGAAAGGTTACTGGCCAGTTCCCTGAGCTCTGCACAAGAATAGTTGTTAGGGTGCTTATGGGTCATATGTCGAATCATGGTATTGTTACCAAAGGAATATTTTTTGTTTGGGTTGCCCCTTGAGAGTTCTTCCTTACAGATTAGGCAAGTTACCTTGGCCGCATTCACTTTTTTCTTGCCCTCTGGGAGTGAAAAAAACTCCCATACAATGTGTGACTTGGGCTTGTATGGGTATTTTGTTCAGGCAGCCATCTTCCACCATCCTCCTCTTCCTCTTCCTCCTCCTTCTCTTGTTGACCACCAATGTAATCTTGAGCTGGTCCTCTTAGTTGTTGTGGTGGTGGTGGTGGGGCAGATGCACCAGCTGCTGCTGCTACTGAAGCCATTATAAAGATCAAAAAGGTACACAGAGGTACAAACAGGTCTTCCTCAGTCAAAGGACAAAGTCAGAATAAGGAAAAAAGGTGGGGTCTTTCATCATTTGGAAAAAAAACTGTCCTGAACCAATGAGAAGTGTTATTTTCAGGTCACAAGACCAGGGGCTTCATCATTATGAAACCAAAACTGTTATGAACCAATGAAAAGTGTTATTTTCAGGTCACATGACCCGACGCGCTTACGCTACTCGCCCCCGGGCGCGCCCCGGGTCGCGTCGCGTAAGCGCGTCGGATGTTTACGTTGCGCGATCGTATTCGCTCGAGTACTTCCGGGTGCGCTTACGCCGTGCGTATCACGCGGACGCGGCTACGCGATACGTCACGATCATGTTCTCGTTCGCGATATTGGCGCTTACGGAACGCTCCCCGGAGCGCGCCCCGGGGCGCTTTATAGAAGTACGCTTTTCGGGGCGCTCCCCAAAGCGCGCACCAGGAGCGCTCTAAAAATAAAAAATAAAAATAAAAAAAATAAATGGGAAAAATTGTAGGGACTGGTAGCCCTATTCTTAAGTGGTTTGTACGAAAATTAACTTTGAAAAATATGTATTGTGCTACATTGGGCTATTTATATGTTAGAGCCAAAATGTAGCCCAAATGTAGCCCAATGTAGCCCAAAGATGGCCACCAGAGACAAAAAAAAAAAAATATAGCTCAAATATAGCCCAACTGTAGCCCAATGACAGAATGCACCAGAGTGTTCTAAACAACTAGAGCGCTAACAGTCTTACTTAGAAAGTGAGACTTATAGTTAGGAATTATCATTAAAAAAACCTATGAAATTCACTGAAAAAACCATAGGTTTCACACCAGTTATAGTTAGGAATTAGCATTTAAAAAACCTATGAAATTCACTGAAAAAACCATAGGTTTCACACCAGTTATAGTTAGGAATTAGCATTTAAAAAACCTATTAAATTCACTAAAAAAAACATAGGTTTCACATCAGTTATAGTTAGCTGGAAATTTTACTGACATAAAACCATTGAAATTCCACGTTATAGTTAGTTGAACTCACTATAACTTGCGCGTGTAATGCACTGCTGATGACGTCACATATTACATCACTCATGACATGGTCAGTGACATCACTCACTGTATGTCATTGTCGGATGATTTCCCATTATACCCTTGACAGTTGTATCAAGTTGGAGAATCTTCCAGTTCTTTCTTAGGATTTTCTCTATTTGTTTACTTTCCTGAGAGAAGTCTGTGATCATTCTGATTTGTTCTGTCTGGTTTGTCTCTTTACTTTCTTTCCTTTTCAAACATTCTTCTCTTGTTTTCTGGTTTGCTCTATCCCAGTATTTCTTCACTACCTTTGGTTTGTATTTTCTTTTCTCAAATCTTTCCCACCGTCTTTTTACTTTGTGTTTCCCATTCTTCAGGTTGCTGCAGATTCTCCGAATCCTTAGGAATTCTCGGTAGGGAATACTGGATAGCAAGGAGTTTTGATGGAAGCTAGTTGCTTCAAGGGTGGCATTCGTAGATGTTGACTTTCTATGTAATGTTGTATGGACTTGATTATCCTTTACATATATGTCTGTGTCCAGGAATATGACTCTTTCCTTGCTTATGCTGTATGTAAATTTCAGATCTTTTGTATTGTTGTAAAGCACTTCAAAATATTCCTGGAACTCAGTTACAGTGCCGTCCCAAATTATTAGCAGATCATCGATAAATCTCTTCCAGCTGATTATTTTGTTCACAGCTTCATCATTTATCGCACTCCATGCCTTCTCCTGCTCCCACCATCCCATCGTTAAACACGCGTAACTGGGACTGAAGGAAAATCCCATCGCAGTCCCACTGCATTGACGGAACAGGTCTTCTCCAAAAGTGAATACATATTTTTTCATCCAGACAGATAGATATCATTTTTAACAACATATCATTGTGATTGCTGTATTGCATACTTCTCTCCTGTAGGAAGTAATAACAAGCTTGTTTTTCTATTGTTTTTCTATTTCATTGTTGATATTTGTATAAAGCCCAATGACATCCATTGTGATCAGATGATACGACTCTTGCCACAGAGTGTTTTGTAAGGTTCTCAAAAGGTCACTTGTGTCTTGAATGTAAGAGCTGAGGTTAGGAAAATAATCGATGTATGGCTCCAATAGAGATCCTTTTGCGGACAACATTGGCCTCCCAGGTGGTTTCTTCTGATATTTGTGTACTTTTGGTAAAAAGTACATGGTTGCCAATATTGGATGGGTGACTGTTAAGAATTTGCGTTCTGCTTCATCTATCAACCCTAATGATGACCATTCCAGTAGATTTGCATCAATCCTTTCTTTGATTTCCAATGTAGGATTCTTTTTGAGTTTTTCGTAGTACTGGGAATCTCAGCTGACGGTGGGCCTCTATTACATATGCGGTTTGGTCCCAGATCACGATGGTACCGCCTTTATCGGCCATTTTAATCTCAATTTGGTCATCCATTGAGAGACTTTTCAATGCTTCATGCTCTTCCTTTGTGAGATTATCATCATACTTATTACATTTGATTTCATACAAGTCTTGGATCACTGCTTCTTGGAATAGATCAATTTTGTTTCCCGGTCCCAACTGTGGATAGAATTTGGATTTCGGCTTCTTCCCACTTAAACCTGCCCCGGATTGAGTCACCAACTCTTCCAGTGCAAGTTCACTTTCAGATGTTATATCAATGTTCATCAGAGTCAGAAATCCTTCTGAGTCTTTTACTTGTAATCCTTCGTTAGTTGTTTCCATTTGTCCTTTAGGTCTTTCTTTTAACATGCGTTCTTTAAAAGCCTTTGCACGTTTGATCTTTCTAATATACAGATATAGGTCAATCCTGACCTGTGTCAAGTTCATACGACTTTTCGGGCAAATGTTTATTCCTCTTTTCAGTTATGATAGTTCTGTGGCACTTATTTCTCTTTTGGATAAGTTCACCACTTGTAATTCATCAGTTGGTACTTCTTTTTCTGGCGCATGCTCCTCGTTTTGGTGCCTGTTTTTTCCGCACCACCACTTGCTCTTTTTTCCTCTTCTCGGGTGTTTCTTTCTGGCCATTGCCTCCCTTTTCCTCTTCGTCTCAGTGGTTGAAAATGTGGGACTGGTCGATTTTGCTCCCATTGTCGCTGTTGTAGCATGAGGCGCATGTCCCCTAAAAAAGACATCTTTGTTATATCACTTGGTGTTGTTAAATCTCCTTCCATTTGTTCCGTCGACGTTAAAGATGAGGCACTGCTAGACATGCTTGACATGCTATTCCTTGTCATTTGTTCCTTTAATCCGTCAAATTTCCTTGCGAACATAAAAATGCGGTCATTCGAGTAGTCATTACTGTCTCTGATGAACTTTGTATGTTTTCTATCCATTACAATTTCTTCATGTTTATCTATTTGACTTTCAAGTTCTTCCTTGAATTTTGTCATTTCTGTTGATAATTTCAGTCGGGACAATTCCTTTTCTATTTCCTTTAGTTGTAATTTTATTTTCTCCAGCGCTATGTCAATATGTTTGACCGAAATTTCAATCAAGCCTAGAGAAGAGCGTAATACAAACTCTCCCCATTCCTGCAATAAATCATTTGTTGCGTCTTGATTATTCGGCATCAGCATTATTCTGACCCCCATCGGGACGCGTTGCACTTCCAAGTATTTCTTCAATATGATAAGTTCCCAGGATTTATTAATCTCTTTACGACTTAACTCTTCCCATGTTCTTAATTTGCCTTAATGTCCGTTTTCCCAGTTGTAGCGTTTGCGCTAACTCCCTTCTCCACGTTGCCTTTTCCAAACATATCTGTATGTAACACATTCCTTTTGGCTTCCCTTTGTTCCATAGTAGCGCTATCTTTTTTTGCCCCTTTATACAAGTTGATCGTTTTACTTGATTTGTGCGTTCGTTTTGCACTTCGGCCGGTATTCCAGAGTGACTCCCCTATTAGATATATATATGTGGGCATATATATTAGATGATTTAAAATAGTAAATCTAATATATTTTTAAATATAACATTAATATAATGTAAATTAAATACATTTAAATACTATAAAATACTATATATATAAATATATACCTATATAAACACACACACACATTTTTGTGCATGTATATATATATATATATATATATAATGTAAAATATATAAAACATTATAAATAAATAAATAAACACTCATTAAAAATATATATTTTACATTGTTACTTTTTAAAAAATGTATTGCTATAAAAAACATAAATCTATATAGATATAGCTATATATATATATATATATATATATATCCTTGCTCGCTGCTCCAAGGTACGGGGCACTCTTACGGCGGGTGCAGTTCCAAGCGCGTCGGAGCCTCGCGCTTCAAATATAAAAGCTCTACCCCTCCCGGTCCCGGGTGGGAATAAGGACAGCACACACGGGAATTCTCGATTAGAAGCAACCTTTACTTGCACAGACGGGTTTCCGAAGCCACGCTTCCTTCCTCAATGTTTGTTACACCGCAACGCGCGTCTAAGCGCCATTTTATTTCAAAATACACAAACAACTCTAGATGGTAAGCATAGAGAGAGGACTGGCGCGTGAGCGCCATGTTGCTAATGCATGTCATTCTACAGTGGCATAGCTGTCATTAAACATTAGTATTGCACATTATTGTTACCAAAATTCATATTCTTTTAAGAGAAAACCTCACAAATTTAAAAAAGGAATTACTCTGTAATATAGCCGTGGATCGGCTAAGAACCTCTCTCATCTATACGATGGCCCATGTATTTTGAAATAAAATGGCGCTTAGACGCGCGTTGCGGTGTAACAAACATTGAGGAAGGAAGCGTGGCTTCCGAAACGCGTCTGTGCAAGTAAACTGGTCATGTTTTGCAGTTAATTTAATATTTTGTATGTTTCATATATATATACATATATATGAAACATACCAAATATTAAATTAACTGCAAAACATGACCAGTTTAATTAAATATATAAAGCAAAAAACACCTTTACTAAATATTATTTGGAAAAATTATAGGAATAAAAAAAAATATATAGTATATATATATATATATATATATATATATATATATATATATATATATATTATATATATATATATATATATATATATATATATATATATACATAAACGAATAATATCAAATTATAAAAATCATCAAATGATTATATTACGTATATTTAAACAATATTACGAAAAGTATTGAAGTCTGGGAATAATAGATATACTACTCTCACTCCAGTTCTGTCCATCAGTAGGGAATTTTGTATAAAAACACAGGAGTGCTAACCCATCAGCCTCGTTGGGATTGGGGTAGAGAACTGTATATATAAAAAACAATATCCTAACTGGTATAATTTGTAGGCAATTAATAAAGACATGCATGCAGCATTATCAAGCGAGAAAACCGCGTACCTTCATCACGCTCCGTTGGATCCGTCACACACCAAAGTCCATTAGAGTCCCGCGTGTCTCTATTGCCCTCTACATTGGAGGAATCCTGCATCTTCCTCAGTAATAGTGGAATACTCCTACGTACCGGCCTCCCTCACATGACCTTCTAAACGCGATATATGCACTGCCATCAACACACCCTGTCCTGAAGATGATCCCAATTTCTACGGATCGAAACGCTGTCGACTTATCAGCAAGACTTTAGGCGCCCCGTACATAGTGGTTTTCGTAAAGATTGACAAAAAAAATGGACTAATTCAAATTGTTTTGAAACCACTCTGTTTTTTATTCACTGTATATATTTATGCACAAACACCTTGCGCCGCTCACGCTGATCACTCTCTCACATGTGTCGCCGTAGTGTCACTCACCTCTTCACTCGTGCACCTTGTACAAATTTGGGTTGTTCTGTTTGAATTGTAAATTGCAGTGCTGATATTAACTGTAATTGTACCTGCTAGATCCTTTGAGATAAAATTGAAGTAAATGATGCCTTGAGCACATACGACAAATATATAGAGTCTCCTTGTTTTCTCGCTTGATAATGCTGCATGCATATCTTTATTAATTGTCTACAAATTATACCAGTTGGGATATTGTTTTTTATATATATTGTTTTTTATATATACAACAGTAGGGAAAGCATTGGACTTCAGAGAGGTAAGATTTACTATCCTCACTCCAGTCTATGAAACAGTAGGGAAAGCAATGGAGTTGAGAGGGGTAAGATTTACTATTCCCACACCAGTTTGTGCAGCATTAGGGAAGGCAGTGGACTTCGAAGGGGTAACATTTACTATTCCCACTCCAGTTTGTTCAACAGTAGGGAAAGCATTGGACTACAGGGGTTAAATTTACTATTCCCTCTCCAGTCTGTGCAATAGTAGCGAAAGCTTTGGACTTGGGAGAGATTACATTTACTATTCCCACTCCAGTCTGTGCAACAGTAGTGAAAGCGTTGGACGTTGGAGGGGTAAGATTTACTAATCCCACTCCAGTCTGTGCAACAGTAGGGAAAGAGTTGGACTTCGGAGGGGTCACATTTACAATTCCCTCCCCAGACTGTGCAACAGTAAAGAAAACGTTGGGCTTCAGAGGAATGACATTTACTATTCCGACTCCAGTCTGTGTAACAGTAGGGAAAGCGTTGAACTTCGGAGGGGTAAAATGTATTATTTCCGACTCCAGTCTGTGCAACAGTAATGAACTCATTGGGCCATGGAAGGGTAACATTTACTATTGCCACTCCAATCTGAGCAGCAGTGGGGAAAGTACTCCACTTCAAGCACATAACATATTTGAATAACTCTATTAATTTACAACAAATATACAACTCTTAATATGAATATTATTAATTAACCCCCAAAATAATTATATATATTAAAAAAAAATAATTCAACAGCTTACTTATTTATTAATTAATTAACTTCTTACACTGTAGCCCCACAAACCTAGCACCCACACCCAAAATATAACTAAAATATATAAGTATTACACAATTAACATAATTATCAATTAAAAACTTATTAATAAGTTAATAATTAATTCTTAATTCATTATTACCTAATTACCTTCCCACCCTGTACCCCTATAACCCAAAAGCAGACACCCAATATATAACTTGCAAAATATAATTTTTACAGAAGTAAAATAATTAATAATATAACATGAATAATCATACATTAATAATTAATTGCTAAATAATTATAATAATTATTTTTTGTTTAAAGAGATTTATATAGTACTGGCAAGACCCCAGAGTATCAGAGTATCAGAGCGCTTTCCAGACTTAGTCAAGGCAGTGTTAGAAAACATTGATTACAAAATAAAAGCTTGTTGAAAGTTGAATCAGAGCCATTCTTCGAGAGGAACAAACCTTCAGTAAATAATTTGAGGAAGAGATTCCAGTTGTGTGCTAGATGTTAGAGTTTGAATGGTTGAGGTGCCAATTTAGGGGAATATCTTTTAATTGTATTTTGCAGTTCATGAAGAAAGGGTTCGTCCTGATATGAACTGGGAGGGAGTTCCAGATTTTGGAGGCATTGATCGAGAAGGTGCGTGCAACAGCTTTTTGTTTGTTATTTGGCTGGGATGAGAAGCAGAGTGTTGGTGCTTCTAGATTTCTCGTCTGGCTTGCCTTTGTGAGTTTGGACACAAGTTAGTCTGGTTTCCCGGTGTGAAGGACATAGTGAGTGAGACAGGCTGTTTTGAAGCACCAAGGGGCTTCGATCGGGAGCCACTTTCATTTTTCAGGGAGAGGGAAATGTGATTCAGTCTTTTTACTCCATTGACCACCCTTGCTGCTGCATTTAGTGTGGCTCTTAGGGGAGCTAAGTGTGGCTTTGCAGTGCAAGTGAGTGTAGCATTCCCGTAGTCCAGTCTAGACAGCACCATTGCTTGCGTGGCAGTTTTTAGATAATTTTCCGAATGGATTTGATTTTATGTTGGTGCTTTGGGTTGTAGAATGCACTCTGCGCTGTATTCTTTATGTGTAGTCTCAATGCTCAGACTTGGGGCCCAGGGTAATCCCCACAGATTTGACGGATTCAGTTTGAGTCAGTTTGCAGTTAAAAGTGTCGGTAGTATTTAGCCACTCTTGGACCTGGGTGATCTGTCCATTGTTGGCTAGGAGAAGGATTTTGTCTTATCTTGGCAGAGTTTCAGGTGGTTGTGTGAGAGTCAGTTTAGTTTTGGACTTTTATGAGAGTTGTGTCTAACTATTGTAAGTCCTCTTGTGAGGATACTTCTACGTAAAGCTGGGCTTCGTCAGCATAGAGGTGCTCTGGGATGTTTGCCTGTTTGAGTATGGTGGTGAGGGGTATCGTGTAAATATTGAAGAGTGTAGGTAAGAGGACAGAGCCTTGGGGGACATCCCTGGTTATGGTGAATGTATCTGAGGTTGAAGTTTTACAGGCACATGCAAGTTTTTATTTGTAGAGAGCGACTAGGTAAATATGAGGTGAACCATTTCAAAACGAAGATATCAACTGAAATCCGTTTTTGATGGGATTCTGAAAACATGTCAAAGGCCGCTGATAGGTCTAGGAGGATGAGTAGGCAACATCTGTCATCGTCCAGCGACTTGTATATGTCATATCCTATTCAGAATAGCTGTTTCCATTCTTCATCCTTTCCTAGAACCTGATTGGAGTGAGTCAAGAAGATTGTTGGATTCAATGTGTTGGCTGTGTTGGGAGGGAACGCTTTCCTCAAGTATTTTTGCCTGGAAGGGAAGGTTAGAGATGGGTCTGAAGTTGTTGAGGTCATCCAGGTCAGCACCTGTTTTTTTTTTTAGCATGGGGGTGGCTTATCGTAGTTTGAGGCAGTTGGGCATCACCTCATTGCTCAGGGAGCTGTTTATTATCCTAGTCCTGAAAGATGTTAAGGCATGGATGAGACACTTCATCAGGGAGGCTGGAAGAATGAATGAATGAATGAAAAGACATTTATAGAGCGCATGGCTACCCGGGAGTGTCCCAGCGCTAAGAACCAACACGGGAAGGTGCAGAGCTAAGGAAACAGGTGAGTCTTGAATTGTTTACGAAAGGTCTGGTTATTGGGAGTTGTGTGAAGGTGGAGTGGCAGGGAGTTCCAGAGTTTGGGAGCACAGTAGGAGAAAAGCCGTCCACCGCTTCTGGCCTTTTTAATTCTGGTGACCTCGGCTAGTCGCAATTCATCCGATCGAAGTTTCCTGCTTGCTTAGGGGTGGATCAAGGCTGAGCTGATAGAGGGACCTCTCTCTTGCATTGTTTTATGAGCAATGCACAAGTACTTGAATCTAATGCGTTCCTCCACTGGGAGCCAGTGGAGGGAGCGTATAGCCGGTTTTGCTGATTATCTATTGGTTAGTCCTGTCAGAAGTCTGGCTGCAATGTTTTGGAGTAGCTGGAGTTTAGAAATAACTGAAGAGGGGGAGCCAAGGTATAATGCGTTCCTGTAGTCCAGCCTAGAAAGTATGAGGGATTGTATCAAAACCTTTTTTGCTACAGGGGGGAGGAGTGGGAGGATTTTGCGGTCCATTCTAAGCAGGCCAAAGCAGGTCGCTTCTGTCTTCCTGGCATGTGTCCTGAAGTTCAGGTCTTGGTCCAGCCAATGCCCAGGCTCTTGATCTCGGTCTTGGGGGCTGGGGACGGGCCATGCCTGTTGGCCACATCAAGGTGGGGTTGAAGCTAAGGGGATTACCCAGCACCATGATCTCTGTTTTTACGCCATTAATCTTAACCTGGGATGAATCCATCCACTTTGAGATGTCTTCTAGGCAGGTGTGGAGATTGTTGGTTTTGTTGTCCGCTTGGTTGAGAGCGACCACCAGCTGCGTGTCATCCGCATAGGTCACTATGCGGATTCCCGAGGGAGCTACAATGGCTGCCAGGGGGGTCATATATACATTAAAAAGGGTTGGACTAAGCGAGGGACCCCGCTTGTCAATGCAGTGGGTTCGGATAGAACATTCTCCTTAAGGACCTGAAATGTTTTTCCCTCCAGGAAGGAGCGCAGCCATTGAAGTACGGTGCCAGACACTCCTATATTCCACAGATGATGTATTAGGTTCTCGTGGTTCACCATATCAAATGCTGCGCTTAAATCGAGGAGAATAATAGCCGTGGAGCTGCCCGAGTCAAGGATTTTTCTGCTTTCCTCTACTACTGGAGGGTCTGCTAGGTGAGAGGAGAGCATAGAATTCACAATCATCTTTGAGATGTCCTCCTAAGTGAGCGAGTTGAACATCCTCCAGCTCCTGTGAGTTGGGGTTATCCTAGGATTATATTGCACCTTGAGTGCTCAGGGAGAGTAACTGCCCCTTGGGACTTCAAAGAGAGAGGTGTGTTGATTCCCTCTATTCTGAGGGGAGGGTTTCCTGTGGATGCCAGTGTCATGGCCTAGGGAGAGTTCGGTCTTCGTGAGTTTATCCCTGAAGAATGTCACAAATTTGTCACAATGTTCTTTGGGGATATAGGATTTTGCTTTGCTGGTTTGAAGTTTTTTTTGTGCTTTATCTAGCGCTCTACAGATGAATGCAGCTTTTTCTTTCACAATGTGGTTTTTGTATATTCTGTGTTACACTCTGAGCTGTTGAAGGTGGGTTATGGATGGATTTGTACTTCAAAGTCTTTCCGCTGGAGTATCTCTAATTTTATTCTGATTCAGGGGGGCTTATTGGTCTAGGTTGGCTGACAGTGAGTTATAGTGGGATGTAAGATCATCTGTTGGGAGTTTATCTGTTGGGGGTTGGGAGTAGAGACATAATTCTATCTTCCAGATCAGCCAGGGGAATCTGACTTATGTTGCAGGACCATTAGATAGTTTTCTGAGTGTGAATCGGGGGTATCTCCGTTTGTTCGAATGACTTGGTGGTCCGACCAGTCAACTTCAAGGATGTTATCAATAGTTACCGATTTGTTGTGGACATGATGGCAACCAGGGTTGTGCCTGTAATATGTGTTTGAGTATGTAAAACAAGGGAACCCGTAAAGGTAGCGAAGGACCTCGGGTAATTGGAATTTTAGGGCTAACAAAGGTCCTAAGCTTTTGTGGATATCAAGCAAAATAATAAGCACAGACTTCGAATAAGAACTGTGTGTCTTTTTTCTCCAATGTCCAGCCGGACAAGGAGGTGTTTATTTCAAAGGATTAGTGATTATATACAGAATTAAGAAGTGGAGCTAGCCACAGATAACTGGGCACAAGCCTGTACCGAGTCAAGGAGAAAAACAATACATGGGGAGAAAGAATAACAGGCAAACAGGTTGGAGAGAAACGGTGGCTTACAGTACATTCAAATCTTACGTAAGCTCAAACCAACAGTAACTGCCACACATGTTACAACAAGCATTTGCAATGCAATAGGTCTCGTGTTAGGAAAGTTAGAGCTATTGGTATTGTAAATTACACATTTTTTATTTAGGTTTTGTTTTTAAAAATAATAGCTTTGTCATTTACAATGCCAATAGTTATAACTCTTGCAAATGTGACACCTATAGCATTTGTAATGCAATATGTGTTGTATTTACGTGACTTACATGTATTGATATTACAAATAACAATGTTTTTTAATTTTTTTTAATAATTAATACTTAAATAAAAGTTATTGTAATTTATAAAGGCAATAGCTTAAACTTTTGTAAATAACATTTGTGAAGATTATGTTCAGTGTATTTTATTGTGACGAAAATCCAAGAACATATGTCAAATATTAACATCTTTTTGTTACATTTGTAATAAAGCTTGAAACATTGAGATAACATATTTGAACCAGTTTTTGTTGAATGGTTGCACAGATTGATGCTGTAGTGGAGCTCAGTGATGTTGTGGTGCCACTGAGTGATGCTGTGGTGGTGCTGAGTGATGCTGTATGCTATTCTATGTTTTGTTTTGCTATCCTATGTTTTGTTTTGTTATGCTATGCTATGCTGTTTTGTTATGCTATGCTATGTTTTGCTATGCTATGCTATGTTTTGCTATGCTATGCTATGTTATGCTATGCTATGTTTTGCTCTGCTTTGTTATGCTATGCTATGTTTTGTTATGTTATGCTATGTTTTGTTATGTTATGCTATGTTTTGTTATGCTATGCTATGTGTTGTTTTGCTATCCTATGCTTTGTTTTGTTATGCTATGTTTTGTTGTGTTTTGTTATGCTATGCTATGTTTTGTTGTGTTTTGCTAGGCTATGCTTTGTTATGCGTTGCTATGTTTTGTTATGCTATGCTATGTTTTGCTCTGCTATGCTTTGTTATGCTATTTTTTATGCTATGCTATGCTTTGTTGTGTTTTATTATGCTATGCTTTGTTTTGCTATGCTATGTTTTGTTATGCTATGCTATGTTTTGCTGTGTTTGGTATGCTATGCTGTGTTTTGCTATGCTATATGTTTTGTTATGTTTTGTTAAGCCATGCTATGTTTTGTTGTGTTTTGTTATGCTATGTGTTGTTGTATTTTGTTATGCTATGTTTTGTTATGTTATGCTATGTTTTGTTATGCTATGTTTTGGTATGCTATGCTATGCTTTGCTGTGTTTTGTTATGCTTTGTTGTGTTTTGTTATGCTATGCCATGTTTTGTTATGTATGCTATGGTTTGTTGTGTTTTGCTATGTTTTGTTATGCTATGTTTTGTTATGCTATGCTTTGTTGCGTTTTGCTACGCTTTGTTTTGTTATGCTATGTTTTGTTATGCTATGGTATGTTTTGTTGTGTTTTGTTATGCTATGCTTTGTTATGCTATGCTATGTTTTCCTATCCTATGCTTTGTTTTGTTATGCTATGCTATGTTTAGTTATGCTATGCTGGTGAGCGTGAGTGAGGGTGAGTGAGGGTGGGTGGGTGAGGGTGGGTGAGTGAGTGAGGGTGGGTGAGTGAGGGTGGGTGGGTGAGTGAGGGTGGGTGGGTGGGTGAGTGAGGGGGAGTGAGGGTGAGTGTGTTAGAGCGGGGTTGAGGGTGAGAGGGTTGTGAGGTTGTGTATCCTATGCTTTTTTTGTTATGCCATGCTATGTTTTGTTATGCTATGCTGATGAGAGTGTATGAGGGTGAGTGAGTGAGGGTGAGTGAGGGTGTGTGAGGGGGTGTGAGGGTGAGGGCGAGGGTGTGATGGTGTGTGAGGGTGAGAGGGTTGGGAGAGTGAGGGGGTGTGAGGGTGATATTCTCCCAAACCCTGATGTGCTGACCTCCTGATTAACACTCGACAATGAGTGGCGGAAAAGTGAATCAACCAATATGTGCACCATGTGCAGGAAACAAAATTGTAAAAGTGCCAATATAAGAACGGTCAACAACAGTCCAAGTGCTACAATATGGCAGTGAACCATATAAAATCAGTCAACTCAACATGGCCTTGTATGCAATAATGTGACCAAAACCCAGTGTCACAATAAACAAAACTAGCACGACTTCATGAACCAGTCATCTCCCTCGCTCAGTACCAAAGCACACAAACTTGCACGTACTTGTATTCACCCTTAAGCGTTTTTAATTCCAGAGTCAAGGGAGAAGCTGTGAATATGGCACTGCAATAGCCGCTTTTATTTGAAACAGTGAAAGTGGAAGGAAGCGCATGACTGACTTTTGAAAAGTGCTTTCTCAACAAGCGCGAAGTTGAAAATTGACATTTTCAGTGCGATGTCAGTTGAAATTTCACATGTTTCTTAACATGAACTTTGAGTGACATCGCAAAAAAGAAAGACAAGCGCAAGGTTGACATTGGACATTTTCAGTGCGATGTCACTCAAAACAAGGAACCAAACCAGTGTCGTCCCCTTTACATGGTCAGTAGGAGCAAGTGGGAGGAGGGAGTGGGAGAGGGTTGTGAGATAGATTAAAGCCTTTACTGTGATCAGTGGCCGCAGGCTGCCAGTGGAAGGGAAGGTATTTAACAACAAGGGGTGGTGATGGACAGAGTTTCTGAATTAAGCAGAATACTCTCACCCAGTCAAGAGATCAGGGCTAGATCCAACACCGTTTTTTAGCTCACTGCACCATCCCAGTTCAGAACCTGGCTATATGCAAATTAGTCTGTTCCTGTCCCAGTGCATGATGGGAACAGGTAAACCAAACTACCAAGCCAATTCTTACACTGGGAAGGAAACAAGCTTCCGGGGACCGGTTTCTGGCATATCAGCCGTCGTCGGCCCGGCTTGCTTGAATCCTGATGGTGCAATGAGCAAGGGACTCACATCTGAGTATACCCTTCCATGCTTAGGGTGGACAAAATATTTAACAACAAGGGGTGGTGATGTACAGAGTTTCTGAATTAAGCAGAATACTATCACCCAGTCAAGAGATCAGGGCTAGATCCAACACCGTTTTTTAGCTCATTGCACCATCCCAGTTCAGAACCTGGCTATATGCAAATTAGTCTGTTCCTGTCCCAGTGCATGATGGGAACAGGGCAAACCAAACTACCAAGCCAATTCTTACACTGGGAAGGAAACAAGCTTCCGGGGACCGGTTTCTGGGATTTCAGCCGTCGTCGGCCCGGCTTGCTTGAATCCTGATGGTGCAATGAGCAAGGGACTCACATCTGAGTATACCCTTCCACGCTTAGGGTGGACAAAGTATTTAACAACAAGGGGTGGTGATGGACAGAGTTTCTGAATTAGGCAGAATACTCTCACCCAGTCAAGAGATCAGGGCTAGATCCAACACCGTTTTTTAGCTCACTGCACCATCCCAGTTCAGAACCTGGCTATATGCAAATTAGTCTGTTCCTGTCCCAGTGCATGATGGGAACAGGGCAAACCAAACTACCAAGCCAATTCTTACACTGGGAAAAACAAGCTTCCGGGGACCAGTTTCTGGCATTTCAGCCGTCGTCGGCCCGGCTTGCTTGAATCCTGATGGTGCAATGAGCAAGGGACTCACATCTGAGTATACCCTTCCACGGAAGCTTGTCTCCTTTCCGGTGAAGAATTGGCTTGGTAGTTTGGTCTGCCCTGTTCCCATGCGGCACTGGGTCAGACTAATTTGCATATAGCCAGGTTCTGAACTGGGGTGATGCAGTGAGCTAAATAACGGTGATGGATCAAGCCCTGATCTCTTGACTGGGTAAGAGTGGTCTGCTTAATTCAGACACTCTGTTCATCACCACCCCCTTTTTGAATCGTTAGTGGAAGGGAAGGAGCATATGGCGAGTGGCGGGGGAGTCTGGTGGGGGGCGGGGTAGGGGGAGCAGGCATATGGGGTGTGAGTGAGGCCAAGCGCGCGCCTTTCAAAAACACTTTCATAATAACTCATTTACTAGGTGAGTAAAACAAGTACGTGAAAACACCTACCTACAACAGATGAGAAATGAAACTCTCAAATTAATATTTTAAGCAGAATCATTAAGTTTTAGGCTACTCTCAGCAAATTGACTCCAGCACAGGGAATATGTTAAAACAAAAAATAAGGTTACGAACAGGCGTAAAGTGTGTTATAAAGAGGGTGAATTAAACATTTCTGATAGAGCTAAAGGTAATCGTATCTAACATTTAATATTTATTTTTATTTAGTTGGCACTTTTGAACTGGAAGTAACTGGACACCGGCTTAAATTAAGACCCCTGCAGAGGCCTTCCTTATGTCCGTGTGTAAAGGGATTCGCTACAGCTTTGAGTAGTACACTGAGAAACACACTGATATGAGTTGTGATGGGGTGGTGGGAGACAGGAGAGGCAGAGGTGAACGTAGGGCCGGAGCTAACTTGTGGAAGGGTGTGGAGACATGGAGTGTATGCATGTGAAAGAAGGGGGCAGATAAAGGTGACCATAGTGTTAAGGGGAGAGAATCCGCAGACATTACAAGTATTGTAAATATTGGCAAGATTAGTAAAGAGAGAGCATGAAGCAAACCGGCGCTGCAGCGTTAGCTGAAAGGATAGTCTAACAATTGAATTGTCCTGTACCTCCCCATTTGAAATTGAGGCTTTTTTTTTTTTTTTACAGTTACGCCTCGTGCAGCATATATTTTGTAGCTGAGTGAGTGGTAAAGATATATATGGGAAACTTTGGCTGGTTGTGTGTGATCAGCAAATGACAATAATTTAAGTTTACTTCCGATTTGTGCTGTGCCTGCCTGGTGTTACCGTAGTGGCGCTAGTCTGCTTAAAGAGCTGTTACAGTATGATTTGTATGTAGACTTGTGGATGCGCCAGTGAAGTAGTGTGGCTCACTGGTTAGAGGCGGCAGACCCGAGAGCAGAGGACGGCCCGGGACCAGGGTTCGATTCCCGGCGCGGCAGGTTTCTGGACCCGGGTCAGCGGACTCGATAATTCTCTCGCCTCGGTGCCCACTCTGATCAGCGATCACACTCGGCAACTCTGGGCATTAGCTTGCCTCATCTTCACTAACGGCCCCACCAGACCGCCGGGGATGCCTGGTCTCACCCTGGAGATACCCATTAAGGGACCATCTCTCAGGGAAGCCAGGAAGGGTTTCGCAGCGGTCGAAGCGCCTTGGGACCCTACGGGTATGTAGTGCGCTATATAAATGCCTATACATTTACATGCAGAGGTGTTTACAGCATGTAGATTGCAAGTGACGGTTGGGGGGTGTATTTTTTGGGGGGTTGGGGTGAGGAGGAGGAGTGAGGCGAGCAAAATAAAGGGTTTTGCAATTTAATTGCGTAAAATAAAAATGTCCCAACTTAGAGGTATTTATATTTCCACAGCCGAGCTTTGTGTATTTTTTTTTTGCTTCATGGTAAATTCCACGTATAATGCAAATTTGCCCATGTGCGTACTGTCATACACCGGTTTCAATTAAGGACCCTGCAGGATCATACATAATGTCATTTGGTTGATCAAGCCCCTGAATGTTTGCGTACTACATACATAAGAGCCTCTTTGTGGAATGGAAATATGTCAAATGACAGTGCGCTGTGCTGTATTTATTCAAATAAACTAAGGACAGGCGCACATACAGCATTTATTTTGTAGCAGCGTGAGTGGTAGAGATCTATGAAACATACTACGCAACTCCCATTTGCAAAGTGAGGAGGGAGGAGGTCATATAGGGCAGCAAATGCTGTGAGGAGTGTAAACTAAACTCCAGCAGTTTACCGAAAGATGACATATGGGCGCACTTTTAGATTAACAACACTTTAATTGAATTTTAAAAATGGACTTTGTGCCCGTGTTGTCAATCTAAAATTCGGAGGTGTGCAGGTAATTAAAGTAACCACAATAAACAAGAAGTGGGCAAAGAGGTGTCACCAGGGAGACGGGGAGAGGAAGGAAGAAGAGGGAACGTGGAGGGACAGTGAATGCAGCAGGGGGCGGAGCAGATCCCTTTGAAGCACGGCCGCCGTGAAAGAAGTGTGTGTTAATTAGGGGGAGGAGAAGTGAGGCTGAGTGCTCTGGGGAAGCAACAGATGGCTTCAATTTGAAGCTCTCGGAGGCAAGAGGCTAGGATAAAAGCGCGGTCACGAGAACTCATGCACTCGTGGAAATCCGCTTTAGGTAAAGGTTTTGGTTCACCGTAATAGGCGTTGTGGAAACAAAGTAAAGCCGGAGGCTGAGGAAGGTCTGTCCGACGTGTGTAGGAAGGGAAATGGAGGAAAGCTACTAATTATCGTCATTATCATGTCTAAAACACACAATGACGTACATTTCAATCCCCCCGTGTACCCAGTACCTGTAATAACAAATTATATTAAAGTTTTACAAATTATGACCCAACTCAGGGCTATTCCTTTTATCGACCGTGGAAAGATGAAAGGCAGAGTCCGCCCGGTTAAGTGTCAACACATAATGCTCACGTATTCTGATAGAGGTAAGACAGCGTGCCCAATTGATGGCATTGCATCTGAATTTGCAGATTTTTAAAAATTATATTTACTTTAGCGAAAAAGTCGGGGGAGGGGGAGAGGTTATCGTTTTCCATTTTATTTTCAAATCCTTGTCTTACCTGAAGCACGGGGGTGGAAATATGTATTCCAAAGTGATCTACACTCTAAATTGCATATGTCAAAGGCATTTGTTTTGGGCAGCAGCCGACAGATTTGCTGAGGCGTCGTGTGTTAAAAGGGGGTCCGTGTTCTGAACAGATTCAGAATTTTTTTTGTTTGAGATTCTAGATCCCTTTGTCTCTCTTCAAGATTTATTTTATATATTGTTTATTCAAAGTATTTATTTAATAGTCTAAATCAGGCTTGGTGACAAACCAGTCAAAAATAATTATACATATAGGGCCGAAAATAATACAATTCTACTGCTGTTTTTTTTCTGTCTTCAAATAACATATATTGTTATAGAGTAACTTGAAAAAAAAATTATGAAGAGTGCTTTAAAACGGAGAAAAATAGTTTAACAACGACTGTATGGAGTTAAATACCTTTTATTGATTTTTTTAAATTGTATATAGCGCGAACTCGACTCGCACCCATGCATAAGACGCTTTACATGAGCACCAGTTACATTACACAGGGTCACGGCATTTTTTTTAAGTTGGTTGTGTTGTGTTTGTATGCGATAAAGTGTGCCTGTGTTGTCAATCTAAAATTCGGAGGTGTGCAGGTAATTAAAGTAAGCACAATAAACAAGAAGTGGGCAAAGAGGTGTCACCAGGGAGATGGGGAGAGGAAGGAAGAAGAGGGAACGTAAACAAAGTAAAGCCGGAGGCTGAGGAAGGTCTGTCCGACGTGTGTAGGAAGGGACATGGAGGAAAGTTACTAATTATCGTCATTATGATGTCTAAAACGCACAATGATGTACATTTCAATCCCCCTGTGTACCCAGTACCTGTAATAACAAATTATATTTAAGTTTTACAAATTGTGACCCAACTCAGGGCTATTCCTTTTATTGACCGTGGAAAGATGAAAGGCGGAGTCAGCCCGGTTAAGTGTCAACACATAATGCTCACGTATTCTGATAGAGGTAAGACAGCGTGCCCAATTGATGGCATTGCATCTGAATTTGCAGATTTTTAAAAATTATATTTACTTTAGCGAAAAGGTCGGGGGGGTTATCGTTTTCCATTTTATTTTCAAATCCTTGTGTTACCTGAAGCACGGGGTGGAAATATGTATTCCAAAGTGATCTACACTCTAAATTGCATATGTCAAAGGCATTTGTTTTGGGCAGCAGCCGACAGATTTGCTGAGGCGTCGTGTGTTAAAAGGGGGTCCGTGTTCTGAGCAGATTCAGTATTTTTTTTGTTTGAGATTCTAGATCCCTTTGTATCTCTTCAAGATTTATTTTATATATTGTTTATTCAAAGTATTTATTTAATAGTCTAAATCAGGCTTGGTGTCAAACCAGTCAAAAATAATTATACATATAGGGCCGAAAATAATAGAATTCTACTGCTGTTTTTTTTCTGTCTTCAAATAACATATATTGTTATAGAGTAACTTGAAAAAAAAATTATGAAGAGTGCTTTAAAACGGAGAAAAATAGTTTAACAACGACTGTATGGAGTTAAATACCTTTTATTGATTTTTTTTAATTGAATATAGCGCGAACTCGACTCGCACCCATGCATAAGACGCTTTACATGAGCACCAGTTACATTACACAGGGTCACAGCATTTTTTTTAAGTTGGCTGTGTTGTGTTTGTATGCGATGCAGTGTGCCCGTGTTGTCAATCTAAAATTCGGAGGTGTGCAGGTAATTAAAGTAAGCACAATAAACAAGAAGTGGGCAAAGAGGTGTCACCAGGGAGATGGGGAGAGGAAGGAAAAAGAGGGAACGTGGAGGGAAAGTGAATGCAGCAGGGGGCGGAGCGGATCCCTTTGAAGCACGGCCGCCGTGAAAGAAGTGTGTGTTAATTAGGGGGAGGAGAAGTGAGGCTGAGTGCGCTGGGGAAGCAACAGATGGCTTCAATTTGAAGCTCTCGGAGGCAAGCGGCTAGGATAAAAGCGCGGTCACGAGAACTCATGCACTCGTGGAAATCCGCTTCAGGTAAAGTTTTTGGGTTCACCGTAATAGGTCTCTATGCGAGACCTAAAAATAAGGGGAAGCAGTACTGTACAAACAGTCAACGTAATGTTTCGATCCCTGTCTCCAAAATTAAAGTGGGATCATCTTCAGGACTACAATATACAATTTTGCCTGGTTATGTTTATACAAGCCGAGGCACTAGATAGAAGTGCGGTCACGACGTGAAGGGTTCAGGCGGGGGGAGGCTTCAATCCATCTGAGGCGCCAAGCAATTTGCGTTGGGTGGCCGCCTGGTTCAGATGGGAAATATCAAGTTATTCCTGTCCGAAGACCGTGGTGTGACCTGAGCAGTAGTGCGTTTACTGCTAGCTTCGTTGGCTGTATTGGTGGCCGCGCGCAATGGGGTGAACCTGTTCCTTACGTTCCGCAATATGAACGCTGTCGGACGGCGAGTGGGTCCCGTCTGGAAAGCGTGGTGGCTACCATGCTTTCCAGACGGGACCCACTCGCCGTTGAGGTATTGGGGTCTGGTGTTTTGGATGGAATTGTAGGTGTGAGTGAGTAGCTTGAAGGTTATTCTCTTCTCGACAGGGCCCCAGTGGATGTGCATTAGGTGCCGGGTGATGTGTTCATGTCGTGGGATGCCAAGGATGAGTCTGGCGGCGGTTTTCTGGATGGTCTGGAGTTTCCGGAGCAGGGATTTGTTGATTCCGGTGTAGAGGGTGTTTACGTAGTCCAGTCTGCTGGTAATGAGTGCGTGGTCTTTCTTGATTCGTGGGGGATCCATTTGAAGGTCTTGCGCAGGATGCGGAGGGTGTTTTAGCACGAAGAGGAGATGGTGTTGATCTGACTGGTCATGGTGTGGAAGGAGTTGAGTATGATGTTAAGGTTGCGGGCATGGTCTGTGGCAGTAGGGGGCTGCTGAGGGCAGAGGGCCACCAAGTGTTGTCCCATGCTGAGGGGGTGGGTTCGAAGGTGAAGATTTCTGTCTTCTCCAAGTTGAGCTTCAGTCATCTGTTGCTCATCCAGGATGCAAGATCTTTCATTCCTTCCCGGAAGCTGAGGCTGGTGATGTTGGGTTGCCTATTGAGGGAGAGGATGAGCTGGGTGTCATTGGAATAAGATACTATGCCGAGCCCATTTTTTCTGACTATGGCAGCGAGGGGGGCGCCATGTAGATGTTGAAGAGCGTGGGGCTGAGGGACGATCCTTGGGGTACTCCACAGTTGATCTCTCTGGGTTCAGAGAGAAAAGGCAGGAACCTGATTCTTTGGGTCCAGCCCGTGAGGAAGGAGTGGATCCAGTTAAGGGCTCTTCCCTGTATACCAACGTTGTGGAGTCTGGCAGTGAGAGTGCGGTGGGAGACGGTGTTGAAGGCTGCACAGAGGTTAAGTAAGATGAGGGCTGCCATGTGGCCCTGGTCAAGGAGGGTGTGGATGTTGTTTGTGGTGGTGAGGAGGGCGGTCTCATTGCTGTGGTTGCTGCAGAATCCGGATTGTGAAGAGTCAAGGATGGAGTTGGCTTTGATGAAGTTCGTGAGTTGGCTGTTGACTATGTTCTTGGTGACTTCAGCCGTGATGGCGAGCAGATAGATGAGTCTGTAGTTTTTGAGGTCTGTGGGGTCCGTGGAGGGCTTCTTGAGGAGGGGCTTGACTTCCGTGCGTTTCCAGATGTCGGGGAAAGTGCCCTATTCGAAGGAGGTGTTGATGGTGCGCCGTAGTTCGGGAGCTATGGGGGCGGCGGTTCTTGTAGGTGGCCTTAGCTTCTGTGGTTTTGGTGTTTCTCCACACTTTCCCGAGGCATCTGCAGGTGCGTCTGGATTCTCGGAGGTCGGTTGTAAACCAGGTGGCTGTCAGAATTACGGAGAGGGGCATGTCTGTCTGCGCAGTTGGTGATCCAAGTGTGGAGTTCATTAGCTGCAGAGTTGACGTTTGTTGTGGTGGGAGAGGGATTGTGATAGAGGGTGGAGCTGAGGTGCTCCTCGGTTACCTTGCTCCAATTCCATTGTGGAGGGCGTGGTGTATGTTTGTGGGCAGTGTTTTTTTCGAAGAAAAAGTGTATGCAGTGGTGGTCCATACAGGGGAGCTGTATGGTGTGGCTGAAGCGAATGTTGTTTCTTCCAGCGAAGATAGGGTCGCGGGTGTGTCCCACCTTGTGGGTGGAGGTGGTGATGAGCTGTTTCAGTCCGATGTTGGCGACCTTTGAGTTAAATAATTTGTTCTGGGAAGGTCACCTGTTCCAAGACCACTGCTCCCCCTGTCCTTTCCATTTGGGGATTGCTTATGCATAATGTTACCCTTGGTGTTCACCAGAGCATGTATCTCTACATAGTCTGACTTTGGTGCTCCCCACTTTGAATTGTCTCTTTTAATTAGGAAGACCCATACAATGATGCTGAAACATTCTTATAATAATAGACAAAGATTCTCATTTCAATGCTTCATATAAGACATTATTGGCAGAATACTCAAACGTAGTTATTTATATTGTATATGCGAAAGACTTTTCTCACTAGGGCACATCCAAGGTTACTATTCAACAAAGCGCTGTAAGGCGGCATCTTACACCAGTCTTAACGCCTTAACTGCGGCCGTTATTTCGACGCAGTGCGGACGTTCTAAAAGGTGGGCGGGGCCATGTCGGCGGTTGGCCAACGGCAGAACTAGCGAGGTAGTGCTGGTCGACGGCAGCATGCAACGGGTTAAGTTAGCTGTTTATGATGGCATGCGCTGCTTTCGCTAGGCGAGACCTAAAAAGGAGGGAAATTGAAATAAAACAATAGCCATAGGTCACACAATTTGGTCAAGTGGAGAAGCCGGGATTCTTCCCAGGTGTTCTGGTTTCATATTGCGCCAGTAGATCTACATGCTTCCCTTCTCCTATACCCACTTTACACCCTCCTCTCCCGCTGGCACCAGTGCAGCCCTTTGTCACACCAAAGACCATAATTTGCGCCCCCCGGGAAAATGTTTGTGAGTACCCATGCTCTATACAAAAGTCAGGCTGACTACCTGTGTCGGGGCTTGTGCATCTTATCAAAACACATCGGCTCCAAGCAACAGATGCTGCCATATCATCCCTTCTTACTACTAGTCGCATGCCACTGTACCTGGGTAACAAGCATTTATAAAGCGCTGTGTATTCCCACCAGAGGTATCAAGGCGCTAGGAAGTAGACACGGAGTCTGGGAACCTCTTCTTTGTAGAGTCTGCCTTAATGGTTGCATGAAAGAGAAAGTGGTCCACCAGATTGTTGATGCAAAGTGGAAGGGCGGCCAAAGTGCACGGAGTGAAATTTGAAGCTGTGCATCAAGAGTGGTGCTTTTTTGGCAGTTCATTAGTGTAAACTTGAATCTTCCTGGGCAGGCTAGCATTCCACAGATTTCTTACTAAGGTCGATGATGCCCCGGTCGCAGCCATACAGACCTCTATAGGCAGTAGTTACGGTCCTGGGAGCGATAGATATCCTTGTGCCAGCCGAGGTGAGCGCAGCGCTTGCCCAGTGGCGCCAGATTTCTTTCTGTAAAAGATGCAGTTTATCTGATGCTTTCTGCACGTGTCGTTGCGTGGCAGCGGCGTATATTTACGAAGCCCCAAATGAATGCAGATCACTTGCCCTCATCGCCCAGATGTGACACTCCCATGAGCACACGGTGGAGTTCTCGAAGAGGCCAATACTAGCCAATGTATCAAACCTTGACCATGTATGTAGCATGTCTTTTATCTCTTTTCTACATTTTATACAAGAAATTAAATGTGGGTTGTTTTAAAATGTTTTATTAAAGTACCTGGTAAAAAGTGATGACACTGGTTTTATTATTAAAAGCAAGAATCGTGTTTGTGCTCGCGTCGAGCATGGTGAATAATGAGTGTGACCACATTCTGTGATTGGTTTGGAATACTATCAAACCCATTGACTGAGAAACGCCAACCAAGTTAGAATGTTAAAAATAATATACAGCTTAAGAATTAAGTAATAATACTCGTGGAGTTTGAAATACAGTGCAAAGAATAATATACGCTACATTTGCACTCTGAATCCTAATTGTTGACCATATATCATTTTCTCAATTCCTGGCAAATTAAATTAAAAAGAGCTAAAATATGCATGCAATGCAAAGAGACAAAATGGCCTGAAGACATCCTTTGCAAATACATGTGAATGTTCAGAAGGTGTGCCAGTCACTCTGCTAACATGCAGGTAGGGAGAGCAACGTGTCACCTAGAACATCTGTCTAAGACGTAAATTCGTGTGCTCATATTCTTTTTATACCTGCATCGAAATTTTAGGTTACTGTTTCAAAGCACTGTGTATGTTTGACAGCGGTACGCTAATTAATATGTATGTGTGTGGCTCCTTTCCCACCAGTACATTATTCTTTAATAGCTACATAAAATATACTTGGCTTTCCTCACTGGATTTGCCACACTTAACCTTACATATGAGCTTCCGTGTTCACACGCCCATTAGAAGTCTAAAAGCACTGTGCCTTATTTGATACTGCTTCCTTAGTATGATGTGCCATTCCGTCCACATGCATTTTTCCAGCGTGTTACCATCCGCGCAATGAATATTTAATTCGGTCCTTTCAACCCGTCGGAATAACTTTTTTTCTTTTTTTAAATATTTTTATTGGTATTTACAGGTTACATATAATAACAGGCATATAGACTTGACGTTCTTTGGATGATCATCACGTCAGGCCTTTATGAGGAGTTTGACGGTTCGACTTTGTTCACCCAGATGGACTGGCTCAAAAGTAACATGTAACACTTATTGTCGTCATTGGGGGTTTCTAGTTAGAACATAAAACATAAGGTGGTGGTGGTTGTTTGTGACAGAAAAATACGACCAGATTAGAGGTTGGGTTATGCTTTGTCTATGGTGGTTTGAAGGAGACTATGAATTTATCTAGTTTAGACCACATCTCTCTGTTGGGGTGTCTTCCTGGTGTGTTTCTGAGAGTGGTGTAGTCTGCCCCTCTGAGGAAGATCACCCAGTTCAGCCACCCTTTGAAGGTGGCCTTGGCGGTGTCCTTCCAGTTCTTGAGTACTATCTTTGCTGCTGAAGTGAGGAGGAAGTCAAGGAGATTTCTTTCCTCTTTGGGTTTATGCTGTATGTCTTCTCACTTATATTGCTGTGCTTCGAGCATATATGTGGTCTAGTATTTTCACAATTATAAAGACTGTTTAAAAGGAAGGGCCTGAATATATAGGTGTGCGGTTCAGATAGAGTGATGAGCAAATAGAATATTTTGGATGTATGTCGTTACAACGCATACTTTTACTCCGCGTACCATTACAACGCGGTATTTACAACGCATACCGCTACAACGCATAGCGCTTTGGGGTGCTGGATAGTGGTAAGTATAATTTACTATTCTAACTCCAGTCCCTGTGGACCCTAGGGAAGGTGTTGGATAGTAAATTAAACTTACCTCTTATCCTAGAGCGCCCCCCAGCGCAATGCGTTGTAACGGTATGCGTTGTAATGCCCGCGTTGTAGTGGTAGTGCGGAGTAAAAGATGCGTTGTAACGGGTGAATACCGAATATTTTATGTGAATTTAAAATAAGAATACACAGGTCTAGTACGGGTACCAAAGGATTTAATTTGTAATAATCTAGATAGACAAGAGAACTGGGTAATAGCAACAGCTGATTATCTAACTTCGAAACAGGAGAGGTATGTTATGTCGTGTCATTTTATTTTCACTTGTGTGAATACAGAAAACACCAGAGACGAAGGTGTTAAATAAACAAATGTCAGCAACGGGGCTTGAAAAGAATCACACCAACAGGGCTGGAGGGTAGACCTTCACTGATGGACTTGCACATGAAACCAAACGCCTGATTGCAGATCATGCCATGCTTTGGTAAGGCAGCTCGAACCTTGGACCGGAAGCTATAAACACAGTAAATCTGTTTGCAGTATTAGAGTGTAACATGATCGTTAATTTGTACGTCAAGCAAAGCTGGAGTACTGGATGGGTTGTGGAGGCAAAGTGGGTCATTGCATCTATCTTTTTCCTAGGCACCTAGTTTATTCCTTTGGCTAGGGACGGCTCTGGTGACTGGAGTGCCAAAGAAAGGGCGCTGGACGCTCGAGACCTGTCTCAGCACAGACCTTGGCTTTCTTTTTTTCAAAGTGAAGTTTGAAATTCTCCATATTTCCAAAAGATTCTGAAGAGATGTACAGTGGGAGTGTTGCTTAATTATGAAAGGTCTGAATAGTTTCTGAACTAAGGATGATATAAAGTGAGTATGCTTAATACTCCATATTTGAAGGGGCATCCTGAATCTTGGAATAAAGTCTCTGTTTAGCTTTAAAGTAACTGTAATCATGTCCAAAGGAACAGTGGGATAAGCTTCAAACCAGCCAGAGAACATGGGTATTAAAATAAGTACATATGCGCATTTACAGCATTTGGATGAAGTCCATCTGAATGTGGACAAAGGGACCTGCAACGAGGAGGTCGAAGAAGAATCTGTAAATGCGCCTGTTTGTGACCATAGAGCCTAGAGAAGGGCAGCGAAAACAGAAGAACCTGAGAAAGAGGATCACTGGAATTTAGGAAGCAGAAGTGAGGAGGAGAGAACAGGATGGGATGTGATGCAGGAGGAAGATTGCATTGGAGAGAGGCAAGACAGACGAGTGACGGCAAAGGGGAAGGTGTGCAATGGTGGCTCAGCTTATGAAACATACAAAGCTATTTCAGAGCAGCCTTATAGACAGTTTGATTGGCAGACAATTGTCCTCTTGTCAGTGTCTTGAGAGGATTGATGCACAGCACACTTTAAAATAGCAAGTTTATAAGGGATCATGAGCGCATCAAGTAGTCCCTTAACATACGTACTGTTCTCAGTTGAAGTACCCGGTGCATACAGAGTAGCCCAAAATTCTGGGCCACTCTGAAGGTGTAGTTTGAATTAGTACATTTGGTAAAAATATTTAGAGTTGCAAGAATTCAAGCCAGTATGAGAGCAATCAATTCAGCTAGATGAGTGGATTGTACTTGAGGTAAATGTATATTTTAACTACTTCATACAAATTGCATATAGTATATACATCCACTAGTGAAACACTATCATATGTAAGACGAGATCCATCGACGTACTATGTAAGGCTGCATTTGAGTATGCGTGCATTGGAGAGATCTGTAGGAGGCTTGGTCAAATGGGCAGTTAAAGTAAGGCAGTTATGTGGCTCTCCATCCTGGACAGTGGGCAGGAGTTAGACAGGATTCAGAAGGGGGCATCAGGTTAGGTGATATGAGAGGCTGAAAGTGCCATGGACAAGGGTTTGAATTTTGCTGCTTTTAAAAGGGCAACTGCAGCATGAAGTACAGTTAAGGTAGTAGTGAAATCAAGAGCTATGTTTTCAAAGGCTTGCATGAAGTGGTCGACTTCCGCCACTGATCATAGGTAAGACAGAAGGCCTACCGCAACTGCATCCAGGGAAGAGGAATAGTATGCAACAGGTTTATTTTGTCTCTGTGATCTTGCACAAACACTACTGAGGCAAACTTGTCTTATCAGGACAGTATAACGTAAATGACTGGTTATAATCAGGCAGCCCTAAGGCAGGAGCAGACGGTAGTGCCCGTTTCAGAGTGACAAAGGCCTTTTCTGCCTACTTGGTACCAGTGCAAATGTTCTAGGGTGCCTTTCTTTACTAAGTCTTGAAGAGGTTAAGCAATAGTTGCATGTCATAATATCCATTGTCCACATGAAGCTGCCATTTCCAATAACTAGCGTACCTGGCAGATGGTAGCTTGTCTGGGCAATGTACGGATAACTTAGATGCTGTCTTAGATGTCTTGACCTAAATAGCAAACACTGGAAAGACAGAATTGTAATTTTTACTTGGAAGCTTTATGCCCCTTTACTTGGAGGTGTAGTGCCCTTTCTTTTTTAATTCAGCGAGGTGGTACAAAGAGTCAACCTTACATTGGTACAAGCAGTCAGATGTAACCGACAACTCATCTGCTATTGAACTGAAGTGTAATCTCCTAGTATAGCAAGATTGTAAAAATGAGTGCATGAAGAAAAATTGAGTTTGACTTGGTAGCCTGTCAGCTGGCCCCATGGGAATGAGAACACAAAACGATACTTTTTTTCTGGGTTTATGGGAATCAAGAACAAATCTGATCAGCTACTGTAAACCATCTAGCACAAGATAATATGATAGCAGGATTAGGGATAACTGTAAAACTAGGTATCGTTAGGACATTAGTAGCTTGCAGGTCTTGAATAGATCTATGTCTTTACCAGACTTTTTTGTTGGAAAACTCGGTATGCACCATTACCTCACAGTGGGCACTAGAAATCCTTGTTTTATTGAAGCAGTAATAATTGGTCTGATTCCTGCTTCTCCCTCAGGGCCTAGCAGGTACTGGGCAATTCGAGAGAGTTTCTTGGCTTTACATGAATCTTTATTAACTTTTACTGACTCATCAGTTATAATGCAACCAACATCATTAGCAAGTTCATATCACGATGTAGAGGGTACTTAATCAACATTATCAGAGATAGATTTCAGCATGCTATTTTTTTCATTCAATATTGTCAGTGCAATCAGTTTCACACAACACAGCTAAAGTCTTAATTTTCATGCTTTTTGCTACATTTAGATTGACCCTATCACTAGTGCAATATACAGTACAATTTACATTACACAATGGATCTTCTCCTAAAAGAGTGGCGAGGTGAGACCCAACAGAAAAGTGTTTTTATCAGTTATTAGACCCAGGGTTAAGGAAAGGGGATCAATGCTTTGGGGCAGAACACGACTATTAGAAATGCCAGTTGGATCAGTGCACTTGGCGAGTGGTAAGGAAGAAAGTTCAGAGATCTTTAGAGCGGAAGATCTAGCACCTTTAATAACAAGGCAAGAGTTGGGCTTTCTGTTAGTAATGCATCGTACACATGCCCAATGTTGATCACTAGAATCGGGGTGTTTGCAGCACAGTTGCCTCTCTGGCTTTGCTAAAAGGTGGGGGGGGGGTACCAATTTTTATAAATCTGATACATTTAGGCCGTTGGTGATGGCGGTTATGGGATACGTTGGGGAAGTCCTGTTTTCAGTGTTTCAGTTGTCCACAGTTAAAGCATGAAGAGCCAGTTAGTGGGGCTGAGTTTACTCTGTTTCCTTGCCACCTCCACTCGCATCACACCATCTTTCCATTTCTATGCACCACAGTCTTTGTCTGTCTGTTAACTTTGTCTCCCCATTCCTTCCCATCCCTTCATCTGGAAGTATGTTGAAATGAATGAATGCATTTGTAAAGCCATCTGTTTGGATTAATTTGACTTCTTTTGCCTTTTTTGCACTGCCACACAGTGATTTGCAAATGAAATAAGTTTAGTAAGGCTCTTAACTTGCTTCCTAATGCAGATGGTATGGAGTTACTCCTGAACCCTGGGTTGCAACCCCTTAACAAATGCAGCTATCGTTCCTGTGCATTCTTCTTTGCATGTGCTACACTAGAGTAACAGTCAAACACACGTTTTGAATTATCAAGATTTTGACTAGAACTTACTGTCCTGCCAGTTTTGACCATGCACTCATAGATTACAGTATTTATCATTGCTTGTCTTGCAGGAGCAAGAGAAGGCAGCATCACCAGGGGCCTGTAGAGGCCAATTACTATTTTCAATAAAGCGATCTTTAACTTCACTTGGTACAATAAGGTGCAACTATTGATTCTCACCTGCCCAATAAAGTTTGTATCACTTGCATAAGGTTGGCAAATCTTCACGCATATTAGGGACTTGTCAATTTAGATTTACTCAACTAGCAGGGCACCAGTGGACATGAATGTTACTGACCCCTGCACAAGGGCTGGTATACTCTCTTAAAAGCAATATTGTGCCTGTGGGTGGCAAAGGGCCATCCTAGGGAGTGTCAATCCCTGTCTCTTGAGGAGCGGGAAGTATGATGACAATTTCAGAGGATTCCCGTTGAACACGTCAAACTTTCCCTGGTCATAGTGGTATTTCATTCTTTTTGTGAAATGTGTTGTACTGTATTTGTACGTTATTTTTAGTGAACACATTTTTATGTACTTTTGTGATGTACTACGATAAATCGAATATAGAGATAATTGATTGAAAGAAAAATCATCCATTAACTTGAATCTGCCTTTTTTTTTAGGTCCTTTTCTTTTTGTAGGGTGGTTTAAGGCCTTTAAATCGTGTATATTCCTCTGGAAAGGACGTCTGCCCACTCTCATTAGTGACTCTAATCCGCTGTTCTATATAGCAGCAGGGATCACTGACATAATATCGATTACACTAATATAGAATTACATAAAATGTCGAGGATAAAATATCGAATCAAAAATATAGGTAAAAAATATATAGATAGTCAAAATATCGATTTCTTTTTAAATGTCTTAAAAATAATTTAAAATTATTGAAATATTAAAAATAATTAACTAAAATATACTTAAAATTACTTAAATAACCTTAACATTCTTAAATAATTAATTTAAGTTATAAAAAAACACAATTTTATTTATTCAAGCATATATATATAACATAATATTAATACAAAATATACAATATTTTTACCGTAGGATAGCGGGAGGGTAACATTTACTATTCCCACTCCAGTGAGTGCAACAGTAGGGAAAGCGTTGGATAGCATAGGGATAAAAATTACTATTCCCACTCCAGTGAGTGCAACGGTAGGGAAAGCGTTGGATAGCGTAGGGGTAAAAATTACTATTCCCACTCCAGAGAGTGCAAAAGTAGGGAAATCGTTGAATAGCGTTGGGGTAAAAATTACTATTCCCACTCCAGTGAGTGCAACAGTAGGGAAAGCGTTGGATAGCCTAGGGGTAAAAATTACTATTCCCACTCCAGTGAGTGCACCAGTAAGGAAAGCGTTGGATAGCGTAGGGGTAAAAATTACTATTCCCACTCCAGAGAGTGCAAAAGTAAGGAAAGCATTGGATAGCGTAGGGGTAAAAATTACTATTTCCACTCCAATGAGTGCAACAGTAGGGAAAGCGTTGGATAGCGTAGGGGTTAAAATTACTATTCCCACTCCAGTGAGTGCAACAGTAGGGAAAGCATTGGATAGCATAGGGGTAAAAATTACTATTCCCACTCCAGAAAGTGCAACAGTAAGGATTGCGTTGGATAGTGTAGTGGTTAAAATTACTTTTCCCACTTCAGAGAGTGCAACAGTAGGGAAAGTAAATATTTAATAGATTAATACAAATAAATTAAATATCAATACCAATAAAAAATTAATTAACAGTAATTACCAATTTAATATAATAATTAATCAAATAAAAATACAAATAACTATCAATTATTAAAATTAATTACCTATTATTACAAATGAATTACCAATTAATTAATTATCAATTCAAAATTAATTAACAATTCAAAATAAATACCAATAAATAAATTAAAATATTTAATTAATTACAATTAAATTTCTTCCCACCCTATTCCCCACAACTCACTACAGAAAATAAATTAATAAAATTAACATAATTATCAATGAATCAATTAATAAAAATTAATTAGCAATTAAACATTAATTACTTAGCAATTAAAAATTAATTAACAATTTAAAATAAATACCCCCCAAAAATTAAAATATTTAATTCATTACAATTAAATTACTTCCCACCTTATTCCCCTATAAACCCACAACCCGCTACGGAAAATAAATTAATAAAATTAACATAATTATCAATCAATCAATTAATAACAATTAATTACAATTCAAAAATCAATTACTATTAACAATTAATTAACAATTAATTCAAAATAAATACCAATAAATAAATTAAAATATTTAATTAATTACAACTTCCCACCCTATTTCCCTATAAACTCGTAACCTGCTACAGAATTAAATTACACAAAATTAAATAACATAAAAATCATTACATAAAATAAATTGTAATAAAAATGTACACTTTTCACACATATACCAACATACAAAACACTTAAAAAATTCGATATTATTAAAAATTCGATATATTTAAATACCTATATTATATACTTCGATATTTTGACTTTCTATATTTATAAAAATCAATATTAAATAACTTACCTTAAATTCGATATTTTTGTTGACTATATTCTGTCCATTCGATATTTTGTCCATTCTATATTTTTACTTCGATATTGTCACTCAATATTTTGAATTCGATATTTTTTGTAGTTACCAGCAGCACAAGCTTTTTTTAATGCTCGTTGCATACTGCATGGACCCGAGACCCTTTTGCTGAGGATTTTTCTTGTCTCGACTTTTCAGCCCCAGCTCATTAAATACATCGCCATTCATAAGCAGCACGCGGCAATGCGTCTGTCAGCCATGAGCTGCAGCTCAGCCTGTGGAGGGGGTTGAGTAGAAGGAAAGTGAGGGGAGGGTGGGACTAACAGCTATTTTATATCTGTTTCTTGTGTGGTCGGGGGGTGTATGGAGAGTTCTGGCACCCCTGGACTTTAACCCCTCTTGCTTATGAAAGTCTTTGGCCACAGCACATCAAGGCTTGCAAAGGTTTCGGTATGGCTGAGTCCAGTCCCTCTTACACTCGCACATTCATCAATTAGAGTTCTAGACACTCCTTTGTCTCTTTTCGTGCTACTGCACCTTTCTGAGCTTCCTGTCCTAAACTGTGGATTTCACTCACACCTCTATCTCCTATTATCCTGAGACTTTCCGCTTCCCCTCTCTGCCCCACCCCCCGCACCGAGCCCAAAACCTAGTTTGTTCTGTTGTCATCTGCCCAGATGACAGCTTCCAAAAATTCACTTTAAAATATGACAGCCATGAACTCAGTCAAATTTCATATAAGAAATGTCGAAGTTGTCTGACATGATGGGTGACTTGAATGCTAGGTTGCTCTCCACCCCTCCCCACTCGCCAAATCCCTTGAAGCAGTGTTTCCTAAACTGTGGGTCCTAATCCAATTTCTGGTGGGTTGTGAAAGTCCACGCAATAAATATGCCTTTAAATTCTGCATTTTTCTTGTCACATTTGCTGTCAGACTATGTGGCCTGACAAATTGCTGCTTATTTTTTTAACATTGCCATTGGTGTTTACAGACTAACTCCTCTCATGTGCCATGCAGAAAGAACATTACACTTAAAAATGTACACACCTCACTGTAGAAGAGAGAACGTTTATTTTCTACTCTATATAAAATTATTGAAATTGCCCGATTTCGATTAGGCTGTCACACCCTAAACTGTATTTACTCCTGTATCGTCAACTTTGAGGTAAAGAATCAATTTATGTATTATCAATTCACAATGAGATATTGATGAGAATGCAGTTTGCCTCTATATGTGATATTTCATTATGTTTTTGTGCACGTATTATTATTAAACTACTAAACCTCCTCCAGTCAGCGCCCTACTAGGTGTAGCACCACAATAATGTAGTGGAGCATACGGAAAGGCAAAAGGCATGTTTACTTTCAATAGTAATAATAAACAGAAGCAAACTGGGATAAAAATGAGTTAGTGTACTGCAATTGATTGAAATAAAAGGAACAGATGATGGCACATGAGCACTGTAGCCAGGCTGTATAAATTAATGTGTTTTTGTGTAATGTAACTAGTGTGCATGTCAAGCGCTCCAATACCTCCAATTCGATTTGGCGCTATATGAAACTGCTAAACAAAAGAAAATAAGGTTTGCGGAGGGGGTAGGGACGCATTCCACTTGAGTTAAGTCTGTGGCTGTGTTCTTTCCTGCTGCAGCCATGTCAGTGAGTAAATTGGCGGAATTGATTCAAAGGCCAGTTGAGGGCTAGTGACTATCTAAGATCTCCTCCACTGCATGCCTCTGAAGCCTAGCCCCGCTCGGTGTACATTTAAGTACTCAGTGCGGTCTCACATGAGGAGCCTAACCCCGCTCGGACGCTGTGAAGCCAGGCTATATCAATGAATGTGTTTTTCTGTAATCTCCCAGATGCGTCACGTTGTAAATAGCCCACACCATGGTGCATTTTTTGCGCCACCGCTGCGTCACAAAAGTGACGCAACGGCGGCGCAAAAGAGGCGCAAGGGGCTTGTAAATCTGCCCCCAAGTGCGGTCTCACATGAGGAGCCTAACCCCGCTCGGTGAAGAATTAAGCACTGTGCGGTCTCAAATGAGGGAGTGCTGTATCTGAAGTCGCTTCGGGAGGCAAGATAATACTAGAAAGAGGGGAGGAAAAGCACAATACAGATTAAAAAAAGCAAAAGATGACTGCTGCAGGAGCTGTGTTCGTAAGCAGGAGGGGGAGGGCTTATAACGCATAAGCGAAATGAAAACGGAGCCGGAAAAAAATAAAAAAGGTCTCTGAAACAGGAGATAACAAGGCAAGCGAAAGTACACTGTACTTTACCGGTGCTCCTTTGCCTTGGTAGGAAGTGTGCACTCGGCTGCGGGAATGAGACAGGAGGAAGGAAAGAAGAACAACACTGGAATGGACAAATCTGAAGCAGGTGGTGGGAATGAAGTGGTTTTATCCATTACAGTAGGTCTTGCACACAGCGCATGCGCGCTGATGCTCGACCTAAAAAAATCGCACACATCATGTCAATTAATGCTCGTGGGTCGCGAAAGCTTTTCATGCTAAAAAGTGGGTCGTAATTCTTAAAAGTTTGGAAAGCACTGCTATGGAGAATTCTCTAGCTTACGTTAGCATGTGGGTTTGGATTGAGTTATCTGGTGGAGTCTGGTCTAGATCAGTTTGCCCTAGGCTCTCCCCTCTGCTCCTGGCCAGGTGCAGGTACCACCAGCCAAATCACCAGGTCTGTTAAAAAAATCTGTGTATTAGCCAGTTTGAAGTCTACTAGTTTATTAACAAAAGCAAACAGTCTACCAGGGCCGGACTGGGAACCACAACCTGCCCTGGCAAAGTGCTCGGCCGCCCCGGGGTTGGAGGTGCCGCTGAGCTCTTTGACGGAGCCGGTTTTCGGCCGATTTTAGCTCTGGGACGATTCGGCCCTGTAACAAAAAAGGCCCCCAGGGGCTAAAAAACGGCCCCCACCCGTGCGGTGCATCGGGGGATTGCTCGGTGCCCGCTATGGCCAGTCCGACCCTGCCGTCTATGGCTCACCTAGCCCACCAATAAGCTGTTCAGTCAGAGATTTTATTTCAAGATTTCTAAAGATTTCTAAAGCGCGTAGCTGTCCTTGAGCGTCCCAGCGCTGACCCATTACCGATGAAGTTGGAGTAGGGCTGATCACGGGAACAGCCACGTCTTCATAAGATAAGACACACATCTATATGTTTTCATACGAAGAGCTCCAAAGGCGATCATATGATCAGACTGAAAAAAGAAGCAGAATCTGAAGTCATGGGAGGAGTTTACTAACAGCCTTCAAACTGATCCAAAAATGTAAGATTGCTGAGAAATCTGTTAAAAAATCTCTCAGCTACAATGCCAGGCATGAGAGCGAGGCTTTACATGTTGAACACTCTACAAATAAGTAGCACTGAGTACCACTGACTAGAAAGAATGCTGCCTCCGTTACAATCAAGCGAAGTCAATATTTTTATTTTCACAACTGTACGCAATAAAGTTTGCAAAAAAGAAGTATAATACAAATGGCATATGGCAAAACGTGGTGTCAGGGTATAGGTTTAAAGCATCCACTCTTAAAAAAACAGCAATAAGACAGGAAATGAAGTATATATACTTAGTGGTTCAGTATCATACGTTGCAAGACTAAGTTTTGGCTATATAAAACTGCAAGGTATGTTTATCTGCCGTTCTGTCAACGTGCTTGGCCAGGTTCAGTGAACAGTTTTAGCTTTTAGCATAAATTTGAAGATCTGTAATGATTTTTTAAAAAATATATCTTTATTGCATTTTATCTTTTATTATACAATTGCAATATGTTATTGTACATATTAGGCTTATAGTGAAATAAATGCTGCCATGGGCCTACATACATATTGTGATAGCAAGACTTGCATCTTCAGCGCACACAGCGGTATACATGCATGAAGTATCCCAGGCTCTAACTGCATATGTATACTGTCAGCTCTATTGAGGTATCAATGTATGCACTCCATGTGTGCACCACTTAATCAGAAGGTGTCTGTTTCCAGATATATCAGGTGTCTGAGAGATACCCATTGCGTTCCTAGCACCTCCTTAGACTTAAGTCGCATATCCCCATGTGCGATATGTGCCTATAATATTGAGTAGTGTTAATATCCAACTTTTTTATTTTCAATTAAAAAAAATATGAACTGCAACTAAAAGAAAACAAGCATTTGCAATGCAATAGGTCTCGCATTAGGAAAGTTTGAGCTATTGGTATTGTAAATGACAAATGTTTCATTTATGTGTTGGTTTTGAAAATAGCGAAATTAATAGCTTTGTCATTTACAATGCCAATACTTTAACGTTCGCAAATGTGACACCTATAGCATTTGTAATGCAATATGTGTTATATTTACGTGACTTAGATGTATTGATATAACAAATAACAATTGCTTTTAATTTCTAAAAATAATTAATACTTAAATAAAAGTTATTGTAATTTATAATAGCAATAGCTTAAACTTTTGTAAATAACTTTTGTGAAGATTATGTTCAGTGTATTTTATTGTGACGAAAATCCATGAACAGAAGTGAAATATTAACATATTTTTGTGACATTTGTAATAAAGCTTGAAACATTGAGAGAACATATTTGAACCAGTTGTTGTTGAATGGTTGCACAAATTGATGCTTTGGTGGCGCTGAGTGATGTGGTGGCGACTAGTGATGCTGTGGTGTTCAGTGATGCTGTGGTAGCGCATAGTGATGTTGTGGTGCCCCTGAGTGATGCTGTGATGGTGCTGAGTGATGCTGTGGTGATGCGATAGATAGAGTGTAATTATGTGGCGTGTAACTATGTGGCATTGAGTGGTATTTGGAGTGTATGTTCCATTGAGTGTAGTGTAATTATGTGGCGTGCAATTATGGGGCACTGAGTGGTATTTGGAGTGTATGTTGCGTTGAGCGCAGTGTAAATATGTAGCATATACTTATGTGGCACTGAGTGGTATTTGGAGTGTATGTTGCATTGAGTGCAGTGTAATTATGTGGTGTGTAATTATGTGGAACTGAGTGGTATTTGGAGTGTATGTTGCATTGAGTGCAGTGTAATTATATGGCGTGTAACTATGTGGCACTGAGTGGTATTTGGAGTGTATGTTGAATTGAGCGCAGTGTAATTATGTAGCATATAATTATATGGCACTTAGTGGTATTGCATGGAGTGTATGTTGTATTCAGTAGAGTGTAATTGTGTGGCGTGTAATTATGTGGCACTGAGTGGTATTGTTTGGAGTGTATGTTGCATTGAGTGCATTGTAATTATGTAGTATATAATTATGTGGTACTGAGTAGTATTGTGTGGAGTGTGTGTTGCATTCAGTAGAGTGTATTATGTGGCACTGAGTGGTATTTGGAGTGTATGTTGCATTGAGGGCAGTGTAATTATGTGGCGTGTAACTATGTGGCACTGAGTGGTCTTTGGAGTGTATGTTGCATTGAGTGCAGTGTAATTATGTGGCGTGTAATTATGTGGCACTGAGTGGTATTTAAAAAGTATGTTGCATTGAGTGCAGTGTAATTATGTGGCGTGCAACTATGTGGCACTGAGTGGTATTTGGAGTGTATGATGCATGGAGAGCAGTGCAATTATGTGGCGTGTAATTATGTAGCACTGAGTGATATTTGGAGTGTATGTTGCATTGAGTGCAGTGTAATTATGTGGCGTGTAATTATGTGGCACTGAGTGGTATTTGGAGTGTATGTTGCGTTGAGCGCAGTGTAATTATGTGGCGTGTAATTATGTGGCACTGAGTGGTATTTGGGGTGTATGTTGCATTGAGCGCAGTGTAATTATGTGGCGTGTAATTATGTGGCACTGAGTGGTATTTGGCGTGTATGTTGCATTGAGTGCAGTGTAATTATGTGGCGTGTAATTATGTGGCACTGAGTGGTATTTGGAGTGTAGGTTGCGTTGAGCGCAGTGTAAATATTTAGCATAACTGGCACGGAGCTCAGCCATGGTGGCAGCAGAGTTGCTAAATTGTTCAGTGGTATTGGTGTTAATTGCTACATCGTCCACATCCGACAGGGATTATGGTCTTCTGATCACCTTGGCACATTCGAGTGGGAGCTTCCACTGCTTGCAATCCCCTTTCTCCATGATGGCAAGCATGTGCAAGAGTATATGTGCTCAAAGAGAAGTGTATGGTACAAAGGACTTATTCTGGGAGAGAGTAGGGGAAGGCCAGAGTGGAGGGCAGTTGACACTTGCGGTCTTAAGTCACAGTCGGTGACAACCGCTGGGCTCAGAGCATTATCAGATTAGTAAGGCCTGGCAGACAGGTCCAAATGCAGGGGGTGTATGGGTGTGACAGAGGCCGTAGTCCGGGATAAGAAATGCGCATTAAGGTATTAGTCGCCTCTTAGGACATGAAGGGGGGCCTACGCCTTCTGAACAAAGCCCAAATTCGTAAGCTGGAGTTGGCCCCGGACAGACAGACATAGGGCAGTATGAGCCTCCAGTACGGCGGTCGCACCAGTTATCGGTCCCCGGGCAGGTGCCAGTCGAGCAATCACCCTCCACAGGCCAGCGGGATTGAGGCAGTACTAGTTGATCCTGGGAAAGCATATAAGTACAATCAAAGGACGCGCCCCAGGGGATGTGAGGGAAAGAGGCTCAGCCATCATGGAAGCCCTGTGGCCCGATCCTCGGCCACTGATCTATCAAGGCAGAGGAGGCCCGCAGCACATTGACGCCATGAGAGCCGTAACCGCATCACTCACCTCTTACCCGGTGTCTGAGCAAGTCTGTGTAGAAGGTCTCATCACCACCCCTAGCATCGCTGAGCAGCTGAGCTGTCCGTCTGTACAACCATTAGTAAGCTGCAATATCCGGCCCACCGTTCCTCGTCCCCTGTCCCAGGCACTTTCAGGCCTCGGGGGATCCTTATGCTTCCACCTTTTAGTAAATAGCCGTTTCGCAGTTATTAGGCCTAGATCGCGAAATCTAGAGCTTACCCTGTTGGCTTTATTACGAGTATAAAGTCCTAGAATACAGACCTCCCACGTGTAAGTATATGGGTGCTAGTGAAGTTCGTGAGTGTCCCAACTATATTGCGCCAGTAGGGCTGTAGCAGGGGACAGGACCATAACATATGTAGGAAGTCAGCGCCTATAAGCCGACATCTTGGACAATCAGAAGTGACGATGTTGAAATATTTATTTATTTTGTCCGGTGAGAGGTACGCCCTGTGTAGTATATACGTCTGAATAAGCTTAAACCGTGAGTTGTGTGGTATGTGCGTGGCGCTGGCTAAGACAAGTTCCTACTCCTTATCAGTCCAGTGCCTACCTCTTTTCTTAGCCCAGCGAGTTCAGAGACTCTGCGGTGGTTTCAATACGTGGATGAGCAAGGCCTGCACTAGCCAGTGGACAACATGTGACCCCTGCCCCATGACATGCAGGTACTGTATTAACTGGTGTGTTGGCAGCTCCCCATGCTAATGTCAACTTCCGTATGATGGCTGTGTGAAGGAGAAACTGACCCACTGGTATTCCACTGCCTGCTGCCAGGGTAGCAAAGGGCATAATAGTATTGTCTACATACAGGTCTCCAATTGTTTCCACTCCAGCATTATGCCAGGTTGACAATGTTACGTCTGTCACTGAGTCTCCGTCTCTGGGCATCCCAGTGAGTCGCAGTATCGGGGCATAAGGAATCGTGTCTTTGGTAAGTTGTAGGCTCCTACGGAAACGTCGATGAGCCAGCTCAATATGAATCTGTTTCGGGGGGGGGGGGAAGTTTTGCCAGTGGATGAAACAAACTATACATTTGGGACTGCGTCCATGGAAGCAATTCGGTTGCTGTATCTGCCAGGTCTCTGCCACTCAACCATTTGGTGACCCATTGTAGCTGGGCAGCTAGGTGATAGAGTTCCAGATGAGCAACTGCCAAACCTCCCTGTTCGTGTGGCGCATATAATTTCTGTAGTGCTATTCTGGGCCTACCCGTGTTCCAGATTAGTCTGTGGATCAAGCTTTCCAGTTGCTGGAACATACGTACCGGAGCATACACAGGTAGGTTTGCAAAGTAATACAGCAGTCTCAGTAATACTATCATCTTGACTAAGGGTGATACGGGTCATGACATTTAATGGGAGGGTTTTCCAGAACTGTATCTGCACCTTAACAGATGAGATTTGCAAAAACAAAAGTTGATGGACAGAATGCAGAACAATGTCATTCATTCACCCTAGTACAGAGATCTGGGCATAAATCCATTGTTTTTTTGCACTCCACACCACCCCAGTTCAGACATGGCCATATGCAAATCAGCCTTGACCCTGTGCCTCATGGGAACAGTCCAGCCCGACCTGCCAAGCCATGTCTACCCTGGACCGGAATCAAGCATCCTAGGACCGGTTTCTGGCTATCAGCTGTCATCAGCCAGGATAGCTTGACTCCAGTGGTGTGGAGAGCACGGGACTCATGCCTGATCCTACCTGTCTCATTTGGGGTGACATATGCAAAAACAGCAATTGATGGATAGAATGCAGAACAATGTCATACATTCACCCCAGTACAGAGATCTGGGCCTAAATCCATCGTTTTTTGAACTCCACACCACCCCAGTTCAGACATGGCCACATGCAAATCAGCCTTGACCCTGTGCCTCATGGGAACAGTCCAGTCCGACCTGCCAAGCCATGTCTTCCCTGGACCGGAATTAAGCATCCTAGGACCGGTTTCTGGCTATCAGCCGTCATCAGCCAGGATAGCTTGCCATCAGTGGTGTGAAGAGCACGGGACTCACGTCTGAGCATACCCGTCCCACTCGGAGTGACAATTGCAAAAACAACAGTTGATGGACAGAATGCAGAAAAATGTCATTCAGTCACCCCAGTACAGAAATCTGGGCCTAAATCCATAGTTTTTTTGCACTCCACACCATCCCAGTTCAGACATAGCCATATGCAAATCAGCCTTGACCCTGTGCCTCATGGGAACAGTCCAGCATGACCTGCCAAGCCATGTCTTCCCTGGACCGGAATGAAGCATCCTAGGACCGGTTTCTGGCTATCAGCCGTCATCAGCCAGGATAGCTTGACTCCAGTGGTGTGGAGAGCACGGGACTCACGTCTGAGCATACCCGTCCCACTTGGGGTGACAGTTGCAAAAACAACAGTTGATGGACAGAATGCAGAACAATGTCATACATTCACCGCAGTACAGAGATCTGGGCCTAAATCCATCGTTTTTTTGCACTCCACACCACCCCAGTTCAGACACGGCCACATGCAAATCAGCCTTGACCCTGTGCCTCATGGGAACAGTCCAGCCCGACCTGCCAAGCCATGTCTTCCCTGGACCGGAATTAAGCATCCTAGGACCGGTTTCTGGCTATCAGCCGTCATCAGCCAGGATAGCTCGACTCCAGTGGTGTGGAGAGCACGGGACTCACGTCTGAGCATACCCGTCCCACTCGGAGTGACAATTGCAAAAACAACAGTTGATGGACCGAATGCAGAAAAATGTCATTCAGGCACCCCAGGACAGAAATCTGGGCCTAAATCCATATTTTTTTCCACTCCACACCATCCCAGTTCAGACATGGCCATATGCAAATCAGCCTTGACCCTGTGCCTCATGGGAACAGTCCAGCCCGACCTGCCAAGTCATGTCTTACCTGGACCGGAATCAAGCATCCTAGGACCGGTTTCTGGCTATCAGCCGTCATCAGCCAGGATAGCTTGACTCCAGTGGTGTGGAGAGCACGGGACTCACGTCTGAGCATACCCATCCCACTCGGGATGACAATTGCAAAAATAACAGTTGATGGACAGAATGCAGAACAATGTCATACATTCACCCCAGTTCAGAGATCTGGGCCTCAATCCATCGCTTTTTTGCACTCCACACCACCCCAGTTCAGACATGGCCATATGCAAATCAGCCTTGACCCTGTGCCTCATGGGAACAGTCCAGCCCGACCTGCCAAGCCATGTCTTCCCTGGACCGGAATCAAGCATCCGCTGAGGATCAGGTCTGAGTGCGGCCCCATAGTTGGAGAAGATAACGTCCGCTCCCTCGTGGCCTTTCGCTCTCTCCGACATCGGCGAAAGGGGGCCCTCGCCTTCGGCAGCAGCGCTGTTGTGGCAGGGTCTCGAGGTCCCGCAGCAGTAATGGTGTCCATCCAATCTTCCGCTTCTTCCGACGTTGTGAAGAAGTGCTTTTTGTCATTTGCAACCACCCGCAGGCGCGCTGGAAAGAGCAGTGAGCATTTTCGATTGTGTTGCCGAAGACGCCTCTTTACCGCCATGAACGAAATCCTCTGTCTCTGCTCCTGTATGGTGTTGTCTGGGAAAAACATTACTTTATGATTTTCAATGTGGACATCTTGCAGCTTTCTGGTTTCGTGCAGGATGGAGTCCCTGTCCTGTAGTTGAGAAGTCGTATGAGTAAGGGCCGCAGATTCAAGCATGTGGGAGGGGGTCTCGCCGGAACTTTATGTGCACGCTCTATGACAAAGTGTGGCGTAAGGGTTCCCTCAGGCAGCAGGTCCCTGAGCCAATTCTCCATGTGAGAGGCAGGCTCCTTCCCTTCCCAGCTTTCTGGCACCCCCATTATGCGCACATTGTTTCGCCGTGCCCGTCCTTCAGCATCTCTGGCCTTCTCTTCTAGAAATTCCACTCAATTCAATAAGTTCTGCACGTGTTTAACTGTTTGAGCCACTTGCGGTTTAACATCAGGGAAAGCGGTTTCCAATATGGTGGATCCACCAGCTTTCGGTGATCCGCATGTAAGTGGGTAAGATAGATTGGCCACCTTGTCAATTTTGGACTTCAAAGAGGTGCGGGTCTGGTTGATAGTCTCTTCCAGCCTCTCGACCGCAGCGAGCACCGCATCAAATTTGTTCGCGGTTTGGTCCTTGAGTCCCTGCTTCACCATCTTTTCTGGTTTGGTCTTGGTAGAGGGCAGAGGGGCCTGTTCTCCTCCCATGCCAACCCGAGCGCGGGTGCCACCCGACTTGAGGCACAGAATGTGCCCACAAACGTTGTGTCCTGCTCAAAATGGCCCCAGTATGATACCTTGTGTTTTGTCCCGTATCAACGCTGATTAGATGCGAACAGCAGGTGCTTCGCAGCTCAGGGCATCAACAATAGGTTGCCTCGGCCATCCGTAGCCACCCGCCCCACAGTGCGGTCGCCGGACACTCCATGGAGAGGCACCCCACAGGCAACGTTCAAGGGTTGCGGACGGCTCCCACGAAGGTTGGGCGTATGTTCTGGGGAGGGCGCTGCAGCCGCTCGACACAGTCCGCTACACAGCACCACTCAGGCCAGGAACAACCGGTGTCCGACGGTACAGTTAACATTGGCCTCCGCAAGCACCAGCCGGGCCCTCCCAAGGGGTCACGCACAGGAGATTTGCCAATGTCTCCAGATGCAGCGTGCTGAGGTTGAAAGCGCACTGTCTCTGAGAGAGCGCCAGTGTCCAGACCGGCGTCGCACGTCCTTCGTCCACTATGGGCAATGGAGGGGATTGCACAGCTGGGGGCACAGCGAGCACCGGTGGAGGCAGGCACCAACAATCCCCCCACGCCGATACCAGCAGTCTCCCAGGTAGGGCGATGGGCCAGGGGTTCATCAGTGCCTGCGGCAGAGTGGAGCTTGCGGCAGAAGCGTCCGCCATCTCAAGGCGGGGCCCGGCAGAACACAGCAGCAGTCCGCGTCAGGGGAATGACCGCAGTTGAAAGCCGCAGCATGGCAGCGCCAGCTCACCGGCCAAGCGCACCGCGAGGGCAGCTCCAGCCCAGCCGATCCTCACCTCCCCGCAGCAGCGACAAGCGTCCCTGTCCGGTTAAGCCCTGGCAGTGGCGTAGGGCAGGCGACTCCGCAGTGGTTCTGCCAACACTCCGGTTGTCGCTGGGACAAGCGGCAACAGGAAGGGCGATCACGGTGTATTTTTGGCAGCCTATACAAGCTGCGCCATTATTCACAGCCTTGTGGGAGGAGCCACTCCACGGGCTCTCGTTGTCCCGTCTTCCCGTGCAGCAGCGGCTCGCTGAACGGCTCACACGGCCGAGGTCCGTGAAACAGGATTCGGGCAGGGCGATATCAGCATCGGAACTCAGGGCTCCCGACAGGGCAATGTTGCGCCGGGTGAAAGTCTCATCAGACAACTGCAAAACAGAGAATTGAGCCTTTTTAGGGAATCTTCCGACAGAGCTCTACCCAGACACGTCAGCCTCCATTGCAGTTGTAGCCACGCCCCCTTGAAGTTCTGTAATGATGGACCAAGTTTTCTATGGGTCTCAAGGGCATTCCAGATCTTAAGAGCTTTTCTAGAGGAGTTTTTGTTTGTTTGTGCCCGCTAAGGGGGTGAATATAAGTGTAGCGCTTTGTAAGTAAATCATGCAGTCTTCAAAGCAGAATGCATTTGAGCTGTTAGCTATTTAACAGATGTAAGGACAGGAATGATTCTGGCTCATTTACTTGTATGTGTGATAATATGGCTGCAGAGCTGGAGATGGATATGAGAGGCTCAAGGTGGAACTTTGGAAGTTCTTTCAGTGGTGCGTTTCCGTACTCTATACAAGACAGAAAGAGTGCTTGGATGGCAGCTTAGCAAACGTTTTTTGGTGTGAAAAGTCAGATGTTGTAAATTACGTTCCGCTGAAATCTGGCACTTAAGGTAATTTCCTGGATAAATATTGTAAAGAAAACTAGTAAGAAGCTTTGTTATAGGTGTGGATCAAGTGAACATTTTGCAAACTCTAAAGTGTGTCCTACTGTGGGGAAAATGTGTATTTTCTGTAAAAAAAAAAAATAGGCCATTTCGGCAGAATTTGCAAAGGGGTAAAGAAGATTGTGAACTATTTATCAGAACGTAATGAAGGGGAGGAGGAGGGAAGTATGCATATTGTGGTGTTGAGTGTACAGGAGGTAGGTGAACCGTATAAAGAAATTCCTTTCAAATTGCCTACATGTGAGCTAATTGTAGATGGATGCAAGATAACTGTGGTGGTAGACTCGTGCTTGGTATACAAATATGAGCAAAAGTATGGCCAGGTAGGAAATAGTATCCATCAGATGTGAACACGGGAAGTTATATGGGTCACAAAATACCTGTGGTAGGATTTATGCATGCACAAATTGATTTCGACCATAAGAAAATTCAGTGCAAATTTTATATTGCTGACAAGGGAGAATTGATATTGGGATGGCCCCACATTCATGAATTCGAAATTAAGTTGGATCTTAATAGGAATCCACTGATTTATGAAGCCCAGGAATTAAATAAGGAGGAAGTGGAATATTAGGACCTTAAAGAGAAGTTCCCTGAAGTGTTTAAGAAATCCTTGAAGGGGATTAAACACAGAAATTACGGTGTGAGAACATATGAATCTGGTGAGACAAAAATGACGTAATGTGCTGGTGAATTACATATCCAAGCTTAAGGAAATGTTGAATTATTTGTGTGAGAGGGACATAATTGAACCGGTTGAGAGTTCAAATTGGATGTTACTTGTGGTGATAGCACTTAAAGCAAATGGAAAGTTACACCTGTGCATAGATTTAAGGTGTCTGAACGAAGCCATCTGGGTGTATACATTTTCGTTACCTAATTTACAAGAATTAATATCATCTGTAAGTCATGCCAATATTTTTTCAACAATATATATGTTAAGTGCATATCACCAGATTCAATTAGAAGAGGATTCTAGGGATTTTACTGCATTTGTAACAACTGAAGGGGCTTTCAAATACAAGAGAATACCTTTTGAGATCGCCAATGCATCAGCTGTATCCCAAAGGAGATGACAAAAGTGTTGGCTAGTGTGGAAGGAGCTAGGGTATTCCAAGACGACATCCTAGTATTTGGGAAGGGTAAAGTCAAGCATGACAAGATTTTGAATCATGCATTATCAATCGTGAGTGACAAGGGTTTGGAAGTAAAGAGTGGGAAGTGTAAGTTTGAGACCAGGTAGAGTACTTGGGCAAAGACATTTCTAAAGATGGTATACATCCTAACGTTGGTCACATTGTGGAAGCGGATTATTTAAAACCCACTGGTGCAGGGGTCACCCTTAGTCCACGGGTTCTTAACAAGTAAGGCGGAATCAACACTGGAGTGAAGTACAAACTGAGGATCATTTATTAGCACTCATGAATGGGGGCTCATCCGACAAGCACCATAGAAATACTCTGGGAGGAAGCACATTGAACTGTGGTTACATGGGTTTTTATAGCAAAAGATAGCAAACATGGGACGCCCAGAGGTAAATAGAGCTTTGGGAAGAACGCACAAATGAGGTAACGGTAAAAATCAACAGCCTTGGTGTCTTGTGCAATTGTCGCGTCCTAAGGCTGCACAACAAGATATGCTATCTGAGTAAACTTTACTTGAGGCTTTACCATTGTCTGAAAACCACCAGCAGACGCCAGCTGTTCTTTTGTGCTGACTCTGCATGTATACACAGCTTACAATTCCCCAATTTAGATTCTTTTACTCATGTTTATACAAATGCAGTGTCAAGGATTGAGCTGGGCTGGAAGTGGAGCAGTGATGAAAAATGGATGAGGCAAAGCTTAATCAAAAAACGAGAGATTCAGATTTTACATTTTAACAGTCCTTCCTTTTCAGCCTATGCTGAATCCATTTTCAGAGCACATATAATAATCTCTTATACCGATATTCATAAGTTCGTAAATTTCAGTTTGCATCATTATTTCTCAATTCGATTCATGAACATTAATCAGGGGAGGTCTAATATTATTACATGTGGCTATACAAGCAGTACATATCGTAGGGGAACATTGAATGCAACAACAGCAGGTGAGAAAAATTATTCCTATGGTTGCTATTCCCATTACCAATTTCCAGCCCCAAGTAGAAATGATTCCCCATGACCACTCAGACCAAGTCCATGTTCCTTGGTCTTGATGTATTTCCGCAGCTATTTTATGCAATTTGGAAATGGCGTCATAAACAGATGGGGCATGGTCAGGGATATGTACGCAACAGCTACTACCGATAATGCAACATGCTCCACCACGATCAGCTAGTATCACATCTAGTATCATCTTATTTTGTAATGTTACTATTCTTGTAATTGGGATCTCTTCCATAATATTAAAAAGGGCCATTGCTGTTTGATTAGTTACTGCTTCTACCACTTGGGTCATGTGCCTAATCTTTCTACTATTTAGGGCAGCACCAACAAAGAAAAAGAATCCCAAGTTAAAATCAACGTATTGCTGTAATACTGTATATGTTTGATCTACTTCCTCATTATTTATAGTTCTTTTAAATCTATTCAAGGAAATGTCATTTAATAGTTTTTGGTCTCTGTGATAAGATGCAGGTGCTAAGAACACCTGAGGAAGCAAAAAGGACACATAACATATTCCGGACCATCCGACTGGTCCGGAATATGTTTTGATAATAACCTTTGTTTCAACAAATGAAGTAAGTGTTATGGGAAGATAGAAAACTACTGTTGTTCGTTCCAGTGATATTCAATACTGTAGTATAGTCACTTTTTCCAACAGAAATACTGCCAATACAGCTCACACAAAGGTCTGCTCGGGCTCTAGTAACAACCATGACAGGAGGTCCATTACCTTTGGCTGTTCCAGTGTTAGGAAAAACATATCTTGTGGAGGAATTTCCTCTGCGATACTCCTCCATTTCCCACACAGTTCCTTTGGCCTGCGGGAGGCCTTCATCTTCGGGGTAACAAACCTTATTTAACTGGGCATTGAGTCTTCCTACATCAGCTAGAGTAATATTCCTGATTACAGAGGCCCACAAAAGTGTGAACCAGGCTTCACAAGAGCCATTATGTGAAAATGGCAGGGGAATGAGAGGCGTTCCTCTCTTCTGCTGATGGGCTGGCAACATTCCACATACCCAGCAGTTGGTAGCATTCGTAGCATTATGAGTATGATGTAACATTTGTATGAAATTGTTATTGAGGTATGACATTCAGTGTTTTTTTTCATGGTAGGAAAGGGTGAAGTAATAATGTTCTGTGGAAACAGGAGTAGTACTGGGCAATACGTTTCGAGCCAGAATTACTTTCTCCATTATCCAAAATACTGCTGCTAATATTATCAATAATATTTATTTTTAATTTATTTAACTTTTATGGCGCGCAGCTACCCACAGAGGGTTTCCCGGCACCAAGGGATAGATTAAGAGAGTCAATAGAGAAGAAAAAACGGATTATTTCAGAAAGAGCCATGTCTTGAGGCCTTTGCGAAAGTTAAGATAAATAGTTTCAGTTTTCAATGCAGTGGGCCGGGTATTCCAGATCTTCGGGCCTAAGTGGGAGAACGAGCGACCGCCCATTCTCCCCAACTTAAATCTGGGAATATGATCAAAATCACCCTACACAGAGTCTTGACATTGCTTCACAACTTAGATCCCTATTTCTGCATTACTCCTTCTCGGTATCAATACAACCACAGATCGGAGAGAGACGCAGGCACCACTGAATATGTATCACAACCCACTCTGAACCTAGTTCAGCCGATTGTGTGATCCTACCGTGTCAGACCAAACCGTTCCACTAATTGAAACTGGTCCTCCGGTATCTCTATCTGCTCCTTCCCTTAATTGGTTGTAAATCGTACCTTGTTGCCGAAGATGTAGTTTGATCAGGAAACAAATTGTCTTCATTCAGAGGAGCAACACATTTCTGAGTTTGTAAGATGTCTTTCAGATTGTTTCTACCTTCTGGTTGGAGAACAGTTGCTGGGATTCATTTACAGTGCACAGCATGGATCCAATTGCGTCTGATGGTGACACAGACAGCAGTTCGGGTTGTCAGCAAGACTTGCTAGGCGTTCTTCCAGCAAGGTTCCAGATTCTTAGAATATTGAAATTTCTTTATTAAGATAAAGTCACCAGGTTGGAGACTATGAGCCGGACCTTCTGATTTGTTTGGTATAGCTTCATGCACCTGCTGGTAAATCAAAGACAATTTTTCTGTCAAATATTTTAGGTAATCACTCAAAATAGGGTACTGTATTTCCTTTATCACATTTGGCCTTGGGGGTCCCCATACATTCATAGGCCTACCACAAACTATTTTGTAGGGAGAAAGTCCAATCTTAATATGTGGGATAGAACGAACAGATAACAACGCTAGGGGCAAAGCATCTGGCCAATTAAGGCAGCTGTTGCCTGTATCTTTGCTAGTTTCAACTTCAATGTGGCATTGTACCTCTCTACTAGACCCGCTGCCTGGGGGTAATAAGAAGCATGAAACTTTTGTTTTACCCCTAAACCCTTCATTAGGTACTCTATTATCTGGCCAGTAAAGTGGGGGTCTGTAATGGGGAGGGTCGGATGGTGAAAGACCTTTCCCCGTCCCCGGAATGGTGGGTCGCTGATCTTGCTTCCCCTCCTTCCCTCCAGATTGACTGGTCATCGAGCCCACTAATGGACGTCAAGGAAGAAAATGAGGAGGGTGCCTTTAACTGGGCTTACGAGGAGAACGAGACTCCGCCCCCAAGTGACGTCAGAGGATCGCGATTGGTGAAAACATAGGAAGCCCGATACCCGGTGTGTGTCGACACCCAGAAAGTTGGAGAAGGCGAGTGGAGCGGAGGAGAGGAGAACGCGAGCAGAGGACGGAGTGAGAACAGAGGCCGGGACGAGTGCGGAGAGCGGAGAGACGGGAGCGAAGAGAAAGGAGGAAAGCCAGGAGGCCAACGACCCTGCGGAGCACCGTGCCACACTCCCGAGGGAGGAGTGTGGCTGAGACAGGTACGGCAGCGTCTGTCAAGCTGGTTCGGGAGGAAGGGAGACGCTCCCCCTTTATAAATACCTGTATATATACATCCCTTCCCCGTTTTTTCCGTTTCCTTTCCAACCCCCCCCCCCCTCCTTGCACTCTCCTCACTGTGAGACCTTTGCACAATCAGTCCTGTAAATAGCACATTGCAGCGGTGACCCTTACACCCCGGTTCCCCTCCCCCGGGTAAATAAGATTCAGATCTTGTACCTGACGGTCTTCCCTCTGTTGGTTTCCTTTTTGGCCCTACGACACCGGACGCCGGGTAGACCACGCCAGAGTACAGAGGCTATCAGAAGACGGGGTGCAACCCAGGACGAACACGACAGAAGCCGCAATCACGGATCCCGCGGACTTTGCTCGTGAGAGGTTGACCTCACGCACTAGAAAATCACTGTCAAAAATAAAGCCTTACGGAGGGCGTGGCCAAGATGGCGGCGGAGTAGGACGCCTTTTCGTGCCGCTCCGGCGCTGATCCAGCAAAGCTTCTAAAAGCACGAACTTGTGGGAGTTCACCCGCCCCAAAAGCGGCGGGGAAGTCCGCCTGACGGAGCGGTTGGCTTTGGTGTGGTCGCCGAGGCGGTGTGACCCCGGGTGTGCCTCTGAGATCGAACGCACCCCGCGGCCTGTGAGACCCCGGGCTCTCCTGACATCGAGGCCCAGTGCGGTCGATGGGCGGGGCCCTGGATCTGCCCTAAAGACGTCGGAGCAGGCGGAAGGCTGGAAGTAGCTGCACACAGGCGACTGGTGGACCTAGCGGCGGACCCAGATCGTACCCCCCTGCCCCTTGGGGTGGTGTTGCACCGGTTCCTGGCACTGATTGTGGCGATCGGACGGTCGGCGGCGTCTACGATCTGCACTACCCGCCACCGCATCTGCGGGGCTGGGCACGGCTGGCATCTACCGTCTGAACGGGACGTCGAATCCCGCCATTGCACTTGACCACGAGGCACGGGGCCTGAGCGCTGTGAGCCGACGAGGTTACTGTGGAGCAAAGGCACGGAACTGGCCAGCGGCTATCGGCGCAGCACGCGTCAGGGGAAGGCCCGGAGGGCACTTGCAAGCAGGCGCCGGCACTTGGGCTTTACCCTACCTGGGCTCCGGTGGGGCCCGCGGATCGAGTAGCTGTGTGCGAGGGGCTGGACAGAGCGCCTTCCCGTGCACCTGGACGGCCTGAAGGACCCGCCGCTCTCCAGGGCCACGTGGCGCCGGCTCGGAGCGCTGTGAGCCGCCATGACTACCATGCAGCGCAAACGGGGCCAGGGGAAAGACAATGCCCCGAAATCCTCTCAGCAGCGGCCTCCCCTGGAGCGAGTGGTTCGTCGAAACAATCGGACGAAGATGCCCCGGCGACGAAAGCCTTTATGACAGAGCTGTTTGCCTCTATCAAGGAGGACATCTCCGAGCTCAAGGCGCAGCTAGCCTCCGACTTGAGGGAGGTGCGGAGAGACGTGGACGGCATAGGCGAGAGGGTGGCGACCCTGGAAGACCGGGATCTGAGCGTGGCTACCTACGTCCACATGCTACAGCAGGACATCATTCGCCTCACCGAGCAAAATTTGGACTTACAACTACACACGGAGGACTTAGAAAACCGCTCCCGTAGAAATAACATCCGAATACGGGCGGTGCCGTGGGACGGTGAGGCTGGGGACCTGCGGGGGTATGTCCAGGAGCTGTTCCTCCAGGTCCTAGATGAGGAAGACACGAAGGAGATACAGATGGACAGAGTACACCGGGTAGGATTGCCCCGGCGCGGGGGGGGGCCCCCCCCTGACATTCTAGTGTGCGTCCACGATTTCCAGCTTAAGGAAAGGATACTACGCAAGGCCAGGGCCATCGAGTCGCTACAGTTCCGGGGGCATCGACCACAACTATACCAGGATCTGGCTGCATCTACCTTGCAAAAGCGGAGGGAGTTCCGCCCAGTGACAGCATTCCTGAGAGAGAGGGGCATCGCCTACTCCTGGGGGCACCCTTTCAGAATCATTTTCAGATGGCAGAATCGCCTTGCTCAGATCCGCACGCTTCAGGCGGCAAAAGAACTTTTGGGCCTGGAGGATGTGTCGTCTTCGCAGGCCGCGACGGCTTCCCCGTCTCGAAGGCGCCATCGTTCGTCTTCATGGCACAGGGTGGGGGGTTCCCCCATCAGACAACGTCCAGATCTCTCTGCCAGCCTGCAAGAACGGGGAGCAGCAATCGCTTCGGTGGCATCGGCCACGTTGGCCGACTCACAGCATAGCTCTGGGGCGGCGTGATCCCCGAGGAATGGCGGATCGGCGCCGGAGGGGCCCGGGCCTTCTGGTCGAGGGACCTGAGAGTACTCTTGTTGGAGACGTCCTCGACTGTGGCCAAGGGGAATAGTGTCTTCGTTCCCCCGGCCTGCTTCTTGAGTGGGAGGCCTCCTACGGACTTCAGCCTACTGGTCTCGATGAGTATTGTTACTGCACTTTTATTTTTGAATTTGTACTATGTTGGGTTTGCAGATCCTTTGGGGTGGGGTTTGGTCGGGGGTTGTTGGGGATGGGGGGGGGGGGGCCCGTGACGGAGGGCCACTGGGGTTGAGTGTGGTGTGTCTGCTGTTGAGAGCGTCCTTTACTGTTGATGATGTCGTTTCGCGAATGTTCTGGAAGCAACTGGTTGTCTACTGCCTGGGGGGGGGGGGAGGAATGCGGGATGGGTGATACTTGGAGTGCTGAGAGCGGGATCTGGGGTCTGTATTTGCCATGCCACTTAGTGTAGGGACGTGGAATGTTAAGGGCATGAACTCGCCTCAGAAGCGACAGAAGGTTCTGAAATATGTGGTGGACCATCACCTCGATGTGGTTGGGTTGCAAGAAACACACTTGGCACGGAAGGATGAGTTACGGCTCCGCCATAGGGCGTACCCCATTGTATACAGGTCCTCTGCTGTCACGAAGCACCGGGGGGTGGCACTACTGTTCAGGGCTACGTTGCACTTTCAGCCTGTGGGGGTCCGCAGTGACAAGGAGGGTCGTTGGCTGATGGTTAAGGGGCACATTCAGGGTAGATTGTGTACGTTTGTGGTGCTTTATCTGCCCAATGCCGGTCAGAACAAGTTTCTGCGAGACTTACTGGTAAAGGTGGGGGACTTTGCGGAAGGACTCATGTTCCTGTTGGGCGATTTCAATTTGGTATGGGACAGAGATTTGGACAGCTCGGGGGGACGCAGGGCGGACACAGGGGTCTTTTCTGACTCCACGCAGCGAGGGGTGGAGGAGTTGGGTCTAGTAGATGGATGGCGATTTTTTCACCCTGCCGTGAAAGACTACACATTCTTTTCACATGTGCACCACTCCTACTCTCGATTGGATCACATCTTCCTTAGTCAGTCCCTCAGAGGGAACATTCTAGATGCCGCCATTCTCCCCCTATCTCTGTGTCGGACCACAGCCTCATGGTGCTCACTCTCCGTTGGTCGCCGCCCGACACCGCAAACCGGAAGTGGTACTTCCCTGCATCGGTGGTCAGAGACGACGTTTCCAATCGAGCCTTACGCCTGGCCATACGTGAATTTTTCGACTGCAATCCCCCGTCGGACACTTCTCTGACGACTACGTGGGACGCCTTCAAAGCGACGATCAGAGGGACGTGCCTGGGCCTCAATTCGCAACTTAACACTCTGCGGAGGAAGGAGCGGGAGGCGCTGGAAGCCGAGGTGCTTGCGCTCGAGAGGGCGCACAAAGCCAACCCCTCGAGGATAACCCTGCGTCCCCTGACGGCGGTTAGGGGCAAGCTGAAGGCACACTATGCAAACAGGGCCGAACTCACCCTCCTGCGGCTGGGACGGCACTCCTACTCCAGTAGTAACAAGATTGGCAGACACTTGGCCCGGCAACTGCGGGACAAGAGGGAGCGTGAGTACATAGGAGGGATTAGAGACCCCGCGGGAGTACTCCACCATCGTGACGGGGCGAAGGCGGCCGTATTTGTCCGCTTCTATGCCACTTTGTATAAGGGCGAGGAGCTAGATGCTGCTAAGCAGCGGGAGTTCCTGCAGCGCTTACCGCTTCCGCAGGTCTCCAGGGCATGGAATGACCTGTTGGACGCCCCGATCTCGAGGGAGGAAGTCCTCTCCGCCATTAAAAACTTGAAATTGCACAAAGCTCCCGGCCCAGATGGGTTCACTGCAGTCTTCTATCAGACCTATGCAACTGAGGTGTGTGACTTCCTGGTCGCCCTCTTCAACGACATGGCTGTGTCCGATGTGAATACCGGGACCCTCGCGGAGGCGGTGATTACGGTCCTGCCGAAACCGGGGAAAGATCCGGAGCAATGTGCCTCCTACCGCCCCATAGCCTTACTTAATATTGACGCGAAGCTGTACTCGGCGATTCTGGCGAGCCGCCTCCAGGACCTGCTACCGACGATTGTCCACGCAGATCAGTCCGGATTCATCAAAGGTCGCCAGACGCACGACAATACGCGGAGGGTGATTCATCTCATTGAGAAGGCGGACAGGTTCCGCATTCCGGCAGTCTTGGTGGGCCTGGACGCGGAGAAGGCCTTCGACCGAGTGGACTGGGGCTTTCTATTCCACACGTTGCAGGCGTTTGGTTTCTCCGAAAGATTCATCGCCATGGTGAGGGCAAACTTCTGCAGCCCACACTCGAGGGTGGCAGTGAACGGCCACCTGTCGGCCTTCTTCCAGCACTCACGGGGCACCAGACAAGGGTGCCCCCTCTCCCCCTTGTTGTTTGCGCTCAGCATTGAGCCCTTGGCGATGGCGGTCCGGGAGCATGAGGGGGTGAAGGGCATACCATTTACAGGAGAACAGCACAAGATTTCCCTTTTTGCGGACAATGTCCTGCTGTCGGTGGCCGACCCCGCTAACTCTCTTCCATGCGTTCGAGATATATTGCTGGAATTTGAGGAAGTGGCTGGCTTCAAAGTTAATTACGGCAAGTCTTATGTCCTGAACTTGACCCTATCACAGGCCGAAGTGGCTCAGGTGAGAGCGACGACACCTCTGGCCTGGGCCTCGGGCTCCATACTTTACTTGGGAGTCCACCTCACCCCTACGGTGGGAGGCTTATTTGCGGCCAATTTCCCGCCCCTGCTGGCCAAGACGCGGGCAGACCTGGAGAAGTGGAAGCCCAAATTCCTATCCTGGCTGGGTCGGGTGCATGCCATTAAAATGGTCCTTCTTCCCAAATACTTATACCTGTTCCAGGCCCTGCCGATTCCACTGAGCACTTCCTTTTTTAGCCACCTCAAGTCATTGATCTTGAAATTTGTCTGGCAGGGTGGTCGGGCACGACTTTCGTTTGCACTCCTGCGACGGCTACGGCCCGACGGGGGGGTCGGCCTCCCGGATTTACACCTTTATTATAAAGCTGCCCAACTTAGAGTCATGGTCGAATGGTCGCAGCAATTTTCCGACAAACACTGGTTGCATATGGACCGGAGTGTGGCGGGTCGGTCCATCTGGGATCTGGCCTGGAAACCGAAGCGGGACCGCCCGGTGAATGCGTACATTAGTACGCCCACGGGGACTACGCTGAAAGTTTGGGATACCTTGGCGGGAGATGAGCGATGGACGACCTTTCCGTCTCCATTCACTCCATTGCATTTCAATCCGGAGTTCCCGCCGGCACTCGCCGAGGGCCCCTTTGACACCTGGAGGGAGGGGGGTTGTCGGGCGCTACTCCATCTGTTCCACGGTCCTGACCCCCTGACTTTTGAGAATTGCAGGCGGGACTACCAAGTGCAGCCAGCTGAAAAATACAGGCATTTGCAACTGCTCCACTGGGCCACGTCACCAGGTGTACGGGAGGCTGCAACGAGGCCTCCGTCCGACTTTGAGGCCTTCCTCCTGAAAACATCTACCATGAAGGGGGCCATCTCCTTTCTCTACCAACTGCTGCTTCGTTCTGCCCTTTCCCCTAGACCACGCTACATGGAGCAATGGGAGGAGATGGTAGGGAGGGATATTACAGATGGAGAATGGTCGGCGTTGTGGAGGGACATGGCGCAATTTAACCACTCAATACTCCTGAGGGAGGCGCATTTGAAAACCCTCACACAGTGGTACATGGTCCCGGCCCGGCTTCATCGTATATACCCGGCTGTCACGGATAGGTGCTGGAGGGGTTGTGGCCTTCTGGGGGACTTCCGCCACATTTGGTGGGACTGTCCAGTCATCAAACCCTTCTGGGACGAGATCTTATCCCATATTAAAGATATCCTGAAGTACCCTATTGACGACTCACTGGAGTTCGTACTCCTGGGCTTGAGAGATCCTGGCCTTGAGCACCAGACGCGGGCAGACAAGAAGATTCTCTGGCTCTGCCCAGGCGCTGCCAAACTCACGTTGGCATCAGCCTGGAAGCGGAAAGAGGCACCGGCGATCTCACTTTGGCACGCTAGACTGTGGAGGCTTCTGAGTCTTGAGAGAATGGCGGACATCTTCCTAGGCAACTCAAAAACTTTAAACACATATGGGGCCCCCTGGTGTCCTTTCTCTCTACTGGTTTACCCTCAGCAGTGTGCCCGGCATCTTTGAGGAACTTACATCTATTTCAGCTCTAAGTATGTGTGATAGATGAATGGGGGAAGAGTGCGGCTCCGTCACGGGAGGGGGGGGGGGGCGGGTAAAGGGGAGTTAAGTTTGGGTACTACTGTCGGGACCTCTGTGCTGCTAGGACGAGGCTCAACTCGACGGCTTGGTGACTCTGGACTTCCTGTCGGCTGAACTAACTGAGCAACCCGCCTTGGGGGATACGTGTAAGACTGCCTACACTTGCGGCTGGTGAAGCCTATTGTTCACTTACTCTATCGTATTGCAGCATTGCCTCGTCTTAATTTACTGCATTCCCACTGTGTGGGATCATCTGTGCACCCTATGTGGTACCTTTTGTTCACTGTTTTATTTCTCTATGTTTGCAAAATAAAAAATTTAAAAAATAAATAAAAAATAAAGCCTTACCTCACTAGAAAGAGTTTCCGGTCTATCCCTACACCCACGTTACAGGGTCATTGTCACTCCATGGGACTCTATAAACCCCAAAATGGGGGACAAACTCCTTTAACAGAATTTTAGCTGTTGTCAGGGCTGTGTTGTCTTTGGTTGAATACGCTTCTACCCACTTACTAAAGAAACAAATCACTACTAATACATACTTCAAATTATTACAGCGCTCTAACTGAATATAATCCATTTCAAGTGCTTCGAAGGGAACCTGGGGTGGAGAAAATCCACCAGTAGGGGTTGATACTCCCTTCCCAGGATTGTGCTGTAGTCATATCATGCAATGTTTAACCAAATGCTCAGCTGTTTTCCAAATGTGCTGATTATCCCAAACCTGGTCTAGTTGGGAGATAATGTTTTTGGCACTAACGTGAGAAGGTCCATGAGCGATGGTTACAAAGGGCAGTAAATAAACATAAGGCAACTTCCATTTCAGCATATCTTTGAACCTCCAACATCCCTCATCATCAAACTCTCCTTTTTTCCATTCTGCCCTTTCTTGTTCCGTAGCTAACTGCTGTATTTCTTTGATCTCCATATATATATATTCCCACCTTTCAGCTTGGGATCGTAATACATACATCCTACTCGTGTGTATACTTGCCATATTTCTTGCAACTTAATCTGCGAAGGCATTTCCTTGTCCCACTTTGTCTGTGATTCTCTTGTAGGCACTACATTTGATAATAGCTGCACTCTTTGGCAATGTCAGGCAGTAAGAAGACTATTTACGAACTCACCATGCTGTATTTTAGAACCATGGGAGGTTAGGAATGGATCACTGAAATAATATAGACTGCCAAAATATCGACCTGCAAAAATATTGTTGCCAAAATATCGACAGACAAAATATCGACTTTCTATCTACAAACAGGTAAGTACAAAAATATCGAGTGTTAAAAATATAGACTGTCAAAATATCGATTTTTTTATGTCTTTAAAATAAGTTAAAACTATTATAATATTACATATATTTAATATAAGCATTGTTAAAATTATTAAATAAATGTAACAGAATTACATAATTAATGTAAATTTAAAAATTAATAATAATAATACATATATATATAAATACATGTTATTAATAAAACATATAGAATATATTTACCGTGGCATAGCAAAAGGTTTAAATTTAATGTAACCACTCCAGTGGGTGCTACAGTAGAGAAAGCGTACACCTGTACCCCAAAAACCCAAAACTGACCCTGAACCCTAAAAATATCCCTGTACCCCAAAAACCCAAAACTGACCCTGAACCCTAAAAATACCCCTTTCCCCAAAAACTGAAAACTGACCCTGAACCCTAAAAATACCCCTTTACCCAAAAACTGAAAACTGACCCTGAACCCTAAAAATACCCCTTTACCCAAAAACTGAAAACTGACCCTGAACCCTAAAAATTACCCCTTTACCCAAAAACTGAAAACTGACCCTGAACCCTAAAAATACCCCTTTACCCAAAAACTGAAAACTGACCCTGAACCCTAAAAATACCCCTTTACCCAAGAACTGAAAACTGACCCTGAACCCTAAAAATACCCCTTTACCCAAAAACTGAAAACTGACCCTGAACCCTAAAAATACCCCTTTACCCAAAAACTGAAAACTGACCCTGAACCCTAAAAATACCCCTTTACCCAAAAACTTATTATTTATTTTAAATTAATTACCAATTATATTTTAATTATTTACCAATTATTATTTAATTAACAATTAGATTAAATTTACATAATTAATTAATTATAATAAAATTACTTCCCACCCTATTCCCCTATAAACACACAACCCGCTACAGAAAATAAATTACAAAATATTAATTATTTATCAATTATTTATTTTAAATTAATTACCAATTATATTTTATTTATTTTCAAATTATTATTTAATTAACAATTAGATTAAATTTACATAATTAATTAATTATAATTAAATTACTTCCCACCCTATTCCCCTATAAACCCACAACCCGCTACAGATTTATATTACTCAAATATTATTAAATATTAATAACTTACCTTATTTTCGATATTTTTGTAGTCTATATTTTTTCTAGTCTATATTATGTCTAGTTTATATTTTTGATTCGATATTTTTGCTATTCTAGTCGATATTAGTCGATATTTTTGTTGTCTATATTTTGTCTAGTCGATATTTTGTCCAGTCTATATTTTTTCATCGATATTTTGTCCAATCGATATTTTGGAATCGATATTATGTCTATTTACCGTTAGGGAATACCCTTTCCTTCCAAGGTTTGCCAAAATCATGTGCCACACTAAATGCATACTGACTGTCTGTGTAAATGTTCACTGATAATCCTTCACTAAGTTCACAGGCCCTTAAAAGCGCAATACGTTCAGCTGCTTGGGCATATTTTTGCAGAATACGGGCTGTTTCTACCACAGTTTGTAACGTGGTTATGCATAGGATGCAGAGGTGGTGCCATCAGGTAATTTCAAGCAGAAACCATCCACCCATAATTCCCCCTCAGGATCTAACAAATGTTTATCTTTAAGATCTATTCTTCCCTTAGTTTGTTCTTCTGTCAGAAAAATTCAGTTGTGCAAATCATGAGTTTGTTCAGCCGGCAAAGGTAACAATGTAGCTGGGTTCAATGTCAAGCATCTCTTGAGTGTGATATGAGGTGAAAAGAGCGTAAGTTCGTACCCTGTGAGTCTTTCGCTAGTCAGGTGTTGTGTCTTGGTCTGATTAAGGAGGGCATCTACGGAATGTGGTACCATAACCATAAGCGTGTTAATCAAAACTATCCCCTCAGATTGTCGTATAGAAATGGCTGTGGCTGCAATCGCTCTAAGACAGCCTGGAGGTCCTCTGGGCACTGGGTCCAATACAGCCAAAAAATAAGCACCTGGTCGATGCTTACTACCATATGGTTGTGTTAAAACTGACAATGCACATATTCTCTCTTGTGTACATATAATATGAAAGGCATAGCATAGTCTGGAGTGCCTAACACTTGAGCAGAACAAAGGGATGCACAAAGCTGCTGATATGCTTGTTGACATTCTGATGGTAGAGGAGAGGGAGTGTCTTTAGTAACAAGGGAAAACAAAGATTTGATGATAAGTGAAAAGTTGGGTATCCACTGTCTGCAATAGGAAGTAATACGAATAAGTGCCCTGACTTCTTTTTGAGTACTTGGAATAGGAATTTTTAGGATAGTTTGGATCCTGTCTTTAGTGAGAGTGTGGCCTTCGTTGGACAAGAGATGACCCAAATAACTGACTTCAGACTGACAATATTGCAACTTATTCTTAGAGACTTTATGTCCCTTAACAGCAAGATGATGCAATAGAGAAAGAGTGACCTCTTTACAATGCTCAACTGTGTCTGCTGCAAGCAAAATGTCATTGACATATTGCACAAGTGTAACTCCAGGTGGCAAATGAAGTTCATCCAACTATTGTTTAAAAGCCTGACTGTAAATGCTAGGACTTTCTGTATAACCTTGTGGAGCTCTACAAAATCTAAATGAGGGGCCCCTTAATGAGAATCCGAAGGAATATCTACTACCTTATATATAGGAATAGAAAAAAAAGCATTCTTGAGGTCTATAACAGAAAATACAGTGGCTGTAGGTGGGATTAATGTCAACAAGGTTGAAATATCAGAGACAACAGGAATCACTGTTTTGTTTACTTCTCTTAAATTAATCACGAACGGTAAATCTTGTCTCCTGTTCCATCACCCCGTTTTAGGATGGGGAGAATGGGGCTATTGCATACATTAGAGGAAACTTCCTCAACAACTCCTGCACGTATCATGTCGTCAATGATAGATATTAGCGCATCCTCACCTTCTCTCGATATTTTATATTGCGGGACCCTTGTAAGGAAGCACCCTACCGAACCTGTATGTATACTGAGGAAATGTCCATTCTTCCCACATCTGTGTCAGCAGTAGTCCAAACACATGGAGGAACAGAATCAAGATCCGAACATGAAGAGAAATTATTTTGTTTAGGCAATGTCTTTTTCCCAAAAATGACACGTACTATGGATGGGGAACAATGTATGGTATCATGAAAATATTTCCAAAGATCAAGTCCCATCAAATTATCAGGAGCATGTGGGGGTAGTAAAAAGGGGGCTGAAGCAATAAAATTCCTGCAAAGGCAATTTTTGGGACACAGGGCTAGGAGTTGGTGTTCCATCAAACCCTATTGATGTAATTACTTGGCCAGACAAGGGTATCCCAGGGACCAGTTTCTGAGATATCGCTCTGCGTGTCGCCCCTGTATCCACAAAACATTTCTGATCCTGCCCAATTATGGTGGCTGTTATATAGGGCCCTGACTGGTCTGCAGGTATCTCAACTGGTCCTCCTTGTCCTACGCTGTCCTAGGCAAAGTGCGTTCCCACAGTTTCTTCTGATTCTCAATCCTCCATAGAATATTCATTATTTTGTTGATCAAAGTAATTTTCTGACCTATTTTTCGATGGAGCATGAGCTTGTTGTAGCTGCTATCGGGGAAACTGGAATTCCCCGGCTACCATTCGTTTGTCCCATTCCTCTTCCACCAGCAGCTAAAACAGGACATGCGGAAAGCCAATGTCCTTTCTCCTTACAATAAGCACTCCTAGTGGAGTTTGTCTACGTGGTGCCCCTACTGGGGGTGCTTGTCTGAAATTCTGACCATAGGTTTGGCTACGACCTCAACCTTGGGGTCAATAGGCCTGGACCATCATTACCTTAGTTTTTAATTCTTTTTGTTTTCCTTCTTTCCGTTCTTGCTCAGTGGTCACCTGATTCTGATAATACTGAGTCATATCTAATATAGCTTTCAGGGTTACCGAAGCCCATGTACTCTCAGGATTCTTTAAGCGAACAGATATCTCAGGAAGTAAATTTCCCACAAATTGATCTACAAATAACTGCGCACCCGTTGGTGTAGCAGTATCTTGCCCACTAAAATCGTGGAACACTTCTTCAAAGCGAGTAAGGAAATCAGGGACGGCCTCTCCCTGTTTTTGTTTACAAGCAGTGAGAAGTCCCCAATCTATTTTCCTGCCGGAATCATCGTTTTTATATAAGTAAGTATGTTACCAGGAAGATCCAGTATGAGCTGACTAGGTTCTGACCAGGTTTCCTATCCCTGTCAGCTGCTATGATAGCAGTCCAGTCTCCTCCTAAATCAGCAGCATGCTCCTGTTTCCGAGTAAGTCGCCACACATCCAGTGACAGGATCATACCAAAAAACATATATATATCAGCTAAGGTCATGACACAGGAATCAATGGCTGCCTGTACATCATCATGAAATCCTCTAGGATTTTTCCGTATGTCTGGAAAGGAGGCTTTTAAAGTGAATACATCCGTCCTTTTCCAGGGCGTATATATCCAAATGTACAAAAAATGGGCTCCAGCATTGGGACTATTAGGGTCATCATTATCTGCATTCCCTCTTCCAGGAATGAACTGTGGCGCGGGTTCCCTCATGGGTCTTATTCGAGGAGAGGAAGAAAGTTTGTTACGATATCCAATTATTGTTGCTATGGCAGTGTTAACTCACTGGGAAGGCTCCTATCTGACACTGACGATTAATAGCTCTAACTTCATCGGGACCATTCTGTCCTGTAGTCATCTCCCATTGAACTATAAGTTGATGAGAAGGCTTATTTACCAGACAAAGAAGCTTGCCCTCTAAAAAATCCTGTATCTGATCTATCATTTCTCCTACCTCCATTTCTAAATAACTTAACCATTTTAATACTATCAACCTTATTGCGTCCTGACGCAACTGAGGTACAGTAGAACAAAGAATTCGAGGGGTCAAGACAGATCCAGAAAGTACGGGATCATCAGTCATTTCAGGTGCAGTGGCCTGGATTGGGGGCGCAGTGGCGCAGGATGGAGGGGGTAAGGGATGTACCAATACTGGTTGAAAAGTAGGGAGTTGGACAATGGCGGGTAAAGGTGTTGGAACTGGAGGTACAGGGGGAACGACATTTGGTGGTCCAGGGGAAAGAGGTATTAAAGGTACATATGGGGTGGGGGTCGTTCAATCAATAATCCATCAATATCTGAATTCACCTCTTCTTGGTGGATTTGTGCTGTGTCGGTGTAACTATATAGTTCTTAGATATTAGCAATCTATGCTCTCGGTCTAAACATTGCTTCATCTCCTGAACTTCCTTATGCTTCAATTCCTTATACTTTTGATACCTTGTCTTCCTTTACCATATTTATTGTATATCTCAAGATTTGGCTTACCTTCTGGTGGCGCCGGCTGACTTGCTTCCAAAATGCTCTGCTTATCACAACAGCAGCATCAAAACTTCCAAAGTGTGCTAAATACAGGCATGTTATATAAGATATAAAAAACTTATAAACAGAGAGAAATTAAAAAATATTCTCACATTACCAGTAAGAAAATGTTTTAATAAATATCAAATAGTAAGTTCCAAAGAATGTTCAAAACAAATTCCAAACAGATTCCAAACAAAATTCCAAACAAATTCCAGACAAATGCCAAAGAACCAAAAGAACCGGTACAATACAAATCTACCTTATTCGTAGTCTTCAAATCCCACCTATCGATCCTCCCTGAACCAAAGGAATGAGCGTCCGAGGGCCCCAGACAAGGTTATCAGCCGCCAGGAAGCTCAGAGTCGGAGAGCTGAAAAATCACCTTGGACATGAGAACTAGTCTCTTCAGGTGGTGCGCTCCTCAGTGAGGTTCATCTTACCGACACAATCTCCTTCCACAGTCCGACTGCAAGCCTTTAATGGGGCCCCACGTTTGGGCGCCAATCTGTGGAAGCAGATTATTTAAAACCCACTGTTGCAGGGGTCACCCTTAGTCCACGGGTTCTTAACAAGTAGGGAGGAATCAACACTGGAGTGAAGTACAAACCAAGGATGATTTATTAGCATTCATGAATGGAGGCTCATCCGACAAGCACCATTGAGATACTCTAGGAGAAAGCTCAGTGAACGGTGGTTACATGGGTTGTTATAGCAAAAGATCACAAACAAGGGACGCCCAGAGGTAAATAGAGCTTTGTGAAGAACACACAAATGAGGTAACAGTAAGAATCAACAGCCTTGGTGTCTTGTGCAATTGTCACGTCCTAAGGCTGCATAACAAGACATGCTATCTGAGTAAATTTGCTTGAGGCTTTACCATTGTCTGAAACACCCAAAGCAGACGCCAGCTGTTCTTTTGCGATGACTCTGCATGTATACACAGTTTACAATGCCCCAATCCAGATTCTTTTACTCATGTTTATACAGATGCGGTGTCAAGGATAGAGCCGGGCTGGAAGTAGGGCAGGGGTGAAAAATGAATGAGGCATAGCTTAATCAAAACATTGAGAGAATCAGATTTTACATTAGAACAACATGGAAGCAATATTGAATGCTCATGAACCAACTTACAGGAGCAATTGATGTCCTTTTTGAGCCTTATAGATTTCTATTAAAGTTTTATAGAAAATTATTCTATGAAAGGGGACCAACTACGGAAATTGCTTAAAAGGAACGTTAAATTTCGGATGGGGACAGGAGCAAGTAAATTGTTTTGCATGTATCCCGAAAGAGATTTTGTAAGCTCATTGCTTGAAACCATTCAAAATGAATGTTGACTTTATTATTTCAGATTTTGGCTCAGAACAAGGGGAAATACAAGTAGATTGTGGCTTATGCTTTGCGTACTCTCACCAGGCAGAAAGAAATTCTGTAATTGTAAAAGAACTATTAGCAGCATCTTAAGTTGTGCAGCAGTGTAGGTTATACATTAGTCGAAGAAAGTTTAAATTATGAATGGGTCACAAATCTTTAGTTACCATACATAGGCCAGGGGTAGAAGGAATTTATCTCCCAGGTTGGCAAGGGTGGCTTCTAAACTGCAAATGTACCATTTTGAAAGTGAATTTGTTTGAGGCAGGGATAATGTGATAGCAGATGGATTGTCACAACTTCCTGTGGGCTGTGAAACCCAGGAAGCAGAGAGTAAACCAGTGGAATGTGATGTAGCATTCAAATATTAAGATGTGTTGTGTGGTATGGGTGGAATTATGGACCATGAAGTGTTGTTATCATAAGAAGTGTGAAGAAGGATCCTGAATTACAATTGATTATGACATATATTAACAAAGGATGGCCCAGTGTACGGGTGATGAGAGGGAACAGTGCAACATTTTGGAAATGAAAGGAGGGCTTGTCATTGTGCTATGACGTGGTATTATGAGGTGATGAAATCGTTCCACCTATAGTTGTAGGTGAAATGTTGGTGAACTAAGGTCATGTGGGATATGGGGGTATGTCCAGTACGAAAAGAAAAATGAAGGAGAAGTTTTGGTGACCGGGGATTGACGCAATGATAGATCGAGTAGATCGATGGGTAAGGAATTGTACCATATGTGCACAAAGTGACAAGAGATTTAAACCATGCAGTGTATCCTTGGTCACAATGGAGTTGCCAAATAGACCTTGGAGGAAATTAGCCATAGATTTCATGGGAATATTTTCCACGATATCAACCAGGGTGTGTTATGCTATTGTACTGATTTGTTATTTTACTAAATGGCCAGACTTCGGATGGTTGGGAAGATTACTACGGATGTGGTAATAGAATTTTTGGAGGACGTGTTTATGAGGGAAGGAGTGCCTCAAGTGCTGGTACCGAATAATGGGATGCAGCTAACAGCTGAAAGTTTAATTATCATGGTGTTAAACATTCCAGGGTAGCATTGTATCATCCTGGTGGGAATGGTCAAGTTGACAGATTCAAAAGGATCATTAAAGAAGCAATTCAACTACCATTGAAATCTAGGATCCTGAGATTTTCGTGAAAGAAATCACTGCAGAGTATGCTTTTGTCGTATAGGGAAGCAACGTATTTGGTTGCAGGCAAAATGCTTTTTGAACTTTTGAGAGGAAGGAAACCGACCCCCAGTTTAGTGCCTTGGTGATTAATGGAGAAGAATTGTAAGAAATTTGGCAATGTAGGAGAGAATGAAAAGAGGCAAAGAGTGAAACAGCATTAAATACGCACAAGGGAATACCATTGTATTGGTAATGATGCTCCTAAGGAAGTGAAAGGGCAGTATGTCTGTATCTAAATGCCAGAATTTGTGGAAAAGGGGTAATCTTGTTGGTTAGAACTGGTAAAAATTAGTAAAGTATTGGGAAGTGCTGCCCAATTAGAGGATGGAATGATATGGAATGTTCATCATGTATAGGTGTGCAAAAATTAGAGAATGAAGGGGCCTATTACGATGGCAGGCGACCTCAACCTAGCACAGGACCGACCGCTGAAGTTGCGGTTGTCCCGATAGGCAAACATGTATGCGCCCGCCACACTGGCGGGTGCATCCTCGACATTAACATTGTGGCGGGCGGTGCTGTAAGCAGCACCAGCCGCAATGGCAATGCCCATGTTGAGCATTGCCATGCACAACGTGACAGGCACCGCGCAGTGCCTGCCACCTTGTGCATGGCATTGATGGGGGGTACCATGGGTACCCCCCAGTGCAGCCACCCACCCCCCCTGGGGGGCCCGCAATGTGCCCCCGCGGAGATTTCCCCCATGCCTTTCTATGGCGGTGTCTCCGCCATGGAAAGGCATGCATCCTAATATGGATCGCCACCATATTGAGTCCCCAAAAGTGGCAGACCGTCTTCCTGTCCGCCACGGTGCCCGCGGAACAGGGACATTTGGCGGCCGGATCGCCACTGTTGGGCCGGCGGTGTCCACCACTGGCCTGGTGATGGCGATCCACTGGGCATAATGGGTCCCTTAAAAGTTGTGAAAATGCTTATCTAAAACTACAGTCAGCAAAAATGAAACTTGGAAAATGCTGCTTTGGCTCAGGCCTGTATTCTTTGGATAATGCCTGCAGCCATTTTCTTTGTGCATTCAAGTCTATGTACACAAATCTGTATGTGAAGGCCTATCTATGAATTCTGTTTCTTTGTGTTACTCTTGCACATTTCCTCCTTAGTACTAGCCTCCAGGAACCTGAACCGTGGTTACTCTGGCACAATTTCTGGAGGTATTGCTAATTGGGACTGTTTAGAGCATCTCCGGACAACGAAAATGATCATTGTACATATACCCATTAAGACGATCAATTAACAATACCTCATGTTTACCAAGGCAGTCAGGACAATTGGTGAAGATGCCTCCAATGTAATCTCAACACCGCTCACAAGGTGCTGTACATTGTAGCCTCCCATTAAGACATGTTGGATATATACCTATACTCTTATCTCAACGACTAACAAAAGCATATCCTCTCAAGGAAAGTGCAAAAATGTACTGTTAGTGCCAAAAATCGATAATGTCACACCTTTTCTGGTGGATTCAGGATTCCAGTGTCTTTGAAGGCCAATCCTTTTGGTGTCCCGTCTTTCAGGTAAACATGAGTATAGCTGAAGATATGAGACTCCACATAAATCATATGAAGTTGATAGTGATATTTCTAAGGCAAAATACATTTTCCGTTTGTAAGAGAATGGACAGCTTACCATATAAATAGCAGCCAACGCATTGGCAGTGTCTATTTAAACACCATCACATTCACTGTGTTTAGGCCTTTTGTTTGGAAAAAGCATATTCATACATTGAGCATGTTTTTCATGCTTTAAAAATACAAGACAGTCACTAGTTTTCGTAGTATGGGGCCCACCTGGCAGCAGAAAATGATTCCCTCCATATAGGATGGTTGTGGAAATGTCTTCACACTGTTCAATTGAATCCTGTCATTCACAAATCTCTACAGACGTTCAAGAGTTTTAGCAGCTCAAAGGTGATTATCATAGTCTAGTTTTGACAAAGACCGATTTAATACTATGTCCTTAATTCTGCTTTTTAACCGATTCCTGGTAGTTTCTCTGGTTCTTGATCTCTTGGATCATCAGATTGGTTTGATTTTCCACCCTTACCAATGTTGAGCGTTAGAGCCTGGTTCCTGAAAATATAGCATGTGTTCACCTGGTATTGCACAATGTGATGTTATGTGTGTACCAGTTCTAAACTGCATGCATGTCTCAAGACTGCTTGATGACCACAGCCGGATGAATCTGTCTGCAGTGGGACCTAAAATGATGTTTGTTCTAGTTGATCCAATGCCCATTAGATTCCCAATGTTAGAATAATGTTCTTATTTGTTACCTTTGCTTCAAATTGTAAAGCGCTCTGATATCCTTCGGGATCAAGTTCGCGCTATATAAAACTTTATAAATAAATAAATAAATAAATTCATTAAGCATCATTATAAAAACAGATGTATTTTTTATTTGCGATTGGGCTATTAAAAATGACCCATACTCTTTCAGATCTATTTGTTGCTGGTGTCTTTACTTCAGTGTAATATCTGGTGGATTTAGGAACCGTTGTTGAGTCCTACAAACAGTATCACTCAGATTTTCCTAAGGGGTCTGTAGACCTTATTGCTTAAAAGATAAACCATTTAGAAAACTGTTTGATGAAGTTTGCCATTTGTATCACTCTATAAATGATCCTACTCTACAAATGGCATTTCAGTTATTACTTTCATTCTTATTGCCCAAACTAAAACAATCTATGCCATGTTGTGGCAGTGACTGTTTCACACCGAAAACAGTTAGCAACAATCACCTCAGCAACAATGGTTAGTCTTCTTCAAACGACTGATATTTAGTTTTCCATTAAGTTAAAATGTTACTCAGAATAATTTCATCTTATTTGTGAGATTTTGACAATATATTATTTCAACCAGCACATAATGTTCTTTCCTCAAACCAGGTCTCTGTGCCACCTCAGTTGAAGACTCTTAAATTCGATCGTTCTGTTTGGAATATAAAGTGGCTTTAAGGAAGATCCCAAGCAGCAAAGTGGGCAAGGCTCCTACTGCCTGATTTTGGATGGATGCATCTTCCCACAAAATTGTAGCCTTTGGACAGGAAGTTTGTGCAGCCTATTTTCTTGAAGCCTAGTCTTACAAATTCAGTCTACCTCGCGCAGCATTTTCCGGGCTGTAGAATAGATTTCACAGACTTGTTTAGGAAGGAGGGAGAGCAAGAATGACCATGTAAAGAAAATACCTTATGGTGTTTCTAGAACTCTAATTCTTGCACGCCCACCTTCCCAAGACCCATGTTATCATTCAGCATAGCCTATGCTCCAACCATACGTTCCAGAAAATACATGATGCTGGCTAGGATGGTTACTAGTGCAGAGTGAATTAATACATGCACTGCAGGAGTATGTTTAAACCATTGGTGATATGTTTAGCACTCTAGGTTTTCGTGCGTTGTGTTTCGTTTAATGGTTTGTTATAACCTGAACTCTCTTGTGTTTATTACATTTAACTTTCTTGCTTTGGTGAATTGATGGAGTGGATTTTAAGTAGCTTAGCACAGCCTTATCTAGGGACAAGAGCCCTCATTTGTAAGGCGATTTGCATCTCTGGAAAAGCAGTAGTGTGTTTGGACCGTAAATATTCACCCCCAAACACCTAGGACTAAGGTTTAGGATGAACCTGGGGAGTGGCTGACTTAAATGGTGTACTTGCACAATGTAGCAGAATTGTGTGCCTATCCTGGGTTGTCTTCATATGTTGGTCGTCTCAGTCTCCTATGTGGAGTCTGTGCTTAAGATGAGCCCTTCTATTCTAGTATTCTTCACTCCAAGTCTAAAGCAGGTTATTTTGTCTGAATTTGTGCTTGCAGTAAAATGCCCACAAATGCTGCTCATTATATGAGTAGCAGCTTTGTGCACTCAAATGTGTACCTGGGAAGCCTTTAAATAATTTTTCTCTCAATAGTTCTATTTTTTTGGTGTCATAATTTTTTATTGGAGATAAAAGATAGTCAATTTTATAGGATACCAAACAATATAGTAAATCATAAATCACTATGTGACAAAGAATATACATCTGTAATATTTTAAAGAAGGGGAAACAGAAGAGAGAAGAAAAGGGAAGAAGGGAAAAGGAGAAGGGAAAAAGTCTCTCAATAGTACTGTAGAAAATGCCTTGGATTGTTGTTTTTCCTGTCACTCCATACTTTTAACACCTTTGTTTGTCTAACTTTATGCTTGTTACCGGCTGACTTGGAACCAGAAATATAATGCTCGCCCTTGATTAGTGCTCTTTCCAAAACCGTATCCTCTTCTTTTTTTGTAGTTGATGGTTTCTGGCATGAGGTGATGACTATAGACGAGACCATGAAGAGTAAAGGAGAGCGCCCACAGCAGCAGATAGCACAATTTGGTCAAGGTCAAGATATTACCACCAACAAGGATGGAGGTGTTCTGAAGGTAAGTTGAGTAATACTATATCCTATCTCTCCTTATTTCTATGGCTGATATTCAGATCATCATACACTGGGGCACAGCACGTGGATTTTCTCAGGTTGAAGACATTTAAAGGTTTCCTAACTGTGAATAATTTTCACAGTGAAGTAGATGTGCAAATTGTGCAAACTCTAATAGCTTTTTAAGACCACCTTACTTGACCTTGTATCTGTCTGTGCCCTGCTCTACTGTCAAAGAGTACTTTGTACTATTGATACCCTGGGCTTCATTAGGGGATCATACTTGACTTCATCAACTTTTACTGCTACTTTCTCAGTTTTCTAAATATGTTTAGATTCATACTACAGGTGTGAACTTTGGTGTGCCTTCATAGCAAGTGTTTTCTTCGCCTGTATGTAGTTAGGTGGAGAAGGGGAAAGTGGTATGTTGTTAGCCAAATCATCGTTTTTACTGTATATACTGTATGTAGACAGGAATCTCTCTGCACACTTTCTTCTCTTTCCAAAATGGTGGCCAGGAATTTTTGGGTTCAATGCCTAAGACGATTATATCTTAGCATACGCCTTGGAGGAAATGCTGCACCCCTGGGACGGATGGTATCCTTCAATTTGAGAGGAAACTAAATTGCAGGGAATAGATGTACAGATGGAAGCAGGAACGTGCATCACTTGGTCCCTGCTTCTTTGCTGGATGATGAGCTTGGAGTGCTTTGACCAATGAACAGTCAGCTCTTCTCTTCACCTTACATAGTGTACATTCATAGTAAATACAGATACATATTTTCAAAGAAATCGTTAATTACCACCAACCTGAAGTTGGTGATAATGTGCGATTTCTTAAACCAAAATCGCACAACTTGGGTGCTTCCTACATTGCATTTAAGGAATCGCAATTTGCGATTCCTTAAATGCATTTGCAAAATAGGGAAAAATTTGCGATTCCCTATCTTGTGAGGGCCTTTTAGGCTGATACATCCCAAAAGGCTTCTTCCAGTTTCTCAGAATCGGGCCGTTTGCTAATGGGAAATGGGCTTGATACATATGCCCCTAAATGCTCTGTACCTTTGTGCCCCTATTTGGCAATGCTCCAGATAATGCCCAATACAGACCACTTTATTCAATTTTCTCAAATGATTTAGCATATGTATTTAATGCACGTAACCAATTAGATGCCAAGATTCGCACCACAGCTAGGAAAACAAAAGAATCGACATTTAACCCCTTTGCTGCCAGGCCTTTTTTGGCTATTTGAAATAGTTTGCGCTTAGGCCCCCAGAACCTTTTGTCCACATGATGTATCCATTCAAAATTTGCTTCCTTTTTTCCGACATCCTGAGGATTTTAAAGGTACCCTGGGCTTATGGATTCCCATGGAAGGGACTGAGAAATTAGCCAAAACACAGCAAAATGTGTTTTTTAGGGAAAAAAGTGCTGCAGAAGAAAGTATCTCTTTTCTCCCCTACAAATGGAATCAAGGGCTAGTGGTGCTAAAATCACCACCTTCTAAGCTTTCAGGAACAGGCAGACTTTTGTCAGAAAGAAAACATTTTCTACACAGTTTTGGCATTTTACTGGAACAGTGCCTATTTTTTTATCCTTTAAGATTTTCCTATAGAACGTAAAAGTTGAAATAAAAAAATATTAAAATTGAGTTGAAACAAACCAGACATTTTTGCCTATATTTTCACCTGCATCTTTTTTCTAACTATGACAGATATACTTTACGCCCGATGAACCATTCTGGTTGTATATATAGGGCTTGTAGGCTCACCAAGAACCCGAGGTACCCAAAGCCAATAATTGAGCTGCAGCTTGCAATGTTTTTTCATTGTGTACCAGGTATACAGCAATTCATTTGGTAAAATATGAAGAGTGAAAAATAGGTATCAAGGAATCGTATGTATTTCTGAAATGGGAACAATATATGGAGTTTAAAAACAGTGGTTATTTGCACATCTCGAAATTTATCGGTACCCATACTAGCATGGGAATTAGAGGGCATTTTTCAAAATGACTTCTTTTTTACCCACTGTGATATATTTGGAAGACAGAAATTCATAAAAAGGCATATGGTAATAACACTTGTTCTACTATTCTGTTTTCACCTAAGTCTCCCAATACAAATGATACCTCACTTGTGTGGGTAGGTCTAATGCCCGCAACAGGAAACGGTCCAATACATATCACATTTTTCCACTGGAAACTGACCCTTTTTATACAATGTGCCTAGCTTTGAATTTTGGGCCCTAGCTCAGCCGGCACCTAGGCAAACCTGTACATTTTTGAAAGCTAGAAACCCAGGGGAATCCAGAATCGGGTGACCTGTGTGGCTTTCACCAGGGTCCGTTATCCAGGCACTATTGCCTGGATGCATGGCGTAAGGGGGATATTGCAGTTGGACAAGCGTCCTTGCGACGACTATTCGCATAAGGTAGGCCTTTTCTTAGTAAGATCTATTCCTTTTCCTTTGAGACTGTTTGGTGATTCTCTTTTTCTATATTTGCTTTGCCTACTTTTGATTATTATTCTATGTTTTGGTTCATGTGGTGGGGTGGTTTACCTGTTTTCCCGCCTCCTTTGTTCCTTATAACTGCTTACTGTTCAGTTCAAGCATGAGAATCTATAAAAGATACAATACTGGAGAAAAAACAAGTTACTTACCTGTACACTGTGTTTCTCCAGTAATGATATCTTTTATAGATCCACTTGCGGCCCTCTGTCCTCCCCCTTCAGGTTCATAAATCCATAACTCCATTATTCTTCTACCTGCATTTGTGCTCAAAATTTGAGGTATGGTGGCCCTGCAGGGGAAGGATACTCTGGGTGTATGCTTTGATTGGCTGGAGTTTGGATGTTCTAAGATTATGTTATCTGGTTACTAAATACTTTTGAATTTCAAGGGGAATTAAGTTTTAAGCTTGGAATTGCTATTTTACTGTTACCGTCGGACGCTCACAGATTGGGTGTGCATTAATGGTGGGTACGGAGATAAGCAGGCCTTCCAATTTTCTGATCTTTCTTATGGATCACTGACACCCACATCCTTTGCACAAGTGGTGTGGTTTACTGGTGAACAGTGAACAGCCTCAGCCATTTTCCATTTCCTCCCACGCCCTTTAGCCTCTTAACTGAGACCCTGCCTTTGGTCGTGTGCCTTTGCCACAGCAATTTCTTTTTTTTCCTTTTTTTGTACAGCTCTCTGTTTTGAGTTTATGCAGTAAATATCACATGAAGTAATTTTGTAAATATATTATAGTTAGAAAGATCAATGGACCATGTTATTGCATTTGACTTTCATGGCACTGAGATAAATGGTTATGTAACACCTGGGTTGTGATCTTGATTATAAATTCACCAAAGACCCCAGAACTGTTGGTGCTTCTCGGGGTACCCTCTAACTTTATATACACATTTTTCAGCTTTTACATACTAATCCATTCCAAAAGTCCATTTACTAGAGGAGTGGGTGCCCTATCCGATCGCCAGTAACCAAGCAATCAGCATCTAATGGTCCCAATAATCCTTTGCCTCGTTGTCCATGGCATTCTTCCATCAAACCGAGTATTGTCATCTTGGGATTAAGTTAGACTGGGCATCCTCAGTATGGGTTGTTGTGCCATGTACCCAGGACTAATAGGTTTGCATCATGAGACAAGCACGCATGTGATGGAAGAAGGTGGCCAGGTCAGTTTTACTACTAAGGCAGTTAAGGTCAGGCTTTCTGTTTTGTGTAATTCAGTTGAGCTGTTGTATATTTGATGAAAATATTTAAACTGAATGATTCAAATTCTCATAGTGACAGCTATGTTTGCTTTGTTCTAGTCAGCCTCTTCCAGAGGACCAGCATCCTTCTCGCATCTAGTAGGCAGTTGCAACAGTATGTTACCAGGGATCTATATATTTGTTTTAATTCCTGTGTCCCCAAGATGGGACAAAGTATTTGACAATATTCTGCTCACAAAGGATGAATATACTGCCTCTACCCAGACCACAAGGCCAAAGATTTCAAGATCTGCAGAACATTTTCTTCCAAGAACCCCAATTGCCATGAGGGGAGACTTCACAGATGGGGTCAAAAGAATAACAATTCTGAATACCCCTTTTCAGGGGATAATTCAGAGGCTAGGTCACCTAGATCTGAGAAGAAAGGACAAAAAAGAAAGTATAATGAAGAGGAATCTTTAGTGGCCAAGACCAAGCCTAAGTATCTTCCCTCAGGAGAGCATGAAGAAAAACGCCACAATAAAGTTTAAAAATGAACAGGCAAGCCTTCCCCAGAAAAACAATGGAAAAAGAGGCATTGTTCATCTACAGTGCCTCCACTGTCATCCCCACTGATTAAAAACTGAAGGTAATTCCACCTTTGATGGAGAGCTCATCGATATTATTGTCAACAACCCCCATCGAGGAAACATTGTCAATGGCTGAGTCACAACGAAACCACAGTCTATGACACTTCTGTCGACGACTGTGGAAATGTACCCAAAAGTGAGCACACTGGTGCAGGGTCGCCCTCTCGTCCACAGGTCCAAAAACTAACAAAAGAGAGATCGGCACTGGAGATGAAGTAAAACAACAAGTTTATTAGTCACTCATGAGCGGGACCGTGTCCGCACAACACTCTCAAGTATTGTAGGAGGAGGTACACTGAACTCACAAACCATCGTCCTTATACACAGTTTTGTTGCAATGTAAGCATATGGACAGAAATGGAAAGAACAAGTTTAGACACAGAAATAGCTATCGGCAAACAAGGGCAGATGGATGACTACTTGGTCAGCAAATAGGGAGGGGGAGCAGGAATGCTTATGGCAGCAGTAAACGATCAATAGATAGCCTCTAAGACAGGTGCAACCCCAGCACGTACATTGCTGAGCCATGTCGAAAGAGGTCAACTAAAGTTGATGACACAAGCAGGGTAAAAAGGTGAACAGTAAAGGACGAAATAATTACGAAGGAAATTACATGGATGCCGCAGCCAAAATGGCTGTTGCTTATGCTAATGTAAAGTATTACACGTTTCCACAGACCACCCTTTTAGCATAAGGTAAGACATTTTCTTGTCTCTTTTAAGAGGTATGCTAAACGGGCATTTGCATTTTGGACATTCGTTTTAGATGGTACACAAGTAGTATAAGTGGAAATACAGAGGGAACGTAGCACTGGACCACATTGTATTCATAAACAACAAGAAAATATAATTGCAATAATTATGAATAAGGCTAACAATACTTTCAGACCCCAGACAGAAAATAAGTTCCAGAACCATCCAGTCCAAGTCCATGTTCCTGGATCTTGATGTATCTCAGTGGCTATTTTATGCAGTTTGGAAATGGCATTATAAACAGAAGGGGCGTGGTCAGAGATAAATACTCAACAGCTACTTCCGACAATGCGACATGCTCCACCAGGATCAGCTAATATTACATCGAAAACCATTCTATTTTACAAAGTCACAATTCTCGTCATTTGGAGTTCTTCTGTAATATTTCCAAGCGCCATTGCTGTTAGATTAGTCACGGCCTCTACCACTCTGTTCAAGAGTTTTATTTTTCTACTATTCAAAGCTGCACCAACAAAGAAAAAGAGTTCCAAATTAAAGTCAACATATTGTTTAATGCAGTGTCAGTTTGATTCATTTTGTCATTATTTATAGTTCTTTTGAATCGGTTCAAGGAAATGTCATTAAACAATTGTTGGTCTTTATGATAGGATGCAGGTGCTAAGAACACGAGGGGAAGCAAAATGCCATATTCCAGACCATCCAATTGGTAGATTATAGTAACCTTTACTTCCACAAATGAAATAAGTGTTATGTGAGGATACAAAACTGCTATTGTTTGTTCCAGTGTTATTCAATACTGTAGTACAGTTACTTTTTCTCACTGGGATACTGCCAAAACTGTTCACACAAAGATTTGCTTGGGCTCTAGTAACAGTGATAACAGGAGGCTCGTTACCCTTGGCCATTCGAGTGTTGGGAAAAATATAGCTTGCGGAGGAAGTCCCTTTGCGATACTCCTCCATTTCCCATATAGCTCCTTTGGCTTGTGAGAGGCCTTCATCATCAGGGTAACAAACCTTGTTTAACTGTACATTAAGTCTTCCTACATCCGGTGGAGCAATATTATTAACAGCAGAGGCCCACAACAGTGCGAACCAGGCTCTTCAAGCACATTATGTGAAAATGGCAGGGGAATGAGAGGCGTTCTTCCTTTCTTCTGATGGGCTGGCATCATTCCACATACCCAGCAGTTGGTAGTACTCGTAGCAATAGGAGTATGATGCAACATTTGTATGAAAGTGTTATTGAGATATGACATTCAATGCTTCTTCTCATGATAGGGAAGAGTCAAGTAATAATGTTCAGTGGAGAAGGGAGTAGTAGCAAGCAATAAGTTTTGAGGTGGAGTTACTTCCTCCACAGCCCACATTATTGGAGCAGTGATGACAGCAGTCAAAGTCATTCCAGAAATAAACATTGTGCAGCCGCTACAGACCTTTGCAGCTCTTGATTTCTTCTCCTCAGGCATGTTCATCTTGTCGACAAACAACAAAATAGATGATGCCCTAAGGTCCTGGGTAGGCGTTGGCTTCTTCACTAACGTTGAGACGAGTAGTCACTAAAAGGCTACCCCCCTTTTTAGTGAATGTTTATCCACCCAGGACAGTGGCTCAAATAATCTCTTTCTGCGATGAATTGTCTTTCTTCCTGGATCGAAGCAGATATCTAGATGCACCGGGAATCGTATGGTCCGGGAAACTTCCTCAGGCCCTTCAGGTGACGCAGCTTGTCCTCTCTCGGTGACCAGAATGTCGCATTGATCTGTCAGCACAGCAGGGCTCACAAAGGTATGCAGAATCTTTCGGCAGTGGCTGGCGTGGACCCAGTGCTTCCTGTTGGTCACTCGGACTGCAGTTCTGGTAGCAAGGAGGACCTGCTCTGGGCCACGCAAGTGAGGTGCCAAGCAACTTGTCCGTTGAACCGATTTCGTAAGGAAAAAATCGCCAGGCCGCAGATCATGACCATCACCCTGCGACCTGTCTGGAAGAGCTTCCCGCACCTGCTGATAAATTAAAGACAATCTGTCAGTTAACTGGGACAAATAGTCACTCATCAACATGTGGGGAACATCATGTATAGGACGAGGCTTAGGGACCCCCCAAATATTAATTGGCCAAAAGACAATCTCATGTGGCGTAAGGCCAGATCGTGTATATGGTATCGATCTGATAGAAAGCAATGCTAGGGGCAGTGCATCAGGCCATTTCAGTGACGTGGAAGCATGTTTTTTAGCCAATTTCAGTTCCAGGGTGGAGTTGTAACGCTCCACCAAGCCTGCTGACTGTGGGTGAAAAGCAGCACAGCAAGAGCTGTTTTATCCTTTGTAGCATACGCCTCCACCCATTTACTGAAGGCACAAACCACTACTAGGACATATTTCAGATTATTATAGCGCTCAAACTGAATGTAGTCTATTTGCGAGACCTCAAAAGGTGCAGATGGTGTCGCAAACCCTCCTGTTGGAGTTCACGTTCCCTTTCCAGGATTATACTGGAGACAGATCAGACAAGACTGGACTATCTTTTTAGCAGTGCCGGCAATATCAGGATGATCCCAAACTTGCATGAGTTGTTTTGCCATTAAGGATGCACCAACATGTGCCAGCCAATGTGCCATGTGAATCAAGGGGTATAAGTATGCTGTGGGTAACCTCCATTTGGTCATATCTTATTTTCCTCCAGCAGCCCTCATCATCCAGTGTTCCCGCCTTAGATCATTGGCCTAGTTCGTCAGCAGAGGCAGATTGTTGCATTTCCAGCACTTCCTGCCTGGCATCATGCCAACGTTCAGCTTGTGACTTAACGACATACATAGATATGGTGCTCCGCTGCATTGCGGTCTCATGGGCTTTGTGATCAGCAAAGGCATTACCTGCTCCTATTTTCTCAGTCACTTTCTTGTGTGCACTACATTTAACAAATGCCACTTTCTCAGGATAGATTACGACAGTAGGAAGATTATGCACTAATCCTCCATACACTATCTGTGTCTCATGTGAGGTGAGAAAACTCCTTTCTTTACATAAGCGGCCAAAATTGTGTGCCACCCCAAATGTATACTGGCTGTCAGTGAAAATATTGACAAGTAAGTCTGTACAAAGCTTACATGCTCTCGTCAGTGCAATCAGTAAGGCCGTATGGGCTGACGTCTGTGGGTTGTGAGCTGTCTCAACTACTGTCTGAAGTGTCGTAATAGCATAGGCAGCAGATGTAGTGCCATCGGGTAATTTTAAACATGACCCATCAACCCTTAACTTCCCATCAACAATAGGGAGAGGAGTATCCTGTAGGTCAACATGACCCATTGTTTTCTCTTCAGTGAGAAATGCACAATCATATGGTTCTTGCGACTGAGGCTGAGTAGCTGGAAATGGAAGTAGTGTAGAAGGATTTAGTGTCAAACATCTTTTCAATGTGATATGGGGGGGCAAAAAGTGTCAATTCATATCCTGTCACGCGAGCACTAGTCAAATGCTGTGTTTTTGTTTGATTTAGCAAAGCATCAACTGAATGGGGTACTAACAAGCAGTTTGTGTGACAAAACTATTCCTTTACTCTGACGTATGGATACAGCCGTTGCTGCCACCACTTGGAAACAACCAGGCAGCGTGCAAGAGACTGGGTCAAGGACAGCTGAGAAATATGCACAAGGACGTTGTTTATCACCGTATATCTGTGTTAACACCGAGAGAGCACAACCTTCCCTCTCGTGTACATAGAGTGTGAAAGTCTTAGTGTAGTCTGGAGTTCCTAATACTGGTGCAGAGCAAAGAGCTTGGCGTAACTGTTGGAAGGCACTCTGATATTCAGCAGTCCATGGGAGGGGTATCAGAGTGTCTTAAGTCAAAAGGGCCAACAAAGGTTTAATAATGTGCAAAAAAACGGGGATCTACTGCCTACAAAAAGAAGTAAGGCCAATCAGTGCACGGACATCCTTCTGAGTATGGGGCACAGGAGTATCTAAAATGGTCTGAATGCAATCTGGTGTGAGTGCACGTCCCTCTTTAGATGGGAGGTGACCTAAATAGGTAACCTGCTGTCTACAATATCGCAATTTCTTTTGTGAGACTTTGTGGTTATGGGAGGCAAGACATGATAACAATAACAGTGTTCTTTCTTCACACTGCTCAGGGGTATCTGCAGCTAACAAGATGTGGTCGACGTATTGGATAAGGGCCACCCCTTTTGGTTCAGGAAAGGAATCAAGCTGTCTTTTTAATGCCTGACTGTATTTGCCAGGACTCTCTGTATAGCCCTGTGGAGCTCTGCAGAACCAGAAGGATCTATTTTTCAATGTGAATCCAAACAGATGACAGTTTTCAAGGTGAATGGATATTGAAAAAAATGCGTTTTTCAAGTCGATTACCGATAATGTAGTGGCAGTGGGAGGGACCATAGTGAGAAGGGTTGTGATATCAGAAACTACCGGATATTGGGACACTACAATTTTATTAACCTCCCGCAAATCAATAATGAATCTGTAAATTTTAGTGTTGGTATCTTTATTCATAATAGGAAGCATAGGGCTATAGCAAGTATTGGGGACTTCTTCCACTAGCCCCACTTTGTCACATCCTGGACAATGTGTGCTAATGCTTCTTCACCTTCTTGGGATATTTTGTATTGAGAAAAACCACAACCGGAGGGAGCAAGATGACGGCAGTGTGAGAGGAGCCGCGGAGCAGCAGTGTGTGGCGGTGGTGCAACAAACCCCTAGATGCCTCGAACATCTACTCTTACCGTATGCCGGTGAAAATGAAGGACTGTTAACTCCTAGCAAGTCGCGGTAGGAGCCCGCAATTTCCGACTTCACTCCCGATGCAAGGTGTGTTCAGCCGCGGAAGAGTGTGTTTTCCGGCAGCCCGAAGGAATCAACAGCCGGAGGCAGTGACTACAGGTGCGCTCCGGTTACTCACAGCGGCACTCGCTTCCTGGTTGCGGTGCGTGCTGATTGTAAAGCTCGCCTCCCGTTATCCGGCAGTTTCTGTGACTCAGCGGAGGGCGAGTTTTGTGAATAACCCCTGTTGGTGCGGATTGCTTCGAGGGTCGTCAAGCTCAAGAATGGCCCCGAAAATAGCCTGTGGTATAGCAGCCAAGGCGGCGGCTGCAAAGAAGAAGGCACAGGCTGCGCGGGCTGCCTCTCACACGGCAGCTGCCGGTTCAGCTGAGATGGTGAACTCGGCACGAAAAGCGGAGGTAGCTGGGGCAGTGCAAGAGACGGGGGCGAAACTAAAGCCGACCACGTCAATCCCCGAACTTTTTGCTCGAAGTGGCCAAAGCTCTAAAAATACAGCAAATACAACTCCCTCCATTGCAGATAAGGAGGAGGTATTGCAGGGCGCACTGGAGTATGATTTAGACGCAGATGCAGCCCTAATGGCGGCCACGGTGAGTGTGTCACAAACACCTTCATTCATACCAGGAATTAATACAGATTCAGCCAACATAAGGGGGAAGGAGGAGGAGAAGGAGGAAATGAAGGAGTGATCCAGCCGACCCTAGGACCAGTCCAGGTGAAACTACTCGATCAGGAGCTTCAATTAAGCGATGGGGGAGAAAAGGGGGAAGATATTGACGGGACTGCAATCATTGGCGTTTTAGTTGCACCCCCGCATGTGGAGGAGCTGATGGCTGTCGAACTCGAGGATTCCAATGCCATTCAGGGTATACAGAAAGACACTCTAAAGGAACCTGACTGTAGGAGAAAGGAGAATGCACCTTGTCTCTCTCCGTCTACAGCGATCTTGGCTGAAGGAATGGTAAGCGAACAAGAGAAGGAGAAGGATAGCAGTGAATGCTTCTATTCAGTGACCGAAGAGGCAGAGTGGTCCGATGGCGAAAGGAGCTCCTCTCTAGAAGATAGTAATATTGAGACAGATAGCGACCCTGACCTAACCCTTCCTGGTACAGCGAAAAGACTAGATGGCAATGCTAAGGCTCATGGTCAAGCACATAGGGATCTGAGTTGGGATCACTCTTCAACGACACCACTACAGGGAATCCAGGAGACCGAGGTCCCTCACCCCCCCCTTTTGGATATTATCTACCAGACAATGCTCACGCACAGAGAAGAAGCCAGGCAGGACACAAGGAAGTCGCAATCAGCAATGCGTAAGTTACAAACCGTTGTAAGAAAGCTATCAAAAGCACATGCTAATGTGGGGGATAGAGTTATGAACTTAGAAGAGCGGATTGTAGCGACTGAGTCGGAGGCTGCCTCTGCATCACTTAAAGTCGACTCTCAGGCAGCGCAGGTTGTTGATATCCAGTGGAAGCTGGAGGATATGGAGAATAGGCTGAGGCGCAACAACCTGCGCGTCCTCGGGGTTTCAGAGGGGATTGAGGGGTCGGACATGAGGGCCTTCATCATTACCCTTTTTAAGAATGCATTTCCTGAGCTGGCAGATTGGAACTGGTCTTCTGAGATTCAGAGAGCCCACCGAACTCCATTTAAAATACGAGCTGGTGCTACTCCGGACAGACCAAGGGCAGTCCTTATATTTTTAGGAAACTTCATCCTCAGACAAAGTATTTTTGATAAAGCCAGACCTGATGCCAAAAGAACAAGCGAGGGCATATCTTTCTTTGTAAGACCGGACTTTTGTCATGCAACGGTCGAGAGGCGCTGGAGGCTTCGTCAACTGATTAAGCCTTTCCAGGAAAAACATATGCAGGTCTATCTGGTAAATCCTGCACAGCTTAAAGTTGTGGGAGAGGGCAAGACTCAATTTTTTTCATCTGAGGTGAAGGCAAAAGAATTTCTGGACTCATTATAAATAATTATAAATAACCCGGTAACAAGGGGAAGTGGCTCGAAAGGTGTCCAGAAAAAGATATACAGCAGGCTAAACAAACTAATGTTGATGCTTACCCTAGGGTGTTATGTTTAATTTTTCTGTGTTGTCTCTTGGAGTTGGGAGGGGAGGCGTCTAGGGGGGGATGTGTTTTTGTTCAATGTATGATTTTTGGTGTTTCACAAGTGCATCCACACACACCACACTGCTGCATCCATCCATCAACGCACAGACCTCGGTCTGAGCGCTTCTAGGGGGAAAGGGTGGGATGAAAGGGGGGGGGGGAAGAGTGACCCAAGGGAGGGTCACGCACTTAAGGGTGGTGGAGGGAGAGGAGGGGGAAAGCACAGAAATAAAGAAAAAACTGAGAATTGACGCTATAGAAATCAGACCGTATGCTTTTTTTTGTACAGGATGACTAATATTAGTAATCAAATCCCGGATCTAAAAAGAAGGGGATGCATAAAAATCGACAATGCTTAGCCTTACTATTTACTCGATTAATATAGGGGGGCTGAATGATTGGCGAAAAAGAGCCAGACTTACAGAATTTGTTAAAACTGAACCCTTAGATATCTTGTGCTTGCAGGAAACGCATCTCTCATGGGCTAAAAGAAAGTTGTTAAAATTTGGTGGCTTTGAGATGCTTACATGCTCTTCCCAGTCCTCAACTATAAGAGGTGTGGCAATTGTGTGAAAAACAACCCTGGGTGGGGTTAAACGGGCTAAATCAGATCCAGCAGGGAGATGGGCCATAGCAGAATTAGGATGTGGGATAACGGTCTTTGGAATCTATGGATCAAATCATGATGATCCCACAGTATTTGAAGTAGTGGAAAGCGAGTTGTCAAGCTGGCCCGCACCAATCTTGGTATGTGGTGATTTTAATATTACAATTGATTTCTCTAGCAATATCCCTTATAGTGGAAGGAAACCCAGAGTCTCAAGGGCGCTCCTATCCATGATGACATCACATGGTCTGGTTGATATATGGAGCTCAAAATATTCTGATGACCCAGGCTTCACTTATTTCTCCTGTCCCCACCAGAAGTATTGTAAACTTGACTATGCTTTAATCTCCTTAGGAGAGATTGGGAAAGTTAACATTAAAAAACTCCCCAAAATCCTATCGGATCATAACCCGTTAGTTATTAGCCACAGCGGTTTAGGTCCAACTAAGAAAAGAAGATCTTGGACATTTAACCGTAAATTATTAGCTGATGCTGCATTTATAGAACATTTACGAAACCGGACACGCAAGTTTTTTGACGCAAATCAATACAGTGCTTCGAGAAACTCGGTCTGGGATTCATTTAAAGCAGTATTAAGAGGGGAAGTAATCAGCTACTCAGCCCAGCTAAGGAAAAAACAACAGGATTATAAGAACAGACTTCTGGGTGATTTGGTTAAAGCAGAGGAACAGCATTGTCTGGCATTAACTTTGGGGAAGGAGAGCGCTCAGTGTCAAACCAAAATTTGTCTGATTAAAGCCGAATTACAGAAGCAATTGGCTGATAGGGCATCTATAGATTACTGGACCTATAGGAAGAAAATGTACGAGACAGGGGAGGAGGCCGGGAGGGCATTAGCCTTAAGAACTAGGCAAGACAGTGTTAAAAATGCCATAACATGCATACAGGATGAGGGTCGAGATTATACTGAACCCCAAGATATTGTATCTGTATTTGAAAAATACTACGAGAACCTATATAGGGAAGATGCAGGGGACATCCCCCCAGATATTATAGGGAGGCATTACCCAGATTTAGGCCCCAAGTTAAATCAAGATGAAATGGCAAGTCTCGAGTGTGATATAACGAAGGAAGAAATACTAGAAGCATTGTCTCAGTTAGCCGGAGGTAAAGCTGCTGGCTCTGACAGTATACCCTTAGAGATATATAAATATCTGAAAATCGAGATAATACCATACTTGCTAGATCTTTTTAACGGGATTATATGTACTGGTATAATACCAGAAACTTGGAGAGATACTAATATCGTGGTATTCCACAAGAAAGGTAAGCCGAAAGAGAATACTGGTTCTTATAGACCAATTTCTCTTATTAATTCTGACAATAAACTTTATGCAAAAATCATAGCCACAAGGCTGGGGAGGGTCATCGGCGGCCTCGTCTCCCCTTGGCAGCATGGGTTCATTCCTGGTCGTGGCACAACGGACCATGTGAGAAGAGCTATATCTATATTTGAGGCCCATGCTGGGGGGGAGGGGTTGCTATGATCCTCCTCGATGCCGAGAAGGCATTTGACCGCGTTAGATGGCAATATCTTTGGGATGTATTACAGGGAAGAGGCTTTGGTCCAAAGATATTGATAGCTATCAGGGCCATGTATCGCGACCCGATGGCGCACATACAGTTGATGGGTCTGAGTTCGGCTGGGATCAGGATAGAAAGGGGCACCCGTCAGGGTTGTCCCTGTTCACCAATCTTATTTGCCTTGTATATTGATCCACTGATTAGGCAGATATTGGTAAGTAACAACATAAAACCAGTCATAACTAATGGGTTCGAGAGTAAAATACTTGCATATGCAGACGACCTAGCGGTTATGACACCTGATCCGGCAGTGACCATGCGAACATTAGTAGAGATTACTAAACAATTTGGACATTATTCTGGATACAGGTTAAACGAGGAGAAAACACAGGTGATCTGCTCAAAGAATATAATAAAAATGGATCAACGGTATGTCGACTCTGCTACGTACCTGGGGGTTATAATTAGAGCAGAGACAGGGCTAATTATACAGGACAATTTCAATCCACTACTTAAAAAAATAGAAACAGACTTAAAACGTATGGATGCATTACATCTCTCTATTATTGGAAGAACAAACGTTTTGAAAATGACAATGCTGCCCAAATTGTTGTATCTATATAGGTCTATACCCTTTTTGATTGAGGAACAAATATTAAAAAAAACTGAATCTATATTTAATAGTTTTCTCTGGCAATACGGCAAGATTAGAAGAGCAGCTAAGTATATGTCTCTTCCTCAGGAGCTGGGAGGCTTGGGTGCCCCAAACATTAGATTCTACCACTGGGCATGTTTAATAACCCAGATGTCTATCTTATTCCAAGCTGGTGGTGGGGGGGGGGAATTATACCAGGGATCCAAATGACAACATGTATATTCCTCCCTCAATATACGAGCTTCTCATGGGGAAGGAAGCCGTGGGTGCCTTATTGAGAAAAAAGAGTCGCAGATTTTTTAAGAAAACTAGGCTCAAGATTATACTGGGAGCCTGGGACCTATGGAAGAGAGTTCAGAAATATATGCAGATCTCCAGAATTAATAGACACTCACCACTTTGGAAATCAGGTTTCTTTCCGAACCTTAGTATGGATGGGGCATGGAAATGCTGGGAGCAACATGGCATACAGACGATAGGTGATATTATGCGTAGTGGTAAGCTGATGTCATTCGAAGCTATTCAACAGAAGTACGATCTATCTATAGCTCAAAGATTTAAGTATTTCCAAATTGCACGAACTTTCAGAGCAGATGTAATTGCCACTTGCTCTTCTGCCCCTAACCCCATTCTTGATTATGTAGCGAACCATGGCGATAGGATAAGGATAGTATATCAGGAGTTGTTGGGCAGGTTGCCTAATGATCTTGAGAAACATGAGGCAGCTTGGGCAACGAAACTACAGGACCCAGATGCAGACCTTGATAGAGCCCTATCCTTAGATAGGCAGGTACTTAGGTCCTCCAATTTGAAGGCTCAACATTTCATGACTGTCTTCAACCTATACTATACACCAGCTAAGTTACATGAGTGGGGGATAAGAGAAGATAGTAAATGTCCTAGATGTCAACAGGATTCGGCTGATTTGGTTCATATGTTCTCTATCTGTGAAAAACTTGTCACAATCAAAACGGAGATAGAGAAATTTCTGGAGGGGCTGCTAGGCTCGAAGATCAGCCTATCCCCAACAGTTATGATATTGGGGATTGATGGCAGACTAGGGCTGAGTGGAAGGAGAGAGGCAGAGGCTTTAATCTTCTTAGCAGCAGCCGTTCTAAGAATCCTGATATCAGCTGCTTGGAAGGATCCCTCTCCCCCCAATTTCTCGATGTGGATGGCCAGATTCCTCATTATACATAACATTGAATCCTCTCTGTATTCTCATAAAGGTAAAAAATTGCGGGATTTCGGTCTTGAAATGTGGGCACCGGTGAAGGCATGGAGGGAGGGTATATCTACTAACGGTGCTTTTAGGTAACTTTTTCTTTTTGTATTTTTTTTTGTATTTTTTTTTTGTATTTAGTCTGAATCTTGCCAACCTTTTTTTAAACAGTGGTATATATATATGTAAATAGGTATAAACTGATCTTTTTATCTTTTTATATGGATTAAATATTTTATATACCTTTATAAAGGTGGGCAATAACAATATTAAATCTAAAGGCTATATTGATGTATTAACGGGATATATGAATTTTTGTGACTTTCTGTCGGTGTATTAAATTTGTATGTCTGTTTTTTTTATATACCGTCAATTCTCAATAAAAAAAAAAAAAAGGGATATTTTGTATTGAGGCAGTCGAGGCAATGAAACACCTTCCCTTACTTGGATTTGCACTGGTGGAATAACCACTTGACCCACATCAGTATCTGATCTAGCCCACAAGGTAAAAGTTAGAGACACCAGAGCGGCATCCTCATTGATAAGACAGGATCCCTCAACCATTGGATAATTGTCATTCAAAATAACATGCACACCTTTCGGAGAACAACGGATTGTAGCACGAAAATATTTAAGCATATCTATACCCACAATGTTGTCTGCCGTGTTAGGGGAAAGCAAAAATGGACATGCTGCAGTGAATTTTGTCAAGTCCGAATTCAAGTGGCTGTGATAGCGGGCTAGGTGTAGGCGTTCCATCGAATCCTATCGATGTTATCATTGTGCCGGACAGGGGAGCCTTAGGAACCAATCTTTTAGACAGAGCACTACGGGTAGCCCCTGTGTCAGCCAGAAACTGATCAGTAGATCCCAAGACATTTGCGTCAACATAAGGACCTATTTGATCTACTGGCACCTCAACCGGTCCCTTAACCCATCCTAGGCATCCCTATGCGTAGTCGGAATATGCAAGTGCATCAACAGAATAATCAGACATTTGGTACTGATTTCATCTAGCAAAAGTATTAGAGTAATTTGGCCCTTTTTCAACTGCTTCAAACCTGGGACGAGCTCCTGCACCTCCTTGGTTTCCTGAATTCCCTGGGTGTCCTCTCATACTTCCCCTTCCCCGCTGGTACTGCTGACCTTGCAAAAGAGGGCACTCAGAACACCAATGCCCAGTCTCTTTACAATAGGCACACTGATCAGGAGACAAATTTGCTTGAGGAAGAGGGAGCGCTCCGGGTGTGTACATTGCACGTCCGCCTCTTCCACCTCCGCTAAATGGTGGACCATATACTTGGACCATCATGACTTTTGTCTTTTAGCCCCTGCCTTTAGCTTCCTGTTCCAGTCGCTCATAATATCTATACTACTATTATAAAGTAAGAACTTTGAACCTTTGAGGCGGGTAAACTCGGGAACGACAGCGCCAATCCACACACCCGATACATCATTGTAATCGTCAGGGTGTGCAGATGGACATAGGCTATATAAACTATACAAATATGCGTTATTTAAAAAATGTACATTAAGAAAAAAAGTAGTCCCTTCGAAGTAGCACCGGCCGCGACCTGCGTGCTGATGTCAGGAGCGCGGGGAGGAGCGGCGTCCAGGAGCGCGAGGAGGAGCGGCGGACATGGCGCGGGGGAGGAGCGGTGAGGAGCGGCGGACAAGCAGTGAGGAGCGGCGGATAGGCGGAAGGAGCGGTGACGAGCGGCTTGGAGCGGCGGAGCGGTGAACTGAGGAGCGCGGGGGAGGAGCGGCGGCTGAGGTAAGGCTCCGGGGGACCCACGGACAATGTCGGGGCAGGCGGGGGTCAGGGCAGGCAGGGGTCGGGGCAGGCGGGGGACGGGGCGGGCGGGGGCCCGGGCTGCTGGTCAATGTCTGAGCGGGTGGGGGCCCAGGCTGCTGGACAATGTCGGGGCGGGTGGGGGTCACGTCATGGATAGAGCCAAACAACAGCAATGTCACATCGCTCCAAAAGAAAAGTACACTGTGCTCAATACCAAGAGCCCCAAATAACAAAGGGCACTAATGATTGCGGCGGGGGCCCGGGCTGCTGGACAATGTCAGGGCGGGCGGGGGTCGGGTAAGCCTGATTGCTCCCGGACAAGGTCGGGCGGGCTGCTAGTTGGTATATATAGAAAAACAGGAGTATGGACCCATCAACCTATTGGGATTGGGGTATAAGAAGGTATGCACAAAACAGTATCCCAAGGGGTATAATTGAACAAATTATTAAACAATATCTAGTCAGGATACCTATACAGTATTATCCTAAAAAGGATCAAGGAGTCATTATTTTGTTCATGGTAGTGCTGGAAAGCATAATTTTATAATTCAAAGAGCATAGAGGGTGGGGGAAAAAATGAATACAAAATGGTTACAGCACTGTCTAAACAAATAAACAAATAACAGATATCAGCCCAAAGATATGTACAAGGTGCACGAGTGCAGTGGGTTGTGACACTACGGCAGCGCAAGTGACAAGGAGTACAGCGTGAGCGGCGCAAGGTGCAAATATATACAGTGAAAATACACAATGGTTTCAGATTCAATGATGGTTTCTTAGTTCGATGTTCACATGAAAAACCACTGTGGAGGGGCGCCTAGAGTCTAGCTGATAGGTCGACGGCGTTTCGATCCATATGAATGAGGATCATCTTCAGGACATGGTGGGCTGGGTACAATGCTGTATGGGAGGAAGGGAAGAAGGGGGTTAGTGGAAGGAACTAAGTTAAGAGCGTGGGGCATGGGTAATTTTTTTGGGGGGGAGGGGAGGGGGATGCTTACCATGGTTCAGTGAATTTTTGACCATTAAGCGGGGGTCGATTGGAGTCAAGTCAGTGATGATCCTGATCCAGATAGCACGTGAACGACTGAAAATAGATACATATATATATATCAGATCCAAATCACGAGTGGACAGAATAGATCTATGTAAGGCAAACCGGGATACTACTCACCAGTAAAATCCTGGGGAGGCGAGTTGTCCAGGCGGGGCAAAAGGCCGTGAGGTGGCGCGGAAACGTCCACTTCGGCGTCAAGGAAATCGGTAATCTGGAGGGGAGAAAGGCGGGAGGAGGGAGTTGTAAGAACAACGGTCTCGGGCTAGGACAAACTAACAATGGAGAAGCGCCGAAGAAACTTCAGCGTCTTACCTTCAAGCTGTCCGAAGGCTCATTCAGAGAAGGAGTAAATCTGGGGGGACAGAGAGGAGGGAGCAGAAACCGCAGATGCGGAGAATTGTTAAAATCAAAGAACTCGGAGAGAGCTCCGTGGCGTCTTACCGTCTTCAGTTCAGGAAGTCAAATGAATGATGGTGCTCGGTTGCTATGGTGATCGGCCAGGGTCTCATGATACATTTATCAGGAGTGGGTCCGGTAGGAAGACACGCCCAGTGGGTGTTAGGGGAGCTTGGATTGGTCCGCAGCGGGAGATGACGGGTCGCGTCATTGGTAACCGGGGCACTGGTCATGAACAATCCTCAAGAGTGGGTGGGAGTGTTCACAAAGTGATAACAGGGTTTTCAGTCGGGAACGAGTAGCGGAATGGCTGGCAAGTCGCATTTGGGCGAGGAGGAGGAAACCGATTAGAAAAAATCGGACCCGTTTTGAAAACAATTGATCTTGTTGTGATTCATCCACCTAATAAAAGCATGTTTCATGAGGCAGCTTGTGTATAGAAGTACGCTAGCCTGGAATCATCATACATATTATAGATATAAACATATCCATGTGATTCTAGACACTTGCATTTGCATTACGTCATAAAGTACCAACATGGAGGAATAGTCGGTCATCAAGGTAAAAGTTCAAGAAATGTTACTAAGGATTTGTACAGTCATACAGTGGTGGTTAATGGTAAGTGCCAAGTGAGAAAAATACTAAGGCAATTAAGCTGCTTGTCAATCACACAAAGAAGAGTACACAGAAAAGCAGAGAAAAACATGTAGCACAGAGAGGGATCATGTTAGAATGGTACTATTCCATTCGTCAATGGTGTTTAATCCCTGATTTACTGAGTCACAAAGGGTAATCCATTTACTTTCACTCTTGTTCAGCAGTGCGTGAATGTTACCACCTCTGGTTGGCAGGGTGATCTGTTCAATAACCTGCCATTTCAAGTCTGTGTCTTTATGATTGAATTGCAGAAAATGTGGGACCATCGGTGATGTAGTCACTTCACAATTAATGCGGCTCTTGTGCTGTATGATTCTGTTTTTAATCATTTGTGTGGTCTGACCAATGTACAGAAGGCCACATGGGCATTCAATTGCATAAATTACGTTAGATGATCTGCAGTTGGTGTGACTCTTATGTATCTGAGCTTTTCCTTTGTATTGAAATGTCTTTGTATTTACAGTAAGTTCGCATACAGAGCAGTTTTGGCATTTATAATGTCCAAGAATCGGCGGCAGTCCCCATGCTGCAGTGATGCTGTTCTGTTCAGGTTTTTTCTCAGGCCACGTGATGGCTCATACTAGATGTGTAGAAAGGTTGTCATAATATTGGGCCATGGTCAAAAGGGAAACTGGGGAAGACGTGGCCCAAGAACTCTCGCTAGCCTTTAAGCGATTAGCTATTTCCAGTAACATATTAGCTATAAATTTGTCGACAAACAAATGCTTACCCGTATCATCGGCCAATGACTGGCTGCTAAAATCATGGAATGTCTTCTCAAATCTTGAAAAGAAATCAGAAACTGACTCATCCTTTTTCTGTTTACAGGACGCTAACATAGTCCAATCTATTATTTTGGGAGGTATGAGGGTTTTTAATTTAGTCAGAATAGGTTTAGGGAGATCTAATATCTCCTGTTGAGGTTTCTAAGCAGGTTCCCTTTCCATATCAATTCTTTCTAATTCCGTCCAGGTATCAACAAGTGCTGTAGCGTCATTTATTTTAGGTATTGTTCTCCACATGTCAGGGGGCAGTATAAGCCCAAAGAATATATCAATGTCTGGCAAGGTCATAGTACAAGAGCAGATAGCTCCTTTCACCTCCTCTTAGAAGGCGTCAGGGATTTTCTGAGGGTCAGGCAAAGCAGCCTTAAGAGCCATAACATCTGCTCTACTCCAAGGAGTGTAGACCCAATTATAAATGAAATATCCCTTGGCATCATCCAAAGTTTTATCATCATTTGTTCCTGCACCCTTCGGGGGAACATACAAGGGTGCGGCTTCACGCATTGTTTCATAATAACTTTACTACTAGCGGAATTGTCTCCTTCCGTCGGTACATCTGTTTTCTCTGCCTGGGATTGAGCTGTTTCTACGACTTTACTCTTTCTAGCTAATTCTTGTTCCTTTTGTAAACATAATGTTTCATTTCGTAATTTCACTATTCATCTAATCGTATCAGATATATCTGAAAAAAGGTAAATCCCATCTACCAACCGTTTATAATCAACGTTTAGATCAGCTGGTTCTGTTTCATCAGAAATATTCCGCTAACCATGTATTACCTCCCAACAGTATTTTTCTACGAAATATAACTGGTATATATCTTTCCAAGGTTGAAACATATTTATGAGGATCGTTGCTGTAGTAGTCTGACCAGCTTCCTCTTTAGCAGTGCTTTTTAAAGTATCTTTTTCTGCTTTAGTCAAAGTAGAGTGAGTCTGTCGCCCAACTTGCTTGTCTTTATCTTTATCCTCTGAGGAAGCAAGCTCTTCATCAGAAGCCTCATTCTCAGGGGCACTTGGAGCAGGAAATTTATACTGGTGGTGGGGGTCGTTCTAATAGGATGCAATCATCCTGAGGCGCATTAAGTAGTGGATAGATAGGGCGCCTAATAAGATACTTGCCATTTAACGCTAATAGACATTCTCTATCTTCCGTTTCTATTCTTTCCTTCATTTCTTTGTCAAAGCCAAAATGGCTGTTGCTTATGCTAATGTAAGTATTACACGTTTCCACACGACTTTCTCCAAGACTTTGTTGTCTACAGTTTCGTCAACAAAACGTTTTTCATCAAATAAACCATGGAAGACCTCACAACCCACAGAATTTGCCTCTCCAAGCAAGATACCACCTCATCCTCTAGCAAAGCTTCTGGTCATGGAAGCAGAGGAGGATTCTGATCCAGGTGCTCCATTCGGAGTAGCTTATAGTCCAGGACAGAGTCACATCAAATGCCAAGACACGGAGGAGAAACAACCTGTGACACACCACACACAGTTAATATCCCAGAGATTGGAAAACAGGGAATTTTAAGACCATCACTATGACCATTATGAAGGTACATATGAGAACTATGATCAAAAGCTATGATGAGAGTAGCAGTGGACGTTGTTAAAGATCTAAGACACATGATGGCCACTATTACACACGCTTTCTGACTAGTCCACAGCATGCGCCTACACCTGTTTGCACATGTTAAAGCAGTAGTTCTCCGGCACCTGCACCTTGCGCATCAGAGTAAGGTGATCATCATCTGCCTCAAGCTCCACGTCAGCTGGTAAAACAGTTTTTACATGTGCCTCCACCACTCATCTGGGTAGACACATCTGATGATGACCAACATACAGACGTATAAAATGGTCAAATATGCCCAGCAGACCTGTCGAGAGGAGAGGAATGGGCTGAGTACCTCCTATCAGTCACAAACTCCCCAAATCCTCCACTTGTGGATTCACCACCTGATGATATTGGCAGATTCCCCTCTTTGGTTGAAAGTGTGCCAAAGAGATTCGATGTATTGGTGGCAGTAAAGGGAACTGTCCGCTTTCCTGTATGATTTCAAGAACCAGCAAAGAAATTACTCAAAGCAATCCCATTAATAGATCACATCTGGCAAGAAGGCATAAAACGCATAAAACGCATGCAAACGCCTGCTACAATGGCAGCGGTAGTACCGCAAATTGATTACAGAAAAAGAAAATCGCAGAGAATTCACCATTATGCATACTGGGTCACCTTAATGCTGATTCTTTCATCATGTAAGCTGCACAGCAAAGATCCAGAAACCAGAGACAATGCACTTCAAGGTATGAAAGCATGTATGAAGACAGACAGATTTCTGGGTGCTCTATAAAAGGAGAAGCCCTTTCTACAAAGAGGCAGAATGCAATCCTATCAAGGTTATAAATATACTGTCTATCATCCTCCTCAGGGCCACCAGGATTATGCACCCTGTCAATAAAACCCATACTATTATAGACAAGGACAGCAGCCCTATTAGAGTCGGCCCAAAAGCATAAGATTAAAAAAATGGTCAGGATACCAGATGTCGCTGACAAATCTCCAGTTACCCAAAAAACAGAGCCAGAACATCCAGCCCCTGTAGCAGGCAGAATATCTACCTTCAAAAAAATGTAGGCGGCAGTCACTAAATACAAATGATTGCTGGATGTCATCCAATATGGCCATACACTAGAGTTCATTCAACATCATCCAACAACTCCGCCATCTAACATAACATTAGACCGCTAGATGTTGGATCTTATAAAATATGGTCACACTCTAGAGCTTATCCAGAAGCTTCTAACAACATCATTGTGAAAGATGCCCCATCAGCATCTCCATCATTTACAAAAGGAAATCCTCATCATGTTACAAAAAGAGGCAACTGAGCTGATCCCAAAATCCCAGCGGAATTTGTGCTTTTATTCCTGTTTTTTCCTAATAAGGAAAAATTCAGGAGGGTGGAGACCAATATTGGATCTTCATTATCTCAGGTAGTACCTGAAAAATCAACAATTCTACATTGTATCCTTACAGGAGGTTCTATAACTTCTCCAAAATAATGTTTTATGACCTTTTTAGCATTGTATCATTTTATTGAGTTTGAGTTACAATTTCCTTCGCCTACATGTACTGGTCGGCTGGGTCGCAAGATGGAATAAGAGGAGACAAGAATGGTCCAACATACAGAAAGGAACAGCACAGTCCATGCTCATCCATTATAGTTCTGTTAGATTAATCATCACACTTTTTACTAATGTCTCGGTTGTTGACTTTGGTGCTGGGAGTAAGTTGAAGTACTTGCAGATATATTGGGCATGTGAGTTTGTGGTACCCGCTAGAGAGGTGTTTATACATGTTCCCCAAGTTTTCTCAAACTTGGGTAAGGTATGACTTATAACTGCTGTTAACTTTTCCATTTCTAATAAGTCCCAGAGTTTGTGCGGCCAATCCGCATGCAATGGGATAATGTCAGTGACCTATTTGATAGCAGGACTTGCTTCGCGCCAGGGAGCGTGATGTAAATTGTCTGTCCACTCCTTATCGGTAAATTTGCGTTCACATTCTGTCTTCCACCGCTTCTTGGCTGGTGTATGCAAGGGGTTGGCTATGGTGTTTAGGAATGTGTATACGTCCGACAATAAGCAACAGTCATTTTTTCTAGACAAAAGCCTCAGCTCAAATAAGGTCATTTGCCTGCTTGCATGAGGCCAAATGGTAGGGAGTGTTACCCGGTGTCTTACTGCCACATAGTGCCACTACTCAGAGTCCGGGAACCCGAAGTCTTGTTGAACAGTCGGAAAGAATAGCAGGCCCGTACGTCAAACAAATCTCCAATACGTTTGCAATTGAATTCTTGCCAACGTAAATAGATCCGCTCCTGCATTGCCTGCAGGAAGTCCGGGTTACCTATGATTGGTGTAAGCGGAGAGATCGTTGTACAGAGCTGTTTAGGAGAACAGGTCTTATCCCAAACTCCGATTGTGGCTCTGACCACTGGAGAGATTTAGGCTCCCAGCGGGGGACTTCTACCCTGTAGCCATGGTATTTTCCATTTGTGTTTCCCAGCCACTGCCTGGTCTATGAAGCACCCGTGCTTCTAGGTTAGTGGATGTTGCCACTTCACCATGAAGCACAGTTGTGCGGGCCTGGTTGTGTCGTATTAGATTGGGTATGCCCAGCCCTCCTTTGGCCATCAGGAGATATGCCCGCTCGTTGGCCATTCTAGCCCTCTTGCCACTCCATATAAAGGCCTCTATGGGGGACTGTAGCTTCTTTAGTGTACAGGCAGGCGGCGTCAGTGGGATTACCTGCAAAAGGTATAGAATCATGGGCAAGAGAGTCATCTTTACAGCTGCTATAAGTCCTATCCAGGAGATGGAGCCCCCGTGCTTGGATTGGTTGAGGGATCGCACTGTTTTTAATAGTTCTGAATAGTTCTGAGATACGGAGCTATCTAAAGTTGGTAGTATGTGTATACCCAAGGACCAGATTCCCCGTGTGGCCCATGTGAAGGGAAAGTCCATAGCAAGGCGTGTTTGTTCATCATGTGGGATGGTGATGTTAAATGCTTGGGACTTGATGGGGTTCTCCTTAAAACCAGAGTCCCTTTAAACCAATACATATGTCAGAAATAAAATCTCTAGGAGGTAGCTCTTTCTATATTCCTAACAACATCTAGAAGAGCCAGTGCAATCCAAGCCATTATGATCAAAGTATGGTTCTTCCAGTTCAGGGATCATAGCAATCTTAAGGAAACTCTCATTTGATACCAAAAATGCCATCTGATTTTCATTTGAACGAGCCAGTGATTTTAAAGGCATATTTTCAAAACCCAGGTTCTGTGGCGAAAAGAGAATGTCTTAGTTTGGACATTAAAAGATGCTTGAGGTTTATATTGATTGAACCGATCAGTTCAGAAAATCTGACCAACTTCTGAGGGTTTATGGTCTTCCACGGCATGGCCAATCATTATTAAAGCAATGTACAGCTTGCTGGGTGTCTTCAACCCAGGTATTTTATCATAAAGAAGCAGATCCTCCTCTCCAAGAAGGAGTAAATGTGCAGTTTGTGAGAAGCGTGCCTACATCTGCAGCCCTATTCCACAGTTTGTCTATTGTGAATATTTGTATGGAAGCAACGTAGAAAAACAGACACACTTATAAACAACATTACTGTCTAGCTTTGACAGTACAAAGAGGTGCATTAGTAGGACAAGCGGTTCTATGTGATGTATTTCAGTAATGTTACCTTCCAACCACTGAAAGTTGTTCTTTTAACAATTATTGCTTGCTATTCTGATTTAAGCATGTGAATCTATGCAAGAATCAATATTGAAGAATTAAAAAGATACTCATCTGTAACTAAATTCTGCAGTAGTAGTAACTTTCGTAGATTCACATGTGACTCACCCTCCTACTCAGATCTGGCACATCTGCGTTCTAGAATTATCCTAACACTTGTGCTTCGAAATGTGAGCTATATGGTGGACTGGTTGGGGAAGGGTGAACACTGTACTTTACTTCAAGGGGATGAGTTTCTGATCTTTTACCATGATGTGAATAGGTTATCCGTGTGACTATGTTAAGCCTTTTTGGCATATTTTTAACATTATACTGCTTATTATGTCTGCCATGAGACTCCCATCTGGATGACTGGTATGATTCCAGCATGTGACTCTATGACAGATACCAATATTGGAGAACTTAATTTATTTATTGGTAAGTAAGTCAAAGTCAGGAATTTTATTGAGCTCACAAATCACCAATAAGGTCTCAAGGTGCTTGCAGAACTCCAAAAGACTGGTGGTCGGGTCTGGACAAGGTTATTTCTGATCAAATACCCCACATTTTTAATTCCTTATGAAAATATTTGTGGTCATTAATGGAGAAGATGAGACGGAAGCTTATTCTAAAGGTCGAGAGAAAGAGAGGAAACGGTTTGTTCCCCACTTTGTACAGTGTGGATTCATAGAGAGGTAAGAAGAGATTTTGAGCAGGATCTTAACAATCTTCCTGGCTGATACCTGTTGAGCATTTTCGCTAAATAACAGGGGCCCGTACCATATATGGTCTTGTGAGTGATGCAAAGAATTTTAAAGCAGCCTCTTTTCCTTACTGGAAGCCATTGCAGGACCTTCAGACTGGGGGCTGATGAAATCTTGGTGGTAGAATTAAGACACGTCTGGCAGCAGTGTTCTGCAGGATCTGCAGTTTGGGAAAAATATCTTCGTTTAGGGAAGCTAATAAAGCATTCCCATAGTCCAGGCAACTTACGATAAGACCCTTCACCAAAGGTTTCCTGGATTCAATCAGTAACCATTTGAAAATTTTAAGTAGTTTCCGCAGGATTCTATAGCAAGTGCCCAATACAATGTTCACATGATTTTTCATGGACAGTTTGTTATCAATGGTTATTCCAAGATTGCGCACTGCTTGTTTAGGGGATGGGCATGAGCCCAATACCTGGGGCTACCAACTGCTGGACCAATACTCTTCCACCCTGCCGAACAAGATGATCTCTGTCTTATTACCACTCAGCTGTAAATTGTGCCCATCCAGTCGTTGATATGGATCATGCAGTTTTTAAGTGACAACAAAAGAGGGGGGTCCCACTCTGCCAAAGGGACAGGACACCAACTAGACTGCAGTCTAAAAATATAATCCCTTTGGTTAAAGATCATACCACACCACTCACTACTGATAGCCACAGAATTTGATACCACCTCACAAAAATGCATGGGCCAATCAATCAAAAAATACAAAAGTTTATTTCTTATCCATAAAATATTAAAATCATGCTAAGAGCTATTCACTCTAATAAAATCACAATCAATAGATACAATATCTCACAATGTTTTTCTCAATTAGATTACAGTTGTTCTCTATTGCCAATAATGCAAACAGTGGTAAAGTGCAATAAGGACAACACATTATTTTCTCATATTATGTTTGAGACATTCCATTATACACAAACATATACAATAAAACAAATTATATATAGATTTGACCAAGAAGCGACGTGTTTCGGTGGAAAAAGCGTTCCAACCACCTTCTTCAGGCACAATGATCACAATTTTAAAAAATCAAGTCCCAGCACTTTCAATCTATTAAAACAAGGGAGAGAATGTATTCAAATATCATGTCAACGGTAATAAACAATTGTAATTTACGATTGCAGGCCTCACACTCGTTCTCAACCAGTGGTATACAACACGCCATTTTGAGTTTACCCTTCAGGCATAACCCCATTTTAAGCACATATCACGACCAGATAAACTACTGTTTTATCTTCAAACAAGTGGAACTGGGAGCTATCAATCACTCCCATTCGCTCACACCTCTTAAAAACAGGCTCCTCTCTGTGATACTGTTCCTTATTCCGAGCCAACAACATTGAATTTGCGAAATTGCCCTGTTTAAGAAGCCACACTTGGGAGGGTTGAAACACACGATGCTGCCCGTGGCGCTGTGACAGTCTGCTCCACGCCAACCCTTTCAGCTTGCCAGACGCGTTTCGGGCGTGACTGCCGCCCTTTCTCAATGGCTGCACAAAAGGAAAACAAGACTTCTGTTTGTACACCTGCATTTAATCAAGATTAGTAGGTCCCGTCCATGTGGGCTGTTGCAAGGCATCCTGGTTAATGAAGTTCCTGCCCAAAGACCTTTGCATGTGTGGCCCCAGTGGGCGTCTCGAAGTTCCAAATGTCAAAATAACGCTGAAAGGGTTGGCGTGGAGCAGACTGTCACAGCGCCACGGGCAGCATTGTGTGTTTCAACCCTCCCAAGTGTGGCTTCCCAAACAGGGCAACTTGTGTTTTTGGATATTTGAGCGGCTGGTCCGGTCGCTGGGAAGCCCCGCCGCTGGTTCAGGCGGATCGTTGCTGCTCAGCATCTAGAGCGGCAAAAACGAATGAGAGGGGCCTGAGCTGCCTGTACATATTGGACATGTGCCAGTGCTACTTCGTGCCATTCCACCCACTGGGGCAAATATTTTGACATTTGGAACTTCGAGACGCCCACTGGGGCCACACATGCAAAGGTCTTTGGGCAGGAAATTCACTAACCAGGATGCCTTGCAACAGCCCACATGGGCGGGACCTACTAATCTTGAATAAATGCAGGTGTACAAACAGAAGTCTCGTTTTCCTTTTGTGCAGCCATTGAGAAAGGGCGGCAGTCACGCCCGAAACGCGTCTGGCAAGCTGAAAGGGTTGGCGTGGAGCAGACTGTCACAGCGCCACGGGCAGCATCGTGTGTTTCAACCCTCCCAAGTGTGGCTTCCCAAACAGGGCAACTTGTGTTTTTGGATATTTGAGCGGCTGGTCCGGTCGCTGGGAAGCCCCGCCGCTGGTTCAGGCGGATCGTTGCTGCTCATCATCTAGAGCGGCGAAAACGAATGAGAGTGGCCTGAGCTGCCTGTACATATTGGACATGTGCCAGTGCTACTTCGTGCCATTCCACCCACTGGGGCAAATATTTTGACTTTTGGAACTTCGAGACGCCCACTGGGGCCACACATGCAAAGGTCTTTGGGCAGGAACTTCAACTAACCAGGATACCTTGCAACAGCCCACATGGGCGGGACCTACTAATCTTGAATAAATGCAGGTGTACAAACAGAAGTCTCGTTTTCCTTTTGTGCAGCCATTGAGAAAGGGGGGCAGTCACGCCCGAAACGCGTCTGGCAAGCTGAAAGGGTTGGCGTGGAGCAGACTGTCACAGCGCCACGGGCAGCATCGTGTGTTTCAACCCTCCCAAGTGTGGCTTCCCAAACAGGGCAACTTGTGTTTTTGGATATTTGAGCGGCTGGTCCGGTTGCTGGGAAGCCCCGCCGCTGGTTCAGGCGGATCGTTGCTGCTCAGCATCTAGAGGGGCGAAAACGAATGAGAGGGGCCTGAGCTGCCTGTACATATTGGACATGTGCCAGTGCTACTTCGTGCCATTCCACCCACTGGGGCAAATATTTTGACATTTGGAACTTCGAGACGCCCACTGGGGCCACACATGCAAAGGTCTTTGGGCAGGAACTTCACTAACCAGGATGCCTTGCAACAGCCCACATGGGCGGGACCTACTAATCTTGAATAAATGCAGGTGTACAAACAGAAGCCTCGTTTTCCTTTTGTGCAGCCATTGAGAAAGGGCGGCAGTCATGCCCGAAACGCATCTGGCAAGCTGAAAGGGTTGGCGTGGAGCAGACTGTCACAGCGCCACGGGCAGCATCGTGTGTTTCAACCCTCCCAAGTGTGGCTTCCCAAACAGGGCAACTTGTGTTTTTGGATATTTGAGCGGCTGGTCCGGTCGCTGGGAAGCCCCGTCGCTGGTTCAGGCGGATCGTTGCTGCTCAGCATCTAGAGCGGCGAAAACGAATGAGAGGGGCCTGAGCTGCCTGTACATATTGGACATGTGCCAGTGCTACTTCGTGCCATTCCACCCACTGGGGCAAATATTTTGACATTTGGAACTTCGAGACGCCCACTGGGGCCTCACATGCAAAGGTCTTTGGGCAGGAACTTCACTAACCAGGATGCCTTGCAACAGCCCACATGGGCGGGACCTACTAATCTTGAATAAATGCAGGTGTACAAACAGAAGTCTTGTTTTCCTTTTGTGCAGCCATTGAGAAAGGGCGGCAGTCACGCCCGAAACGCGTCTGGCAAGCTGAAAGGGTTGGCGTGGAGCAGACTGTCACAGCGCCACGGGCAGCATCGTGTGTTTCAACCCTCCCAAGTGTGGCTTCCCAAACAGGGCAACTTGTGTTTTTGGATATTTGAGCGGCTGGTCCGGTCGCTGGGAAGCCCCGCCGCTGGTTCAGGCGGATCGTTGCTGCTCAGCATCTATGTGAAAGTTGAAGAAAGTGATGTACATAGACAGCATTCATTCCCCTCCTTCTCCCACTCCTCTCCCTGTGAGCACCATGAATACTGTAAACTATTGACCGTATCACCCTGCCAGTAAGAGCCCATACCCCTATGCATATGTACAGCCATTCTAGGCACCATGGCCTTTTACCCATTGGAATCCCCGGTTTCCCTCCTGCGCGTATCTTAAACCCCCTCTCTCATGCATAGACCATGAAACCCTCTCCCTCTGCGCGACCCTGCTGTGAAAGGCAACTCTCCTGCTTGACCCGCACAAACCCCCCCCCCCATTCCCTCTTGAAGAGGCATCCTTCGCCTTGGCTGACGTAGCCCTCCCCAGCTGCACCCGACTGCCCCCGCTCTCTCATGTACGGGTCATCAGATCTCTCTCTCTCTCTGTGACTCTGTCCCTGTGTCCACCCTGGCTACCCCTCCCTTCTCCTCACATGGGCAAGTCATAAACCTTCTTCTTCTGCAAGGCTCTGTCCTTGAGAGTCACGGCCGCGCCTGACCAACACCTCCTTTCCTTCCATGAATACCCCTCTGTTGACGAGCCTTCCCTCCGCGCTCGATTGTCCACGCGGCATGAATACCACTCCTTTGATGACCCCTTCCCCCGAGTCCGGCTGACCACACATGTCCGAGGCCATCGCCTGAGCCAGGAGATACCATTTACTGCCCTTATTGTATGAAGTCACTCCCCTTCAAAGGATCCACTATTGATCCTAGCCACCCCACCCCCGGGGCTATGATCAGGCGTACACATCCTACGGAACACTCAGCTGCGTGATTGCCCTCCCCTCTTATCAGCAGGTCAAGGGTCCCCATTGTGAACATATGTGGGGTAGGATTGACACGAGGATTATAGGGATGTCTTTCTTTTGCGTCATACTGTCCTGATTGTACTATCAAGTGTTTTGTAAGGTATAAAAGCAAGAGTCTCAGCTCACTTGTTAGAGCACCTCCCGAAAGACACTGTGTTTCGTGTCCGAAATGACTGGCTCTCCTCATGAGAATTAAACTCTGTTCTTGATTCCTGCTTCCAGCGCCCGTCTCTTTATTTGGTAATTATTCAACATGGGAACTAAGAGGCGGTTTGCGCCAGCGGCCTGGGCATCGATAGAATTATGGGCTCATGTTCCACAATTGGCGTCCCAACGCGGGGTCCATCAGTGACATAAGGTTCGGTAAGAGAGATCCAGACGAAGAAGTGAACATCTAAATGATCGGGGTATGCCTGCCTTGAGAGGGCCCTCGCCCGGCTGCCGATCGAAAGAACTTCGCCAATTCTGAACGGACCTCTCTTGAGTGACCTATTGTCCTGACTGGAATCCCACAGGAATGCTACATGGAGTAAGAGAACGATCGGGCGCTGGAGGAGGGAGATGAAGAACTGTCCGTATGGTCCGGTCCGGGTAAGATTAAGTAGGGTGTTTTTACGCCTGATTGGTAGGGTGGTTCTATCCACCTGATTGATTGATTGTTTGTATTGAAATCGGTATTTGTATACTGATATTGTTGGTATTGGTTCATTTAGCTTTGAATGCTACTTGACATATTGGTTCTCTTTTGAGAACGAGACATTCTCTGTTTGCAAACAGCGGCGAATAGGAACGTCGTCCCTCTTTGCAGATAGAGAAGGGTAGGTAATGCAGACTTTTGTCCCCGTTGTAATCCGTCATGCCTACTTTTCTCCCCACTGGATTGTTTGAAATCGATTAATAATCGATTGTTGCTCTTTGAGATCTTCCCTGTCTACAAACTGAGACGAGTAGAAATATTCTGTCTTCCTTTCTGGATAGCGAAGGGCAGGTAATGCAGACGTTTGTCCCCGTTGTAATCCGTCATGCCTGTTTTTCTCCCCACTGATTGGTTGGTTGCCTGGACATTGTTGTTCCAGGAATTGTTTCGTTTGAGGTATTTTCTGCTTGCAAACAACGTGGAGTAGAAATATTCTATCTAGTCTTTGCAAGTAGTAAAGGGTAGGTTATGCCCCTTTGTGAATTCGTCAGTCCTACCCACTCCCCACTGTTTGGTTATTTGGGGGGTAGCTCGCATGGTCCGCCCAGGAGACTACCCTTATGGAGGACATATGCTCCCCGCTCATGGGCCATTTAGTGGAAGTAGACCATCTGGTCCGTCCAGGAGGCTACCCTAGTAAGTGGAAGTACATCGCTCGGTCTGTCCAGGATGATACCCTAATGAAGGAATATATGTTCCCCTTTTTGATCGATAATCTCGTTCCACCCCGGACCATTTATTGGAGGGAACTCGTCTGGTCCGTCCAGAAGTACCCCCTAGTGAAAAGGACACATAAAAATATGAAGTGATCACCGTTCCCTACTAACAGAAAGCTTTAGCTCGAAACACGCTAAGGAAGAGAAAGAAAAATAAAAAGAAATCAGGCTAAGTCAGTAACCCCCTGATGAGCTTTTGACTTCACTAAAAATAAGAAACATTAGAAATAGTTCGTAATAAGAAATATAAAATGGCGAAAAGTTTGGCAGCAAAAATAGCCACGAGGTAGCTAGGCTCTACTGCCTATTCCTGCTCCCAACATGTCTGCCTCATTGCCCGCCACGCCCAAAATAACGGTCACATGAAATAGAAACAATTCAATAGGTACCTACCCCCCATTCCGGAGGCTCCCGAAATGCAACAGGTCCGCGGTTACGCCCATCCGGAAGGCGAGGCCTCGAGGCACGAGGGGCCCGCCTGGCCACGGTCAGTAGGAGATGATGTTGGGCAGGCGGTCCAAAGGATGACAAGGACCTCTCCATCTCTTCTCTTCTGCCGCCCTGCAGGCCGCGGGGAGAGAGGGGGCTGTCTTGCCTCGGCCACCGACCACCCCTCTCTCTCACCCGATCCGGCTTTCGTTGATGGGCGAAGCCAAGGCAAGGATGGCGGCATTTCTTTGTGCTATAATGGCCGCAACTACACCCAACGCCTGACAGTTGCAAGTAGTCCCGTCACATGCCATCGCCTGCATAGTTACAGGTAGTCCCGCCACATGTCGACGCCTGGACAGTTCCAGGTAGTCCCGCCACATGTCAAGAGAAAAGGGGGGGCTGTCTTGCCTCAGCCGCCGACCACCCCCCCCATCTTCAATGGCTGGCACGGCCAATATCGAAGCGACGGAGCCGAGGAACGGCGCGGGGTCGCTGGAAGGGGGAGGCGGCGCGAACGAGCCTCCCCCACCTCCCTCCAGGTGGAGGCTTCCAGCGACACCCCAATGCTCTTACTTAAAGAGGGTCAACATCAAAAAGCGGTCTTCTGCCCAGGACGGGCACATGCTCCATGCCTTCTCTCCTCAACCTTGAAGATTCTATAAGAGCCGGGGGGCACCCTGATCCCTCCGCATGGGCGCCCCCGCCCCCTTCACTGGGAACCACGACATCGGTGCAACTCCTGCCGGCGCCAGCCTCGGATTGGAAATGGCTAAAATGCAGCCACGGCACAGACTTGTTCAGTTCCGGAGGAACACCAGAATGACCCGGTAGGAAAATTGTTGCCGCCCTCCCCACTCTTTGACTAATGGTCCATATTTGTTAGACTGTTAACCACATAGCACAAAACTTTTTGAACTGCCAACGGAAGGTTCTGGGCCAACCATGCGAGACTAGAGACATTCTGACTGTGCTGGAACTCGCCTGACCCCACCCAAAATGGCGCCGACACAAAATGAGACGTTTTAAATAAACTTTGTTGCACCCTGATTGCGCAGCTTTTTGTCCCGAGATATATATGCAGTTTTTGGATAATGAAAGTAGAGATGAAGGATGTTGAGTATGTGCTTGGACAATGAACTGACTTAGGGTGGGTACTGATTATGATTTGGAAAATGAATTGGTGTAATTTAGGTAATGAATGAACAATTGGATAATGAATTTATGAATTTATTAAAGATGAATTACTGACATGCATCATGCTTGCTCTGTAGGGAAGTTTTAATACGATTTTATTGCACTGCTGCACTTTATGCAATGAACTGCCACCAATTTCGTTTATTAAAAGTATTTTGAAAAAGAAAGCATGGTTGTAGCAGTTGCATTAATGAGTTTTGGATGCCTTACCACTGTGAGCGAAGAATAAGTATGATGAAGGATGTAGATCAAAAGGGATCAGATATTTAGCAGCTACATTATGTGTCACAGGCAGCCGGAAAAGTGCTTTAGACACCCTTAAAACGACACCACGGAAATGCCACCTGACCGTCACCCTTGCACCCGACAAAGAGGGTTGCGACCAAGTAACTCATGTAGATACGCAGATCGTCAATGATTATCTATCTGACATTACTGGTCCCTCTGGGCTTAAACGCCGAGATGGTAACGAAATGCAGTACGTGGAGATAGGTCGAGTAAGTGGTAGGTAAAAACGTTTTCGGACTACTGCATGCTGATGTACTTTGAATGCTGCCCCCCACCCCCTCTTTTCCCTCCCTTCTGCAGGTCACGTCAGAACGGCGGCTGAAGTGTGGAAGAGCGATGGTCGGACCACCGACGAAAAGGGAAAGAGGGAATAAGTGTGTAGTCCTCATAACGATAAGTTTTAAAAAAAGACGTGGACTTAAACATGACTGTTCCTCCTTAGGACATAGCGACTGAGAGGATGGACTGACATAGAAAGTGGACAGGTACTGAATGACGAAAAAAAAAAATAAATGACGCATTAAATAATGTAACTGGACGTTTGACTAGGTAGGGAAAGGACAAAGGAAAATATACGGGTAAGGGTTGCCACGGCACCACCCGTCTAGGAAGTTAGAAATGTTGCTGATGTTCAAAATGCACTGCCCCCTTTCTCACACTCTTATAGATATAGCCAAGCTGCCCGACTGTTCTCCCGATCAATACTTGCCGTTGCCTTAGCCTGGAGAACTTCCCACCAAAGGAAGGAACTGAAAATGGTTTAAGATCCAACCATGGGTAACTAGCACGACCAGGTTAATTTCTGATCGACCAACCGAGGTGTGAGTATTGGTAATTGGGAACGCTCGCAGACGTGACAAGCGAGAAGAAAAAGGAGGGAAGGGTAGAAAGAGCTAAGCACGTAGATAAATAGGATAGTAAAGATACGTAGGATATATATAAAACAGATCTTGTTGGCTAACAATTGTTTCCTGTCTTGTCGTGAATGTCTTATATATGTGTAGTACATGTGCCGTCTTCCCTGTCTGAGCTTGTGTGTGTGTAATGTACGGATTTATGTCTTCCCTCTGTCTGTATCTGCGTGTTACCTGACCTTTGCTGTTCTGTGTTGTGAGCGCACTAAATGACCTATTTTCGTACACGTCTCTCTCTCTCTCTCACCACCCCTTATCTCTCTCTCTCTCTCTCTCTCCCCCTCTCTCTACATGTCATACGTGTACCGAATGGCTCGTTTAGATTGCGGACGATTCTCACTCTCTATGAGAGTCTCCCTATTTTCTCTCCCTCTTTTTGGTAAAATTGTGCCCCACCGGCACCAGTCTGATTTGATACATATTGAATGCGAAGGTGTTCAGCGAAATTGACCGAAACTAAAATGATTGTATCTCGCCATATTACTGCCTCTCCTTTCTGCAAAATGAATGAACTTGAATTGGCTGAAAAAGAAAGGACAGGTAAGACGACTAAAAGTTCCCCAAATCTGGCCATTTATAGGGGAACTGTATGTCCATGGCACCTTATGTCTGTTCTTCAGAGACGAACGCCAACGTCTAGATTGACCCCCAATACCCAGATTGCCCCACCCCCCTTTTTGCACCCAAGCGCAAGCGCCCGAAACATCCTGCCCCATTTTTTGATAGACCCCAGTTGCTGTCCCGAATATAAACATGATGACCATGAGTAACTGTTGACCATCGAGAAAATATTGTTCTGCCTGACTCTCGATGATGGCACCCCCGCCCTGTTTGAAAAGGTTAGCCAGTCCTGAAGTGAAATGCTCCGTAATGTTGAATATGATGTAATGCACAGTTGATGGGAATCTCATTTATCCTCACTTGAGTTATAAATAGGACGATGAACAAACATGCCATGAACTCAGTAGGAATGCTGACACATGCACTGCTTGGTAATGGACCTCTGACTGTGACCAATGAGCGTATCTCCCAAATGCGTAGAATTGAGGGAGGAATTCACATGCGTAGATATCTTCTTCTGCCATTTCTCTAAAACCTTGTCTTGTACCTATTCAAAGATTCACGATCACCGAAGGAGATGGGTCAGATGTGACGTACAGCCCGACTGCGGATCTTGGGACACGTGTGACCTCGACCAAAGGTGGAGCCGCAGAGCAACAGGATACGGGACGAGACCGCAATTTCAACGTGGAAAATGAAAAATGATGGGCCGCCTTGAAGCCCTCCGTCTGCTAACCCACGTGTGCCTGGAGTCTCCGTCCCCCTTCTTTGGGCTCGATTGATGGGCCTGCCTGCTTGTTATCCTTTGCTCCCTTGGTCCCTTTTGTGTGTCCCAGGAACTCTGACCCAACTCCGCTCGCTCTCTCTCCTATCGACTATTTGAACCATGCTCACCCTCTTTTCCACGTGACTTTTTGCCAAAGGGAAGAACTGCCTTCATATGGGAATAGGGTGTTGCCACAGAAATATAGGTGCCGAGCATAAGGCGCCGCCAAACGGACTGTTTAGGGAACAGGACTGTGGTCTAACAGCAGAGGACTGACCGCACCCTGCAACGCGTAAGGATAGAACCAAGCTGGACCTATAGCTCCACCGCCGGTGCTCAACAACGCCAACAAAAGTACACGGACTAGAGCCTACCAGTGATGGCTCAATGATAAAAAGACACTGTGACGAAGAAATATCGTGTATTGAACTGAATTCCGCTCTCAACTACCTGGTCAAAACTGTTCATTGGTCACATTTTTAAGTTAGAAGGATTTATGCTATGTAGTGCGTTTTATTGTCAGGAACACAACGAAAATGCAATTTCCTATGTGCTGCATTCTGCCCATCACCTCGACTGTCTATGATTGTACGCCAAATGTTAGTATCGACAAAATGCTAATTCATCAACGATGCCTGTCTACCTGTAAACCCATCAATTGCAAAAATGACTGCTGTTATGTAAAAAGGGGCGACTGTGAAAGTTGAAGAAATTGATGTACATAGACAGCATTCATTCCCCTCCTTCTCCCACTCCTCTCCCTGTGAGCACCATGAATACTGTAAACTATTGACCGTATCACCCTGCCAGTAAGAGCCCATACCCCTATGCATATGTACAGCCATTCTAGGCACCATGGCCTTTTACCCATTGGAATCCCCGGTTTCCCTCCTGCGCGTATCTTAAACCCCCTCTCTCATGCATAGACCATGAAACCCTCTCCCTCTGCGCGACCCTGCTGTGAAAGGCAACTCTCCTGCTTGACCCGCACAAAACCCCCCCCCATTCCCTCTTGAAGAGGCATCCTTCGCCTTGGCTGACGTAGCCCTCCCCAGCTGCACCCGACTGCCCCCGCTCTCTCATGTACGGGTCATCAGATCTCTCTCTCTCTCTCTGTGACTCTGTCCCTGTGTCCACCCTGGCTACCCCTCCCTTCTCCTCACATGGGCAAGTCATAAACCTTCTTCTTCTGCAAGGCCCTGTCCTTGAGAGTCACGGCCGCGCCTGACCAACACCTCCTTTCCTTCCATGAATACCCCTCTGTTGACGAGCCTTCCCTCCGCGCTCGATTGTCCACGCGGCATGAATACCACTCCTTTGATGACCCCTTCCCCCGAGTCCGGCTGACCACACATGTCCGAGGCCATCGCCTGAGCCAGGAGATACCATTTACTGCCCTTATTGTATGAAGTCACTCCCCTTCAAAGGATCCACTATTGATCCTAGCCACCCCACCCCCGGGGCTATGATCAGGCGTACACATCCTACGGAACACTCAGCTGCGTGATTGCCCTCCCCTCTTATCAGCAGGTCAAGGGTCCCCATTGTGAACATATGTGGGGTAGGATTGACACGAGGATTATAGGGATGTCTTTCTTTTGCGTCATACTGTCCTGATTGTACTATCAAGTGTTTTGTAAGGTATAAAAGCAAGAGTCTCAGCTCACTTGTTAGAGCACCTCCCGAAAGACACTGTGTTTCGTGTCCGAAATGACTGGCTCTCCTCATGAGAATTAAACTCTGTTCTTGATTCCTGCTTCCAGCGCCCGTCTCTTTATTTGGTAATTATTCAACATGGGAACTAAGAGGCGGTTTGCGCCAGCGGCCTGGGCATCGATAGAATTATGGGCTCATGTTCCACATCTAGAGCGGCGAAAACGAATGAGAGGGGCCTGAGCTGCCTGTACATATTGGACATGTGCCAGTGCTACTTCGTGCCATTCCACCCACTGGGGCAAATATTTTGACATTTGGAACTTCGAGACGCCCACTGGGGCCACACATGCAAAGGTCTTTGGGCAGGAACTTCACTAACCAGGATGCCTTGCAACAGCCCACATGGGCGGGACCTACTAATCTTGAATAAATGTAGGTGTACAAACAGAAGTCTCGTTTTCCTTTTGTGCAGCCATTGAGAAAGGGCGGCAGTCACGCCCGAAACGCGTCTGGAAAGCTGAAAGGGTTGGCGTGGAGCAGACTGTCACAGCGCCACGGGCAGCATCGTGTGTTTCAACCTTCCCAAGTGTGGCTTCCCAAACAGGGCAACTTGTGTTTTTGGATATTTGAGCGGGTGGTCCGGTCGCTGGGAAGCCCCGCTGCTGGTTCAGGCGGATCGTTGCTGCTCAGCATCTAGAGCGGCGAAAACGAATGAGAGGGGCCTGAGCTGCCTGTACATATTGGACATGTGCCAGTGCTACTTTGTGCCATTCCACCCACTGGGGCAAATATTTTGACATTTGGAACTTCGAGACGCCCACTGGGGCCACACATGCAAAGGTCTTTGGGCAGGAACTTCACTAACCAGGATGCCTTGCAACAGCCCACATGGGCGGGACCTACTAATCTTGAATAAATGCGGGGGGCGCTAGAGGGCGCCGAGCAAGATGGCCGCACATATGTGAGGCTCTGCCGGGACAGTCCATAATTTGCAATAAAATCCTGCTTATTCTGCTGCTTTCTTCCCCCGACTCGATGGCAAAGCACGCCTGAAGCACCTGGGACTCGATTGAGGTGTTCTCCCCTGGCTGAGAAGGTCGCGTGGCCGAAATATCGGACTCGCCGTCGGCTGGCGGTTGGACGTCCGGAGGCTCGCGGGCTGGTGGTGTGACCCGCCCACCGGCTGGGACCTTGAGATCTGCTCCGATATCTGCCTCGTCGGCTGGCCTTCTGTGTTCTGGGTCCCGGACGAGGAAACAACAACTTTTTGACGGCGGACTGGTGCCCGGAGCTCGGGCGGCTTCGTCCCTGCCGGTGGCGGTGAGTGGTGCGCTGGTCTACGCGAGACCGGGGCTACGGAGGTGGCGCTAGGCCTCGTGGGGACTTGCCGCGCGCTACGCCTGGCTGGGTTGCGAAGAGGTGTTGCGACACAGCTGCTGGTTGGAGGTGCGCTCCGGACCGGAGAACCTGAACGACCCTGTCCGCTGCAGCTCTATAACTTTGGAAATATTGCTGGATCATCTGAGACTACCGGAGCGCGGATCGAGTAGGCCTGCAAACACGTGGGTGGCTGCCCCTGCACCCGGAGGGCCATTATTGCTGCGCCATGGGCAGGCCGGAGCGCAATCAGCCCAAGATCAACTTTGAGGCGAAGAAAACGGCGACCTCCTCATCGCAATCGTCGCCGGACCCTGGATCCTTGGGGGCAGTTGGCGGCGCCCCAAACCTGGAGAACACATTGGTGGCAATGCAGAAAACGCTGCAATCCATTGAATGCACCATGGAGGCGGTCAATCACAGGCTCGACCATATGGCGACGCAGTTCGACCGACAGAATGAGCGGATGGGCGAGGTGGAACAGAGGGTGTCGGCTGCGGAGGATGGACTGGCCACGGTGTCCACTAAGGTGTTCAACATGGAAAGGGTGTTGGCAGTTATCCAGGCTAAGAACGAGGACTTGGAAGGGAGGTCCAGGCGCAATAACATCCGCGTCACGGGCATTCCGGAGTCCACAAATGTGGGTCGCATGGAAGACTTCATGGAAAGAATGTTGGTGGACATTTTTGGCTCGGATAAGTTCTCGAAGGTTTTCATTGTGGAACGAGCACACCGAACTTTGGCGAAGCGACCTGTGCCTGGCGCCAACCCACGCCCTGTTATCGCTCGTATCCTCAACTACAGAGACCAGGACCTTATACTACGACTCGCCAGGGAGAAGGGCCCCATTGAGTACCAGGGCAACAAGCTGGAGTTCTTCCCGGACTTTACTGTAGCGGTGCAGACCGCACGCAAGGAATTCGCCCCAGTGAAGCAACTGCTGAGAGACGAGAACATTCCATACGCCATGTTATATCCAGCGCGCCTTCGGATAGGGCCTCCGTCGGACAACAAAGTCTTTGCTACCCCTAAAGCTGCCATGGACTATGCGAAGAAGCAAAAGAAACGTAAGAGGGACTCTAATGTGCAGCAAGAAGGGGAGGGAGACCTCATGGAGGATGTGGAATAGGAGATTTTCGGCTGATGAGGTTCGCCCTGCTGGATAGGATAAAGCTTGGTAAAATGATCGTTACTGTTTTTTGAACGTCTCACCCTCTGTGCTTTGACTACTTCCCACTGTTATGGGTCATCGGAGGGGCCCCTAGTGATATGCTGCTGTGATTTGTTTCTGGGTGACTATACTCTGCCCTGTAAATCGACTATTTGCATTTCCTTTGAATTGTGCCTCACTGCGGCTTAGCATGGAGCGATACATAACTAATATGGGGTCCCTCGGGAGATTGACCATGACTGCTGGACGAGGTTATGTATAATTTCATATGATCCTACCGGGAGGGTCAGTCGCATTGTTGGCAGTGCTGGGTGGGCATGATTTGCAGAAATGCTTGAAGCTTTGGTGTTCGGGGGGGGGGGCGGGAATGTTTTTATCGCTTGTACGGTCCGCTCTCTCGTCAGATTTCTGGCGGGAGATGTGCGCCACTACGTCCCTGAGTATGGGAGATCCCCACACAGTTTTGCTCATACGGTTGGGGTTGTTGGGGGACGGGGGAGGGGGTCAGCTTTGGCAGGTTGGGGATGCTGAAGTGGGAGGTGGGGGTTTGGGGGGCTTGTTTTTCTCCTGGGAACGGTCACGATGTTGCATTAAGTGTGCTGGGAGGTATGTGTGGTCTAGGCCATGGTGGGGGACTGGCTGGGCCTGGTATTGTCTACTGAGGAATGCTGTTCTTAATTATCTTAGAAATCTGTTGGGCTCTGTGCGATGTGCTCCCTCTGCACAAGAGGGGTGGTCCTGTGTCCTTAGGGACGTGTTTCCATTTTGAGTGGATGGCCGGGGGGGGTAAGATTGCTTGTGTTACCTGGAATGTACGGGGGTTGAATCGCCCTCAAAAGACTAGACAGATGTTGGCGTTTCTAAACAGGCATGGTGCGCATGTCGCTTTTTTGTAGGAGACACATCTATGGGGCAAAGCGGCAGAAACTGTGGGTAGGAAATGGGCGGGAGTTCGACTGGCGTCCAGCTACTCCTCATATGCACGTGGGGTGATGATCCTGGTTAAGAAATCTGTGCCTTTTATCGCGAAACATGAGGATGTGGATAAAGAAGGGCGCTATATAATTGTGCATGGTACGTTATGCGGTTCCCCTGTAACACTTGTTAATGTGTATGGACCTAATGTGGATGACCCCGATTTCTTTGTTGCGCTCTGGAATAAGATATACATGTTGCCACAGTCGGCTGTGATTTGCGGTGGGGACTTCAATGTGATTTTGGATGGGGAGTTGGACAGGAAGCAAGACAGACCCTGGGCGCGGAAGAAAGCGACTGCTGAGGTTCAGGGGGGTATGCAAGGTTTGGGATTGGTTGATGTGTGGCGTATGAGGCACCCTGGAAGGAGAGAGGGTACTTGCTATACTTCAGCTCATGACACCTGGTCGCGTTTGGATTACTGGCTGGTGACTCGGGATGTGAGTGGGTGGGTGTTGGAGGTTGACCACTTGCCGCGCACGCTGTCTGACCACGCGCCGGTTCGCTTACTGCTGCAAATGCCTATGTGCACGCCTGCTCCGTTCACTTGGCGCTTATCGCCGGGGACCTTGACTGACCTGGTGCTCCGTGAGCGACTCAGGACCATTATCGTTGAGTTCTTTGAAAAAAATGTTGGATCGGTTGACAATATGTGTACGGTGTGGGAGGCCTTCAAAGTGACTATTCGTGGGGCATGTATTGGCCTTCACTCTGGAGTCCTTACATCACTGCGAGACTCCATGTCTAGGTTGGAGAGGGAATTGACGGGGTTGGAAAGACAGTTGAAGGAATGTCCTGGGGAGGCCCTGCTAGCCGACATAAGATCGAAGGTGACTGAGTATAACGAGCTGGCCGATCAGGAGGTGAAGTTCTTATCCAAACACACCAGGGCGCGCTATTATGGTGAGGGGGGCAGACCGGGAAAGGGGTTGGCGGATCGCATAAGACAGCCGTGGGCCAAGCATTGTTCGGTTCAGGAGATTGTGGATGGTGGGGAGGTCGTTACTGATACGCCTGGAATCTTGAACCGCTTTGCCAAGTATTATGAGGGTATGTACGAGTATAATGAGACAGCGACGGAGGCAGAGATTGCTGAATACTTTGACGATATAGCTTTGGTGTGGCTCTCGAGAGGTCAGCAAGAATTTCTAATGCACCACATCACTGAGGAGGAGTTTCGGGAGGCAATCGCGGCTCTTCCTAATGGGAAGGCTGCTGGCACAGACGGCTTGCCGGCTGAATTCTATAAAGAGTACATTGATATTCTACTCCCGCACTTGGCGATGGTTCTGGAGGAGTCTGTGGATAGGGGCCGGTTCCCAACCACAATGAGAGAGGCACTGCTGGTTGCATTACCGAAGCCCGGGAAGCCTCCGGACCACTGTGAGTCATATCGCCCCCTCTCACTCATGAACACTGACGTTAAAATTATAGCTAAGGTGTTGGCCACCCGGTTGCGGCTGCTACTTCCGGTGATGGTGTTACCGGACCAGTCGGGGTTCATACCGCTTCGATCTACCACCCACAATCTCAGGGCTCTTTTCGCTGTGTTGCATCTACTCAAACCAGACCTAGCTGCAGTGGCTGTTCTGCTGGATGCTGCCAAGGCATTTGACTCGGTGGCATGGCGGTATATGATAGCTATTTTACATCGTATGGGGGTGCCCTTCTTTTTTACATCGTTGGTGACTCTTCTTTATACCGACCCTGTGGCTCGTGTGCGGGTCAACGGCCATGTCTCGAACTCGTTCCCGGTGCGGAGGGGCACTCGACAGGGTTGCCCTCTCTCCCCTTTATTGTTTGCTATAGTGATGGAGCCTCTGGCCTGTGTTTTGAGGCAAAGATATGCTGAAGCAGCCCTGAAATTCCCCCTTCGCTCACTGGCTGTGTCTATGTATGCCGACGACATGGTGCTTTATGTGCGTGAGCCCGCCCTCCATCTTGAATCTATCCTTCGGGAATTTATTCGGTTTGGGCGACATTCTGGATTGACTATTAATTGGGATAAGTCTGTTCTGCTGCCCCTCACGGATGTCACCGTACCTTTCCCTCTGGAATTCCCACTGGAATGGGCCGAGGATTCGGTGCGCTACCTTGGGATCCAGGTCCACCGGGATAGTCAGGAGGTTATTAGAGCCAATTATGGTGTGGCTATATCCAAACTGGAGGATCAGGTGGCCCGCTGGATCAAACTTCCTCTCACCCTGGCTGATCGTGTGTCTTTGATCAAAATGGTTGTTCTCCCGAAATTTCTGTATCTTTTTGTAAACATACCAATTTGACTGACTTCTCACTTCTTTGCGCAATTGCGCTCTTTGCTGATCTCCTTGACCTGGGCCGGTAAGAAGCCGCGGGTGACGTGGGAGGTGCTGACTAAGCCCTATGCCCTGGGCGGTTTCGCTGTGCTGGATATGAAGTTGTATTACCTGTGTGCACAGGCGCATTTTGCCGCTTATTGGGTGTCTGCACCCCCGTATACCCCCCCACGTGGCGCTTGAGGCCAGTGCCGTTTTGCCATACCCGCTGAGAGCCATGGTGGGTAATACTCACTCGGTGTTTGACAAGGGTGAGGTGGATACGGTCCGTTCCACAGCGACTGCCTGGCACGAGCTTGGTAGGAGAGCTGGCAGGTTACCGCTCTATGCTCCCGCCATGCCGCTGTTGTATCATTCGGATATATCGGTATCGAGTGAAATAGGCGGTTTGCAGGTCCTTCAGGGAGCTGGTCTCCACACTATGGGTACTCTCTTCCCAGGGGCCAAGTTCCTCCCGTTACAAACGATGACGGACCACTCCACGAATGCGGTCATGGCTACCTTCCTCTATGTTAGACTTCGTGCGGCCATACGCTCCTTGTATCCTACATTCCCGAATGAGCCCCTGACGCTGAGCGCTTTGCAATTACTCTACACCGCGACGGACAGAGTCAAGTTGCTCTCCAGACTGTACCGAGCTGCTCAGGAAGACGAAGGGGGAGGGGCACTGCTAGCCAGGGCCAGATGGAATAGAGACTTGCCTGAGCCTTTGACGGACGAGGAATGGACTGAATGTTGCTCCATGACTGGGGGCTATGTGGTCAACGGCAATTTCCGCTTGCTTCATTTTAAATTTCTTCATCAATGGTATTACACTCCGAAACAATTGGTCCGATATGGCCTTCGGGATGCTGCGAGGTGTGTTCGGTGTGGAGAGGAAGATGCTGATTTTGTGCATTTAGCATGGGGGTGTGCCAAGGTGTATGAATTCTGGCTGGCTGTGACTGACACCCTCACTAAGATGACGGCCACGGAGGTGGCGATGGATATACGGTTATGTTTGCTAGGGCTCGCCTCTGGGGTGCCATGTAAGGAGCGGAAATTGATTGCGCTGGCGTTACAGCTTGCTAAGCGGAGGGTGGCCATGGGGTGGGGTGGCAGGCGGGCACCTGACGTACAGCTGTGGTTGAAGGACATGGCCTACTGTAGGGATCAGTTGACGTGCTATGCTGAAGCTCTACCGGAGAAGTCGCGTCCGCGGGATATTTGGACCTCATACACTGCCTACATGCTTGGATTGGAAGAGGATGACAGTTCTGACAATGGGGGTGGGGATTGCTTGCCTGTTGACGGTGTGCCTGAGGGTCTGTCTGAATAATTGGTTAGAATGAGTGGTTGTCGCCATGGGTCGTTTTGTCTGCTGTGAATGTGGCTCCTGGGGGGCGGTCTTGGATATGATTCTCCCTGTTCTTTCGCAACGACTGGTGGCACATGCTGCCTTGTATGCTATAGATAGCACCGCATGTATGATTGTTGACAATACCTTGCGTACCTTTTGCACTGTTTTCATATTCTGCACTAATACTATGCACTTTACTGTGACCTGGGACCGGGTTGGTTGGGATGGGGGAGGTGGGGTTTGTTACTGTTCTGAATAAACACTGCAAAATAAGACCTATAGGTGTTAAGCGGGGAACGCATGTGGAGGTTGATATATATTTGAACTGTGACCGCTTCTTGCCCTCTAGGAACTTGGACCGTCCCTACCTTCTATCCTTGATGTATGCTTACAGATACCCACTGTTGAATTGATAGCAGCCGGCCCTGTATAGGGTTGTAGGCATACTGCTGTGTATGTGAGCATATTTACAATAAAGGTCTTGCAAAAAAAAAAAAAAAAATCTTGAATAAATGCAGGTGTACAAACAGAATTCTCGTTTTCCTTTTGTGCAGCCATTGAGAAAGGGCGGCAGTCACGCCCGAAACGCGTCTGGCAAGCTGAAAGGGTTGGCGTGGAGCAGACTGTCACAGCGCCACGGGCAGCATTGTGTGTTTCAACCCTCCCAAGTGTAGCTTTCCAAACAGGGCAACTTGTGTTTTTGGATATATATATATATATCTATATATATATATCTATATATATTTATTACTCCACAGCTCCGTCACCGCCGCCGCTCCACAGTGTCCCGGGTGCTTGAAACCAGCGCTGGTGAGGCGCTTACGTATTTCTCACACACTCCTAGAAATCGGCTCCAGGGTACAAACGGCCAGCACTCCAGTGTCAGTGTTCTTAGTTCATTTTATTTCCAAACCCCCCAGCACCCTCGACAGACGCGTTTCGCACAGGGCTTCGTCAGTGTCATCTGTGTACAAACTTACTCGCCATATTTAAACCATCCGCCCTTTTTGGAGTCATAGACATCGAAAATGGTGTTTACACAGGAATTCTTGGCGGTCATCTTGTAGTATATACATATATACATAGATATTTACATGGTTTTCGCTTGGCGATTAATAAAAAAGTGCTCAGTGCAAGTGAATTGTGGTGAAGTTTGACCTTTGACAAAATTAATAAATGTTTTTTTAGAGACTGTTACCTATATACATTATTTGAACATTTTAGTGCTCAGAGCAGTACAAAGAAAACTTTCTCTGCATTATTTATGAGGGGGTGTATCCCCAAGTTGTACTATTAGCATTAAGCAGACTGTGTTGTATCACGTGATATGTTGTTAACCTCACAATGTCTGGTTTTTGAACATCTCTCTTGTTTTGCAGGGGTGTATCCCCAAGCTCAAATATCATTAAGTGTAATACCTATTATTTACACCATTTACAAATATACAGTGTACCAATGGTATTGGCCTGTGTTAGCACAATTTACATAATTACATTGTATTTACATGTGTATCACAGGAAAGAATACTGGCATTTATCTTTTGGGTTTTGCCATCGTATTCTATTCACTGACAATTGAGCTACACTAAGACCTGATCAGATGTTCTTCTGTCCGCATAACAATGCTATCACTGCTCTGATTGTTCAGTATGAATGGGAAAAACCGAAAAATACAGATATTTACAAGCCTGGACGTGTAGAGTTCACATATTTACAAAGAGTACTTCTATGTTTTTGTTTCAGATTTGTTCTCTTCTACAGAACCCACGGTATTCTATAAATGCACCCACATTTCCGCATCATTATTTAGACCCCATGGTGTCATAGTTTTAAGGTCTAAAATATAACGGGATTCCAGTATCCTCAGGGATTTCTCTCTGTCCCCCCCTCGCTCTTTCTTCGGGACCTGGTCTATACAGTAGTATGATAATAAATCCCTGTTACTGTTGTGATGCTCGGCAAAATGACGGGCTATTGGATAGGTCTTGTCTCTGTTTGCAATGACCCTCATATGCTCTAAAATTCTCATTTTTGCCGGTTTTATGGTGCTCCCTATGTAACGTTTGTTACAAGGGCATGTCAAACAGTAGACCGTAAAGTCTGAATTACAGTTAAGATGTTTTGTAATTTTTCTGTTTGGACCTGCTTCGCCTTTTCTGCAGGGGTACTCCTTGATTTTTTTGCTGAACTTACACGCTTTGCAGTTTAAGCAAGGGTAAAAGCCAACTATCCTGGTTCTTGTTTGGTTGTCTCTATTGGGAGAGTAGTGGCTATGGACTAGATGGTCCGACAGAGACTGGCACCTCCTATAGGTTATCATAGGTCTATCTGATAATACTTTTTTTCAAGATGGTATCAGTTCTAAGAATGTGCCAGTTTCTTTTAAATGCTTGGACCAGTTCCCCAGATTGGTTGTTGAATGTTGTAATCATTCTGACCTGCTCGTTATCTCTTTTTGACTCTTTCGCAATCAGAAGATCCCTTCTGTCGACAGTTTCTGCCTTAATTTGGGCTTGTTCTAAGATGTTTTTTGAATAGCCTCTTGCCTGGAATCTGTTACTCGCTTCTTCCTGCGCTTTCTTAAAGTCCTCAGATCCAGAGCAATTGCGTTTGAGTCTCAAGTACTCACCATACGGTACATTTTTAACTAGACTTCTAGGATGGTGGCTGGCAGCGTGTAGTACTGCGTTGCCAGCCGTTGGTTTTCTATAAAGTCTAGTGTGGAGCTGGTCATTAGCCACAAAGACCTCTAAGTCTAGATAGCAAACGGATTCGTTGCTTATCGTACTGGTGAACCTAAGATTTAGTTCATTGTCATTTAGAGCACAGACATACTCCTCAGCCGAGGCCCTGTCTCCCCTCCAAATGACAAACAGGTCATCAATATACCTGGTCCACATCAGTATGTGGTCATTCCATCTTTCATTCCTCCCACCCCATGCTTCGTGCTTCTCCCACCAGCCCACAAAGAGATTCGCGTAACTGGGGGAGAAGCACGAACCCATTGATGTCCCTCTGATTTGCTTGTAGATTTGGCCTGCAAAAAGAAAATAATTATGGAACAAACAGAATCTTATCATGCTGAGAATCATATCACTATGGGCTTGGAATTTCGGATGTTTCTGTTCTAAAAACCATTTTGTGGCATAGATTCCGTGTTCATGGTCTATGCACGTATACAAATTCGTGACATCCATAGTGACAAGTAGCATGTCTTTGACCCCCTCATAAATAATGCAGAGAAAGTTTTCTTTGTACTGCTCTGAGCACTAAAATGTTCAAATAATGTATATAGGTAACAGTCTCTAAAAAAACATTTATTAATTTTGTCAAAGGTCAAACTTCACCACAATTCACTTGCACTGAGCACTTTTTTATTAATCGCCAAGCGAAAACCATGTAAATATCTATGTATATATGTATATACTACAAGATGACCGCCAAGAATTCCTGTGTAAACACCATTTTCGATGTCTATGACTCCAAAAAGGGCGGATGGTTTAAATATGGCGAGTAAGTTTGTACACAGATGACACTGACGAAGCCCTGTGCGAAACGCGTCTGTCGAGGGTGCTGGGGGGTTTGGAAATAAAATGAACTAAGAACACTGACACTGGAGTGCTGGCCGTTTGTACCCTGGAGCCGATTTCTAGGAGTGTGTGAGAAATATCTATCTATCTATCTATATATATATATATATATATATATATATATATATATATATATATTACCTACTGGCAGTCGCCAGTAGGTAGTTATAGTTAAGATTATTTTCAATAGGAAAATCGCAACATTCTTTTGGGAATAACTTTGGCGCCGGTTGAGGAATCTGCCTGACAATTTCCTCAAATTTGCATCGCAGCGGCGCTCCGGTCCTTCCCTGAAAGTTTGGGGGGGATTCGTCAAGCGGGGGCCGAGATAAAAGGGGGGTCCCAAAACGTGTTTTCCCCATGTTAATTTCAATAGGGCGGTCGACCTCACTTTTAGCCCGAACGGCTGAATGGATTTCCACCAAACTTGGCAAAATTGTAGGGACTGGTAGCCCGATGTGCCTTTGCTATGTCTCAAGATATGTGCTCCAGTGGATTTTGAGTAATTTAGGTTCAAAAAATATATATATCTGTAAGCGCGCCCCGGTACGCGCACCGGGGCGCAAACCAGCACGCTACGCGAGTTCGCGCGCGGAATGCTGATTGGCTCTCGGGTGTCTGTAAACATTCCAAACAGTCCGGTGTGGCTGCCATCTTTTGTCTCGGTAGGATCGAGACACAAGAGGTGGCAAAAACAAAGAGAGTAAATGACTAAAAGGGGGCAGGGTAGACCCCCACTGATCCCCTAGGTTTGATGTAGGGGTCTTAAAAGGGCCCCGCGGGGCAAAAAGAAAATAATATTTTTTTTCTCGATTTGCGCGGGAGAGCGCCCGGTACGCGCACCGCGGAGCGTACCGGGGAGCGTACCCTAGAGAAAAAAGAATGACAGAGTTTTTTAAAAATTTAGTTTTTTTTAATAAATTGGAGGTAGTTCTAAAAAGAACAGTTTTTTAAATTCTTTTTGTTGTTTTATATTTGTTTTATTTTTTTTTAAACATTTTTTAATTTTTTGGGCTTTTCTGAACAGTTTTATATTGTTTTTCATTTTTTATGGGGAGAAACAAAAAACAGGGAATTATAAACGGCTCAACTGGAGCAAAAAAAAACAGGAAAAAATTAGGGTTTCTTCGGGCACTTGTGGTTATCACCAGCAATGTTGATGAGGGTAATACTCTTCTCACCATAAGTAATGGTTTTGCCACAATATATGCAAACGATTTTGAAACCACCAAACTTAGTTTGTATATTTGGAACCATCTGACTTGCTTCTGGACCCGATGGAGTGGGTTCTTTGGTTGTTGAGGTGCTGGCAGACGATTGTGGAAGGTTTCTGCACAGTTCTCTCACCTCTGCTGCAGAATAGTTATTGGGGTGCAATCGTTGCATGTGCCGAATCATTGTATGATTCCCAAATGAATATTTTTTTGCAGGGTTCCCCCTGGATAGTACAGCGCCACAGATGAGACAAGTCACCTTTGCAGCGTTTACCTTCTTTGCACCCCTTGGGATTTCAAAAAACTCCCATATAAAATGCTTTTTAGGTTTATATGGGGCTTTGTCTTCAGGCAGGAAATGCCTTGTCTGCCTTCTCTCCTCCTCCTCCTCCTTCTCCTCCTCTTCTTCTTCTTGACCACCAATGTGATGTTGTGGTGGTCCTTGTGGTGGTGGTGGTGCAGATGCTCCAGCTGCTGCTGCTACTGTAGCCATTTCTCTAACAATAGAAGCAGGTCTTCCTCACTCAAACAACAAAGTGAGAATGAGGAAAAAAGATGGGGGCTTTCATCATTTGGAAACCAAAAGTGTTCTGAACCAATGAAAAGTGTTATTTTCAGGTCACATGACCTGACGCGCTTACGCTACGCGCCCCGGGGTGCACCCGGGGGCGCGTAGCATAAGCGCGTTAGGACGCGCCCTGGGGCGTTTACGTAGAGCGATCGTATGTGCTCCGGCGCTTCCGGGTGTGCTTATGCCGTGCGTCATAACACGCATCACGCAGCTACGTGATACGTCACGATGATGTTTTCGTTCGCGGCAATAGCGCAAACGGGGCGATCACCGGTACGTGAACCGGTGCACGGCAAAACTGCGCTTACCGGTAAGCGCATCGGTACGCCCCCCAAGAGCGCTCCGGGGCAAAAAAAAAAAACATTACAAAAATAGTATTATATAAATATACAATATAGGATTCATTTAAAAAAATATTACATTTCATAGCTATAGGAATTAGCATTTAAAAAACCTATGAAATTCACTGAAAAAACCATAGGTTTCACACCAGTTATAGTTAGGAATTAGCATTTAAAAAACCTATTAACTTCACTGAAAAAACCATAGGTTTCACACCAGTTATAGTTAGCTGGAAATTTTACTGACATAAAACCATTGAAATTCCCACGTTATAGTTAGTTGGACTCACTATAACTTGCACGCCTGCAATGCACTGCTGATGACGTCACATATTACATCACTCATGACATGGTCAGTGACATCACTCATGACATCACTGATGACACCATCCTTGTGACAGACTGACAGACCTCCGTTTAGTGTAATGTAACCCTTGAAACACATATTCAAAAATAGAAACTAACATTTTCAAAAAAATGGAGATACCCATACCACTTACAACAACCAATTCAGTAATTCCACCATCTATATACACATCCACTCATTCAGCAACAGTTCTATATACTCACTCATACATATACTCACTCATCATATGTAGTGAAACACATATACATCCTGTTACACACCGACAGTCATCCAAAAGTTACTCACACACATACTCACACATGCAAATTAACTATTGAACATCCATTTATTTGCATATACAACTATACACACACTAGCACATTACTTCTAAGGAAACTTACACATACTTACTCTCTTAAACAATCACTTATAGAAACACATACTTATTTAAGCAGGAACTCTTTCAATCTCTCACTCTAACACATACTCACTTATATACATCAATACTCACATATACTAGATTAAAACATATGTAGTTACTCATAAAGACACTAGTGAGGCAGAAATTCACTCACTAACACACACATATACACACTCATCCACCCTTACAATCCAACACATATGCTGTCTTCAAAACACATACAAACAGTGAATCAGTCATTAATGCTTCTATGTGCTAAGTAATACCCCCACCAAACCATACAGACACTCATACTGATGCTAAAAAAACATCTAATAACCCATACACACACACATGTAGCTACTTACCAACCCATGCAGCCACGTATACACAAAGTGAAACACTGATACTTATATTTAAATATTTAAAAATTACTTGCTAATATATGTATTCACTAAGATATACTTAATAAGCCAGTTAACCAATCATTTTTTTTTAAAACAGCCATTTAGACACTTATTTAAAAATGTATTCTTCCATCGACCTTTACAAATACATATATAAAACATATTTATTTTACAGAAAGACACACATTCACTGGATGGTGTCATCAGTGATGTCATGAGTGATGTCACTGACCATGTCATGAGTGATGTAATATGTGACGTCATCAGCAGTGCATTGCAGGCGCGCAAGTTATAGTGAGTCCAACTAACTATAACGTGGGAATTTCAATGGTTTTATGTCAGTAAAATTTCCAGCTAACTGTAACTGGTGTGAAACCTATGTTTTTTTCAGTGAATTTAATAGGTTTTTAAATGCTAATTCCTAACTATAACTGGTGTGAAACCTATGGTTTTTTTCAGTGAATATATATATATATATATATATATATATATATATATATTCAGTGAATATATATATATATATATATATATATATATATATATATATATATATATATATATATATATATATGAGGTATGTCCAGTTCCCAACGATAGTAGCGCAGCGCAGTCAGCCACACCGACACACAGGAACCAGCGAGACCCAAAGTGGTGCAAATTTGATTTTATTTAGTAATTAGCCCAGCACCAGTCCGCCATGACGCGTTTCGGCTAGAGATAGCCTTGATCACATGACAACGTCACGGGGGATGACCACCCCTTTTAAAGTGCAAGTAGTGCCATCACATGTAATAGAAAGTGAGAAAATACTCAACTTTCATTGAGACCATATACATTGATAGTATCACAGCATAAATGCATTAGTTTGCACAACAAGAGACAATCTCATGTCATTGTTATAACAGTAATATTCAAAATGATATGTATCAAAATATATACAAGTAAATTTGGCTGCCTCAGGAGTCTGAATTTTGATCGACAAACACATGGCAGTGGCTAAAAAATAACTTCATAATGTACAAAAGTTAAAAGCCAATAAATAATTATAAATAATCATATTGCCGATAAAATTCAATGCAAAGAGTACTCAAAAGTTTGACAAATTCAAACACTAATCGATTAGTGAGCACATAGCTTATACTATAGGGGCCAGATGTCATGGTTACCACTAGTGCAGAAGTACAGGATATACTGCCCAAGTGGGCTATTCAGTACTGAGGTCCGCATTATTGGTTCAATTGTGCAAAATATGCAATATCGTGTGCAAAACATGTTAAATGGCTGTAAAGTGCTACCATAAAGTAAAAAAGTGCATAAAAAAATGTTGAATCATTATTTCTTAGTACATTAAAAACAGGTCAAAAGCGAGGGTCCAGGGTTTATGCTATACGAATAACCTCAAAATTGCTAGTTTAAAGTTGTTATTACAGGACAGTAACAATTCATTGAGGGTGAAAAGTGCAATGTGCAAGGTAGCAAAGTCGTTCGAGTATTATAGATAAGTGTGGCAATCCTCCCCCATATTAAGCCCCTGAGGTGCCTTAGTATCAAGGGATATAATATAACGGGTCTCCAACTTTCTGAGGAGGGACTCCCTATCACCTCCTCTTCTTTGGGGGGGAACACAGTCTATCACAAAATATCTCAGAGCAGAGGCATCCTTCCCATGCATTAACTCAAAATGCCTGGCCACAGGATATGGAGGATCAGCATGGGCAATGGCACGCAGGTGTTGCAAGATCCGCTTATGAACTTGTGGCCTGGTGCTACCTACATATCTGAGCCCACATGGGCATTCTAACACATAAACAGCAAACTCTGTTTTGCAGTTTAATTTTTGTTTGATCTTGATAGGGGAAGGGGATAAAGGTGTAACTACCTCAGATTTGCTCACACCATGTTTGCATGCTTTGCATGTAGAGCAACGCAAAAATCCCTTGCTATCATCTAGCCATGAGCCTGAAATTACCTCTGGGCTACTAGATACCAGACTGTCTTTCATAGATCGTGCCTTCCGGTACGTAATGCTGGGGTATTTAGGCATTGCAGGGCCAATTATAGGATCACTGGATATCAGTGACCAGTTGTCCTTGATTATCTTGTGAATAATCCTATGCTGATTGCTGTACCCGATAATTAGTCTGGTTTCATCACCGGATCTATTGGTGGGAACAGCTGGTTGGCTTGTACCTCCTAAGCCTAAGAGTTCCAGCCTGTCTATTCTATTGGCCCTGACAATAGCATTATCTATGATGGCTGGTTTGTAGCCCCTTTGAAGAAAACGCTCCCTACACTGAGATTGTGCCACACAACATTCCTCTTCACTACTACAAATTCTTCTGACACGAAGCATCTCCCCGTAGGGAATGCTCCGTATCAGATGTGCAGGATGGTGACTGCTTGCATGTGGTAAGGTGTTCCCTGCCGTGGGCTTCCGGTACAACCTGGTTTGGAGAGTGCCTCCCTGGACAAAGATTTCAACGTCCAGGAAGACAATGGACTGATTACTAATGGAGCTGGTTAGTTGGATATTGAGATTATTATTATTCAGCACTTGTATATAATCTCTCACCTCAGTCTCAGTCCCGTCCCAAACAAAAAACAAACCATCAATGTATCTAGACCAGAGTTTCACCTTCGTGTTCATAATGACAGAATGGTCTGTCATCAGGCCCTGCTCCTCCCAGTACCCCATGTGCAAACAGGCGTAACTGGGAGAGAAGCAGGCCCCCATGGCTACACCCTTGGTCTGAAGAAATAGCTGCTTTGCAAACAGAAAAACATTATTGTCAAGGCACATTGAGATCATCTCTATCAGCATTTGCGAATGTTCTTTAAAGCAAGCTTCCCTCTTCCCTAGGAAGTGCCTGATAGCTTTTAGTCCATCTTGATGGAATATACTGGTGTATAGCGAGGTAACATCCATAGACACCAGTATATAAGTGGAATTCCATCTGAAATCAATGATTCTCTTGATTAAATCGGTCGTATCGAGGACAAATGAGGGCAAACTTCTGACGTGATCTTGTAAGAAGAAGTCAATGTACTTACTCATATTCTCCAAAAGACTGTTACATGCAGAGATAATAGGTCTGCCTGGAGGCTGCTGATAGTTCTTGTGGACCTTGGGGATGAAATATATTACCGGAGTAACAGGATGTTCGTTCTTTAAAAATGTATATTCCTCCATGGTCAGCAAGCCTTTACTCCGCCAGGCAGACAGTTTGGAATAGGTTATGTTCCTGGCTGCAACCGCATCCTGCATTGTTATTCGTTTGTAGCAGTCTTTGTCATTGAGTTGCTTATGGGCATCTTCCAGATACATTTTTCGTGGCCACGAGACCACATTGCCCCCCTTGTCTGATTGTCTTATGACCAAATGTTTGTTTGCCTTCAATTTCTTTATCAGCTTGTGATATTCACTGTCTTTGTAGTTGTACCTTTTAGTGGAGTGTGAGTTCTTAATTTGTAGCTCCTTCAATTGGGAATTCACACGCTCATGGAAAATATCAACATTGTCTTTGACCATTAGGGGACAAAATTTTGATTTGGGTTTGAACGGGGTCTGACAAGTCTTTGGAAGGGGCTCACCTCCCAATGCAGTTTGACTCTCTGTTTGAGTTGATTGTTCTTCTCCTTGGAGTAACAAACTCCTGTGTTAAAGCTGCTCCTAGAACCACTGTTTCATTGTATTCGACATTGGCTGTAAGGTCAGAAATCGGCCCTTGGGTGCCATTATGGTTGCTGGGGGCACCCTCTATGCGTGTAGCATGATGTTTACGTAACTTGAGTTTGCGTGTGTATTTAAACATGTCGATTCTGGTTGTGGCGTAGTCGAAATCTCCCCGGGGACTGTATGACAATCCCAAGGATAATATTGATGTTTCCTTCGGGGTTAAAACAATGTTGGTCAGATTGATAACCGAATGTGTACTGCAGCTAGAGGTAGGAGTCAGATTCACTGCTGTGGTTGAGGTGTCGGGGTTTTGTTCCATTGCCATCTGGAACGCGGTTTCTTTTGCCTGCCTCCTGTTGATGCGGCGTTTGTGGCTTTTACGCCTCTCGGCGCGTTTCCTGTTGGCGCGCTGGCGCCGGCAGTTGATGTTCCAGATCGCAGGGTCGATTTGCGGTCCTGTTGGACCATTTCCATTTCTTGCCCCGGAGTAAATTTGCGAAACCCCGACCTTAGTTGTCTTCTTGTTTCATTATCAGACTCACTTTCCGGCTGTGAGCTGTCCCCCGAGACCGAAGACACCTCTGTTTGTCCTGTAGTTGCCATTGTGCCAGAGCTGGTGTTGGCGATAGTGTCATTGATATTACGTCGCTGTTTGATATTATCATACTTTTTAGCGAACGTAAATATCTGTCCATTCTCGTAGTCCAATCTATCGCGTTGGAATTTGTACGCCTTTCTCTTTTTGATAATGTCCTCTTCTCGTTTTAAACGAGCATTCATTTCCTCTCTGTATTTGGTAATTTCTGGAGAGGGAGGAAGTTTATCAATTTCCGCATTTAGTTGTGCTATTTCATCCAACAGCTTGACCCTGTCACTTTCGGCATATTGGATGAGTATGCTCATAAGGCGTTTGGAGTTGTCTAAGTTGCATTGCGCCCAATCAGCAAGCATCTGTGGGTCAGGTTTCTCGTAAGACGGTGCAAGTAATATGCGCAGTCCGCGCGGCACTCGCCCCACCTCTAAATATCCTGTTAAAGAATTGTGTTCCCACCACTTTGATTGTTCGCTCTTGCTGCATTTTTCTAATTTTCTAAACAGCTCCTTGACACCATCGATTTTTCCCGGCACACTGATGGAACTAGTAGTTGGTGCGGACCCCCCAGCCGGGGGATCCGTACACATTTCCCTGGACGCCTCCACACGCCCCCTCAACGTGTCCGCGGACATGGTGCGTAGCAATGGGCAAAAGTATACACAATGCACAACAAAAGCGAACTCCTACCCGGCAATGCTCCTCGGAGTCGCTTTTGTATACTCCACACAGGGGTTGCTGCAGTTAGTCTGGCTGCGCTCGCCGGTACTCGAACGTAGAGCTCCGGATCCCCGACCAACCAACGCCGATCTGGTATTCCGAAACTACTTCCGGTCTTTCCGCTGCAAGCCGCCAAACAATTCCGCTGTCCCTGGGGCGTGGCGGCATCTCCTTACAGAGAATTTGAAAAGTGTTTCAAAGAAACGTTGCTCCTTGCTGCAGCTTGCCCAAAACGTGAAGGGGTCTCGCAAAAACCGGGGGAAGCAGTCCCGGATGTAGAAATGAGGTATGTCCAGTTCCCAACGATAGTAGCGCAGCGCAGTCAGCCACACCGACACACAGGAACCAGCGAGACCCAAAGTGGTGCAAATTTGATTTTATTTAGTAATTAGCCCAGCACCAGTCCGCCATGACGCGTTTCGGCTAGAGATAGCCTTGATCACATGACAACGTCACGGGGGATGACCACCCCTTTTAAAGTGCAAGTAGTGCCATCACATGTAATAGAAAGTGAGAAAATACTCAACTTTCATTGAGACCATATACATTGATATATATATACCTCGCAGCAGCCACGCTTCCCCAGCGAAATACGAGGCAAGGACCACCTTTTCTCAGCATTCTTTATTTAGCCAACAGACAGGGTGTCATAACGCGTTTCGGCCGTCCCAGCGGCCTTGGTCACATGGCATTACAGAGTGCTTTGACCCCTTTTAAAGTGAAAACGTGGAATCACATGTCAAATTGATGGACATAGAAAAAATACTAAATGTATAAATACATATATTTTCACAATGGTAATTTCATTACTAGCTGTTTAAATACATAAAACAATCTTGCATTATTTATCCGACATTATAAATAACCATGTCTCTAATGCATTTTGGAAAAAGATTAGTATAGTGCAATCAAATATCAGCATAAATGCTGGTTCCACCATCCAAAATACAGATTGATTGTTACAGCCTCATCCATCTGACATTGCATGACTATAATTCAAGTACTGGTGCTCACCAAAGTGTAATAACTCATAAACAAAATTATTAGAATTTCTAATATTACATAATAATAGACAAAATCAAAAATTATAATCAACAATATCAAAAGACCATACAAAGGAAATGCTCAACTATGGGATATTGTCCAGCCACTAGATGTACTTAATTAGAAAATGTTCCAAATGATTATCATTTAGCATATATATATTCTAATTTTGTATTCATTATTGCACATCCTATATTACCACGGGAATGACTTATCGTATAAAGTGACCTCGTGCTGTGTAGTGCAATATGATCAAAGTGACTGGTGCAATGAGATTTCAAGGAATTGGTATTGAGGAGGAGAATGTCAATGGGATATATGCAGGGAGGGAATAATTTCATGGATGTTAATAAAAAATTATTATTAATCATTTGATTCAAGACTCATTTTAGCATACTAAGACCATACAGTACCAATGAAATAGACAAAACATTCAAACTCACTAAGACAGCGCATAATTAATTACGCCATTAAAATGAATTGCATCAACACCATAAAACCAGCCTATATAAAAGGGAATCGGTGACATGACTAAAATCAGCTATCATAAAAAACACTAGGATAAAACGACCCTAATATCTAAAAGACGGCTAAAATTAATCATATCATAAATATACATCACAATTATAAATATATATTACACAGTATAACACAGTATAAATACAAAAAATGTGCAAACTGTGCAATGTATAATCCAACTCCTCTTATACTCTGACTAAAGTGCTATTTGATATATGTCTATGATCCATTTATCTTAGTTGGTGTTCATATTGCCAGCTTATAGATATGTATGGAGGTCCTCCGTGGTATTGAGGCCTCCTGGCCACTTGGAATTAAACTCAAGGATATATTTTGTTTCCAACCTACGCATACATGCCTCTCTATCACCCCCTCTTTTAGTTAGCGGGACCGATTCAATAGCAAAGTATTTGAGGCACTGAGGTCTACTGTTATGACATGCCTCAAAGTGCCTGGCCACCGGGTAACTTTGATCTTTGTTGGTGATAGCGCGTAGGTGCTGTAAAATTCTCTTGTGGATTTGCAGTTTACTGCTTCCAATATACCCGAGTTTGCAATCGCATTCCAATATGTACACACAATACTCTGTTCTACAGGTTAGATGTTGTTTTATTTCCCTGGTGATTTTAGGAATTACTGTAGTATATTTATTGGTGTTCACACCATGTTGGCATGCCTTACATGCCAAACACTTGTAGAAACCCCTACTGATTGGCCGCCATGGTTCCTTTCCAAGATGTTCCTCACTATTTTTCGAGAGAATAGTGCCCATACTCAAACCTTTGCGGTAAGTTATCAACGGATTTGGGGGCATCAATTCTCCAATTATTGGGTCATCTTGAACAAAATGCCAATTTCTTCTGACAATACTCCCAAGTTGTTTTTCCTGCTTTGAGTATGTCATTATTAATCTTACAGAGTTGGCATTGCCACTTTGCAGTATATTGGGTTTCTCTTTGCAGGTTAACAGTTCAACTCTAGCTTTGAGCCATGACTTTCTTATGGCGGTTTGTATTATCTTAGCACTGTAACCCCTATCCACAAATCTCATGAAGCTTTCTTGTTGCTTGATGATCATGTCATCATTATTGCTACAAATACGGCAGATGCGTAGCATTTCACCGTATGGTATAGATTTGATCAAATGTTGTGGATGGGCACTCGTTGCATGTAAAAGAGTGTTACCTGCCGTCGGTTTTCTAAAAAGGGTACTGATAAGAACAATATTTGATAATAAAACCTGCACATCTAAGAATGTCACCGATTCCCTACTTATATTAGAGGTAAAATGCAGATTAAGATCATTTTCATTCATTTCCTGTATGAAATTAAAAATACTCTCTTCAGAACCAAGCCATACAATAAATAAATCATCAATAAAACGAAGCCAACAAGTTATATTAGAAGTGCAGTATTTTTAAAATTTGCATTTGAGGACCAGTTCCTCCCACCACCCCATAAACAGGCACGCGTAACTGGGGGAGAAACTGGCCCCCATTGCTACACCCTGGACTTGTTGGTACATTTGACCATTGAACATGAAGTAATTATTGTCAAGGCAGAATGTCAGCATTTCCAAAAGCATCTTGGTATGATGGGCTAACTCCATTGGCCTGCGGCTAAGATAGTACTCACATGCACGCAGGCCATCCCTATGCTTTATATATGTATATAATGAGCTGACATCCAATGTGACTAACAACAAATCTGGTGTCCACACCAACTCCTCTATTTTTCGCAAAACATCACTTGAGTCCTGCACATACGATTTTAAGGATTTCATATGTGGGTGCAAAAAATAGTCAATATATCTTGAGAGGTTTTCCAACGGACCACCACATGCTGCAATAATTGGTCTACCTGGTGGCGCGGTGATGCTTTTATGGACTTTAGTTATAAAGTATATATATGGAACCAGTGGGTGATCTTTCTTTATGTATTTAAACTCATCTCCACTTAGCATACCAAGTCCCTTCCACGCCACCAGGTTCCTGCATAGATTTTCCAGCATAGTCCTGTATTTCTGTGGGTTGCTCTTATTGTAACATTGGATGTCATCCAATTGTCTGTGCGCCTCCTCAAGATAATCTGTGATAGGCCACAAGACAATATTTCCGCCTTTATCAGAGTTTCGTACTATAACTTCAGCATCTTTTAACTTTAATGACAATTGATTGAGTTTTCTCTCTTTGTTCGTATATTGTTGTTTATTTTCCTTGTTGTTTAAAGCCATCTTTTTAATTTGTTGTACAATCGCATCACTGAAAGCATCAAGTCCATCACGAGCAGCCAGGGGTATGTACTTGGATTTGGGCTTGAATGGGGTAATTGGCTTCTTCTGTCCACTGGACGCCATTATTTCTTGTGTCCCCATGCTTTCCTCATTTCCCAACTGGCACATGTCGTGGAACAGATTTAAATCACTAACTGCCAGTTCAGAAGTGCTTGTCCCAGATTTGGTTAGTGCCACATTTGGGCCAGCTGTTTTGTGCACAAATTACTTTTTTAGTTTTAATTTCCGTATGTACTGGTAAATATCAGCCCTTGTTCTGGTGTATGAAAAGTTCGATTCGGGGCAGAAGCTTAGACCTGAGCTTAAAAGCTGCCGTTCTGCAGCTGATAAAACTACGGTGCTCAGGTTTATTATGGATTTAGCTTGTTGTTGATCAATAACTTGCTGTCTTTCCAAGCTCTCACCACTTGGTAAATCCACTGCAGTATCTGTGACTAAGGCTGGGGTTTCCTGGTCCTTCCACGCACCCGGCCTCGTCCGCGCTTGGTTGTCTCTCCTTTGTTTGGCAGCTTTTCTCCTGCCCCTCATGCGCTGGGATTTAGTTGTGTTGTTTTTCCCTGGAAGTGCGATCTTAGGGTTGCTTTTCTGCTGTCTTTTAAGACCGCCAACTCTTCCCCCAATGTTAACACAACATTGCTCTTACTTCTAGCATTCTCATTATCAGAACCGCTCTCTGCGGCAGAGCTGTATACCTATACATCGTCTGTTTCCGGTGAGGCCACTCCTTTACTAGCTGCCCCTCGTTTACTGGCTGTTGCTGCTCTCAGGTTATCATAACGACGTGCGAAAGTAAATATTTGGCCATTAGCATAGTCATCTCTGTCTCTTTTGAATTTATATATTTTCCTGGTCTTGATTTTCTCCTCCTCTTTAGATAATCTCAATATCATTTCATCCCTCATTTTGGTGGCTTGTGGATTTTCCTTGTCACCTAGTAATGCTTTAATTTTTTCCTCAAGCGCGTCTATCTTTTTCTGAAGTTCTTCCCCATCAATCTCAGCAAATTTCACTAAGATTTGCATCAGTTTGCGCGAGGATTCTAGGTTGCATCGGCCCCACACTACCATCATTAGCGGGTTGGGTGTCTCATAGCTGGGGGCCAGCATAATGCCGTAACCCCCTGGGGACGCTGCCCACATCAAGGTATCTTTTAAGGGAGTGGGCTTCCCACCATTTGGATTGCTCATTTCATTTTAGCTTCTCCAGCTCTTTGAACAAATCTCTGGTGTTACTATTTTCTGCACCGCTTTGCCCCCCTTCCCCCACCTCCTTCTCGATGTTAGTCTCATGTTCTATATCATCTGAGAACATCTCCTGCGCGGCGAGCTCCCGGGCCCTCCGTACATCGCCTGACATTGTCTGTCTGTTTTGACTCCAACTTTAAAGTGCTGAGTTCGCGCTGATTAACCGACTCCAATCGCCAAGAAGTCTCTGTTGGCAATATGCCGACAACGGGCGGTTAAGCACGTACCTCCTCTCTCCGTTGATCACCGCATATGTTCTTCCTCTATACCATGGGCTGCATTCTCGGGTGGACGCACAGGGGGCTCTGCTGCTTGTTCTCTCTCACAGCACCTTAGGCACCCACAAGTTGCGCAGATCCCACTCACGGCGCCCCGGTCTACAGCAGCCTCTGGGTCAGTGATTGCTTCCGGCGCTTACTCCTGCCGGGTGACGATCAATTGGATGGCTTCACTCCTTCCCTTGAATGGGATTCAAGATGTGCCCCCGGGGTCTCCGCCAACACTCCTCCACGCGGAAGGGGTTAGGCGGATGCCTGGCGGCTTCGGACTGCTTGCCGTGAAGCCTGCTTGCAGAGGAGGGGGTCCAGTACCGGCAACAATCCAATGCCGGTTATTATCTGCAATACCTCGCAGCAGCTACGCTTCCCCAGCGAATTACGAGGCAAGGACCACCTTTTCTCAGCATTCTTTATTTAGCCAACAGACAGGGTGTCATGACGCGTTTCGGCCGTCCCAGCGGCCTTGGTCACATGGCATTACAGAGTGCTTTGACCCCTTTTAAAGTGAAAACGTGCAATCACATGTCAAATTGATGGACATAGAAAAAATACTATATATATATATATAAGAAGACACACCGCTCCGAATCGTGCATGTTTCGAATAGCAGCATGTTACGGTTACAAACAATAGCTGCATCTTACACTCATTAAGAATCATCACTCTTATCTACCTAAACACGCTAACAAAAATGGGCATATTATTGCAAAGACTGGGACAACCCGACTGTCCTCCTAACGGTGGGTCCACCAAACATTTAACTATCCTGCTCCGTGAACCGGACAGTTATATATGTAGCTGTATATCGCGGTATGTTGTATACGGAATAAAGCGGTATATCGTACCCGATCTGACGCCCTGTAGATTCATGCGTGATGCTTTAAAAATGCCCTCGGTACAAAAATCCTCCCTTTTGTTAGTTTGCCCATATGCTAAGTTGACATTATATTAAAAATAAAAATAAAACACCTGTGGCTCCTAGTCAACTGAATGAAAAACCAAGTCTCAGTATCGCCAGCGATGTGAGTCCCTGAGGGACTCCTATGCTTACTGCCCTATTACACAAGGCCAGGGTATCTATATGTACCGTGGTTGGACGGTTCATTAAGTCGTTTTTGAACCTGTACAGGGCTTTCCCCCTGACTCCCACCTCCCAGAGCCGCTGTTCTAAAATACTATGGGAGATGGTGTCAAAGACGGATGACAGGTCAAGAAGGACCAGCATAGCTGATTCTCTCATATCCAAAGCCAGCCTGATATTATCGACCACCTCTACCACCACCGTTTCGGTGCTGTGAGCCAACCAAAATCCTGATTGTGATGGATCAAGCAATCCATGATTTTCCAAATGAGCGGTAAGTTGTGTGTTTACCAGGGATTCAAGCACCTTCCAGAAATAGGGCAGTATCGAGATAGGGCGATAATTCCCGGGTACCCTGGGATCTGAGGTTGGCTTTTTAAGAATGGGCTTCACTTGGTCTGATTTCCATCTGGTCGGGACCATAGCTTGATCTAATGACATATTGTGGATCTCTGTAAGATTGGCTGTTAACAGAGGAGCTATTTTCCAGAAGAAACAGGGTGGAAGAGGGTCTGCTGGGCAGCCTGATTTGATCTTCACATATGCCTCAGATACTTGTTCATAGGTCACAGCTTTAAATTCCGTCAGCAGAAGCAGAGTAGAATGGCTATTGGCGGCCGGGAGGAGATCAATGTTGTTAATATTGTCTAGAGGAAGGGACCTATATATGGCTTTAACTTGTTCGTCGAAGTAGGAGGACACAGTGTCGACCCACTCTGGTGTGGGGGAAAGGATACGCTGGTCGGTGTAAGTAAACTCTTTTAACATTTTGTAAAGTTCTTTGTTGCAGCATTATTAATATTATTAGTTAAATACAGCTGTTTGGTTTGTTTAATATTATTTACATAAGTACGGTGGATCTGTTTATATTTGATCCGATCCTCAATGGTTTTAGTTTTTCTCCATTGACGTTAGGCGATTCTGCTGGACAATTTGTCAATTTCTAAAATTGAAGTGAACCACAGTAAAACCACGGTGAAGCTTTGATTTTGACCTTGACAAAGGAGCCACTGAGTTCAGGGACTGTGTGATGGCTTCTTCAAAAGCAGTTGCTGTCTGGTCTATGTTTTTTATGTGGGACACATGCCCAATATTGAAATGAGCTCAGAAAGTGTAGAGAGTGACTTTACGCCATGGCCTGATCCAAGTAAAAAAATTGTTCTGGCAGTTGCTGGGGACGTCAATGGAAATGCAGAATTGTAACATATTATGATCAGACCAAAGTGAAGGTTCAGATTGCTCTGCTATTAGTTTAATTTAGTTGGTAAACAACAAGTCCCCAGTGTGACGAGCCTGATGGGTAGGGCAAACCACCATCTGGACCAATCCTAGTGTCTCTAGTGACATTACCAATTGGTTTGTGTCAGGATCCAGTGATAACTCCGCATGGTAGTTGAAATCTCCAACAAGGATAAAATTGTTTGCGGCTAATACGTGAGGTGCGATTAATTCCTATAAATTATTTGCGAAGTTAGTTTTTTGACCTGGGGGTCTATATACTAATGCCCCTCTCCATGTTTGGGGTGATTGAGTTACAATTTTAAAAATTTATATTTCCACTTGCCCAGTGCTACAGGACTCTAATGTGACAATTTCTAATTTATCCTTAGAAGCCACTACTATACCCCCGTCTGCCAATGACTATCTAATCTAGTTAGATGATAATAGGGTGGGAATGCATTGGCTACATCTGCAGATGACTGATCGTGAAGCCATGATTCTGTAATGAGACAGATGTCTGCTTTTTCCAAATCTAAGAGACTCCATAATTCTAGCGCATGCTTGGGGATGACCGAGCATTAATATACAGCCCGCTTAACTGATTGGGGGAATCACAGGTATCCCTTCTATCCTTTTTATGGAAGGTGATAGTCGTTATGGGTTCTTTATTAGTGGTCTGAGAGCCAGGGCTAGGAGAGACAAAAAAAATCCTCAGAGCCTGCCAATTTCCAAGTGATAAGGGGCAAATTTAATGATTTGAGTTCTGAGCTGGAATAGAGCAGTGTCACCGTGTTAAAAAATTAATCACGAGAGGTTGAGGTCTTATACTCCTGATGCCCTGGGGCATGATTCGCTATGGGTCCTGAGCAACTGGGCCAAGTAACCTTTCAGCACTTGACTTTCATTAGTAGCGTGAGTTGAGCAGTCCAAGGATTTTCGGTGGAGAGGTAGCTGCATAGAGGTGAACACAAGCTCACAACCCAGAATACGTTCAGCAATACATTATTGTCCAGTCAAATACTTGCCTTTATGAAAATAGGAGTATTCATATATGAACACAAAGTGAAATACAGCATAGACAAGCAATGCACAGAGTTTCCTGAGATCAGGGCTCTAGTGCTCAATAGATAGGTCTGTGTGTCCTACTTACCTCTCACTAGCAGTAGAGCTTATTCCCCATTCACTATAGGTGGCATTCAAGTTAAACCCCACTTGTAGTCAGAGTCCAAGGATTTCCACTCCAACTCTTAAATGTTACGTTTTTCAGCACCTGAAGCGCTATATGACTGAAACAGTTCCTCTGGGGCCTTTCAGCTCTACGATCAGTCTGTCCCACTACTGCAGAGGGTTGGGCGACCGGAGTCTCTGGGAGCGTTTCACTCATGTGTGTATCAGAAAGCTGCAGCGGCTGCTATTTGTGATTATTACTCATGGCTCTGCAGTGGCAGTGCTAGGCATCTACAGTGCTTCCTCTAGCCAGACTATAAGTTCCTCTGATCCTTCCCACAAGTGGGGGTGAGGGGGTGTTGATTGCTCCAGGTACGATCCTCAGTCTGGGGCTCTGGCAGGCACACGTCACCACAGCAGCCTCTATTCTTGGAGATGGCTTGAATTGGCAACGATTCTTGTCATTTATGGTGGCACCCTCTGGCATACAGGGTCACTGACCTCATTCTCCACTCGGGTGACAGCCTGATCGGCACAGTACTAATTTCCTCTTAATAGAGGCCCCTCTAGCATGCATGGGCGCTGACTTCCTACTGCACATGGACAACAGGCTGATCAGCACATCAGTCTGGCAAACTTCCCAGCAGCCCCCTGTGGCATACTCGGTAGCCAATTTCACTCTGCACACAGGTGAAGGCCTGGTTGGTGCAACCACAGCTAACTTCGCTGCAGCTCCCTCTGGCATACAGGTTTGCCGACTTGACTCTGCTCAGAAGCACCCACCCAATCAGTGCAGCAGCTGTCTCCTCATACCTAGCTACCAGATCCACCCACCAGGATCCCCTACTGGATCTTGATTGATCCAGCGCTCTCCTCTTACTCACAGGGAACGTTGGTCTTGGCAAGCAGGCAGGCACTATTGCTCCAAGGTCCAAAGGCAGGTGATTGTGGATTCCCATGGGTGATGTTCCTTCTCCCAGCTGGGAGACTGGTAGGCCTTACACCCCAGTCCTGGTCACAGGTAGAAGTCTTGTAGAGCTTCATCTCCTTTCACAGCCTGACAGGCTGCTTGTCAGTTGACAGTTTTGGGGGCCTCAAACGCTCATTTTTATAGTTCATTTCCAAACACCAAATATGTTTTAGGGTTTGAGACTTTGAAGTTTGTTTTTTGGGTCTGCTTCCTTTTGAAGTGCCTCTTCCCTGCCTTCCTCCAAAGCTGGGCCGCATCCTCCAGGGACCACCACCTCCCCTGGACTTAATTAACATTGGCGGGGGCAGCACGGCCCACCTCGTGGACCCCAACCGTGCCCTGGGGACTGCCACCCCAGGACCAGCAATGTCCCGGGGGGCTCCCCCCCGGCACATTGCAGTTTGCAATGGCTTGGCAGGAGCACCACCATATCAAATTATGCTCTGCTCTGCTTTCAGCAAGTGAGAGAGGAAAATGCTCTTGCTTGCTGAAAGAAAAGCATGTCTGTTCCCTTGCCTGCTATAAAGCAAATAGGAAATCAGATACATTACTTTGAGATCCAGCGAGCTGCATTTTAGCAGGAGGCGGGGGCATTAATGCTTTCCTCGTGGTCCCCATGGGTACTCTGGGTGGGACTAGCAAAGGCCGGGCCCACTTCATTTTTCAAGAATAAATAAGGGCCTAGGAAGGGGACCATGAGGATCCCCTTCTAAAAAAATAGATTTTTTTTTAAAAGACGCAACCTTCCGAGGCCCTGCCTCCTTTCTCTACCAATCTGCAAATGCGCCGCCTGGCGCAGCTGGTTGGGGGACGAAGTCTCCTTGGCCGTTGAGGGTACTTAGGGGCTAAGAAGTCTTGTAACCGCCAGTAAGTCCCACACAGTGAGATTGCTGAGAGGTGGCCCCTTCTCTACCACTCAGCAAACACACCTCTGAGCGCACTGCTGGTTGGGAGATGAGGTCACCTTGCCTCATGAAGGACTCAGGACTAAAGTGGACTTTTTCCCCCAGGTAGCAGTGTGCCAGGACGCACGTTTGCAAAGTGGTAGAGAAAGGGGGCGTGGCCTCTGACCATCTCTCAGAAATCAAGCTGTGTGGGTCTTACTGTAGGCAACAGGAGGGCTAGTTGGCCCCACAGGACCATCAAGAGCCAAGGGGACTTTATCCCCCAACTAGTAGTGCGCCAGGAGGTGCTTTTGCATAGTGGCAGAGAAAGGGGGCGTGGGACTTGCTGGAGGTAACAGTAGGGATAGCTAGCCCCCAAGTACTCTCAACAGCCAAGGAGACTTCATCCCCCAACCAGAAGGGGCATTTGCAGAGTGGTCGAGAAAGGGGGCAGGGCCTCAGCGAGTTGCAGCTTTTTTTCTGATTGGGGGATGAAGTCCATTTTACTACTGAGGGACCTGGGGGGGGGGGGTCAGTGATGTAATTTGAGATGTCATCAGTGACGTCATCAGTAATGTCACTGACCACGTCATGAGTGGTGTAATATATGAGGTCTTAAGCAGTGCATTGCAGGGCTCAAGTTATAGTTAGCTCAGGTAACTATAACTGCTGAATTTCTTTGATTTTGTACTAGTGAAATCTGAGCCTAACTATAACGTCCCTGTAACCTTTGTTTTTTTCACTGAATTTCTACGATTTTAAAATTCTGTTTCCTAATTATAACGCCCCTGTAACCTTTGTTTTTTTTCAGTGAATATATATATGTATATATACATACTGTAGTACTTCATTAGAATGAAGTGAATTAATTCCCCATGATGAATTAATTGAAATCAAGCAGGAAATCTAATTACTCCAGTATTGGAACTTTCATAGATTCCCATGCCCGAATCATTCCCCGTCATCGAGACGGGAGTCTCCGGTATATAAAAAAGCAATGCTTAGAAGTATAGCAAACTGAAAAGAGGCCTAGGCCCATTTCCCTTTTGCAACCCATAGCCTTTGTTATGTAAAAAGGCCCAAACTTTTCCCTGAACCAATCAGAGCTCCTCACCCTGTAGAACACTCCTGAGAGAACCTTCTGCCCCTCAGATTTTCCTACTGCACGTTGTGCTAGGGAGTCTCCTTTGAGCTTTGCTCAGTCTTCACTTCAACAGTTTTTTGACTGAGATTTGAAAACTCATATCTTCTACTTTCTTCTTATTTGAATTCCTTATTCATCTACAATGTCTGAGAAGGAAAACATGGATTATATAGAGCCTGTGCCACCTGCTTTAAAAAAAGGCTTTAAACAGATGACCCTCATAAGGATTGCATATACTGCCTCTATCCAGACCGTAAGGCAGAGGATTGTAAGATATGTCGAACATTTTCAAATAAAACCTTGAGGGATCGTGAGGAAAGACTGCTGATTTGGCTCCAAAAGGTTAAAGCCAGAAAAGAAATCCTCTCAAGTGAGAGTGAGGAGGAGTCTGTTTCGTCTAAGAGATCTCAAAAAAGAAGTAGATCTCCTCAGACACATACCTCAGGGGAGAGACCTGAGAAGGCCCCAAAAACGACCACCCCTGGGTCTTCAGTGCGCAGAACCTCCAAAACCGCCTCAGAGAGTCAGGATTACCATCAAGAAAGTTTCCTCAACGCCTTCTGAGGAGAAAGGAAAGGTTTCAGCGCTGTCAACTGAATCGTCGACGAAAAAGATTTCATCGTAGACGAGAAAGGAGGAGGTAAAGGCTATTGAGAAGACACCGTCGACACTTTCTCCATCGACTGCGAAATCGTCAACGAGTGCCTAGTCGGCAAGGGCGTCGACGAGCATAGCTGTGCCGGCATCGTCGACGGGAGCGTCGACGACGGCCGGAGGGTCGACGAGGACAGCGTCGACAATAACTACGACGACGACGACAGGAATCTCGTCGACGGGCTCGTCGATGAGGGAAAAAACACTAGAAAAAAGATTGGTACTCTGGAAAAAAACAATTACGCCAGAGGTTACGTCTCCAAGCAAAGTGTCTCCATTGGTCCCTTCTCACCTGCTGGAGGAGGAAGACTCTGAGGACGAGGAGGACGATGGTTCTTATGGTTTTGCGAGTAGTCCTTCGCAATTACAAGTCAAGTACCAGGTTGACGAATTTGAAGAAGAATACGGGGGTTTCCAAGAGCATCCCCAAGAGCAGCAACAATATCGCCAACAGCAGCGTGAGGGCATGACAAGTGTGCCAACCTCTTTATTGACAGACCTCCAGAACATGTTGGAGGATTATAGAAAAAGGTATCCGACGACTCAACCCACTCAGAACGTTCCGGAGGCAACTCCTCGTCCACGTTCTGTACCAGGTACGCCAGTGCGTAGGAGAGAAATTTTACCGGAGCCCAATACTAGGTCTCCACCACAAGCGTTGCATCGCGATCCAGACACCTCGGACGATGATCACGAGGATGGAGAGATTGTGGAACCCACTGGAGAATGGGACAACTATCTCATCTCCTCACCTTCAACTCCTACGCCGAAGCCAGTAGATTCTCCACCTGAGGACATTGGTGCTTTTCATAATTTGATGGAAAGAGCCACTAAGAGATTTGCTCTTACCATGACCGAAGATAAAGCAGAATGCTTTCTATATGACTTCAAAGAATCCTATCGCAAGTCTGTTCGGTCCTTGCCTATCGTAAGTCATATTTGGGAGGAAGGACTTAAAGTCATGGAAACGCCAGCTACGGTGGCGCCGGTTCTGGCCAGGCTGGATAAAAAATATAAGGCACCTTCAGATGCTCCAGCATGGTCTTTTGGGTAATCCCAAACCCGATTCGGTGATTACTCAGGCGGCGCAGCAGAAGTCAAGGAATCCGTCTGCTCCAATCACTGCATCTCCGGACAGGGAAGGCAGAAGACTGAATAATGCAGGAAAAAGGTTTTCCTTAATGTCGGCGCTACTGGTTAGAGCCGCTAATGCCCTCGCTATTTTGGGAAGGTACGACAGGCAAATGTGGTGCGACCTGTCTCCATACATTAACCAGGTGCTGGAACCGGAGAAGCAGGAAGCCAAAAAGATTCTCCTGGAAGGGGAAAGGACTTCAGCGGAAGTCATAGACTGCGCTATGGATATAGCGACGACGGCCTTTAGATCTTTGGGAGGAGCAGCAGTTCTGCACAGACAAGGATGGCTAAGAGCTACGGCTTTTATGCCGGAGGTTCAAAACAAGATCCTAGACCTCCCATTCAATGGAGAAGATCTTTTCAGGAAGCACATTGATGACACTCTGCAGAGTATCAAAAAGGATACCGATACTGCGAAGGCTTTGGGAACTTTAGAGTACAGAAAGGTCCCTTTTCGTGGCTCTAGAGGAAGAGGGCAGTCATCTTATAGAGGAGGATATCAGCAAGGGAGATATTCCTCTTATTCTGCCTCATCGCAGCCCTACCGTCAACAGTACAATCAGCGTCAATCAGGAGGATATACGAAATCAACTCCAAGAGGAAGGGAAGGCCGTCAGGGGAAGGACAACACCCGACGGTAATGACAACCTTCGTCTTCCGGCTACGTCACCATTCCAGAGATCAAGTGCTCCCCTGGGTGGAAAGATTGCTAACCATCTGAAAAATTGGCGCAAAATAACGACGGACCAATGGGTCCTCAACATTATTCGATTCGGCCACACTCTGGAATTTCTACAAACCCCCCCTTGTACGCCACCGATACATCAGAGAACCAGCCCTCGGCACCAACTTCAACAGGAGATTCAGACAATGCTCTGAAAGGAAGCAAAAGAACCGGTACCGAATGCCCAAGAGAACAAGGGTTTTACTCCCGTTTTTTTCTTGTCAAGAAAAACGAGCTCCAATGGCGTCCCATTCTGGATCTCAGATCCCTAAACACCCATCTCAAAGAGCAATCTTTCAGGATGGTGTCTCTACAGGACATCCTTTCGTTATTGAACTCATGAGATCTACATTAGACCTACAGGACGCGTATTTCCACGTGCCGATCCATCCCGCACACAGACAGTACCTTCGGTTCTTGGTAGCCGGAAGACATTATCAATTCAAGGTACGGCCATTCGGCCTAAAGTCAGCAGCGCGAGTGTTGACAAAATGCCTGGCTCCAGTTGCGGCTGTGTTAAGGAAGCAAACACATCAAATATTTCCTTATCTCGATGACTGGTTAGTTAAAGCACCATCGAGAACACAAGCCAGGGCGTCAACAAAGGCCTGCATAGATTTGTTTTTGCCAAACTGGGTTTGACTCTGCACGAAGGGAAATCAAACCTTCAATCAACAAGAGTGATCACATTCCTGGGAGCAATACTAGACACGGACTGCAACAAGGCGTTTCCCTCCGAAGAACAGCAACTGAAGATCGTGTCTCTCTTCCAAGACTTTGCAAAAAGAAAAGTCTCTTTCAGTCCGCAGGTACAAATCCTTGCTGGGCATGATGTCATCTTGCATTCCCCTCGTGCCTCACTGCAGATTAAGGATGTGCCCATGGCAAGAACAGATCGATCTTCAGTGGCGTCAAGCAGAGGGATCCTTCGACGACACAATCCGAGTGACACCAGTTATGGTACAAGCAGCGGCATGGTGGACACAAAAAGAAAATGTATCTCAGGGTCTGACTTTTCTTTCACGAGCGGCTCCTTTAGTGGTGACAACAGATGTGTACCTGGAGGGATGGGGAGCTTTCCTTCAGGACCTTCAAGTCAGCGGTCTTTGGAAGGTACACAAACAGCGATTACACATAAATCTACTGGAACTCAGGGCGATCTGCCTAGCATTATAAGCCTTCCTACCAAGAATACGAGGTTCGCAGGTATTGGTAAGAACAGACAACACTACGGCGATGCACTATTTAAACAAGCAGGAGGAACCAGATCTCTATCCCTTTATCCCGCTACAGGAGGTCTTCCTCAGGACCTTCCTTATGGTCATCAAGGATCATCAAGCAGTTTATGAAGGGGTTGTTCAGGGTCTTTCCTCTACTAAAGCCTCCACCACCACTATGGAATCTCAATGTAGTACTGTCGCAATTGATGAAACCACCAATTGAGCCTATACACAGAGCGGACCTTAAGTTCTTGTCCTGGAAGGTGGCTCTTCTCATTGCACTAACTTCAGCAAGAAGAGTAGGGGAACTGCAAGCGCTCACGATTCAGGAGCCTTTTCTACAGTTTCAGAAAGACAGAATGATTCTGAGGACTAATCCAAAATTCATTCCTAAAGTACCAACTGATTTTCATCTGAATGAGCCGTTGGTGTTGAAACGTTTCTTTCCTCGCCCATCAACAGCAGCAGAGAGAGTGTTACACTCGCTAGACATTCAAAGATGTCTCAAGTTCTACCTAAGGGACACTAAGAGCTTTCGTAAATCTTCTCAGATCTTCGACGCTTTCAGCGCACCCAGGAAGGGTTTCCCTTTATCAAAAAGGGGAATTGCAAGATGGATTTCCAGTGCAATTGCCTACTGTCATCAAGCGGCTGGAAAACCTCTAAATGCACGAGTTTGTGCTCATTCCACGAGGGCAGTGGCCACATCCACTGCATTATTTGGAGGAGTGCCAATCCAGGACAACTTCAGGGCAGCGACCTGGGCATCTGTGCACACCTTCACCAGGCACTACTGCTTGGAGGCGGCCGCAGAATCGGATGCGGCGGTGGGAGAAGCGGTACTGCGGAATATCATCCAGTAACGGTGAGCCTTCTTTCCATCCCTCCATCCTTTATTTCTCTTGTTTTACAAGTCACATTATATATTTATGGATGTATTGTATTAAGTTGTATTACATGATTATGAAATGTATCAGAGGAATGTGCTTTGTAATCTCACTGCTCGCTATTCTGATTCAGGCATGTGAATCTATGTTATGTTATGTTATGTTATCTGGATTTATTACGCGCGCAGATGCCCCAGCAAAGGGGCGTCCTGGCGCGAGAACAGAACCAAGGGGACCGGACAAAAGGAGAAAACACAACACAACAACAACGGAGCTAAGGTGCCAAGGGGAAAAGGAAGGTTTTTACCGCCTTCCTAAAAGCGAGAAGCCCCTCGATGGCCCGGATATGGACAGGCAAGGAATTCCATAACTTGGCAGCAAGGACTTGGAAGGAACGTCCGCCAATCCTAGATCTCTTAAAACGAGGAACTGTGGCAAGATGGAGAACAGAGGACCTCAGAGTGCGAGTAGGCACATAGGGAGAGATAAGTTGCTGGAGAATTGGAGGGGAAGAGAATTTAAGGATTTTGAAAGTCAAAATCAAAGATTTAAACTTTATTCTCTGTGCCACCGGGAGCCAATGGAGATTATAAATAGTTCTCCTAGCTGAGCAGAATTTGGGCAAGCCAACCAGAGCCCTGGCGGCAGCGTTCTGAACGCGTTGAAGGCGGGAGAGCTCAGCCTGGTTGACTCCAAGAAAAAGAGAGCTGGCGTAGTCCAATTTGGACAGGATCATGGCTTGCACGATAAGTTGGCGAGTGGGAGCGTCGAAATATTTAAAAGTGGACCGAAGCTGACGCAGAATCCCAAGCAAGATGCAGCAGTCTTTTTAGTATGGGTGGAAAAACTCAATTGGGAGTCAAACCACACCCCGAGATTTTTTACTTCAGTAACGGGGGTAGGAGTGGAGCCGAGCTCTTGAGGCCACCAGCTATCGCCCCACAAATGAGTTTGTTTTCCCACAATGAGCACCTCGGTTTTCTTAACGTTCAATTGCAGGAAATTGTCATTCATCCAGTGGGCCACGGATATAAGTCCCTCGCGGAACTTGGCTGCCTCGAGATCGGAAGCCCCACTAATCGCAACAGCCAGCTGAGTGTCGTCTGCGTAGGACATGATGGAAAGGTTCCCACGCATGGCGACATCAGCTAGCGGCTGAACATAAAGATTAAATAGGGTGGGGCTTAAGGCCGATCCCTGTGGAACTCCCTGGGCAATCGCATGTGGTTTAGATTCGAAGGGGGGAGTGGTGACCCTGAAGGAGCGATCGGATAGAAAAGATCTGAACCATTCAAGAGCCAGCTTATCCACCCCAGCCTCAACCAGACGTTGGAGTAAAATGTCATGGGAGACAGTGTCGAAGGCGGCACTTAGATCGAGAAGCACAAGTGCCGCCGTGTGACCCGAATCCACCAACATGCGAAGGTGTTCAGCCATGTACAGGAGCGCAGTCTCAGTACTGTGACCGGGCCTTCTGCGTGGGATCTAAGATATTCGCAGAATGGAGATGGTTTGCTAGAATGGTATTGACGTGAGCCTCAGTCAATTTGGCAGCCCACGGGAGGAGAGAAATGGGGCGGTAGTTTTCTGCTTTTTTGGGATCCAGAGCAGGTTTCTTCAGAATAGGGACCACCTGCGCCTGTTTCCAGGCATGGGGTACCGAACCCGAAGTATGAAAGTTCCAATACTGGAGTAAGAAAACAAGTTACTTACTGTAACTGTAGTTCTCCTGTATTGGAAGCTTTCATAGATTCACATGCACCCACCCTCCTCCCCTGAGAGGCTCACCTCGGATTTAGCACAAAAAGTGTTTTATATGCACAAGTACACGAAAAATCTGAGGGGCAGAAGGTTCTCTCAGGAGTGTTCTAGAGGGTGATGAGCTCAGATTGGTTCAGGGAAATGTTTGGGCCTTTTTTACATAACAAAGGCTATGGGTTTCAAAAGGGAAATGGGCCTAGGCCTCTTTTCAGTTTTCTATACTTCTAAGCATTGCTTTTTTATATACTGGAGACTCCCGTCTCGACGACGGGGAATGATTCAGGCATGTGAATCTATGAAAGCTTCCAATACTGGAGAACTACAGTTACTGGTAAGTAACTTGTTTTCTTATGGGTTTCAGGAATGAGTATCACACACACACACACACGCACACACACACACACATATATAAATATGCATGTGTGTAATATATATAGTATTACTTAGAGGTTTGCTACAAATATATATATATCATTTAAGAAGTGCGCCAGAGTCCCCGTGCGTGGATGGACTATTCAGTACTTATGATTTTGATGAGGATTCCCCTGGAAGAAAACTAGGATTGCAGGTCCTTCACTTCTACTGATCACTACACTGTTTGCTGTTGCAACTGTGCTCATGTTACTTAACTCCTGGTAAAGACAGCAGCCTTTCATCATCATGAGGGTAATACTTTGGGCACCTCTCCTGGTCCAATAAAACTGCAATCCGTGAGAAAGACCTATGCCATGGGGAACACACATGATCTGTGCTCACCCATGACATCACAAGTCAGCACCATGGATCCAGACATGGTTTCAAGTGAGGCATTCAGGGCAGGGGTGCATGTTTGTCACCAGTCAAGGGACTTTTCTGTCCCAGCAGTATATAGCTATAAGTAATTATAATGTTTTGAATTATGTACAGCAAAATCTTCTACCAGCTGTTCAAAGGACTTAACATGACTTCTGTCCCAAATGTCCCTTAATCTAGAAATACCAATGGGGGAGCGTGGCTTGGCCGAGCGGCGGAGTGGCCGCATTGTAAAGCGGTTTCGCCGGCCGAGTCAATTAATGTGCTGAACTATCTTTAAGATCACATGCAAATGAGGTCCACAAGCTGTGAACTGTCTCAGGACCTGCACAGCAGTAAGAGGTGACCTGCCTGCAGGGAGAAATAAACGAACGAAGACGGGCTGACTCGCGCGTCACTGTGGGGCCTGGACGCGCTGTGACTGCTTGGCGCTGGGGATGGATTCCACGCCGCCCGTGTGAAGAAGAGACGACGCAGATTTGAGAGGGCGCATCGGAGCGTTAACAGGGGGGGGCTGGAGGCGCTGCGGGAGAGAGGCGCCGGAGAAAAGGAGACTGCTGATTCGGCTCCTAGTGAGACCCACAAATTGGAGGCACATTGGAGGCAGCACTGACTGGTGCCGCCGCCGGAGCTGCGAGATTGCGATCGGCGGCACGCAGGCAGTCCCGGCGGAGCAGAGGTGAGCTGCCAGGATACGCAAGCGAGGGGGAAGTGCTCCGGGGAACCAGTGGAGTTGGGCGGTGCCTCCCCCCCTCGTCGCGGCAGGTTATGGAAGAGACTCGATGCATTTAAGGAGCGAGGGCAGCCCTTATGAACCATTTACGGCGCTAGTGGTGCGCGGCGCCCCCTACCGGCAGATTGCACGCAGGACACCCCCCCCCCGTGTGTTTGAGACAGCAGAAGGTGGCCGGGGGCAGAATATTGGATGTGGGAGACACCCCCCTTAGTATTTGGTACAACAGACGTCACCGGGGATAGAACATTGGATGCTGGAGATACCCCCATAAAAGTGTTTTACACAATAGAAGGCCACCGGGAGTAGAATATCGGCTATTGGTGGTGGCACCCTGGGAACAAACGAGGTGGTCGAGGAAGTGTAAAGAGAGGCACACTGGAAGGCGATCGGCAATCTGGGAGGCACGAAGGTGGAAAGGCAGGACTAGTAAGCCCCTGCGCAGAGAGAAGTGTGTGACTCCAGCGGAAGGTGAGAGAGTATGTGAGCCATTCCTGTAACTCAAAAGCATTGAGAAGTGGACAGAGGGGCCAGTTACGCTCTTGCCCTGCGGTTACGACAGGGAGGCAGAAGTGGCAGTGCAGAACACCTTGTAGAGAAAGCAGCCTGGTGGGAGAGGGCTGGATTCTGGGCTGCTCACCTGGAGAAGCGCTCTAGGTCGTGACAGCTACCCAGGCTGTGACACTTCGCGGCGCACGGAAGTACACTGGTAATCTAAATACAGAGGCAGAGCGGCCACATTGGACTTCGCAGAAGTGACAAGTGGGCAGCTTGTGGAGCCAGCAGAAACATCCAACAGCGGCACACGACAAGATACGGCCTTTGTGAGTCGAGACGAGGAGTGAGCTGTGTCCTGCTGCAGATCCGGGTCAGTGCACATAGAAGTGCGCCTCAACTGGGCCATTGAGTATAAGCTAGTTTTTGGCGACGTGGGTGCATCGCGGAGCTGAAACAGCAAGATGGGAAAGCCGAACACTAGACAACCAAAGATAACATTTGATAAAAGGATTGCTAAGGGTATGGATACAGATACTAGCCATCAAGACCAAGCGGGGGCGCCGCGTCGCAACAACCACCGGCTGAAGACATCCGTGAGATGTTTCGGGATCTCAAATCCAGCCTCCAGAGCCTCGACACTAAGATGGACTCGTTGGCGGACAGGATGGACAGGATCACGCAACGGATGGAGAAGCAGGAGGGCCGCGTGAGCGTATTGGAAACAAGGGTCACTGAAACGGAAGAGGGCCAAACGGAAATGGACAAGAAGATTCGAAGTATGGACGGAGTCTTGTATGTGATACAACAGAAGAACGAGGATTTGGAAGCCAGGTCTAGGTGCAACAACGTACATTTTACAGGAATAGCAGAATCCAAAGACATTCAGAATATGGAGCAATATATAGAGTCGATGATGAAGGACTTATTAGGACAAGATCTATCTACTATGTTTCTAATAGAACGTGCACATCGCACACTGGGACCAAGACCAGGACCAGGAGCACCGGCACGGGCCATCGTGGCACGCATGTTAAACTACAGGGATCAAGACACTATTTTGCGAAAGGCAAGGGAAAGAGGAGAAATACAATACCAAGGCAACATCATCGCGCTATACCCAGACTTCACATTGCAGGTTCAGGCGGCGCGGAGGGAATTTGTACCGGCCAAGAAGATCTTCCAACAAATCGGTACTAAATACTTTTTAATTTACCCTGCAAAACTGAGAGTCCAGGGGCCGGGAAAACCCACCTTTTTTATGGATGCAAAAGCAGCGCTACAATATGCTAAGCAAATGGCGAAAGACCACAAGCAACAGGAAGGGACTAGCGGCCTGCAGACAGTGAACAATATGAGAGATAACGACTGAGAGAGAACGTCTGGAGCAGATCACGTAGATAAGTATTAAGACCTGAACTCTGGGGCAAAGGTTAGGAAGTGGCGAGGTGTGGATAACGCAGGTAGACTTGGAAGATCTGCAGAATGGCTGGGACACTATTGTACAATATAGGGTCCCTGATGTACGATAATCATGGTATTCAATAGTGTACATATTAGGACCGTGAACGCATTTGCTATACTCCGCCACCCTGTCATGAGAACAGGGAGTCTTGCCAGCACACTCATGCACCCCACTGGGATGATTCCTGTGTGTTCACTACTGTAGACCATTTGTTTAGAGTTTTGGGGAAAGGGAGAGGGTAGAACACAACCTGTTTGGGGGGTTGGTGTGGGTAGGGGGGTACAGGGGTAATGTTTGATAATTTCTTCCTGTTTAGTCAAATGTCACCGCTAATGGAACATAAATGTATGATGTACGCCTCCTGTCAGTTAGGTATTGATATTAGGGGTTTTGTATGTCGGCGTTAAAATGCCTCTCCTGGAATGTGCGGGGTCTGAATGCCCGTAGAAAGGTCAGGCTGGTCCAATCATATCTAGTGAGACACAAAATAGACATATGCCTGCTGCAAGAGACCCAACTGACGAATACAGCAGCTACTGCACTTAAAAGCACAAGATGGGGGGAGGTGGTGGAGGCTGGGTATTCAAATTATTCAAGGGGGGTGGCGATACTGATTTGCAGAGGGCTAGAGTGGTGGACACATCACAAATATATTGACATAGAAGGGAGGTTTATATTATTACAAGCCACACAGTATAACACCCCAGTAGTGATTATAAATACATATGGGCCAAACACATATGATCCCCTTTTCTTTAACGAGTTGGGACAAAAGATCAGGATTTTAGGTGACACAGCGATCCTTTGGGGAGGTGACTTTAACATGGTTCACTCTCACCGGATGTGGACAGGCAAGGAGCAATGCGGGAACATCACCCGAAAGCAACTGAAGTTCTGTTGGGACTTATAGAAGAACACTGTTTAGTGGACGTCTGGAGAAGGTTACACCCGACAGATAGGGAAGGCACGTGCCTGACATATCATCGTAATACCTGGTCTAGACTGGATTTCTGGCTTGCATCAAGAGATATACATGCATGGACGCTGTACACTGCCCCCGAACTCTCTCTGATCATGCACCCACACTGATAACACTGCAAATACCAACACCATATTGCCAACCCTTCAGCTGGCGTTTCCCTTCAAGAGCGCTCCTAGATCAGGTTTTTCGTGAGGAACTAAGAGAGAAAATACATGAATACTTTACACTAAACAAGGGAACAGTAGATTCTCTGGTTACTCTGTGGGAGGCGTTTAAGGTGGTTATCAGAGGGAACTGTATGGCACTTAAAATAGATGTACTTAGGGACATACGCAACACACTGCACAGGCTAGAGCGCGACATAGGCGAAGCTGAGAGATTAATCCGACAAGCCCCGGCTTCGGGCGCCCTGGCTCACCTGAGTGCCAAACTAACAGAATACTAGACAGAGGCAGAACGAGAAAACGTGTACATGCGTAAATATACACAAGCGAGACGATATGGTGAGGGAGAAAGGGCAGGCAAAACCTTGGCTGGTCTGCTAAGGCCCAAGAGGAGTTAACTATATCACTAAGCTGCTGACGGAGAGTGGTGAGGAAGTGAGAACGCCCAGCGACATATTGCACGTAATGACCAAATTCTATAAACAACTGTACACTTCGCCGACGAATCCCGCCCACTCCACTATTGTAGAATACCTAGATACAGTGGCGCTAGCATGGTTTAATAGGGGAGCCCGGGAATATATGGATTTACCGATAACAGTTGAAGATGTGAGGCAGGTGATAAGTGGAATGCCAGCAGATAAATCCCCTGGGGCAGGCGGATTGACAGCTGCCTTTTATAAGGAATATGCAGAGGCACTGGCACCGCATCTTTTGCGGGTATATATGGAGGCAATGGAAACAGGTGTGCTGCTACCCACCCTTAGGGAAGCCATAATAATTACGATATTGAAACCTGACAAAGACCCCACTAGACCTGACTCCTACAGGCCACTGTCATTGATTAATATAGATGCCAAAATATGCGCCAAATTGCTTGCAAATAGACTACAGCCGATGCTGCCGCAGATAGCGTTGCCAGATCAGTCCGGTTTTATCCCAGGCTGGTCAAAGTCGCACAAATTATGAACTGGATTATTGCACTACCGGGCCCCCCATGTGAAGGCAGTGGCTGCTTTACTGGACGCAACCAAAGCGTTCGACTCACTGGAGTGGAAGTATCTATTCACTCTGTTGCCCCGGTTAGGGTTCAGCCCTACGTTTGTAAAGCAGATATAGGTAATCTACTGCAACCTGATGGCACGCGTAAAGGTGAACGGGCGAATGCCGGACTAGTTTTATATCACGAGAGGGACACGTCAGGGATGCCCACTCTCGCGACTATTATTTGCAAGCGCCACAGAGCCAGACTCTGCCAACATCACACCCAACGAAGCATAGGATTTACCCCTCGGGGTTTCCTAATTTCTATGTAAGCTGATGATACGATATATCTCGTGAGCCCAAGTGAAAATTTTGATGTCATTATGAGAGAGATGGTACAATTTGGAGGCTTAACGGGAATACGGATAAACTGGGAGAAGTTGGTAATGTTACCACTCACTGACGGTACTACTCCCTGTGAGACGGAATTTCCCATTAAATGGGCGGAAGACACTACAAGGTATCTCGGCTTATGGATAAGAAGATCCATACAGGAGATATGGTTGGCTAACTATGGGAAGGTGATGGACTGGATTGAAAGCAGAATCCGATGTTGGAAGGGGCTACAGCTGTCATTAACAGGCCGCATAGCTATTACGGAAATGATAATACTCCCCAAACTCCTATACATCTTTGTAAATATACCGATGCTGCTGAATGTACACTTTTTTAGAAGGCTGCGTACCAATATCATTGAGTTAATCTGGGCGGGAAGACAACCTAGGGTATCGTGGAACTTGTTGACATTGCCATTTGCTCAGGGGGGTCTGGCGGCACCGGACTTCGAGCTCTGTGCATATAGCGCACAGGCACAATACCTACATTTTTGGCAACATCCTACCCCATACCAACCACATGTAGCAATAGAACTTGACAGAGTTGCGGCTACCCTGCTAAACGCGGCGGTATACCAGCCATACAAGAGGCCTCATGATGAAATTAACACAGTAGAAACAACTAGATGGGCCTGGAGAAACATAGCTAAGAGGGCAGGTTACGAACTATATGCACCATCAATGCCGCTGGGATGTAACCCACTATTGGTGCCGTTAACGGACCGTGCCACCACACTGAGAGCAAAGGCACATGACTTGACTAGGGGAGGCGACCTATATCCAGACGATACATTTCTTGAGCTAGAACAAATGTGCAAGCAACAGACGCCATCGGCATCGGACATGCTGTTATTTTACCAATTAAGGGAGGCAAGCAGAGCCAGGTATGATAGCTTTCCTCAAACGCCCCCTACTCTGGCAGCACTAGAAGATGTACTATCAAATGCATCTCCTCGCAAATTGATAACCTGTATATATAGTACCACCCAGAGTTTGTCCCCCATCACTACGAGTACATCGAAAGTGCAGTGGGAGGCTGACACGGAGACCACTATAACTGACAAACAGTGGCAATTTTGTTGCTCGCAACTAGAACATCTATCACCAAACTACAGGTTGGTTCTTATACACTTCAAGTTTTTAAACAGGATATACATAAAACTGATACAGCCACACCGAATGGGTGTACAGGCTGACACGAGATGCTGGAGATGTGGGGTGCAGGAGGCTACCTTCCTCCATGTAGCCTGGAAATGTGTGCCGATTGCGCATTATTGGGAGGAGGTGGGCAGGCACATTGGAGATATAACTGAGACACAATTACACCTCACCCCATTGAGTGCACTGATGGGCTTTGTAGCGGAAACATCAAAAAGCTCACGAAAATTAACAGCAATGCTGCTGTTGCTGCCAAAACGGCAAGTGGCTATGCACTGGAAGAAGCACAGGCCCCCCACGATAGCGGGATGGCTGCATGCAGCCACGTACTGCAGACCGGTAGATATATGGGAGCCGTTTGAGAGGTGGCTGGAATCCGGGGGTGCAGACCTACAGATTGCTATTTAAAAACTGCACACATTGGAGGTGGGCGGGGAGATCGCCGGGGGAATGGCCGGACTGATCCAGCTGACTGTGAGGGCAGAGGCCTGTAAAATCTAACATATACAGGAAGTTTACAGCACACGTATAGAGATTGGATGGACGGGCATGTAGCATCAGTAGGACATTTGAAATATCAGGAGGACAGGGTAAGGGGGGGTTACTATGGGGTTGTTGAAGTGAAAAGTTAGTTACAGTGGCAGTGACTCAGAACAACTATTAAATTGCATGTTATGTTAATCCTCAAATGTTAGTAGGACTGAACCGCCGCTGGGCCTCAGGGATGTTGGCAAAACGGCTGTGTTATACAAGCCTGAAGATGCTTTAAAATGCTGCCGGCCCCAGTGGTTGTAGGCGACTAGCTGTGTTTACTGTACTGATATGAAAATAAATGCTTTAAAAAAAAAAGAAAATCTAGAAATACCGATAAGATCCCATGCCCCTAAACCTGCCAGACCCGCTTTGTGCCTCAGCCATGTGTCATGCCAGAGTGGTGTTCCTGTGGTAAAAGCGCCTCAGAAACAGCATATAATAAGGTTTTTTCATCGCAGAGAACAGGGACTGTTTCCCAGTGGGTCCATAAAGTTCAATACTTTTCCTTTATTTAGACGTTCTAATTATAGCTTGATGCAGGGATTGTCACAGTTGCCATCATTGCTAGGTATAAGTTGAGAGGCACAATATTAGCCTTTAATGTCTACGCAGCCCTCCTTTGTACGGTTATATTATGCACTTGTGAAAGGATTTTTGAGGTGGCTTACGAACCCACAGAAAACTTCTAATCAACTGTAGTGGCAGTAGGGTGGTGGGTAAGATGCCATAAGGGTAATTGTGCAGTACTAGGAGATTTTTGCGAGAGATATTTTAAATAGTGTCCTTCTACCTGCAGTAGTAGTTAGTAACAAACTCTGTGTCTCTGTGGTGTCCTTCATTCTCTGAAATAGGGGACAATATTTTGATCCTGAGCTTTTCTTTTATTATGTATTACAAGCATACCCTGATATTTGAAATGATTGGATGCCCATTGCGGTTTGGCAGTGTCAGGAATTTTAACTTGGGTTCCTGAGACTGACATATGTGTGGATTTCTCCTAGTTGACCTCAGACAAAAGGCATCCCCATAAATTGGCAGCATATGTATAGGTCTGGGCAAACAGTAGTGGTGTTCTTCATATATATTAGAATGGCATCCCATATACCAATAGGCTAGTCTCGTAATAGGCACATAATTTGAAACCGTCATTTCCAAGTCCCTTCTAGCCTACTCCTTCAGGGGTTCAATGGACAGAGCAAAGAGAAGATCTAAGCGAGGACAGCCCTGCCTAGTGCCTCTTTCTGTTTTGAAAGGGGATGAATGGTCACCTCATTGTTGAAAAGAAGAGCCACAATTCATTTGAGTTTGCATTTGGGACATAAAGAGCCAGTGAATGGAGTCAAAGGCTTTTTTTTAAGCCAATTGAGACTAGAGCTCTAGATTCCTCAGATAATTTTGAGTGTTAGAATGCAATATAAGGATGCCAAAGACAGGGGTGTGCATGAAGCCATTTTGGTATTTATGTTATTGTAAAGCCTCTAAGGTCCTACTCCATTTGATGTAGACCCTGACTTCTTCTTAGGTAATGGAGGTCTTCGTCTTCTCAATCTTAGACAACTAAAGCTGCCATATTCTCTGATTTATGCAGAATCATTGTCTTGTCAGGCATTAGACACAGTCTGACCTTCTATTTCTTAGAACCTTTGAAAGCATCAAGTCATTCTATTAAATACATAAATTCAACACTTGATGAGACATTCCTCCCGGACAAATGACTACTTTTGACCATGTCTAGGTTAAATAAGAACAAATATAGGCATATAGCCGAAATAGTGTGGTCTGAATTGACATCCTTTGACCTTATATGTTCATATGGAAATGAATAGGATGCACACCATGTGCACTATATGTGCCAGACAATTCTAAATTTATGTCAGAAATTCCAATTTCTAATAAGATTTAGAATATAAGTACCACCATTTGACCACTTGGTAGGAGAGGGCCTTCACCCATATTATCACATGCAGATTCTGCCAGAGTTGGTCTCACCTACTGCCAGCACGCTTCGCAGATGCTACATCTCACCTGAAGCTGATAAAGCTGAGTCCCAGAGGAAGACCACTACCACAGCTTGTTTGCCCTTTGCAGGGAGCATTGTCTTCATGCTTCTGTTGTTAAGGACAGTCTTTGCTGTCAACCAGGGATGCAGTGTGTCTCTTCTCCCTACTAAGAAACTCTAGCTGCAAGTTGCCCTGCTGTCCATGCTCTTTTAGTGTAGCACATAGAAGTAGGAGTTAGGGTGTTAGGTTTTAGATGACATTTAAAAATGCTAGAAGTGTTCATTTTATTCTCATTATTCATAATGTCCCTTCTTGCTGTTTTTATAATTCTCTGTTTTAGATTTAATGAGAAAACAATTATTTCTGTAATAATAAATACTTTTTACTTAAAAGTGTTCATTCGTCTTAGTGCAGTGCGTGTGTGATATTGTGAATATTAAAATAGGTTTGATACTGCTCCCACAGTGTCCCTAATCAATTCATAGGGATTGTTAGGAACCCTTAAGCAGTAACTCTATTTCAATAATACATTGAGTAGTGTGCTGCGGGACTACAATAACCTGTCTTTCACATTCATCATTGGTGCATTAAACCAAGTGCCCCCCTGTCACCCGTGTGTGGGAATACACACCTTGTAGAGCTATGCCAAAGTCGTAGGTTATGCAACAATGTATAAACATATAGATCATAGCCACTAGTATATTGGCAAGAATATTAGCCAATATTTTCGTTGATTAGCAAAATGGGTCTGGATGAGGAGCAGTCCATTGTGGACTTTCCTTATTTGAGGTTTACTGAGATAGTTGCACCTATAGGATCATACGATAGAGTACCATTACCAAGTGATTCTTCATACATTGCCAGTAACAGCAAGGTCATCAGTGGCATAAAGAATTCAAGTGGCAATCTGTTGGGCCTTAGTGTCTAACTAAAGGTTAAAGCACTTATCACTTCTAGGATCTCCTCCTCTGTCCGAGTGGCACCTAGTGATTGACAATGTTCATTTGAGAGACTTGGGATAATTCCATAGCTGTTTCTAGAAGCTGTTTCTCTAGCTAACATGCATTCCAGTGCACCACCCTCAAAGTCCCTCCAGCTACCCTGTGTGCGCGGTCACAATGCGCATGCTGCACAGAATCCACCTTGCCCAGGGAGCATGCGCAGTACAGTGACTTTAACAGGAGCAATCTGTTTGCCATCAGGCAGAATCAGAATCCTGTGCTTGTGCTTAAGAGCACATACTCTTGCATGAACTGAAGAGTGCCATTCTCGCACACTTAATAAACCACCATAGCATAGCATACACTGCACCCACCTATATCTGGCACTGTGGCTGTTGGAACTTATGGTGGCACAGCAGTGGTGCTGGAGAGTTGAAGAGTAGCATGGCTGTTTTTTTCTATAGCAGTGGCTACTTACAATGCACCTCCCCACAGTTAATGTGGGCAATGGTTGAGGCAGTCACTGATTAATAAAGAGTTATCAGACTCAAATTATAATGGTCTTTTACCTCCATTGTTCTATGGCCAGATTAGTGTTGAACCAAAACCACGTACACCCATTTAACACTTGACCGTCAGGATAGTGAGGCAGACCAGTCCAAGGCATAGTAGAGTCCCATTGCCAAGGTATACCCAAAGGGAGCGTCAAGGTGCCCCAGATGTGTCACTGTTGATGCAGAATTCTTTGATATGGTATGGCATTTTCCACAAATACAGCATTTATGGTCGCTGTTGCAAGTCTTGACATTACAGGGCGACACATATATATGCATTTGGCGTCATGTCTATTGATACTTTTCACTGGATCCAAACAGGCTAAGATGGTGTGTCCAAATGATTGATTTAGGTTTCTTATTGGTAAATGCTCTATGGCAATGCAGTCTAATGCTTCGATAGCCCCCGCAACCCAAAAGTGGCTAGGAGATCTACTGGATCTGACAGCTGCGGAGACCAGTGTATTTACCCTCTTACAACAGCAAAGACGTGAGGGTTCGATGATAACAAAATGGGATACCATTCTCCTGGCAATATAGGCTAAGCTGGATGAGATGGCCTAGTGAGATGTGGCGCATCTCTTTCATTTGACATGATACAAGTTATCACTGACTCTATAAGACTGGGTAAAGACTACTGCACATTATGGATCCCTCAATTAAATGTTTGGTTTTACTGAGACAATAGAGTTTTAGAGGGCTAGAATAAGACTTTGGAGCTCGGTGCTGGTGTGGATGTAAATATGTTCAACAAAACATTGATCACGGATATCTGTGATGGCTATTCTTATTTGGAATACATGTGATGTGGTCTACTTATTGGTTCATTTAAAAGGGAGGGGGCTAATACATTTGTTTTCCAATTTTAGCTCTCATAAGTAAGTTTTGCTGGCACCTAAAGCAAAAGTTGCTGAACGGATTTGTTCCAGACTTGGCACGAAAGTAAAACTTCCTGTAGGTTGTAAGATATAGGCTTTTTGAAAAAGTTGGCTAGTAGATTTGAAAAGATTTGCACTTTTGCATATCTTTGCTGTTTTTAAAATGCAAATCCTGTCAGTAACTTTTTAATTGTTTCTTAAATGTTATTGGCTTAAAAAGCGGATTTTCTTTTCAGCTTTATTGAATATTGTGATTTTAAAACTGCGCTGTGGATAAACAAATCCACAGCCTTGGGGGCAGCTTGAAGAGAGGTGTCTGGCCCCAGGGAGAGCTTGGGAGGCTTCCAGTAGCATGGAAAAATGGGTAAAAAAAAACTGGCTTGCTGCAATAAACTTACTACTTATAGAAAATTGCAATCTTGCAGAAGTCATTGTGCGAACAGAAAAATAGGCACCGTTTTGTGTTGCAAATAACGATTCTCATTTTTTTTGCCATTTAAAAAAACAATTGGTGGTAAACTGGGGTTAAACTGATGCACGCAAAGGACATGTGTAGCAGGGATTGGCTGTCCGCCTTGGCAACGAGCAGTAGTTTAGCCACCTGCAATGGGTTGGTCGCTGTGGCCCACCCCGGCTGAGATAACCGAAGGCCATACATAGTGGGGATTTTACCTTCATGGTGTGCTGTGCACAGAAAATGCCCTTGTGCAGCAGTGGTTGGAAGCCTGTGATGGGTTGCTACCTCGGCCCGGCTGCTAAACGCAGCCTGGGTGCTTGGCAAAAGCCCGGTCCATCAGCCAAACTATATTGTGCACAGCCAAAGAGTGTTTGCAGCTGGTGTTGGCAACCCATGCTGAGTTGATTGCTGGGCCATGTTTAAGGCCACGTCTTATGACCCAACCCTGCTGGGCAGGATTGAAGGCTGTAAAAAATAGTGGGTGTCAGCCTGCAACTGATTGGTTGCAGGGCTTGGCCGTAGACTGAGAAATTGAACTCTTTTTGGTTTTTAACTATTTTTTTCAGTGAACTTCTGAGTTATGTTTTTGGATCCAAATTGCAAAACTACTGATATCCACCAGGTATTGTTAAAAAATGCACACACTGAACGCCCTAACTGATGCCTCCTGCAATGCTGAAACCCCCACATTACCAATGGCACAGGAACAAAACATAGACTATCTAGAGAAAAACCGTGTTGGTTTCCTTGGGTTATGGTGTGTGTTGCTACCAATATCTTGCAAATGTCAGTGGGTACGAACATTTAAGCAAAATCCATAACTCAGTTTGTAATTATATTTGTGTTAATTTGTATTCAAATATATATGCATATATATGTTTTCTGTGGTGAATATGTATATAAACAAATATGAAAAGTCCTCTTGTAAATGCATGTAGAAATGTATTTCTGTGAGCTTTTTTTGCCAACCTTTTTGAGAAAGAGACAACCTACAGTTTTAAGACACTGCTGTCAGCCCATTATTAGATCTCACCTAAGACAACCTATGTGCTGTCTGTTGCGAGACCTGTTGTTAGCTTGTAGTTGGCTAGAGCCTGCCCATTTCTTACAATGTGTTGGCTTAATTAACATTCTCATTTGATTGCTTCTTGGGATTTGCTTACTTTTCTGGTGTTTGTCCCTGCCCTAGTGCATTGGATTCATTACTTGTCCCTCCACTGTTTCCTTTGCAGGCACTACTTTTTTCTTTTTGGTAAAGCACTCTACGAGAGAGCATATGCTTTCCAACTGTCTCTCTCATGTACTTGGTGTTCTTATTTCTTGCCTGTGTGCTTTTCCTCCCGCCCTTCCTCAGTTACTATTCTTGCTTCCTCCCCTTCACCTTCCATTACCATTCTTGCTTCCCCACCCCTCCTGTTCTCCATGTGGTTACCCCCATCCCGCCTTCTCTCTGTTGTCTGTGTACTTCCCCATCATCGCCTGACTATCTTCTGTTACCTGTGTGCTTCCCCATCTATCTGCCATCCGTTGTCTGTGTGCTTTCCCTTTGTCTTTCACATGTGCTTTTCTCCCCCAACCTGTAATCTTCTCTCCCACCATCCATCCCTCTGTGTTGCCATCCCTTGACAGCTCATGAGGCGTGAGCCGGGAGTAGGGCAAACGCTGTGTTATTTCCACTTTTACCGCGATTTTGCACATGTTGTGATTTTTGATACCTCTGGAAACCGATACTGATTTTATTTGTCTCTTTTAAATTATTGGGGAAATTTGCACATAATATTGCTTAATATACCGCTAGGCAGTTCATAAATTAGCGGGGAGTCAGGGGGTCAGTCTTACCTCAATCTGAAGCACTGGAAGGGGGAAACAGAACCCAGCACTCACCCGGACGGCTGCCATCTTGAGTGGGCCAAGGTGAGTGCTCTAGGCTTTCTCCTACCCAGCACTTCGTAAACAGGGCTGGCGCGATCACGGCGGCGATCGCGTCAGCGGCGCGCCAAAGGCAAGCCCGTCTGCGCCCGTCCGCGGCCGACCGGGACCAGGGGCCATGACCCCTGGACAAAATGCCACCTTACACACCTTACCTACTCTTCCTCTCAAATCCACGCCGTGAGGCCCCATGTAAATCACAGATGTAGTATTTTTGATTTGGACAGGCAATGCTCTTCTTTCTGTGCTAATTGTATGTTCTCTCTGAAAGCACCAGAAATGTGCCATCGATATTTGCCTGCTATAAAGCCTACCCTGAATTTCTCCTTTTTTAACTTAAACTGCTGCTCTCTTCCCAGACATAAAAGAGAAATTTTTGACCTCCTGACAAATTAATCACCAGACGCCCTGTTCCTTACAGAGACGTATTTGTATTTGTATTTGTATTTGTGAGTATTTATTAAGCGCAGCCTATCGCTCCGGAAGGAGCATCTTGGCGCTGAGAAATTGTGTGTGGATGGGATTGGATGATGGAAGCTCTAGATAGCGGCCATAACATAAGCCTCAGATTGCTGATAGACCCAGGTCTTCAGTTGTTTCCTGAAAAGACTCTCAGTCTCAACCAGTCTGAGATTTAAAGGCAAGTTGTTCCAGGCCCTTGCTGCTAGGACTGTGAAAGTTTTTCCGCCCCTGGTTTTATATTTATACCTCGGAATCTTGGTAAGGTTACCACCGGAGGATCTCAAACTTCGTACGGGGTCATAGTGCACAAAGCGGTTGACAAGGTATTTCGGACCGATGTTTTTTAGTGCTTTGAAAACTGTTAGTAGAAGTTTGAAGAGGATCCTCTTGTGCAGGGGCAACCAATGAAGACGATTTAATGCTGCTGAGGCTGAGGATTTCCTGGGAAGTTTTAACACTAATCTTGCAGCTGCGTGCTGTACACTTTGCAACTTCTTCAGTGTGGACTTTTTCACTCCAGCCATCAACCCATTGCAGTAGTCGAGTCGGGAGAGTATTAATGCGACCACGACCGATTTCCTGGATGCAATGGGGAGGAAGTCAAATAATTTTTTTAAAGATTTGATAAGTCCGAAACAGCAGCCTGCCGTGATCCTGACGTGATCATCAAAGGAAAGGGCTGTATCAAATTGCACGCCAAGATTACGTGCAGAGGTCACTGCACTAGGCGGGGCCTCTGAGTCTTTGGGCCACCAATCCTTAGGACAGAAGGGCAGATCTTTATCTAATGGTATGATTTCAGTTTTCCCACTGTTGCACTTCAAGTGGTTTTTGTTCAACCACTGAAATACATTCGTGAGACAATTCTGGAAGCGCAGCTCTGTGTCCGTGCAGTTTTTGTCGATAGAGACGACAAGTTGTGTGTCGTCAGCGTAAGACGTGACTAGGATCCCATGGGACTCTATCACAGCTAGGAGGGGTGCCATGTAGATGTTAAACAATAATGGACTTAATATGGACCCCTGCGGTACTCCCGATGTAATGGTTTTTACGCTGGATAGATGGGGGCCCAGTGACACAGATTGGGACCTATTGGTCAGGAAAGATGTTACCCATGCCAAAGCTGTGTCTGTCACGCCAATCTCACGCATCCTGTCAATCAGGATGACATGAGAAATTGTATCGAACGCTGCTGTGAGATCAAGCAGGATGAGGACGGCTTTCCTCCCCTCATCCTGCAGGAACTTGATGGAGTCGGAGAGTTCTATAAGGGCTGTTTCAGTGGAGTGGCTGGGGCGAAAGCCAGATTGCTGTGGATGCAGAATGTTATGGTCCTCCACAAAGGCTTTCAGCTCCCAGTACACTATCTGCTCCGTGATCTTTCCTAGGGCAGGCAGGAGTGAAATAGGGCGCATGTTGGTCAGGTCTGTGGGGGATTTATTTTGTTTTTTCATCAAGGGTTTCACGATGGCCTTCTTCCATTCGTTGGGCACTACCCCTGAGTCTAAAGAAGCATTTATGATAGCGTTGATGTTCGGATTGACTGCCTCAATTAAGTGATGCAGTATACGAGGGGGACAGGAGTCAGTGGGTGCTCCTGATTGGCAGGCCATGATCGCTTTACGGGTCTGCTGTAGGGAGACGGGTTGAAACCTGCAGAGAGAATGATGGTTATCGGCTACCTGCTTCTGGGGTTGTAGAATGGGAATGGTCAGGGGGGGCGGGAAATCCTTTTGAATGTTGGCAATTTTTTCCCCGAAGAAATTTGCAATATTGTTGCACAGGGTTTCAGAGGGAGGGATTTCAGGCTGTAGGGCTTTGGGGTGGGTGAAGGATTTTACGATTGAGAAAACCGTTTTTTGTTTCTGGTGGGCATCGTTGATGGCTTTAGTATAATACTCTTTTTTAGCGGATTTTATACTAGAGAGGTATAGTTTCCTCTGTTGAACATAGAGGGCTCTGGATGCCTCATCATATGTTTTCCTCCACTTCCTTTCTTTTATCCTGCAAAGTAGGTGGCTCTCAGTTAAGGCCTGGGTATACCAAGGGGCGTTCAGCTTCCTTCTGGAACACTTCACACGGTCACCTTTAGGATTGGAATTGTCTGAGATGATTTGATTTATCCAGAGATGAAAGTTACATGAGTCGACCGACACATCACCCACCAACTTAGGTGCCTGTGCCAGTGGTTGGGAGTTCTGCTTGATACGGTCGGTCACCTTTTTCCAATTTATCGGGAAGGAGGGTTGAGAACGCTTTATAGTTGATGGAGCTTGGACTCTTTGTTCAATTGCGAAGGGGATGAGACTATGGTCAGTCCATATTTGCGGGATGGGAGGGGATATGGACATAGTACCTAGGTTGGAACAGATACCGTCCAACGTGTGACCGGCTAGATGGGTGGGTGCGGTCACTAATTGGGCCAGTCCAAAGATGTTGAGGGTATGTTGAAAGCAGGTGGCGTGTGGGGCATCACATGACTCCAGTTGCAAATTCATGTCTCCCATTATAGTGAAATGAGGGTAGCGTAGCATAAGTGACCCCAGTATTTCACCTAGGGAACCCAAAAAGGAGGTGGCATTGCCTGGAGGGCGATAAATTAAGCCTCCCGTGAAAGAGGTGGAGGGATTTAGCCCAATAGAGAAACCGATACTCTCGCTTCCTTTAAGATGGCCTAGATCGAATGTGTGGCACGAGAAAGACTTTTTTACGATGAATGCGACCCCACCTCCTCGCCCGATTGGTCTGTCCTGTCTGAAGATGGTAAAATCAGGGGGAAGGGCAGAAGCCAAGTCGGGATTAGAGGAGTCGTTGAGCCATGTTTCAGTTATGAAAAGGGCGTCGAGGTCATGGCACATAATTAAGTCGTGTATATCTTGGCTGTGACAGCACAGTGAGCGAGCATTGATGAGACCTCCCTTGAAGTTGTTGCCACTATGCTTGGGGGGAGCGGTGCTTTTGGGCATCTCTATGGATGTAGAGAGGGATGTCCATTTACAAAGTGAACATGAGAAGGGGCCCCACAGTTGGTCGGTGGGGAAACAGCCCTTACATGCATCACCTGTCTTAGGACGTAGTGCCAACAATTCACCGCTATCATACCTAGTGTTGGGCGGAGATTGTCCAGCATGCCCTGCGCCCGGCGTGATCCTGGCGCGGACGGGCGCCGACGGCTCGCCTTTGGCGCGCCGTCGGCGCGCCGCCGGCGCACCCGTTGCGCCCGTCCGCTGCGCCTCCGGGGTAAGTGCTCCATTTTGTAGTGGCCGAGGGCGGGAGGGTGGGAGGGTCCTAGCGCTAGCCTGGTGTCCCTGTCCCAGCTCCTCACCTAAGATGGCGACCCCCCAGGCAGCGTCCAATCGACTGCTGGAGGTGAGGTCAGGCAGGGACTGGCAGCTGAATCAGCCCTGAAATGACTGCAAAAGTTCCGGTTTTAGGGAGGCAATACAACCGCTGAAGGTGCGGTGGTTTTGAGGGCAGGTAGGAGCCAATTGTACAAAAGTCCAAACAAGTTTTAAAATTGGGCGATTATTAAAAAAAATAGCAGAGTAAATTAACACAGTCCCGGCTTTCCGCCTCAGGACGATTTACATTCAACCAGCACACTCAATATCAATCATTGAGGTGAGGGAGCAAGGGCTTTTTGTAATGGCCGAGGGCGGGAGGGTGGGAGGGCCCTAGCGCTAGCCTGGTGTCCCTGTCCCAGCTCCTCACCTAAGATGGCGATCCCCCAGGCAGCGTCCAATCGGCTGCTGGAGGTGAGGTCAGGCAGGGACTGGCAGCTGAATCAGCCCTGAAATGACTGCAAAAGTTCCGGTTTTAGGGAGGCAATACAACCGCTGAAGGTGCGGTGGTTTTGAGGGCAGGTAGGAGCCAATTGTACAAAAGTCCAAACAAGTTTTAAAATTCGGCGATTATTAAAAAAAAAATAGCAGAGTAAATTAACACAGTCCCGGCTTTCCGCCTCAGGACGATTTACATTCAACCAGCACACTCAATATCAATCATTGAGGTGAGGGAGCAAGGGCTTTTTGTAGTGGCCGAGGGCGGGAGGGTTGGGGCGTCCTAGCGCTAGCCTGGTGTCCCTGTCCCAGCTCCTCACCTAAGATGGCGACCCCCCAGGCAGCGTCCAATTGGCTGCTGGAGGTGAGGTCAGGCAGGGACTGGCAGCTGAATCAGCCCTGAAATGACTGCAAAAGTTCCGGTTTTAGGGAGGCAATACAACCGCTGAAGGTGCGGTGGTTTTGAGGGCAGGTAGGAGCCAATTGTACAAAAGTCCAAACAAGTTTTAAAATTCGGCGATTATTAAAAAAAAAATAGCAGAGTAAATTAACACAGTCCCGGCTTTCCGCCTCAGGACGATTTACATTCAACCAGCACACTCAATATCAATCATTGAGGTGAGGGAGCAAGGGCTTTTTGTAGTGGCCGAGGGCGGGAGGGTGGGAGGGTCCTAGCGCTAGCCTGGTGTCCCTGTCCCAGCTCCTCACCTAAGATGGCGACCCCCCAGGCAGCGTCCAATCGGCTGCTGGAGGTGAGGTCAGGCAGGGACTGGCAGCTGAATCAGCCCTGAAATGACTGCAAAAGTTCCGGTTTTAGGGAGGCAATACAACCGCTGAAGGTGCGGTGGTTTTGAGGGCAGGTAGGAGCCAATTGTACAAAAGGCCAAACAAGTTTTAAAATTCGGCGATTATTAAAAAAAATAGCAGAGTAAATTAACACAGTCCCGGCTTTCCGCCTCAGGATGATTTACATTCAACCAGCACACTCAATACACGTGGCTCCATGATAGTTCTGGCCCTGACATCGCAGAAGCTTTACCATCTGATTATGCTATTGTTAGAGCTGACAGACAAAATAAAATCGGAGGAGGCATTGCAATAGTTTTTAAAACTATCTATTAGTGCAAGTTTGTTCCACTCAACTTACCCAATTGTGAGGCAGCCTCTTTCCAACTTTCCCTACATCCGAACTTCACCTGCCCAGATCTACTAGTTTATCGTCCACCGGGTCCCCTGCAGTCATGGGCTGAACAGCTGTTGAATTTAGTAGCATCATTTCTTGTGAACTCGTCCAACTTTACTGTTCTTGGAGACTTAAATCTACATCTCGAGGACACACAAGATTCGACTATCCGCCACCTTATTGCTGACCTAGCAGCCATGAATATTTTGCTCTGTAATTCAGTTTCCACGCATAGAGCCGGCCATTTGCTAGATCCAATTTTTTCCAACCTCCCCCATATATACTGTCCCCCGGCACTCCCTCTTTAATGGACGGACCACTTTCTGACCAAATTCAGCGTCACTTCCTCTGTTACCCCATTTACACTCAACCCAGGTTCCAACATCTATAAAAGAGACTGGAAAAAACTAGATATTGACTGTTTCAAACAGACCCTAGATGCTCTTATTCCTTCTACTTTCAGCACCATGGATGATATCAAAAGTGCATCCAAAAAAGTTGACAGCTGGCTTACAGATGCCACTAATGTCTGCTCCCCTTATCAAAAAAGAAATTTAACTATCATAAAACTCCAGCCCCTTGGTTCAATGAATCTTTAAAAATGGAAAAATCCAAGTGTAAGCGACTTTAACGGAATTGGAGGAAAAATTACTCCCCTGAGGTCAGAGATAACTACAAAAATGAATTAAAACGCTACCATAAACATGTGCAACTGTGCGGGCCAGCTATGTCGCCTCAACCATCAGTGAGGCCACTAATAAACCTAAAACTCTTTTTTCATTGGTCAAAGAGCTTGCAGGCTCCAAAACCACTGCAAAACCACCCCCCTTGAGCAGTATACAATTTGACGAATTAGCTAAATTTTTTACGCAGAAAATAAAAAGTATTTACCAAGATATAGCCAAATATCATGATAGCAGACCCCAACTCCCTCAATCTCCCGTTTTGGATTGCCCCAACAGCTTGGCATCCTCCCGCCTGTCCCGTACCCTGGTTTCTTTAAATGTATGGCCACATCTAAGTCAGGAGAGCCTAACCGAGATTCTATGTAATCTCAAATCAGGGTCACCGAATGATCCGCTTCCCGTTCCAATACTCAAACAACTTAGTATCCCCCAAGTCTCTGTGATCTGCAAAACCCTCAACCTTTCTCTGCAAGTCGCCACTGTTCCGGCTAGTTGGAAGCATGCCATGGTTTTACCTCTTTTGAAAAAACCTACAGCTGACCCTAACGTCCCTTGCAATTTCCGTCCCATCTCCCTACTACCAGCCTTTTCCAAGATTCTTGAGAAACATATCCATCGCCATCTTGCCGAGTTCACCGAGACCAACCTAATACTGCATCCCACACAATCGGGTTTCCGCCCTGGGTTTTCCACTGAAACAACCCTGTTGGGAGTTACGGAGAATTTACGCCAGCTTTTGGCCAGAGGAGATACAGTGGCACTGATCCTATTGGACACCATCTCCCACTCCATACTCATAGAGACATTAGCTTCTAAGGGTATAGGCGGTTCTGCTCTAAGCTGGCTGGTCTCCTTTCTGTCTGACCGTACGTTTTAAATATTCTCCAACACTACAACCTCCAAAACTCATACTGCTCCTTTACTGTGTTCCCCAGGGCTTTTTTCCCTCTCTAACACTGACCAGGGTACTACATCTCTTCTGCAGTCAGGTCTGAGGAAAATTGCTGTCAGGACGAATCTCAATTTCTTAAAACTGAATGGTGGAAAAACTGAGGTCCTAATCCTAGGCCGAGAACAAGATCTTTGGTGCTCCAAGCACTGGCCTTCTGAAATGGCCCCCCTTCCTCTCCCATCCGATCATGTCCGCAACTTAGGTTTTGTTGTTGACAATGCTCTGACAATGCAACATCAAGCAAACAAAGTTTCGGCCACCTGCTTTACCATACTGCGATGGCTAAAGAAAATCATCTGCATGCTGTGGTGTGACACCCAAAAATCCGTAGTCCATGCCCTCATAATTTCTCGTCTGGACTACGGGAATGTTCTCTTCCTAGGGGCCAACAAGGCAGCGATAAGGCGTTTGCAACTAGTGCAAAACGATGCGGCTAGATTGCTGTGTAAAATTCCCAGATCCAGCCATATTTCTGGACCTCTTCGCGATCTTCACTGGCTCAGGGTCGAGAGTCGTATCAAATTCAAGACCCTGAGCTATATGTTTAAAATTAAAGCTGGTTCTGCTCCCTTTTACCTCCAATCCCTTGTTCATACCCACACTCCCTCACGCTATCTGAGATCCTCGTACATGGCCTATTTTTGTGTGCCCAGAACCAGACTCACCAGAATGGGAGGAATGTCCTTTGCTCATTTAGGCCCCCCTCTCTGGAATTCCCTGCCTTCCGTATTGAAACCAACTATGTGCACTTTCTCAGAGCCATCAAAACATGGCTTTTTAATAAATAATCTCAGCAGCTGCTGTAATGGTGACTCTTAGTAACTTGCCTGTCTAGCGCCGGGAAACCCTTTTTGGGTAGCTGTCGCGCTTTATAAGCTTAAATAATAAATAAATTGCTTCACCCCACGCCGCTCCTACCCCTAACCACTCACCCGTTTGCTCTTTTTGTTTGTTGTAAAGTATATCTGATAGAGAGCCCCAGATTCCTTACCTTAGAATTTACCCCAGGTGTCAGGCTGGATCTGAAAGATATTTTGTGAAGAGAGCCCCTGCGTACCTGTAGGTAGGGCCGATTGCCCCTGCATCCGTCGTCATCCACACCAGAAGTGACCTATATAGGTGCCACCCAGGCACGCTGAAATCAGTTCTTTTCCTTTCACGCCAGTCAGCTCTGATTCGGAGAAGAGCTACCCCTCTGTCACTCTTTGACAGGCCTTTTGCAATGTTTTGTCAACTTCTTTTTGAGGTTTGCCTCCTAGTGTGTCAAGGATGTACTTGTGCAAGTAGAGTTTTAAATCCTGCAACGCCTGTCACTCACCAATGTCAGCAATGGACCCGAACTTCGTCTACAGCTGGTTTCTGGAGCACAACCACAACACCAAGGCTTGCTCCGATTTCCGTGCCATGGCTCTGAAGGTTCTGAGAGAGCGCGGTCCCTGAAGCTGCTTGTGGCCCGGCATGCAACTCTGTGACAGTCATGATCCCAGTCGAGCGGAAGGTCGAAGTTCTCTATGTCCCAGCTTGAAGTCGTCTGGACATTCAGATAGGAGGCGTTAGAAGAAGAGTAAGAACTCAAAGCGTTCTTTGATGACTTCTTGTCTGCTGACTGACGAGAGGGGGAGCCTTGACATTCTAAACCTCATTATCCGAAACCTGCGCCTGAGCCTACTCCTCGCCTGCCAAAATTTCCCAAGGTTGGAGCGTCCCCACCAAGCTAAAAGAGTTCTGTGAGGCCATGTGCCTCATTTTTGAGTACCTGTTCCAAACTCAACACAGATGTGAACAGGACGATTTCCCACCACCATCGCCCCACACCTGGGGACTAAAACTTCCTCACCCAACACCCTACCCCTAAGAGCTTGCTGATCCTAATCTCTGCCTCTCATGGCACTTTCCCTACTGCTTGCGCGGATACGGAATCCGAGAGACTCGACTAATTTGGAAAGAAAATGTTTTCTTCCGCTATCCTGGCATTGTGGTCCGTGAACACTGCGTGCCTTTTGGGACATTATTCCCAGGCTCTGTTGGATACAGTTGCACAAGTGCTGCCAAAGGTCACGGAGGAGGCTTGGGCTGTACTCTCCCAAGCCGTTGCTGATGGGAGAGACTTGGCAAAATTAATGATTCAATGCAGACTTGACATGACCAACTTGCTAGGCATATTGTTTTTAATGACAGTAGCCCTTTTCGGGGATGTCCAGGTCCAGGATTTCCTTATAGACATGCCCATTGATTGCTCCTGTCTCTTCAGAGAGAAGGCAAATTCGGTGCTCAAGCGCTTTAAGGATACTCGTGCTACAGCCAGGTCCTTAAGTCTCTCTACGGCGCATGTCCACCCCAATCTGCCTTTTACTCCTTTTGTGGCTCCTGGCCAAGGGGGCCATAGAGAGGGTTCTGGTGCTAGAAGTAGGCTGTGATTGACATTCCTGCTACTTTCTGGTTCCCAAGAAAGTCAGGAGCCTTTGTCCTATCCTTGATCTCTGTACCCTCAAAACTCTTCCTCAAGAAGGAAGAGTTAAAAAAGCTTATGTTGACTCAGGTCTTTTCTGCTCTGGACCCTGGACACTGGATGGTAGCGTTGGACTTGCAGGATGCCTATTTTCACATACCCATCCTGCCTGCCCATTGGCTCTATTTGCAGTTTGCTGTAGGCCATGAGCATTTTAAGTTCACTGCGTTCCCTTTTGGCCTTACCAGTGCCCCTTGGGGGTTCGCCCAGGTGATTGCAGTGTTAGCAGCACATGTGCAGAGATCTGGGACGCCAGTCTTCCCCTATCTTAATGACTAGCTGTTGAAGGTGGGCTCATTCCAGGTTGTCATCTCCCACTTCCAGACTATGACAAACTTCCCACACTCACTGGGGTTCAGTATCAACATACCAAAGGAACACACGACACCCTCTCAGACGTTCCCTTTCATCTGAGCTGTTCCGGACACATTGCAGTTTCTGGGTTATCCACCTGAACGACAAACCCAGGATATTCAGGCTATGATACTGATATTTCAGTCTCTATCGTCGGTTTTGGTGAGACTGACTCTGAGGATGCTGGGCCTCATGGCCTTCTGCATCCTGATGGTGACACATGCCAGATGGCATATGCAGGCTCTGCACTGGGACCTGAAGTTCCAGTGGGTGCAACATTAGTGGAATCTCTTTAATTTGGCCCTGATCTCGGAGGGAACTGCAAATGATCTGCAGTGGCGGCTTGCAAACTGCGACTGGATCAAAGACAGACCCCCTTTCCCAACTAGCTCTCACAATAGTGACATATGCTTCACTTCTGGGATGGAGTGGCCATCTTGGAGAGATGGAGATCAGAGGGCTCTGGTCTCTGGCAGAATCCGGACTCGACATTGACCTGTTGGAGCTCTGAGTGATCTGACTGGCATTGGAAGCCTTTATTCCCTTTAAGTGTTCATGGACAACACCACTGCCATGTGGTACTGCAACAAACAGAGTGGAGTCGTAGATCCTTTATCAAGCAGCCTTGTTCCTCTGGATGGGCTGGAACGCCAGGGCATTTCTCTGGTGTTTGACCATCTCGCCGGTACTCTGAGTGCCAGAGCGAACAAACTCAGCCGAAGATGCATAGCGGATCACGAATGGTGACTCCATCCGGAGGTGGTGCTAGGTCATTTTCAGCAGTGGGGAGAGCCTTGGTTAGATCTGTTTGGCACCACCAAGAACACTCAATGGCAGAAGTATTGCACTCTGGAGTTTCCCTTTTCGACGTGAGTGAAGCTCAGGCCTCCTGTATGACTTTTCATCCTTCCCACTCTTTCCCAGAGTTCTCAAAGAGATCAAGAAGTACCGGGCCCAAATCATCCTTGTGGCTCCTGCCTGGGCACAGCAAGTCTGGTATCAGAAGATAATGAGCATGGCCATCAATCCTCCAATCAGGCTGCCCCTTCGGGAAGATCTTCTGTTGATGCAGCAGGACAGGGTTCTCCACCTGAACCTGTCCACTCTTCACCTTTTTGCGGGGAGATTGAGCACTGACCATTGACAGCTTTGGACCTTTCTCCTGGAGTCTGTAACGTTATCTTGGCAGCCAGGCGTCCATCTAGCAAGACGGTGTACACCTGCCATTGGAAGAATTTTATGGCATGGCGTGCGTAAAAACTGTTTATCCCCTTTCTGTCCTTCATTGTGAGGGTATGCTTTTTGTCTTGTCTCCTGCTCAGCAGGGCTCTGCTCTAGGCAATGTTAAGGGCTACATATCTGCCATTTCTGCCTGCTTAAGGTTGCCTGGTCAACTTTCTTTGTTCAGGTCTCCTATTGTGCATAGGTTCCTTAAAGGTCTTACTCATCTCTTCCCTCCTCTGGCATTCATAATGCCTCAGTGGGACTTTAATTTGGTGTTGACTTTTTGGCTCATTTCAAGCATCTGCACAAATGTTCCCTCAGGCTTCTCAACTTGAAAACAGCCTTCCTTGTGGCAATTACATCTGCCTGCAGAGTGAGTGAGCTGCAAGGCATCATCTAAGCCGCCTTACCTCTCAGTCTAGCAGACAAAATCGTGCTTCACACTTGGGCCTCCTTTCTGCCAAAAGTGGTCACTCCTTTTCATGTTGACCAATCCATCACCTTGCCTACTTTTTTTCTCTCCTCAACACCCCTTTAAGGAAGAAGAATGCCTCCACCACCTGTCCCAAAAACATAATTGTTGTTCTACTGTGACCACATAAAAGAGTTCCGGGTGGATGACCAGCTCTTGTGTGATATGTTGGTGCAAATAAAGGGTGTGCAGTGCAGAACTGGACCATCTCCAGGTGGTTCGTGCTCTGCATAATAATATGCTACGCACTGGCCAATAAGCGACCACCTGAAGATTTGTGGGCTCATTCCACCAGAGCTAAAGCGGTCTCCACTGTGTTAGCTCACAGAGTTCCGGTCCTGGATATCTGCCAGGCAGCAACATGGGCTTCCCTGCACACGTTCACCAAACATTACTGTCTGAACAGTCAGGTCTGCAGCGATGGGCACTTTGCCCAGTCGGTCCTGCAGGACTTTCTTGTCTGAAATTGGTTCGCAGACTATCCTCCAGGGATGGTATTACTTGGGTATCTATTCTAAGATAAGGAATCTGCGGCTAGAAGTCTCTGTCAGACGAACAAGTTACTTACCTTTGGTAATCCTTTTTCTGGTAGAGACTATATCTGGCCACAGATTCTTTACTGACTCATCCATCCTATCCCACTCTTCGAATGGATTTCAAGGGACAGGGATGACCCCTTTCAGGGCCCTAGTTTTGACACATCAGGTTAGTGTTCTTCATGGCTCTGCGATTCTGGCGTGGGAAGTCCTGAAAAGAAACTTATCTCAGCGTGCTGGGGTGTTGCCTATAGAAGTACCACAACGTCACTTCCAGTGTGGATGACACCAATGATGGACACGAAATCCAAAAAACACAGAATATGCCTTAATCACCCCAAGGCATCTGGGCAGAAGCAAACAGAATCAAAAAGAAAATGATGTCTGGGGATTGATACACAACAGTTATTTCAACTAGGAAAAAAAATATATGATTCCCCTGCAAGGGAGCCTAGTCCCCAATTCTAACTCGTAAACAGTTCACCCACTCACGGAGTCTTCCTCTATTCTTTCACATATCTTTTTTATCTATTTTTTTTATATAGATGTATACACAATTTTAATACATTTTTAACCCATAAAAAACGTAAAACACACAAAACACAATGGTTTAGCAAAGAACCACTAAACCTTTCCATACCAATCCATTTTAACCCGATTGTAATAAATTACATATTTATAAGCAATCCGAGGGGAGGTAATCCTTTACAAATACAGAAACAGGGGGAAACTCCTCCTCTATTCAGTCCATGTATTGTGTGTGTTTGTCAAGTTCCTATATACACATTTTAATTCACTGGACTCCTGCTCTTCTTCTGGTTGACGAGTTTCAGCCCACTGAGTTGGGCCTCATCAGGACATGGCTAACACCCGGTGATGTGACTCACCAGCACTGCTCTGCCCTGTCTAGGGATATTAACTCATGATGTGATGTGCTCGCCCTAATTTACACATCTGTTTTTCCTGCTACTATTGATTTGATTTGATTTGATTTGGGATTTCTAAAGCGCGTAGCTACCCTTGGGCGACCCAGCGCTATCATAAAGCTTGACGTTACTCCTAGGGGTGGTTTATTGGGGGAACAACCAGTTTTTCAGCAGTCTGCGGAATGCGATAAGATTGTTTTCTTTCCAGATGTTAAGGGGAAGGCTGTTCCAGAGTTTAGAGGCGTTATAAGAAAAGCTGCGACCGCCAGCACGAGCTTTCCTTATTCTGGGAATGTCTGCTAGAAACAGGGTGTCTGATCTGAGTTGTCGGGATGATTTGTATCGCTTGATTAGAGGTCTCAGTATTGGTGGGCCCTAGCCTTGTAGGATCTTATGGAAGATACACAAGGCTTTGAGGGAAATGCGTTCTTGGATGGGAAGCCAGTGAAGAGCCTTGAGGGAGGGTCTGGCTGAGCATCTCGATTTTGTTCCAGTCAGTAGTCTTGCTGCAGCATTTTGGGTGTGCTGCAGTTTTTTTATGGTAGCTATGGTCCAGTCTTGATATAACGAGGCCCTGGATCAGAAGTTTTCTAGACTGGGGAGGAATGAGCGGAAGGATCTTACGGGCTGCTCGCATGAGCCCAAAGCGGGTTCCGGCTGTCTTTCTTGCTTGGGCTCTGAAGCTGAGCTCCTGGTCAAGCCAGAAGCCAAGGCTTTTGATTTCTTGTTTTGGTATGGGGGGGTGCCCATGCTAGCTGGCCAGGCAAGGGTAGAGGGTAGTTTGTTTGGGTTGCCCAGAAGCATGATTTCGGATTTCTCTCCGTTGAGCTTGAGCCTAGAGTCGCCCATCCATATAGATATGTTATGCAGGCAGGAGACTAGATTGTCCATTGATTGGTCGGCTTGGTTGATGGAGACGACTAATTGTGTGTCGTCAGCATACATGACCACCTTAATGCCGAATGGAGCGACAATGTCATCCAGAGGGGCCATGTAAACATTAAAAAGTGTGGGGCTCAGGGAGGAGCTCTGAGGGACTCCACAGTTCAAGGGGAGAGATTTGGAGTGGCCGTGGCTATCGGCCACTTGGAAGGTCCTGTGTTCCAAGTAAGATTTTAACCAGGCCAAAGCGGTCTCTGAGATGCCCGTTTTTTGGAGACGGTTTAGAAGAATGGTGTAGTCCACCGTGTCGAAGGCAGCACTCAGGTCCAGGAGGATCACTGCCACTGATCCTCCTGCGTCTAGAATGGACCTTGTCTCCTCAGTCACTGTCAGAAGGGAGGTATCAGTCCCTTGTCCAGGTCTGAATCCTGTCTGTGAGTGGCAGTGGAGGCTGTTAGACTCTAAGAATGTTGAGAGTTGTTCATTTACGATTCTCTCTGCCACTTTACTAATGCCTGGAAGGAGGGAGATGGGTCTGAAGTTAGAGGGGTCCAGGTAAGGTTTTTTATGAGTGCGCAAACTACCGCATTTTTCCAGCTGGCGGGGACTGTGCCGCAGGCGCGAGAGGCATTTATCAGCCTTGTAAGATGGGGAGCTATGGTGGGGGCTACTAGTTTGAGTTTGCTCATGGGGACGGGATCGTCTGGTGATCCACTCTTCACAAGGCTAAGAGTATCCAACAGCTTCTCGGAGGAGACAGGAAGGAAGGTTCTTGGTGTTGGTGAGTCTGGGTCGATGGGCACAGCTGGGAGGTCCGTTAGGGGATCGGTGTTGGGGAAAGTCATTATGATTTTTGAAATTTTAGCAGAGAAAAACTCAGCGAGTTGGGTGCATCTGGCACCGGTGGGATCGGTGGCTGGTTGAGGTTCAGGGACTTTCAAGAGACTTTTTACTACGCGATAGGTCTCCCCGGCAGAGTTGGAGGCAGCTATGATTTTTTCTTCGTAGTAGGTGGCTTGTGATTTTTTAATGAGGAGTTTGTATTGTTTCATAGTTGATTTATAGGTTTCTTTGTTGTTAGAGGTCCAGTCTTTTCTCCAGATACGTTCCAGTTTTTTACATTTTTTGCGGAGATCTCGTAGTTCCGAGGTGTACCAGGGGGATTTATAAGAGTTCCTCTTGCTAGGTAGCTGTTTAACGGGGAGAACTGCGTCCAAAGACGATTTTATCCAGTCTCGGAATTGGTTGTCTGCTAGCGAGGGTTCTTGGCTCAAGGTAGGGGAGGAAGCTATGAGCTGGAGGGTCCAAGCATCCGTGTTTAGTTTGTTCCACAGGCGAGATGGCGCTTGAGGTGGAAGGCTGGGGGTGGTTTGACTGGTAATTGGGATATTGAGAAAGATAATGTGGTGATCTGTCCAGGGAATAGGAAGGGGAGTGGAGGTGGAAAGTTCTTGGATGTTTGAAAAGATGGGATCCAGAAGGTGGCTCTTTTTGTGAGTGGGCAGGAGGTTTTTCAGGGAAAGGCTGATTGCTGAAAGATCTTCCTTGATGTCTTCCGCTATTTTATTCCCTGGATCGTCAAAGTGGATGTTGAGATGTCCCAGCACTGTAAAATTGGATGATAGACAGGCTAGGGAAGTAGTAGTCTCTACCAGTGAGTTGGGGAACTGTTCGAGAGGTCCCGGCGGTCTGTATACAAGTATACCCAACAGAGTATTTTCTGGTGAGAGATGTAGGGAAAATTGGACATTTTCACAGTTGAGGATTGGACTGTCCTTAAGCTGACAGGTAAGATGGGCTTTAGTGATTATTGCAAGTCCGCCTCCTGATCCTTGTGGTCTGTCCAGGTGTTTGATCATATAGCCTGGAGGGAGGGCTTGGATTATATCAGGGTCGGATGAGGGATTGATCCATGTTTCCGTGAGGAACAGTACTTCAAGATCGTAGTTCTGAATTAGTACGTTTATTTCGATACTGTGTTTAGGGAGCGATCTACAGTTGAGTAGAGCCATTTTGATTGTCCGTACTTTGGAGGTTGACTGCAAGGTCAGTCTGTATGCACAATGTTTGCATCCGTTGTGCTGCTCCTCTGGGGATATTGAATGGAGACAGAGTTCGGGGGTGTTTGATACTAGTTTCCTAATAGTATCTGACGAGTATGTTATGGGGGCTACAACACGAGGAGTAGGGGCGCTGGGCCCTGGGCTCGTACTGGCGTGGACGGGCGCAGACGGGCTTGCCTTTGGCGCACCTTCGGCGCGCTCGCGGCGCGCACGCTGCGCGCGTCCGGTGGAGGCACATCTTTATGAGGACAGAAGGGGCGTGGCCTAAGGGTGGTGGGCGTGGCCTCACTTCCCTGCGATTTGGCGGCAAATTAGTTGTCAGGTCCACAGCAGCGTTTAGATCGGCTGCGCGGTCTGGGAGCAGCTCTAAGGAGGGGCGAGTGCTCAGGAATAACGTGCAACAACAGGTGAGTAGCTTGTCTCCTTTCTGGTGAAGAATTGGCTTGGTAGTTTAGTCTGCCCTGTTCCCATGATGCACTGGGCCAGGGACAGACTGATTTGCATATAGCCAGGTTCTGAGCTGGGATGGTGCAGTGAGATAAATAACGGTGATGGATCAAGCCCTGATCTTTGGACTGGGTAAGAGTGGTCTGCTTAATTCAGACACTCTGTTCATCACCATCCCCCTTTTCTGAATCGTTTTTGGCCACTATAGGTGTGGCAGGGTATACTCAGACATGAGTCCCTTTCTCACTGCACCATCAGGATTCAAGCAAGCCGGGCCGAAGAAGGCTGAAATGCCAGAAACCGGTCCCCGGTAGCTTGTCTCCTTTCTGGTGAAGAATTGGCTTGGTAGTTTAGTCTGCCCTGTTCCCATGATGCACTGGGCCAGGGACAGACTGATTTGCATATAGCCAGGTTCTGAGCTGGGATGGTGCAGTGAGATAAATAACGGTGATGGATCAAGCCCTGATCTTTGGACTGGGTAAGAGTGGTCTGCTTAATTCAGACACTCTGTTCATCACCATCCCCCTTTTCTGAATCGTTTTTAAAAAGAATGGCAATCGTGGCTCCCGGCTTCCGCCTCAGGAGTGTTTGTCAGGCTAATGCGGCTTGTTTACTCAGCGCGACTTATGTAGTCTTCAGGGGGGCGTGGCCTAAGGGCAGTGGGCGTGGCCTCACTTCCCTGCGATTTGGCGGCAAATTAGTTGTCAGGTCCGCGGCAGCGTTTAGATTGGCTGCGCGGTCTGGGAGCAGCTCTAAGGAGGGGCGAGTGCTCAGCAATAACGTGCAACAACAGGTGAGTATTTTTTTTAAAACAGCTATTAGATCAGTGCTTTTAAAAAAAGAATATGCAAACACAACAGGTGATGGACCGAATGTGGATCAATGTCACACACTCAACCCAGTCTAAAGATCTGGGCCCAAATCCATCGTTTTTTTGCACTCCACACCACCCTGGGTTAGACAATGGCGATATGCAAATCAGCTCTGACCCTGTGCCCCATGGGAACAGTCCAGTCCGAACTGCAAAAGCCATGTCCTTCCCAGAACGGAATCAAGCATCCGAGGACCGGACCGGTTTCGAGGTAACACCTCATCAGCCCGGCTAGCTTGACTCCAGTGGTGCGGATGCTTGATTCCGTTCTGGGAAGGACATGGCTTTTGTAGTTCGGACTGGACTGTTCCCATGGGGCACAGGGTCAGAGCTGATTTGCATATTGCCATTGTCTAACCCAGGGTGGTGTGGAGTGCAAAAAAATGATGGATTTGGGCCCAGATCTCCGGACTGGGGTGAGTGTGTGTCATTGATCCACATTCGGTCCATCACCTGTTGTGTTTGCAAATTCCGCCCTAAGTGCGCTGGGGATGCCCAGACGTGGGTCCCAGGCACTCCACACCACTGGAGTCAAGCTAGCCGGGCTGATGAGAGGTGTTACCTCGAAACCGGTCCGGTCCTCGGATGCTTGATTCCGTTCTGGGAAGGACATGGCTTTTGTAGTTCGGACTGGACTGTTCCCATGGGGCACAGGGTCAGAGCTGATTTGCATATTGCCATTGTCTAACCCAGGGTGGTGTGGAGTGCAAAAAAATGATGGATTTGGGCCCAGATGTCCGGACTGGGGTGAGTGTGTGACATTGATCCACATTCGGTCCATCACCTGTTGTGTTTGCAAATTCCGCCCTAAGTGCGCTGGGGATGCCCAGACGTGGGTCCCAGGCACTCCACACCACTGGAGTCAAGCTAGCCGGGCTGATGAGAGGTGTTACCTCGAAACCGGTCCGGTCCTCGGATGCTTGATTCCGTTCTGGGAAGGACATGGCTTTTGTAGTTCGGACTGGACTGTTCCCATGGGGCACAGGGTCAGAGCTGATTTGCATATTGCCATTGTCTAACCCAGGGTGGTGTGGAGTGCAAAAAAATGATGGATTTGGGCCCAGATCTCCGGACTGGGGTGAGTGTGTGACATTGATCCACATTCGGTCCATCACCTGTTGTGTTTGCAAATTCCGCCCTAAGTGCGCTGGGGATGCCCAGACGTGGGTCCCAGGCACTCCACACCACTGGAGTCAAGCTAGCCGGGCTGATGAGAGGTGTTACCTCGAAACCGGTCCGGTCCTCGGATGCTTGATTCCGTTCTGGGAAGGACATGGCTTTTGTAGTTCGGACTGGACTGTTCCCATGGGGCACAGGGTCAGAGCTGATTTGCATATTGCCATTGTCTAACCCAGGGTGGTGTGGAGTGCAAAAAAATGATGGATTTGGGCCCAGATCTCCGGACTGGGGTGAGTGTGTGACATTGATCCACATTCGGTCAATCACCTGTTGTGTTTGCAAATTCCGCCCTAAGTGCGCTGGGGATGCCCAGACGTGGGTCCCAGGCACTCCACACCACTGGAGTCAAGCTAGCCGGGCTGATGAGAGGTGTTACCTCGAAACCGGTCCGGTCCTCGGATGCTTGATTCCGTTCTGGGAAGGACATGGCTTTTGTAGTTCGGACTGGACTGTTCCCATGGGGCACAGGGTCAGAGCTGATTTGCATATTGCCATTGTCTAACCCAGGGTGGTGTGGAGTGCAAAAAAATGATGGATTTGGGCCCAGATCTCCGGACTGGGGTGAGTGTGTGACATTGATCCACATTCGGTCCATCACCTGTTGTGTTTGCAAATTCCGCCCTAAGTGCGCTGGGGATGCCCAGACGTGGGTCCCAGGCACTCCACACCACTGGAGTCAAGCTAGCCGGGCTGATGAGAGGTGTTACCTCGAAACCGGTCCGGTCCTCGGATGCTTGATTCCGTCTGGGAAGGACATGGCTTTTGTAGTTCGGACTGGACTGTTCCCATGGGGCACAGGGTCAGAGCTGATTTGCATATTGCCATTGTCTAACCCAGGGTGGTGTGGAGTGCAAAAAAATGATGGATTTGGGCCCAGATCTCCGGACTGGGGTGAGTGTGTGACATTGATCCACATTCGGTCCATCACCTGTTGTGTTTGCAAATTCCGCCCTAAGTGCGCTGGGGATGCCCAGACGTGGGTCCCAGGCACTCCACACCACTGGAGTCAAGCTAGCCGGGCTGATGAGAGGTGTTACCTCGAAACCGGTCCGGTCCTCGGATGCTTGATTCCGTTCTGGGAAGGACATGGCTTTTGTAGTTCGGACTGGACTGTTCCCATGGGGCACAGGGTCAGAGCTGATTTGCATATTGCCATTGTCTAACCCAGGGTGGTGTGGAGTGCAAAAAAATGATGGATTTGGGCCCAGATCTCCGGACTGGGGTGAGTGTGTGACATTGATCCACATTCGGTCCATCACCTGTTGTGTTTAAAAAAAGAATGGCAATCGTGGCTTCCGGCTTCTGCCTCAGGAGTGTTTGTCAGGCCAATGCGGCTTGTTTACTCAGCGTGACTTATGTAGTCTTCAGGGGGGCGTGGCCTAAGGACGGTGGGCGTGGCCTCACTTCCCTGCGATTTGGCAGCACATTAGTTGTCAGGTCCGCGGCAGCGTTTGGGCATTGTGCATCGTGCTGCTGGCAATCAATTTTCTTTCTTTTTCCACCTGATGCAGGAGCGCTGCTCTGACTGTATATTTTATTAAAAATTTGCAAATATTTTAATAAAAAGATTTAAACAAAAATCAGGACATGGGTAACACAACACAAACAAAACTCACTCACGAATGAGCTTGTCACAACCCTGAGTATGTGGACTTAAACTCGTCTCCTTGTCTGGACCTTTGAAATGCCCCCTGCAAGATATTGCAAGTTCACCCTTTCGGTGTGAGAACTGCAGAGAAATACGGGTTGCAGCCAGCGTCTAATAGAAATAGGCACCTTCCGATCTTATTGGTCTTCACCGGAGCATATTGCTTTCCTCTACTTCGCTCTGATTCCACAGCGGACAGAATCTTCCTCGTGGTTGCCTGAGCGATGGACATGGAATCAGTTGATGCTAACTACCAGCGTGCACCTACTGAGTCCAAATCTTCCGGATCCAGTCTGACACCTGGGAGGAATTCTAAGATAAGGAATCTGCAGCTAGGTATAGTCACTACCAGATAAGACATGACCGAAAGTAAGAAACATGTTCATTAGTGCCATATTAAAAACCATATTATGTGCACATTTTAATTGACTAATCCATTTCAAATTGGTAAAGAAAAAGAAAAAATGTGTGCCTCATTTTGTAGGCCCCTGCATCCTTGTTGGCACGGGTCTACAGAATGATGTAACAGCTATGTTCTAGCTCTTTTATTTGTTTACATTATTTTCAGCCACGGTGCACAGAAAATGTGCTGCTGTACACCATGGATTAAAATAATTACAAAGCCAATAAGTCTCATAAGCAAGACCTATTGGCTTTGCAAATGCTTGTTAATCCTTGTTATCAATTTGATATAGTCTAAACCAGGAGATATGCTGTGCTCCAGTAATCAAAAGTAGGTCTTCTAGCTGGGATCTATAAAGGTATGCCTCTTCCTTGGGCCAAATCTGAATTTAAAGGAGTATTAGAGCAAGAGCAATGATTGCTGTAATTATATCCAGTTATAGATTTATTCGATGAAGAATTAGGTTTTATCCTATTGACACCAATTGGCCTACTTGCAAATGTACACTTTCTTCAATGACTATTAATTTGGCACTGGTAGTATCCACAACTGGACGCCAAAGAATACTACTATATTTTGATAATATGTCTGTGAAGTGGCACCCATCTGAGCCTTAGCATCCTTTTAATAAAATTTCAGTATAAAGAACTAAGATTAGGATATGGAACCTCTCTTTTTTCCCAGACTGATGCCTAAGTAGTCAAAGTATTGATCATTTCAATTTATGTAGGCCACAGAGCTACATTTTAGTAGAGGGTGCTTCCCCAAAATCACATACTTGGTCATTCTTGCATTGTCCTTCAATCTTTTATTAGAGCAGTAGACAACAAAAACCAGCAAGTGGCTACATACTGTATTTTGTGTGCGCCACTATCAATTTGTCATCTTCAAAAAGGAGGTCAGGGAGGCGTTGTCACAAAATTAAATTACAGTGCCAGAATTCCACAGGAGCAGATGCTGTTCCCTCAATCCCCTTCCTAGGTGCCTGCGCAGAACTGACCTCGTACACTGCACTGACACCCACAAGGGGGAAAGGGGAGTGGGATGAGAAAGAGAGACCTTTCCCTCAGGTTCAGAAATCCTCTCTGAGCTTCCCTTCGAGATATTTTGTTGCTCTTTTAGTCTGTATTAATTATACGTCTTTCTTAGTCAGGAAGGCGCAAGGACAAAACTTGCAGCAAGGAGAAGAATGAACAATGAATTAATATGCCCACCTCCTATGACTGTAACCATTCATTCTCATTTGTGCCTTTTCTTTCGCTCCACTTCCTGAATTGTTGGGGAGGCTTGCTTCTCTTGTATGTGATGTAAGATGGAATCCTTTTGAAGTTAAATACAAAATTCACAGTTCAACACTAATAGAAAATATAGCGTGAAGGTTGGCAGAGGAAAAGTCCACTCCTAGAAGGAATATTAGTTGAGTTCTGTAAACTGCAGGAGATACTTTTACAATAAAAACATTAGCTGTAACACCTTCTCAAGCATTACTGAAATAAGTCTCTTTGTAGAAAAATCTTACTGTCCTTTTTGTGACCAGGACAACAAACTTCAGAATCCGAGCGGCTTCATTGGAATTTTCGCTGGACTCAAAAATAGACCGAGACACTAGTTTCCTATGAGCTCTTTCCCGGGTCTGCACCCCGCTCCACTAGGGGGTGGAGGCAAAACCCAATTTGAGGTGATTCTCTGACTGAGCAAGCACCATAAGAAATGCTACTTTTGTCAGTCCGAGCGGGTGCCAAAAAGAAACACTGCCGTCTCTTCAGAAAGAACTGTTAAAGTGTGCAGTTTCCAACGCTCGCGCACACTAAGAACACTACAGGTGAATAGCTCTTGATTGACTAGAATGCTGACTTAATTTGCATGGCGACAGCCATGTTGTAAGTTCATTTGTTTATCGCATCAAGGAAATGAAAGAGTCTCTGCAAGAGCAACCAGGGGTGCGGACGCCGCTTCTGCCATCGGGGGAATAAAAATGAGATGAACCTTCTTCTGACAGATGAGTCCTCTGAGACGCAGGCAACAGTTTTCTTGACAGGCATCTGATCTCACAGAACGATCATCCTCCTCCCACTGAAAGAGGGTAGTTCAAATTCATAATATATAAATGAGGCAAAAGTGAACCTATAGGAATTTTATGTTTAATTTTGAAGTTAAAAATAGTGCCTAAAAGACGAAAGCGCCAACTGCTGGTATGTGGTCTTGTGAGATCAGGACAAAGTAAAAAGTTGAGGCAATGGCAATGGCGCGTGATTCGGCTGCACAAGGTTTCGGCCTGGTTTCTGCTTACCTTTGGACTTAGAAGAATTCCGAAGAAAAGTTCCTGAGAAGGTAAAGTTCCGTAGGGCAAGGCAACTGGTTCTGTCTGAGGAGGAGGTGTCATCGCCAGGAAGCTGCTTGAAGGAGTCACTGTGAAGATTTCTACGTACGAACTTTGTCACTTTTTTCAAAGTCGAAAATCTCCAGTGGGACGAAGCTGCAGGCTGTATCTAAGGGCTCCATGAGGCTGGATACCTTTGGTGAGTGGTCCCACTGAACAAGATTGGCTGCCATGGAAAAGAACGTAGTGGGGCTACAATGGAGTCACTCTGGCGGACTATGTACCTTGAGCAAATCAACGAGAGGGTAGGTCCTTGTGTTTTGTGGTTCTCAAGCAACTTTTTAGTAGAAAAGTCCCAACTTTAAAGGATAATCAGGAGCAGCACCTTCAGCACCACCACCAAAGGTCCAGGACTGGAGGGGCACCACTTGAGGTGTCAGGACTCACTCCAGCAGAGGCCAGGTACAGGGTCTACGGTCTCTGGAGAGTTGGTCTGAGGATCCAATATGTATACCTGGTTCTAGCCTCTGAAGTGGGGTAAAGTTCCTGGCTACCCCCACATCTGATTCTGAAAAATTGTCTTCCTTCCCCTGCCCAGACTCCAAGTAGTATAGGGTGGCACAAGTTTGGCATCAACTTCCTTTGTGAGTGTGCCGGAGACAGCTCTGTGAAATGTAAGTGCTGCAGGGTGAGGTTCCGAGAATTCTGAACCCGTTTTATAAATGTCATGGTTTCGTTACGAATTTGATAGTAGCGAACCGTAACTAGTGAGTTTGGCAAGTACGAGTGATTTCGTTATGTTAGACCTACGGATTCACCATGTATTTGGAGATTTCATTCTGAACCATGGGTTCCATTTTGTGCATGGCAGCCATTTTGTGGTTGCCCTCACATAGGCCGGTGACCGTGGCCGAACGAGACTTTAGTACACATACACGTTAGCTCAAGTTTGTGCTGACTTTTGGATGAACTGAGTGAACTGACCTCGTTGCCTGAAGCTGACCTTGCTAAGCCAGTTCCCTACTTGATAACTGATCAAGATTGAGGATCAAAGCACAGGACATTGTAAAGTTTAGTATACACACACACCCCCCTTATCCTGCTCCTTATCTGTTTCTGTTTCTTCCTTTATGGCCTCTTTATGACATGGGTTGTGGTCCTTTTATTATGGGTTTGTCCGGCTTGTGTAAGAAGGAATGTTGGGCTTTCCTGTATAATTAATGGTGGGCCGGACAACTGAAAAGTGGGTTTGTCGTCATGCGAAACCTTTTGTAATAATACCTATGATTGGACAAATTGTAAATAGTGGGTGTTTTTCCGGAATATGATTTTTGGCATAAAAGAGGATGACTCGCCTTACAAATTTGAGCAGTCTCCTACGAATATATGCTGTGTTGTACTTCGTGGACTTCTGTTTCTGGTTGCAGCCAATAAACTCGATCTTTGACGTCACCGAGAAGTATCCCGTGTCTCTGCATTCCAAGACAGGTGAACCCAAAGACTTTGGACATGCCCCTGGCGCCGCTGGGTTCTAAAACCCGGTTCTTCAGTTGGCGCCCAACATGGGATGACTTCAGCGGTACCGGTCCAAGCCTGAAGATCGTGAGGAGCTTCGTGAGGAAATTCCAGAAGAGGGCCCCCACTCCATCGACCCTGGTATGTCGAACGTGGACTGAAGGTTTTTGCTGCGAGGCTTCCCGCTTTCCTGACGGCTACGAAGGACTGCTGCCCTGACTGTCGCCCTGTCTTGGACCCCCCCCCTTTATTATGATTTGTACGGCGAGGCGATAGACGGGTCTTCTGGTGGCGTGACTGACACCTTAGTTAAGTATAAGTGGGTCGCTCCCAGTCCTTTGTTTTGGGTTTCTTTGGGTCTTTGATTTGGTTCTTGCAATTACCAAAGCCGAGAGACTCGTACATTTACGAGACTATCGTTTTTGATAATCCCTTGAAGTTTGAAGCTAGATTAGTGAGCAAAGATGCCTGGTCTTAGCAAAATTAGGAAGATATTCTGTTGTGGTTGTAACAAGGATTCCCGATTGGAGGACTTGTGTCCGATACCTCCGGTTGGAACTCCGACTTATGAGCTCTATTTTAAACATGGCGTGGGCCCTATTATGTTTAATGAAGTATGGGTCCGCTACACTAGGAAAGATGGTGTCTTACGATGGCCCCAACATGGTAGTTTCGATACTGAGATTTTAAATAATTTGGAAGCTGTATTATTCAGGAAGAAAGCCCGGCCGGCAATATTTGACTCTTTCCGCCTTTGGCGTAAGGAAGCCAAACAACGAGAAATTAAACAAGCTAAAAGAGATAAGAGAGAAAAGGGTGGATCGGTAATGCAAGTGGCTAGGCAGTTTAAAGAAAATGAAGAAGATCAAGCGATTGAGGAGTTGCATAGGTAACATAATATGGCTATCGATAAATGTTATCCAGCTTTGCCATCTCTTCTACAAAGTGCAACGAAGGACCCTGAAAAGGATCCTTTGATGTCACATTTGTTGAGATTACCACCCCCTTATGTGCAGAGTGCTACGGCACCTCCGCAACCTCCAGCCGTTCAACCTCCTGTTGTTGCTCAGCCGCCAGCTCCTCCTCAGCTGGTTCCTCCTCCTACTGCGCAGCCTCCTCTGGGGCCCCCGTCTTTGCTATCAGTTCTGCCTCAAACTTTCTTTGTTTTACTCTCCTGTACTTTCGACTTCTCTTGCTACTACTCCTACGTTTCTGTCACCTCAAAATACTTTGTCTCCTGTCCTTATGACAGCTTCTCCTTCTGTTCGACAAAGAATGACTGATACTGTTACCGGTCTTTTATCTCCTTTCTTTGGGTCATTGAGTATGACCCCTGTTTCTGCACGTAAACAATTACGTAGCCAGCTTCCTGGTCCCGAAGAACGGGCAGTGTTAGATCCTTTGGCTCGTAGATGGGTTTCGAATGTCTTGAGATATGATCTAGAGTCAATTATGGATGTCTTTCAGCAGTGGGAAGCACCGAAGCAAAGGTACGTTTTTGACGTTATGTGTACTTTCCTCCGTGAGGAATGGGAAGATAATGAGTCGGGTCAGATCCCATTGGAGTTACTTAATATACAGTCTGAGTTTGCGAAAGGGACGATAGTGGGTCCCGGTGTTGAGAAAGCAGTTGTGACGATACTTGCGTTTAGGAGCGAGTTTCCTTCTCAACCACTGTTTGAGCCTGATCTTTATGTTAGGAAAAAAGTGAGCCAGTATCCGATGAGAGAAGTTCCCCCAGTATGGCGTGATGCGGTTGCTGCTGGTGCGATTAATAATCCCCCAGCTGTACCAGCACATTTCCAAAGAGTGTGGGTACATGTTCCGTGGAAGAGAGTTGAGGTTTTGGCTCTTAAACAGTCTTTACCCGATCCCCGTAAGAATCCGGCTGGATATTACAAGGAGTTGTCCCAGACAGTTGACGCATGCATCATGAATTTAGCTGATATAGACATGTGGTTGGGTAACGTGGTTCCTCAACCTTTGTGGGCAAAGATTCGTCATGAGGATCATGCGCAAGAGTTAGGTGATACATGGGTGAATATTGTTGCTGCGGATGGTAGACAGGTTGGTGGAGCTAAGCCTGAGCCTTTAGTTGCAGATTTACCTGGCAGGATTATCAATCTTATGAAGACGATGATGCCAGCTTTACGAGTGAATTGGGATAAGTTAGCCGCATGCAAGCAGAAGAAAGATGAAAGTGTGTCTGATTTCTTCACTAGGTTTGAGGAGACATTCATAGATCATAGTGGTCAGGATATGAGTACGGAAGGTGGTCAGAGGTTGTTTGTGGACAAGTTTGTCTTTAATTTACAACCCGTGCTTTGTAACAAGTTGAAAGATTCTGAGAGTTCATGGGCTGTTTCTTTGTCGGCCCAGATATTGGCGACTGCACAGTACTATGAGAATAGGGATAAGGATGAGAAGGATAGAGTAGAGAAAAAGACTAAAGATTTAAAGACAAAGGTTCTGTTGCAGCAGGCGTATCCGCCTCGCCCGACTCAGCAAGAGTCACAGCAACGTTTGCAGTTTCAGCAACAGCCACAGTTTCAGAGAATATCACAGAAGCCTGAGTATTTTCTCCCGAGGCCACCGTTAGGTCCGAATCAGTGTGCGTATTGTAGGGAGGAAGGTCATTTCAAGAGTGATTGTCCTGTTTTACGACAACGTGCGAGTGATATGTCGGGTCCGAGAGGTCGTGGTGGTTTCCAGTAAGTATAGAGGGGTAGAGGGCGTGGTGCGTTTCCTCAGAACGAGCGTTCCTTTTCCCCACAGAATTCTATGAATTATTTTGATCAGCAAAATGTTCCGACTGGCAGATCTGCTCAATATTATGCTGATGATTATTATGTTGAGAGTGAGAGCACTGGTTATAATGATTGTTAGGACAGCCGAGGACAAAGGGAGGGAGTAGTGTCAGTTCCAGTAGACCAGAGTGGACCTTATGTTGCAGTAGTTACATCGGGTGTGGTAGAGCCTTTTCTTTTGGATACTGGTGCAGCGAAGAGTTCTATCATGCGCTCTAAACTCCCTGGCGCACCCTTATCTGGCTTAACAAATGTTTTGATAGGATTCTCTGGCGCCCCAGTTCGTAATCCAGTTTCTAGTCCCTTGTCTCTTTCAATCGGGCCTTGTGAATTGGAAGCACCTCTTATTTTAATGACAGGTTGTGGTGAGAATTTGTTGGGTTTGGATTTGTTGAAGAGATTGCATGCGACATTGCATTGTTCTCCTTCGGGAGTGCAGCTTACAATGGGTAAGAAAGTGATCTCTCCGATGTATTTGTTTAAAGATCGGCTTCCACTGGAATTGCGTTCTCTCCCTGATACTCTTTGGGCTACTGGTCCTAAAGACGTGGGCTTTTTGGAGATTCCACCTTATGTTGTGACGCTTAAAGCGAATGTTAAATTGCCACGTATTCCCCAATATAGGATTTCTAGCGATGGTGAAAGAGCGCTTTTAGCGATCATCTATGATCTGATTGAGAAAGTTGTGATTGAAGAAACGAGAGGTAATGTGTGTAACAGTCCTGTTTTGGCTGTCCTGAAGCGTACTGAATCTTCTCAGCCGCCTGTGTATAGGTTTGTGATCGACCTTCGAGAGGTTAATAAGATTGTTGTGCCACAGTTTCCTGTTGTTCCGGACATTACTGCTTTGCTAACTATGATCCCTGCTTCAGCTGCCTGGTTTTCGGTTATAGATCTGAAGAATGCTTTCTTCAGTATCCCAATTGCCGAGGAGAGTAGAGATATTTTTGGCTTCTCTTTAGGAGGCCGAAGCTTCCGGTTTAAGCCCGCTCCTCAAGGTTATTGTGAAAGTCCCTCCATCTATAGTCAGGCTTTGAAAACACAGCTTGATATGATTGTCTTGCCTGCTGGTGTTGCTCTTATCCAGTATGTGGACGACCTGTTAGTTGCTGCTGATGATGAGGAAACTTGTAAATAAGCTAATTTTTCTTTGTTGCGACATTTGTCTGACCTTCATCATAAAGTGTCACCTTCGAAGTTGCAGTATTGTCAACAAGAAGTGACCTACTTAGGTCATCTCTTGTCGAAGGAGGGAAGAAGGTTGACCCCAGAACGAATTCAAACGATTGCGCAAATGACTGTGCCAACCACACAGAGAGAAGTGCGTGCTTTCTTGGGTATCAGCTCGTACTGTAGACAGTGGATTCTGAATTTTTCTTTACTTGCGAAACCTCTGTTGGCACTTACTCTTAAGTATACTCCGAATCCTCTTCCTTGGTCTGACGAATGTCAGAAAAGTTTTTCTGAATTACGTGATGCATTGTGTTCTGCTCCGGTGTTTGGTACTCCCGACTACAGTAAGCCTTTTACACTCTATGTTCACGAGTGAGAGGGTTGTGCATTGTCAGTTTTGACGCAACAGTTTGGTGACAAGCAGCGTCCATGTGCGTATTTTTCGTTGACTTTCGATCCGGTAGCCAGAGCGTTGCCGAGTTGTTTGAGAGCTGCAGCGGCTGTTTCTATTCAACAGTCTGCTGGTTTGGTGATGGATAATACGTTGGTTGTGATGGTTCCACATGCAGTGGATACTTTATTGAATAGAACGAAGACTCAGCATTTGACTAGTGCGCGGTTGTCAGGTTATGAGTTGACGCTTTTGGCGAGTCATGTGCACATAAAGCGATGCAACACGTTGAATCCAGCTACGTTGTTGCCGATTTCTGTAGAGACAGATGTTCAAGAGCAGCATGATTGCTTTCTCAGGACAGAGGAAGAAACGAAGGGTAGAATTGATCTGAAAGATACTCCTTTTTTGAATTCTGATGGGACCTTATGGGTAGATGGTTCATGCTTTAAGCTTCCGAATAGCGATACGACTGCAGCGTATGCGGTTACGACTTTGCACACGATTGTTGAAGCTTCACGTATTCCACAGAATTCAGCTCAAGCAGCAGAGTTGATTGCACTGACGAGAGCATGTGTGTTGTCGAAAGGAAAGAGAGTGACTGTGAATACCGATAGTCAATATGCGTTTGGTGTTGCCCATAGTTCTGGGCGTTTGTGGAAGCAACGTGGATTCCTTACTTCCCATGGTACGAAGATTCAGCATGGACAGTTGGTGAATGAACTTCTTGAGTCACTTACGTTGCCGAAGCAAGTTGCGATTGTGAAATGCAGTGCACATAAGCAGGTTACAGATGACGTTGGTCGTGGTAATGCGTTTGCAGATGAAGTAGCAAGAGAAACAGCGAAAGATGTGACGAACCGAATGTATGTTTCAGGTCCAGCGTGATGGGTTCCGTATAGAGGAATGTGTGAAGACACAATAGAGAGTGTGAAATCGATTCAGGCTGAAGCTACTGAGAAAGAATTGAGTGTGTGGAGAGAGAGTACGGGAATGTTGGATTCGACTGGTTGTTGGATTGAGTTGTCAGAACACCAGCGATGGTTGTTGCCTGATGCGTATGTGCTTGCAGTGGTTACGATGGCACATGGAATGGCTCACATCAGTGCGAAAGGGATTTGTAAGTTGTTGGCTCCAGTGTGGGAGAATGGTGGAATTCCTAAGTGTGCGGAGAATCTGGTCAAGAATTGCATGGTTTGTCTGATGCATAATCCTGGCAAGGGAACCCCAACTCCAGCTGGTCACTTCGCGCCTCCGACGTATCCGTTCGAGGTGCTGCAATTGGATTTTATCCACATGGAGAGATGTAACAATCTGAAATACGTCCTTGTGGTTGTCTGTGCCTTTTCAAGATGGGTAGAGGCTTACCCCTTAAAAGATAACACTGCCTTATCCACAGCTAAAGTCCTGCTCAAGGAATTCTTCCCTAGGTTTGGTTTGCCAAGGATGGTGTGGAGTGATAACGGAAGTGAGTTTGTGGGCCAGATCATGAAAAGAGTGTGGGAGGGTTTGGGCATAAGGCAGAAATTCCATGCTGCGAATCACCCCCAATCAGCTGGTTTAGTCGAGTGCTATAATGGCACCCTGAAGCTTAAGTTAGCCAAGATTCAGGCGAGTTCTGGTCTCCAATGGCTCGATGCGTTGCCGTTGGCACTTTTGTCAACTATAACTACAGTGCATTCCTGAATAGGACTTAGTCCATACAAAATTGTGTTTGGTCGCCCGGCAAATGTGTGGGAAGTGCCGAGACCAACGAAGTTTAGCGACATCGAATATCCTGTGTTGGTTGATTACTTGTATGACCTGACGGCTGAATTGCGTGTCTTACATCAACAGGTTCATGATAACCTCCCACAAGCATCTGAAGTTCCATGTCACACCATTAATCCTGGAGATTTGGTACTAGTGCACAACTTCCAGCGGGCCAAGAACGTTCAGCCCTGTTGGGCCGGCCCATACCAAGTACTTTTATAGACACGAACCGCAGTGAGAGTCCACGGCAAGAAAAATTGGATCCACGGCATACATTGTAAGAGGGTACCTTTACCTCTGCCGTACGACCAGTGGATCCGTGAGGGAATTGGTGATTCAGAGAGAGAAAGACTGCCGAAATGTATGCAGTTTAGTGACGCACATTTGGTATGGACAAAGTCTGAGCGAGAGGACGACGACATCTTGCAAGCAGCTGTGCCTCCGCCTTTAAGGTTGGACACCACTGAGCCTGAATTGTTGTTCTGAGATCAGACGGTGCCTGGTAAAGGCCGCTATAATTTGCGACCAAGAAACAATGGACTAATAAAAAAATAATTCCTTTTTGTTTTTGAAAACAGCACTCTCTCATCCAAGAAACTGTTTTGTTCTATTTTTCTTTTTCGAACCGCCATCCGGGTTCAGCTGTAGGGTTGTGGTATCAAGACTTGGAGTAGCAAACCGTGTAGACGCAAGGTCGACGGTTCTGGTTTGTTCTAGGACGTTCCCTGGACTTACAGACGCATACCTGAGCGAAGAAAACGAAATGCTGCGAACAACACGGTTAGAGGATGGAGTTTTTTGAGATTGAGAGAGTTGATGCAGAAATTAACTTGTGTAAATTGATTCATAGCAAATGTTTTTTAATAACGTGTCTTTTAGTATTTTTTAGTATGACGTTGTCTTTGGTGGGTTGGATTGTTTTTGCTACCAAATTGACATCTGTACCCACCTCCCAAACTATGTCTTTTTCCATTACTACTTCTTTGCATTCTTTCCATACTTTACCTGAACATGAACTGATTTATTTATTTATTTATTAATTTTTTAATATTTTTATTGCGAAACCATAGAAGGCACAGGTTCTCATGGCTTTTCCGGCCAATCAAAGGCAAGATTATCTACATACAATTTTCAGGACAATACACAGCCATATAGGCCCACATCCTGGAGGCTGGGCGGCGTAGAATTAGAGCATGTGTCAAGTAAACTTAGCCGTGTACTACAGATACGTATATATCATTGTATTCGCTGATTTTTACAAAATTATCCCCTCCCCATGTCCTTCATGTAATCCCACTCCTATCCCTCTGGATAGCCACTTTTTCTATTTTTTGTAATAAAACACTGTTTTAACATAGAACAAGAAACAACCCCACCGTGCGTGGCATCATTAATAAAGTACTTAAAGAATCAGGCTATCCATGTGAGGCCCAAGAAGGTGCAGCCATTATATCTAGGAGAAGACCTTTAGGGATCACAGCAAATCACAGTTATACATAATAAGGAACATTAGTGTGCGTCTAGTGGGGCACTACACCGGACCCGGGCCCTCCAACCCGACTCCCTCCCCGTCACTCTCGGACTCAGACCCGTCAGGGGTGAACAATTCGGCGCTGGTGGCATCTGAATCATCATCCGTCAGCCCCTCCATACACATCAACCTCCAGGCAAGCAGGTCATCCTGTAGTTTCCCATCCCGGCGAGTGCGCTGCATATGCGTCTCCTCAGCTAGGGACCATTCTCTAGCATCTCTCAGCCAGAGGAATATCTCGGGAGCCCTCTGACCCATCCAAGTTATAGCTATGCGCCGCCTTGCCAAGACTAGTAATAATTGTAAAACTTATAGGAGAGATTCCTCTTTTTAGGTTTAGGCTCCAGGGCCAAAAGACAATGGAGCGGATCCAGCGCAATCCAGAGTTTTGTAGCACAACCAATATGGTCCACCACCTCCCTCCAAAAGGTACTGACCTGAGGACACTCTCATGCTAGATGGAAAAATCCCGCTGTCTGCGCTCCACACCTAGGGCAGCTGTGTCTCCTATCCGCAGAAATGCGATTCAGGGAGACCGGGGTCATATAGGTGCGGTGGACAAAGTTAAAATGTATCAGCTTGAAACGGGCATTACACAAGACTTTTCGGGTCAGAAGCCCAATTCGTTTACGCTGTCCCGGCTCCAAAGCCACCCCCAAGTCTGCCTCCCAGGCTGCCCAGGACGGCGTGGTCGGTGGGGTGGAATCCCGACGCATGGCCGAGTACAGCAGGGAAATCAGCCTTCTACCTCTACCACACGATAAAATGATGTCGAGGGTGTGGGTCAGTGGAGGCGCCTCTGGAAACTGAGGCCATGTTGTTCTAACTACGTCCTGGAGCCCTCTATAGTGGAGATATTGCCCCCTACCTAATCCAAAGAACTCCGTATCCCGTTCAAAGGACACAAAAGAGTCATCCGGATAGAGGTCCGCCAAAGTCTCACATCCGCCACATCGCCACTCTCGGTAGGACATATTCTCCTCCATCCAGAGCACTGGGGCTAAGATCCACACCGGCAGCTCCCTATGGAAGGGGGTCCTTCTTAATATCTTCTCGACGAACCGCTGCCAAATTCCCACTGTGTGTCGTACCACATAGGGCAAAGCCTCATCTGCACCCCTTCCCTGCATCAGGGCCTCTCTTAGAACCTTCTTGTTTGCCGTGCCCATCAGTAGTTTCAGTTCCCTGTTCTCCTCATCCGCGAACCACCTTGCGGCCGGGAGGAGCTGTGCCGCATAATAATATAAGTCAAATCTTGGGGCCTCGAGGCCTCCCTCCTCCCAACATCGGGTCACCGTGCGCAGAGCGACTCTGCTACGCCCGCCCGCCCAGAGTAGAGACGTGAGGAGCGAGTCGAGTGTGCGAAACACTCGGGGAGGAAGCGGACACAGGGTATTCAGCAAAACGTACAAAATCCTGGGGAGCATCACCATCTTGGCGATCGCCAATCGTCCCATAAGGGAGAGAGGAAGCGCGTTCCAGAAAGAGACGGACTTGTGGAGAGCCCGGAGCACTTGGTCGACGTTGTAAGTCAGTAGGCACTCGTAGGTTGAGGCCACCTGTATGCCGAGATAGCGGAACGCCTCCCGCTCCCATCTGAGGCCCAAGCACGGGAGATCTGCGCTCGGGTTTGGAGCACAGCCTGCCAGTGGGAAAATCAAGGATTTACTAAGGTTAATACATAACCCAGAGGCCGCGCCAAAGCGGTCCAGAATCTGCATCAACGCGGGAAGTGATTCGCCAGGGGACGTCAAATAGAATAAAGCATCGTCAGCATAGAGAGAGATCATGTTTGTGGTATCACCTACCTTAATTCCCCATTGCTCCAACTCGGCGGGAACAGAAACCGCCAGGGGTTCTATTGCTAGAGCAATCAGGAGAGGGGAGAGAGGGCACCCTTGGAGAGTGCCCCTCCCCAGGGACCATTCCTCCGAGCGGGCCGACCCCAGCCGAACTCTAGCACGGGGTGCCCCATAGAGCACACGGATCCAATAGCAAAACACCAGTCCGAACCCCGTCCTCTGGAGCATCTCCATCAGATACCCCTAGTTTACCGTGTCAAAGGCCTTAGCCAGGTCGATTGACACAAGCAAGTGAGGACCCTCTCTCCCGCGTACCTCGTGGAGGATATGATTCAGGCGCCGCAAATACATCTCCGTATTACGGCCAGAGATAAACCCACAATGGTCCAGGTGGATCAAGTGGGTCATGTGCGGGGCTAGGCGAGTGGCCAATGGTTTAGTGAGGATCTTTGCGTCCGTATTGATCAGGGTGATAGGCCTGAATGCTGCGGGGTCGCAACCGTCCCCACCCGGTTTCAAGATCATGCAGACTTCTCCCTGGTTGATGGTGGGTAAAAGAACGCCAGACTCCAGGGCTTCATTATAAACCTGCAATAAGAGGTGGGCCAGGACTACCCCGAACGAGTGGTAAAATTCAGGTGGGAAACCGTCCCCGCCTGGGGTCTTAGCTCGTGGCAGGGTGGCCAGCGCAGCGCCGATCTCGCGCAGCGTCAACTCCGCATCAAGTTCCTTTGCCGCTTCCTCCGAAAGGGTCTGGAGGTCCAAGTCCGAAGATAGGGCCGATAGGACTCCTCCGTGACCAAGAGGTCAGCCGCATATACGGTCTGCAGGTGGGATCGGAGGACCTCAAGAATAGCAGATTCCGAGTGCACCATATCACCACCTGGGTCTCGCAGGGCAACTATCCTCTCAGGCGCAAATTCATGTTGAAGAATCCAGGCCAGTAATCGGCCAGATTTGTTGCTTTCGCGGTGAAGACGCTGTCTGTATTGGCCTAAGGTATATTTATCAAGGCGGGTGAGGATGTCATGTACCGACACTTGAACCTCCTTCTCCGCCTCCTGGTCCAAAGCGTTAGGATCTGGTCGAGTCTGGGTACGCTGAAGCACAACCTCCGCATCTCGCAGCTCTGACAGTAGCTGTTTCCGTACCCCGTATGTGAGGCCCATACAGGCTCCACTTACCACCGCCTTCAGGTCCTCCCACTTGGTGGAGTAGGGTAGATCACCGCTCCCCCAGTTCAGATCTATGTAATCCAATAGGGCAGCCGCCACATGGTCTGTACCCACCTGGTCTTGAAGAATGTCCGCCGGCATCTGCCAGGTGCGGGGACGGGCAGCTTGATCAGCCCATTGTGCCATGCATGTCACTGGGGCATGATCTGACAAGTATCGGGCCTGATGCGTAACCATCAAGGTGAGAGACGGGGCGAGATTAGCCACAAGTACGTGGTCCAATCTACTATGGGTGCCATGCGTCGGGGTATAACAGGTATATAGCTTCTGAGTGGGATGACAAGTTCACCACACATCCAGCGCCCCTAAGTTGTGCATTACTTCCTGAAGACGCGCCGTCATACGGGGCTTTGTGCCAGACCGAGGGGGATGTCAGTCTAAATCAGGGTTTAATACGCAATTGAAATCTCAAAACCAGAGGAAAGGGGCATCCAGATCCGAAACAACAAGGTCTTGAAGAAGAGAAAAAGTTCGGGTCATCGATATTCGGTGTATAGCAGTTCAGGAGTAAAAATTCCCTGTCATCTAGCCTGATCCACACCAGCAGATATCTGCCTTCAACGTCTGCTTCAACATACTGGACGGCGCAAGGGATCCCGGGCGCCACCCAAATGAGGACCCCCCTGGCATATGTGGAGAAGGAGGAGTGGAAGATCTGACCTCTCCATTTCTTAGACAGCCGCTGAGCGCCCTCTTCATCTAAATGGGTCTCCTGCAGGCATGCCACAGAGACCCCATGCCTTTTAAGGAAGGAAAGGACCTTGTGTCTCTTGGTGCAAGTACCCAAACCGCGCACATTTCAAGTTAAGAATTTAAAACCCATGGCCGGTGATTGCGCCCAGCTGGGCCATAGCATACATACATTGCGACCTGCCACCTCCGGGCCCCTGCTCCAGTCAGACCGGAAGGACCAGCCCACCCAGTGAGCCACATATAAACCCGATTCATCATACATTTAATGCCAATAACATTTTCCGCACTAACCCTACCCCGCCCTCCAAAAACTCCAAAACTCAGAACCCCTTCAAAAACATAGTCCCCACCCCCACCCACGAGCAAGAGGACAGCAACAACCAAAAAACGCTACCTGCCCTTCCCCTGCCAGTGCCAGGACGTACACAGCCACCCCATTCAACCCACTCAACACAAATTCACACACAACCAACCAGACCCACCCACCCTCCCCCCAGCTCCCTGAGGGACCCATTCCAGGACAGTCCCCGGGCATGTCTACTGAATACAGTTTCTAGTCTGGCCGGTGATCCGCCCGGAAAATGTGGACCCCGCACCCCCGTACCTCCGTCCAGCGCAATGCAAGTCCTCCGCTTCAGCCAGCCATCCAAGGCCCCCAGTACCAGTTAGGGATAACAGTGGACCAATAAAAATCCAACAGGAGGCCCCCCAACTCGGAGGACAACAAACCATTAACAAAACAGTACGTCAAGTCAGAGCCTACTCCAGCCGTGGTTCAGAAAGGCCAGTTTCCGGGATCACTGGAGCCGTAGAGTCCGTATCCGGCAAAGTTTCCTGCAAGATATCTGGGACCAAAACCTCACCAGGGGTCGACGCCCCAGGGGACTCCGGGGCCTCCCCCGTCGACGATGTTCTCATGTGGAGTGCCCCATCCGCTCCCACAGTAACTCGGGGCTCGGCAGAACCCCGGGATCCAGACCGGCGCCTCCCTCTGCCTTGACGCCGCCACTGGGGTCGGGTCCCCCAGGTCTTACGGGGGCCGCCGCGCTCACCAGGGGTTAGGTCGTCTCCCCTTATCTCGAGCCACTCCCACACCTCCGCCGGGGACTCGAAGAAGTGAGCACAGCCCTGCGAGAGCACCTTGAGTTTGGCCGGGCATAGAAGCATGTATTGGAGTTTCATTTCCCAGAGTTTTTGCTTAACTCCTAAGTAGGACTTCCGCTGCTCCTGCACTTGTTGGGTATAGTCAGGATAGATGGAAACTCGGCTGTTCTCGATTGTGAGGGACTCCGTTTCCCTTGCAGCCTTCAGGATACAATCACGATCTTTATAGTTCAGGATCTTTGCGATTATTGCTCTCGTGGGCTCGCCCGGGTGCGGATGGGGGACAAGGGCCCTATGCGCCCGCTCAATGACAAACACACTGGACAGTCTGGTCGGGCACAGCTGAGTGCGGATCCAGGTCTCCAGGAAGCGCTCAGCATTTCCCGCCTCCAAGCGTTCCGGTACTACCAGGACCCTGATGTTACTTCGACGGGCCCTACCTTCCGCGTCCTCAGCTCTTATCTCCAGCGCACGTGTAGTGGACGTAAGGTGTGTGACCGACTTTTGCAAGGATAATTGGGTGATATTACCCTCCGCGTCTGAAACTTTGTCCGCCACCTTACGGAGATCCGTTCGGAGTAGATTAACATCTATAGATACAGTCTCTATCTGCCTCTCCAAGGCAGAATGGGATCCCTGAATAGCCTTCAAGATCTCTGCTCGGGACGGCTCTGCTGGACCCTCCCCACCGTTCTCCGGACCCGTCTGCCGTGTAATCCTCTGTGAGGGCAGACGTGGAGTAGTATATTGCACTATGGAGTTGGGTTGGGACGACTTCGAGGACCTATCCTTGCGGGTCGCCATCGGGAGGGGTAGATTGTGCCCCTTCCCAATATGTTCCAGAGGGTTCCCCCCAGGCACCACTGGCTAGGTATGGAGCGCAAGGGCGGTCCAAAGACAGGAATAGCAGGTGAAATGGCCGCGCACTAGGCACCTTCAAGCAACTGCGATTCGGGAGGCGTCCAACCCAAGCAGGGGACCAGTTGGAGCAAGCAAAGGCGGAGAGGCAGTCCCCTTTCCTCGGTGTAGATGTACGTGTAGAGGCAGGAGTCCGGTATCCCCAGCGGTGACGAATGAATGGGCGGCCAGCGGTCCACAGTGCATCCACCGGGTTAGGCGGTGGGATCTCGGGTGATGCGGTCGATGCAGGCAAGCAAGCTCCCCCGCCAACCAGGGCGCCCGGAGCGGCGCCCCCCACCTCCAAGAGGCAGTAGCACGACCCCCAAGGTTCCAAGGGCGCCCCTCCAGAGAAGCGCACGACGACAGCGCAATGCGGGCCAGGGGTCTTCCAGGCTGTATGCTGCTACGGCGCGGGGAAGAAAGCACCTCGGCACCCGGACAAGATGGCGGGCGAGTGGGGGAGGGGCGCCAATCCACTCGTGTCCCCTGAAGCGCAGCACCACGGACTGCCGCAGGTCCCACAGTCACAGCGCCCCCCCCCCCCCGCGGAAGGTCCACCACAGTTAATCGTCCGGGGGAAGGACGGCCGCCGCGACCTCTTCACACGGAGGCAAGTCGGACCTACTAGGCCGCCCAGCAACTCGCAGTCTCAGATAGGCTTCATGCGCCTACCGCCTCCGACGAGGGCAGAGGTGTCCTCCGAATTGCAGCACCGCTGCCCGTTTTGGCCCTTCGTGAGCCCCCCAGGGTCCCAGGGATTAGCCAGGCACTCACCAGGGGCAACGCTCCCCGAGCGGAGGATCCGCTTCAGCAATTCATCAGGGGAGGGGCGTGCGCCGCGATCTCCCTTCGGGGGTCGGCGCAGATTGCCGAGGCCTCACGATAGCCACCAGCCGCTCTTTGATGTCCGCCAGCCGTAGCCCCCGGCAAGAGGAGGCCCGTCGAGGACGTGCCCAGCCCCGGATCAATGGAATGCCTCGTCCGGACGGGCCACCTGCACTGCTACACTCCGCTGTAGGCCCAGACCATGGCCTCGCGTAGCTCGGCCCGGAGCCCTCAGTTCGCCGACAGGATCTCCGGCGTTGTTTGCGCTGGTTCGATAAGTCACCCCTCCGATATAGGGGTCTTGTACGTCTTAGGGAAGCTTCAGGCACATCTTCTCTCGAATAGACAGCCCGGGCAGGATCTTTACGCAGGATAATCGGGTCTTCGGGACGGAGCTGGTGGAGCTCACGTCCTGTCGGCCATGGTGCTTGGCCACGCCCCCTGAACATGAACTGATTAGGAGGTCAGAGTTTATTAATAATTCTTTTGTACAGCTTCTGCATCAACACCAGTTGGTAGTGAACACCACTAATTGTTGGGTGTGTGGTCTTATGCCACATACTACGGATAGAGGTATTCCCCATTTGGTTCTGCCATTTAGTTACAATGGGTCTGTATGGGCATATCAGACAATGTTTATTTATGCCAACTAAGTCTATCCCCTGCGTTCGATGAAAGATAACTCGAGTAATAGTACCTTAGTGAAGGGAATAACGGATATGATCAGAGATATCGATACATATGAGACTATTCCTAAGGATGAGGCGTTTGCTTATATCGGATGGAACGTGACTGGATATAGTGTTAGTCTGAGTGAAAAGCAGAGACGGAAAAGGTCACCTCCGATTTGGATCGTACCCCATCGTGGTCATTTTTGTCTGCAAGGTAATGGCAAGAATCCGAGAGCTCAGTTAGGGAAGAGTGTTTGTACTCAGATGTATGTTTTTGCGTCCCAGACTTCCCCACCGTTTTTAGCAGCTAAGGGAACGTATTTTGTTTGCTATGACAGAGCATACACATGGTTGCCTCCTGATTTTTCGGGAACTTGTTATGTTGCATATTTGTTACCTCCTACGTATACTGCTGCTGCAGATTACCACAGAACGAGAGTTGTCAGGGGTGTCTTCGATCAGGAAGATACCACGGGACAAGAAGTGGGAGACTTTCTCAAGGGTTTCCTACCATTTTGGGGACCTATGGCTAATAGTAGAAACATACGGCAATTGACGAGAGTGGTTGAGCCCACCATAAATGAAACTGCTGGTGCCCTTAGTAATTTGACTGCTGAGCTTCAAGCGGATCGCCTTATGACATTACAGAATCGTATGGTTTTAGATGTCATACTTGCAGATCGAGGTGGGGTATGTAAATTGATCCAATCGAGTTGCTGCGTTTTCATACCAGATAATGCTCCTACAGTATACCAGGCCATTTCCAAGCTACATAAGATCTCTGAGTCTATACATGTCGACGAAGGAGGTTGGTCGTTAACTGGATGGTTTTGGGGACTGTTATCCACTTGGGGATGGAAGATTCTGATGATCATCGGGATAGCTTTAGCGATTCTTTTCTCGTGTTGTCTCTGTGTACCGTGTGGTCCTGCCATATGTGGCCGTTGTGCTACTATGTGTGTAAGGAGACCTGTCTTGAGAGAAGTACTGAATAATAGGATGATGCTCCAGCAGCATCTTGACGATCTGATGAATATTGACATTGATTCAGGCGCAGACTGAGTGATTGCCTATGTAAGGGCGAAAGGAGGGTCTGAGGTTCCGTGAATTCTGAACCCGTTTTATAAATGTCATGGTTTCGTTATGAATTTGATAGTAGCGAACCGTAACTAGTGAGTTCGGCAAGTACGAGTGATTTTGTCATGTTAAACCGACGGATTCACCATGTATTTGGAGATTTCGTTCCGAACCATGGGTTCCATTTTGTGCATGGCAGCCATTTTGTGGTTGCCCTCACATAGGCCGATGACCGCGGCCGAACGAGTCTTTAGTACACGTACACGTTAGTTTGAGTTTGTGCTGACTTTTGGATGAACCGAGTGAACTGACCTCGTTGCCTGAAGCTGACCTTGCTAAGCCAGTTCCCTACTTGATAACTGATCAAGATTGAGGATCAAAGCACAGGACATTGTAAAGTTTAGTATACACACACACACCCCTTATCCTGCTCCTTATCTGTTTCTGTTTCTTCCTTTATGGCCTCTTTATTACATGGGTTGTGGCCCTTTTAATATGGGTTTGTCCGGCTTGTGTAAGAAGGAATGTTGGGCTTTCCTGTATAATTAATGGTGGGCCGGACAACTGAAAAGTGGGTTTGTCGTCATGCGATACCTTTTGTAATAATACCTATGATTGGACAAATTGTAAATAGTGGGTGTCTGTCCAGAATATGATTTTTGGCATAAAAGAGGATGACTCGCCTTAAAAATTTGAGCAGTCTCCTACGAATATACGCTGTGTTGTACTTCGTGGACTTCTGTTTCTGGTTGCAGCCAATAAACTCGATCTTTGACGCCACCGAGAAGTATCCCGTGTCTCTGTATTCTAAGACAGGTGAACCCGAAGACTTTGGGCGTGCCCCTGGCGCCGCTGGGTTCTAAAACCCGGTTCTTCAAGGGCACAACTTTGCCCGCCTATCCTGGCAGGATGGCCCATCTTGTCACCTTCTAGTCCCCATTTTTCTCACTGCCTGAAGGGAATGGAAAAAGGTCAACTGTCAAGCTATTTACATTCATGTGACCCAGGACAAAGGCTGCAGGCACTAAATGTTTAGGACAAGAAAATGCTAACTTTCTAAAAGTGGCATTTTCTGAATTATGAGATAAAAGTTTACGTTACCATTAAAGAGGATTTTTAAATGACAATTCATTTGAGGCCAAACATGACATTCTGACCTGTTCCTAATCAAAGGTGTGCACATATTAAATATAATAAGATAGCCCAATGTTATAATATGGGAGAGGGAGGCCATTTAGTATTGAAAAATGAATTTAGGAGTTTTTCACTTTGAGGACATGTAAAGCGTAAAAGCACATGTCCTACTTTTTAAGTACAATACACCCTATCCCTGTGGGCTGCCTAGGGCCTGAAGATTTAAAAGGCTCAAAATGAAGTCCCTTTTTTCTTGTGCCTAGACCGCAGATTCAGTTACTGTTTCAGCAGCCAGCAGAAAATGTTTTGCCATGTCTCCTCGTTCCGCTGTCCCAGAAACAATCGTTGGACTTAGTGGATGTCACTGTGATGAAGACCGCTGGCACCATTGTCATTCTAGGCAAATACGCCAGGTCTCTGGGAATCTCTCCAACACTTCACCATTAAGTGATCCTGTGAAGATAGAGAATACTTCTGGCAATTCCTCTACAAAGGAATGGTAGGTTCAAACCAAGTGGTTAACACTGCTGCTGAGCAGCAAAATGGCCGCTCGCTGAGAGGGCCCTGCCGGCTGATGCATAATCCGACTAACATCCTGCCCTAAAGTGGACCTGAGTCGCCAGCTGCTTGGGCCATACAACTGTCCCTCGAGCACTGCATCAGATTAAGCCCTACATCCTGCCTGCCGGATCCCGGGAAGACACGATCTGGAGAATGTGCTGTGCCGGCCTGCCATGAGGGAGAGGCACAGCGGCCTGGGCAGGGTCACACAGTGAAAGCTGAGCAGCACAGCTGTCCCGGGGATCGAGCGGCGCCGACTTCTTACACCCTGCTCGTAGTGGGGGGTCCTCACGTTCCGGTTGGAGTCTTTGGGTGTTGCAGTAGTTCCCTCCCCGTAGTCTGGTTGTGGATGCTGCGGCGGTCTCTAACCCTGGGTGTTGGGCGGACTGGACTGTGCCATCACCTACCTGATTCTGTGGGCGCCTGAGTAGCAGCTGGCCAGATCTAAGAAGCTGTGTGCTTTGACAGACGTAATGTGGAGTGTTGACAATTAACTTGAGGAGGCACTGGCGGCAGGATCGTTGGCCGCATCTCCACGCCGCTGTTGGTTGATTGCCGATCTTTGAGCCTGCTGGGCGAGGCACAGCTGGGACCTGTGGCGGCGAGCCTGCTCCGGGACCCTGTATTGACTGTGGAGCTGAACGTGCACACTCGGCTGATGCAGCGCCTAGGGTGGAGCGGTGAAATGGCCTGTAGGATCAGCTGCATGCGATTGAGGACTGGCGCCTGGTCTGCTGCCCATGCATGCTACTGAGTGTGGGATGGGTCCACTGGGAGACCTCGCCAGAGGTGGCGTGGCTTGCCCCACATGCGGAGCTGAGAGTGACGTGAATGCCGCCTCGCTGGGAGCTGTGAGACAGGCCGCGTAAGCATTCCGGCTAAAGAGACATGGCTCGCCAAAACAGCAAAGCAGAATGAGAAAACGGTGCCGGACTGGCCATAGCGGGCACCGGGCAATCCCCCGGTGCGCGGCACAGGTGGGGGCCGTTTTTGTGCCCCTGGGGGCCGTTTTTGTTACAGGGCCGTTTTTGCTGCAAAATCGCCCCTGTAACAAAATCGGCAGAAAACCGCCCTGGCAAAGAGCTCGGTGGCACCTCCACCCCCCCCTTCTACCACCACCGAGTGGGGTGTGGGGGCCGGTCGAGCACTTTGCAGGGCCTGTTGTGGTTCCCAGTTCGGCCCTGAATGAGATATGGATTGCCCTCGCGCCTGCTGAAAGCTGCGAGATAGGCCGCACAAGCAGTCCGGCTGGAGGAAGGTAGCTCGCACTGCGGATGGTGCTGATTGGTGCTGGGGTGCATCCCGCTCCTGCCGAACACTGAGCCTGGCTGCTTGGGGTGTCCGGCCGAGGGGACGCGGCCTCACGTTTTGTAACTCCGACATTGGGTGTGAGGCCTGGCGGGTGGCCAGGCCTGAGGAGTGCGGCGTGAATCTCTACCTTCACACGTTGCTGGTCATGGTTGGTCTGCTGCCTCACCCGTTTGCGAGGTGCTGTGTTGTTGTATTGCTGATCCCGGGCATTGATCTTGGCACTGGCCCGTAACCTGCTCTACCGTGCTTGTGAACGCACGGGCCCAGCTGAGGTTGCACTTCTGCACAAGGCCCCCGCATACACCACTAGGCTACTGCCCGGATTGACACCTCACCCTATTGTTTGCCCTATTTTCTAACCTCCTGGAACGGTTCCGCAGTGCCCCTAGGCTCCTGGCTGGACAGACAGGGGTGCCTCCTGCTGCTAGCCACATAGTCTTGTGGATACAGGCCTCTGCACCTGCATGAATATGGTAAAAACGGACACTAAGCAATTTATGCTCCCATTCGTAAATAAGAGGCTCCTGTGGCATAACGATTTACAGCAAGATCCAGATGCTGCAAACAGGGAGGGGATGGCTGAGAAGGGCGAAAATCTCGTTCCAATCCAGTTTAAAAATAATAGATAACAAAATCGACAAGCTCACTGACCGTCTGGACCAGGTGAAACAACAGGTGGATATTCACGAGATCAGATTAGACAAACTGGAGAACTGCGCTACTGATGCCAGCAAATTCCAGACCGACACCAGAGAGAAGCTATTGAACATGGAAAGAGTACTAGAGGTCATCAGAGCCAAAAATGAGGACTCAGAAGCCTGGTCCCGCCGCAATAATATACGCATTACTGGAATTCTGGAGACGACGGCGATTGACAAGGTGGAGGACTTCTTGAAGACACTGCTTCGGGACCTGTTTGGCTCTGCTCTTTCTTCAATGTTCATTGTGGAACGAGCCCATAGAACATTAGGTCCTCGCCCTCCGGTGGGCGGCACGCCAAGGTTCATACTTGCGAAACTGCTCAACTACTGCGACTGCCATGGGATACTTCGTGCGGCCAGGAAGCTTGGTCAAATCGCATACCAGGATAATCAAATCTCCATTTTCTCAGACTTCACACCAGGGGACCAGGCAGCTCAAAGAGAATTTGTACCAGCTAAACGCATCCTTCGTCAATCCGGGATCCCATACGCTTTACTGTACCCAGCCAAGCTAAAGGTCACACAGGACGGTAACCAACATCATTTTACAGATGCCAAATCCGCCTTAAAATTTGCTAATCAGGTCGCGGGTAGCAGGAGAGTGCCGGCTGCTGCGGGATGTGCGGAGGCTGTTCTGAGTGACAACGACTGACTACGGGCATGCTGTGGAATTGGAATTGAGCAAACACAAGGAGATGATGGACGGAGCGCTGAAACTTTTCAGACACTCACCCCCAGTCACAGATCTGGGTTGAATCCATCATCATTCATTAGCTCACTTCGCCACCTCAGTTCAGACCCAGCTATATGCAAATCAGTCTTGCAATCTGTGCCTTAAGGGAAAAGTCCAGGCCAAACTGCCAAGCCAGGTCTTCCCTGAACTGGAAACAAGCATCCTGGGACCGGTTTCTGGGTAACACTGTTCATCAGCCAGGCTAGCTTGAAATCAGTGGCAAAGTGAGCAAGGGACCAACGTCTGGGCATACCCTGCCAACTTAGGGCGAACAAAGCAAACATGAGGAGATGATGGACGGAGCGCTGAAACTTTTCAGACACTCACCCCCAGTTATAGATCTGGGTTGAATCCATCATTATTCTTTAGCTCACTTCGCCACCTCAGTTCAGACCCAGCTATATGCACATCAGTCTTGACCCTGTGCCTCTGAGAACAGTCCAACCCAAACTGCCAAGCCAGGTCTTCCCTGAACCGGAAACAAGCATCCTGGGACCCGTTTCTGGGTAACACCCTTTATCAGCCAGGCTAGCTTGAATCCAGCCACTGATTCTTTCAGCACTCTACAGCCCTAATACAGATGACCCCAGTTTCTTCACTCATGTCTGGCATATTATATCCTCCCATGGGGACCCACTCTCTGATATGGGGTGGTGATTTCAACATTGCACCATCGCCTGCTCTAGACCACTTGGGGAATCGCACGCACCACCCACAGGCTACTGCTTCCCATTGTTCAATCCTGGAGGAAAATTCCTTTTTAAATGATTGGCGGCATGCACACCCTGGCGAGCACGAGAGTTCCTGTATCTCTGGCTTGTACGTTACTTGGTCCTGTATAGACTTATCACTCACTACACGAGACATTGGACCACCTCTGTGGACCGCTTGGACCATACCCTATCTGACCATACCCTGGTGCACCTGCAAATGCGATTCCCGCTTACCCTACATCGCATGCTCTCATGGCGCCTGCCCCACAACGCACTACGCGTTGCCGTCTTTCGGGAAGATATTCGAGGCACTATTATCGACTACTTGGAGCATAACATCGGCTCCGTCGAGTCGTCCTCAACCCTCTGAGAGGCCTTCAAGGTCGTGATCACGGGGAAATGCATTGCAAAGCAATTTGGGATGTTAAAATTTATTAGGGGCACCCTTGAGCGCCTAGAAAAAGACATTAAAGCCCTGGACCACCTGCATTCCCGAGACCACAGCCTGGCCACTCTAGCCTCCATCATGTCCAAGCTAACCGAGTTTCATGAAGAGGCTGACAGGGAGGTGGTGTTCCCTGGCAGAGAGGCTTGTGCTCGCCGATACGGTGAGGGCGATCGTCCTGGTAGGACCCTTGCAAATCTTCTTAGGCAGCCGCATGCATCCACTTACATCACGGCTCCCTGTGATGGGATCGCTGGTAGAACTACCTCCCCCAGGGACCTCATTGCAAGGGTTTCAGTGTTCTATTCTCAATTGTACATTGCGGGAAGGCAGCATCTAGGGAACTCCTGGCCCAATTTTTTTACTCCATCGAGCTGCTGTGGCTCAGCAACGGGCATCGGGAGTATCTGGACGAACCATTCATGCAGGAGGAGATCTCCAAGGTCATTGAGGGACTCCCGGGAGATAACGCCTGGGCCTGGATGGGTGTCCTAAATAAAACGCTATATCACAGATTAACCTTCTGGTAGTTTATTGTAGGAGAAACAATAGAGTGCAACTATAGCGTCTGCTGACCAGCTCAAACTGACCAACACAGAACACCGAGCGTGGAGTTAGAACAAACTCCATTCTGGAACACAATAAGTACATAAGGAGAAAAGGGTCAAACTAGTAATAAGCAAATACATTTACAACACATCTTCCTTCTTTACAAAAACCAAAAACAACAAATACAAGGAAAGAAACAAAACAAGAAATTAATCACAACAATAGTCATTGAGATATGCTGGTGGTTTACTGTACCTTGTAACTCTTGTATTAGCATCAAAAGAAGAATTTTGTGTGCAAGAATTATCAGTTGAAACACTAGGAACACTCGAAGAACCTGAATCAGACGCATAACCACCACCAATACAATTCCTGTCAACAGGAGAAGAAAATGAAATAGGGTATCTGAAGATGATAACATATAACCACTATTCCTCTTGTCAGAACAGAAATCAGAAGAAACTTTCAAAGCATTATCAAGAGAAAACGATGCACTCTTCTGATACAAAGCAACTCTCCTGATATTCCATTTTTCTTCATTTGAAAGTACATCATAGTGTGGAAAAACTTCATTTACCTTAAAGGGTCCCCTAAATTTAGAAAGACCTCTGATAACTCTTCCAGATTTTACTTTCACATAATCACCTTTATAAATGTTTGATGTAACATTCCCACTATATTTTTTAGAACTTGAAGGATCATCATTAAGCAATAAATCCTTCAATCAGAAAGGAGTAAATTTAGAACTTGGAACCCTACCCCTCATTAACTCAAAAGGGGATTTTGTTTTCTCAAGATGAACAGTGGTACGGTATGCAAAAACTATGTCTCTAACAAGCTCAGGAACAGATTCAGCTCTGAATTGAGCTAATTGAATTGTTCCTTTCACGAGTCTGTTGATTCTCTCACAAAGACCGTTTCCCTGTGGGTTGTAGAGAGAGGTGCGATGATGTGACACTCCAGACTCACTTAAAAACGTACGCATACTCTGAGACACCAATTGTGCACCATCGTCAGTGATAATGACACTTGGAAAACCCTCATCTTGGAAAACCAATTTCAAAATCTTGATAGTACTGTCAGTTGTAATGTCTTTTACAAATTCAACACACAACCACTTGCTGAAAACATCCACACAAACAATAGCAAACCGCTGACTCCCCGCTAATTCTTCCATTGGTCCTATGAAATCTAAGCAAATTGTGTGCCAAGGAATGTTTGGAGAATCCAACTTCCCAACAGAGGAACCAACTGCAACTTTTAATCTCTTTTCACCCTCTCTACAAACCGTGCAATCCTCAACCAATCTGACCACCTGTGAATCCATCCCAGGCCACCAAAAATTTGCTTTCAATCTCTGTTGTGTAAGAGTCTGTCCTAGATGACCTTCATGCGCTAAAGTGAATAACTTGTTCCTTAATTCAGAGGGTGGTATAACTTTATCATTACGTAAGAGAATATTGTCACCACACGTTGACAACTCATTCAGAACCTTGATAAAAGGCCGCACAGAAACATTCAAACAACTTTCTCTCCTAGACCCCTGTTTGATCATTTGAATGACCACTTTCAAAATGTGATCATTTTGCATCGCCTCAATCCATTCTTCCTCCGAGAAAGATCCTTTTTTTTTTTAAAATCTGTTTATTAGCATAGTAATTGGAGCAGGTACATACATATTCGGGCACAGCAATAATCAGAATGTCACATTTATATGTTTGCTCAGTACTTACAGGTACTTAGTATCATTGATTTTTCATTTCCGTCCGGAACCGTTGCAACTTAACAATCCCCTAATATTCCCACACCCTCCCCCACCCTCTAGAATCCCTCCCGACACTCTTCCAACATGCGTATAAGTGTGATATTTACATCTTGGTCACTTATTGCTCCGTAAATTGCAGTTTTTCCCATACTCACAGACAGGCTGGGATAGAATTGTCAATGGTACGGGGTACTCCGTACCTCAACACAGTGCACCTTACATCGTGAATGTCCCGAAGGGCTGGACCCATTCATCTTGTATGTATTGAGTTATCTGTATCCCCATCATCCCCCTCATCCCCAGCTTCGAATGTCCCCAGTACAGTGAACCAGTCCAGGGAAATCAGTGTTTTCCTGAGACCTCTGTGTTCCTCTCGCTGTAGCGCTTCGCCTTCTGCCTTGCCCCATCGTATTACCTCTGCTTTCCATAAATCCGGGTCAGGTGGTCTGGGGGATTTCCACCTCATCGTGATTGCTCGCTTCGCTAGTAAGAGGGCCAAGTCTGTGAAACGTGTCGCCACGGTCCTCGTGCGTGCTGACGGTCCCAGCCCCAATAGTGTATATTCTAGGGTGAGCGATTGGGATAGGGTGCCAGCACTTTCAAGTGAGTCAGCGATGGTGGTCCAGTAATGACCCAACTTGGGACATTGCCATAGCATATGTATTAGTGATGCGTCGTCAGTGTCGCACCGGGGGCAGTTGCTACTCGCGTCGGGGAACATCATGTGTATGCGATGTGGGGTCAGGTAGGCTCTGTGTAGTAACATCAGCTGAATAAATTTGAATTTGGGGTTTCTAGCTACCTTCTTGGGAAACTGGAGAATGCGTTCCCATTCTTTGTCCCTCAGTGGCCTACCAACATCTCCTTCCCATGCTGTCCTGAGTGACGATAGAGGGACCGCCCTCCCCGTTTTGATACTAGCAGTGAGCCATTTGGTCAGATGGCTGCCCGTGCCCATGAGGTAGTGCATTGTTATTAGGGGGTTTATAGCTGGCTCTTGTCCTTCAGGTGCCCAGTTGTGCGTTATATAGTGACGAAGGCCTGCGTGTAAAAGGAATGAGCCCCTAGGAACGCCATACGCAGCCCTGAAGTCTTCAAAGGACAGTAGGCGCCCCTCTGCGAACAGGTCGCCCACATGTGTCACACCTGCGTCCTGCCAAGGCATTAGCTTGTTCGTCGTGAGTGTTCCCGAGCCCAGCGGGATACCCAAAAGGCTGCCTTCCGCCAATATGTCACCGCCAGCCGGAGGAGCGGTGGGGCATCTCTCGGCAAGTCCGATTGGGGTAGAAGCAACTTGTGTATGTCCCCTCTTTCATGCTCCCTCTCAGACATGTCAATCCCGTGTAGGTTGCGGCCTGCCACCCAGTAGTCCAGCCATTGTAGCTGGCACGCATAGTTGTATGCCCTAAAGTCTGGTGGGCCCATACCACCAGAGCCTGAGGGGAGCTGCAGTTTAGCGAGGCCTATGCGTCTGCGCCCGTGTCCCCATACAAGTTCCGTGAGTAGTGTGTCAAGATGTTTAAATGTCGCTGCTGGGATCAGGAATGGCAGGTTGGTGAAGTGGTAAACGAGGCGAGGGAGCATTACCATCTTAGAAATGGCCACTCTGCCAGCAAAAGAGAGGGGCAGCGTCAGCCAGAATTGAATTTGTGATTTTAGTGCTCTCATGGTCCTCCCAAGGTTGCCGTCAATCATCATGTCAGCTTCCCTGTGGATGTGCATCCCACGATATCGGAAGGTGGTTCCCGCTATCTGGAATTCGTGTGAGGGAGTCAAACGCCTGCTTCAGGTCCAGTGATATGCAGCCCTCCGAGCCCGCGCCCACCAGGTTTCCTAGCTTCAGCTGGGCCAAGCGTCTGAGATTCATGGCCGTGCTCCGGCCCGGTACAAAACCACATTGGTCTGGATGGATCAACTGAGGTATATATTGCACTAGTCTCGTCGCCAGCACTTTGCTCAAGATCTTTGAATCAGTATTAACGAGGGACAGGGGTCTGTAGTCGACCAGCTGTAGCCCGTCTTTGCCTGGTTTTAAGAGAGATGTGATCAATGCTAGCATGGATGATTTCGGTAGGGAGGCCGACCGTAAGGCTTCCAAATAGACAGCGTGTAAACGTGGGGCCAGGAGATCAATGAACGTTGTATAGAATTCGGCTGGGAGGCCATCGGTTCCAGGGACCTTGTTCCTAGGGAGGGTTCTAATTGTTTGTCTAATTTCGGCTAGTGAGATGTTGCGCTGTAGGTCTTTGCTTTGCATGTCGGTGAGTTGGGGCAGGTCCAGTTCCCCCATGAAGGCCTCATAGGCGGTCTCTGGCAGGGGCGGGCTGTACAGCGTGGTATAATAGTCTTTGAACGCCGTATTAATCCCTATTTGGGTGGTGGTCGGAATGCCTGTTTGGTCCAAAATTTCTAAGATTGGGTGGCAAAGTGGGGAATCACGCAGGAGACGGGCCAAGAGGGGGCCAGATCGGTCCGCTTGCGTATGCTGCCTATTTGTGTGTTCTCTGTAGTCTAGGAGCCTCAAGTCTTCTAGTAGCTCTGCATGTCTAATGTGAGCCTCCTGTAGTGGTGTGAAATGTGCATTGGTGCCCGCTGCCTCACTCTCCACGGACGCTAGTGAACCCTCCACTTCCTTCTATTGACTGATGACCTCTCTCTTTCTGCCCACTCGAGCGGCCATCGCCTCTCCCCTGAGACAGACTTTAAACGCGTCCCATTCTATCTGACGGGTGCTGGCTGTGTTCGCATTTGTGGTGAAGTATGTTTCTATAGTGTCGGATATGGACGATCGGAAGACTGTGTCTTCAAGTAGGTCGGGAGGTAGTCGCCAAGCCGGGATGGGGGGCAACAGTCTGCCCCACTGCCAAGTGAGCTCAACGGGGTTGTGGTCGGACAGGGTTTTCCCCATGTGTTGGGTTTGGACAATTGAAGTTGTCAGGGAGCGGGAGCAGAAGACATGGTCGATTCTGGTGTGGAGCTGGTGGGGCGGGGAGAAAAAGGTGTATTCCCTCTCCTGTGAATGTGTGCTGCGCCATGCGTCTGCCAAATCCCAGCCCTCAGCCCATCGTGCTAGAGCGTCTGCCTGTTTCCTGCTCTCAGTGGCCAACAGGGGGGGGTGTGACCTATCCAGTGTAAGATCGAGTACAGCGTTGAAATCCCCCCCCCCCAATGATCCAATGGTGGTCACCCCAATCAGCAAGTATCCCATTCAAGGTAAACAAAAACTCCGATTGACCTGTGTTTGGTGAGTACACACAACCTAGTACAATGGCATCCCCATCCAGTAAACCCCGCACAAATACATATCGTCCCTCCTTATCAATCTTCTGTTCTAACATCTTGAAGGGGACAGAGTTGTGAAGCCAGATCGCCGCCCCCCTGGAGAACGCAGAATAGGAGGTAGCAAAGAGCTGCCCTCTCCATTTTTTGCGTATCTTCACGCTTTCAGCAGTGTTCAAATGTTTCTCTTGTAGACAAGCTATCCGTGTCCCTCTACGGTTGAGTTGAGCTAGAATTCTGTGGCGTTTGTGTACCGAGCCCAGGCCCCGTACATTCCAGGTGCACAAATGATAGACATTAGGAGGTCCCATAACCGTCTGTGTGTGGTGGTAGAGCGGAGCACATGGGTGACCGTGTCAGATTCGTCTTGGTACTAGGTAAGAGTGCCTTGTGAACATATATCCCCTTAACTATAAGGTCTCCAGGCCAATGGGCTCGGGAGCCAAACAAGGGTGCCCAACGTGGGCACAAGGCAGTGTGTTCCATGTTCATAACGGGGGGAGTAGACCACCGGTGACTGTCACTTGATGGCCCGCTTTGGCATGGTAGCCCTTAACAGGGTGAGCCCTTATGCAACCCACCATTTATGAGGAAGGGGGTCGGTTATACGTTACCACCCGGAGGGGATCGAGTGTGTCGCCAATCAGAACTCCGCCGCCATCTGGGCTGTGATCTTTGGGAACAGTTGTAGACTGTCCACTGACCCGGATACCTCGGTGTGGGTGTCGGTGGTGACGGTGATCCTGTCCCCGGTTGCTCCTGCGTCGTGAGCGGCCAGTGCCTCCTCCGTTAGTCGCGTCTGTGGTGGTGAATGACCCGCCGTCTGGTCCCCCGGCGGTTGAGTGTTCATCGGCACGCCTTGTGAGGGGTGTTGTCTGGAGGTGGAAGGTTTGTCCCGTTGATCCGGCGGGTTCCTCCGACTCCCACTGCGGCCGTCTGCGAATGGGTCTTGGGAGGCTGGAGGGGTGAGTGTGACTTCCATCCATTCCTCCGCCTCTTCCGGCGAGTCGAAGAAGTGAGATTTGTTGTCATGCAATATCTTGAGTCTTGCAGGGAATAAAGGCGCATATTTCATATCTCTGTCTCTGAGTTTGCGCTTCACCCCCATGAAGGTGGACCTGGCTCTTTGTACCGTGGCCGTGAAATCGGGGTACACCGATATGTTTTTATCCTCAGAGCGTATTGGTGCCTTCTCCCTGGCCGCTCTAAGAACAGTGTCCCGATCTCTGTAGTGGAGTAGGCGCGCAATCAGTGGACGAGGGGGTGCCCCTGGTTGCGGGGGCCACGATGGCATCCTGTGCGCCCGTTCCACACTGTACAGGGCCGTAAGGTCTTCCTGGCCCACCAGTTTCCGTAGCCAGTCTTCCACGAATTGGGTGGAATTCCTCCCCTCGCTTCTCTCCGGAATACCCAGGATGCGGACGTTGTTGCGACGGGCACGTCCTTCCTCATCGTCCACCCTGTCCCATAGCTGCCTGAGCTGTTTCTCTACGGTCTCCAGTTTCGTGGAATGCTCCGTCTGCTGGGGTATGAGGTCACTCAGCGCTATCTTCTGTTCCGAGACCCGCTCCGCCAACTTGTTATGGTCAGCCCGCAGTAGGGATAGGCCAGCCGCCATGCTGTCTATGCGTGATTCTAACGCCTCGCGTGTCGCATATTTCGTTGAGGATGAGGTCCAACTTGGCGTCCTGGGAGCCCTTTCCGGTCGGCGGGATGATGTCCGCGTTTGAAGAGGCCAGTGGGTCTTTGGAGCCCGTGGACTGCATGTCCGTTGGAGCGCCTAGGTCCTGGTTCCTGCCCCTGTGCCTACCTATTGACCTAGTAAGCAGGGCGACTCCTGAGTAGCTGCGGCCTCCAGCTCCCCCTCCGCACGTGTCCACTCAAGGGTGCCGGGCTGTAATAGCGGCGTATCCGGGTTCTACTGGATGTAGGCAGTTGCGGTGTAGACCCTAGGCCAGCCAGGGATTGCGTTGGTCAGCTTGTGCAGGGATGGCGTTGGCCGGCTTGTTGCGGCGTTGCTGTAGGGTGGAGTGGCGTTCCGCTGGGGTTCCTGCGAGTTGTTAGTGCCCTGGCCTTGCAAGGTGTAGGGGGGAGTCCATAGTCTTCAGGTGATGGCGAGGAGGAATCTCTTTTTAGTGACCGGGTTCGCAATAGGCGCCGGGCTTCTAGCATGGCAGCAGGGCTCCGCAGCGCGCAACTTCTTCCTCCACTGCGTGCCTGTTTTCCTCAGCTCAGGTACGTGAGGTCTCAGGCCCCACCGCAATGTAAATGTTTACTGGTCGTGGGTGTGCGCTGCCTCGTGTTCTCCCGCTGCGCAATGCCCGCTGTAGCGGGAGCCCGGAGTGAGCAGGTTGCCGTGGCCAATATCCCGGGGTCCCGGTCTCGGCTCCGGGGTGTAGACAAAATGGCGCGCCGTGCAGGTAACGGACAGCGGGGTCCACAGTGCCGACGGCGGGTCCCGCACCCCACCAGACCCGTCCTCCTTACCAGTGGGGTCGAGGGCGTGGATGCCTCAGTAGGATTCAGTCAGGCGGCGGCAGGTCCCGGTTCCCCCGCAGCCAAGCGGGTCCCGCAGCGGGGTAAGCCAGCGGGTGTTCAGCAGCCTGGTGGGGGAAGCAGCGAGGCTATAGGCGGAGCAGGGGGACCCTTCTGTGTGCCCCGATGTCGTGGTAGAAATCTTGCCGCACCTCCGGTCCGGGGTCCCGCCTGGAGCGAGTCAGCGACCAGGGGTAGGTCGGGCAGGCCGCAAATCGAGGCCGAGGTCTCACTCAGCACCGCAGGCCGCAGCAGGAACCACGGTCACAGCGCTTCACCGGCGAGGTCCGGGGGGAGCAGCACCCCACCGCCGCACGCCGCTCACTCCCGGGGTCTCTGTGCACCGTGTGCAGGTGGGTTGCAGGTCAGGATTGCAGGATAATTCGCTGGTAATTCGGGCTAAGGACCGAGCACTGGAGCTACACGTCCACCATGATCGGCTCTTGGCCACGCCCCCTCCTCCGAGAAAGATCCTTTACTTACTGACAACACATCATGAATCCAAGCCACACTCTCATCATCAATATTTAAACCACAAAAATCATCCAATGCGTTGTCAACATTAATTGAAAGCCTAGATAAGCAATCAGCTTGAAAGTTGCGCCAACCCTGAACATGCACAACCTCAAAATGATAGTCTTGCAACCTAGCTGCCAACCTAGCCAATCTTGGCGATCCATTGTCCGCCCCACCTGGAGAAAGAATACGAATCAAAGGCTTATGATCAGTCTTAAGGATAAACTTGGTACCCCAAAGATATGTTCGAAAATATTGTGTGCCCCAAACAGCTGCCAATGCCTCCTTCTCTATAACTAAATAATTCAGTTCAGAAGAAGACAAAGAGCGCGATGTGAAAGCAATTGGACGCTCACCATCCGAATGTTTTTGCAAACGTACAGCACCCAGTCCTGTAGCACTAGCATCTACCATCAATATGGATGTGCACTTTGTATCAAAAGGCGCTAAAATATTTGCCTCACAAATTTCCTTTTTGATTTGATTGAAACTTGATTCTTGTTGAAGTCCCCAGACACATTTTGTACCCTTCTTCATGAGAACTCTTAAAGGCGTAGTTTTGCCTGAAAAATCCTTAACAAATTTAGAGTAATACTCTACCAACCCCATGAACGATCTAAGTTGTTCTTTATCCACTGGACATGGAGCAGAACATATTGCCTCTAACAAATTTTTCTTTGGTCTGACACCAGCGGCTGAAATCTCATGCCCAAGATACTCAACATGTTGTGCTAGAAACGAACACTTTTTCATGCGCAATGTAAGGCCTGTGTCCGAAATTCTATGCAGAACCTGTCTAAGTACACAGTTATGGTCAGCCCCTGAATCAACAAACACAAGAATGTAATCTTGGAAATAAACTACTTTCTGGATGCCTTTAAAAATTTCAGTGACCATGCGTTGGAAAACACTTGCCGCTGATATTAAACCAAATGGAAGACGTGTAAACTGAAAAATCCCTTCGGTGGTGATGAAGGCAGTGAGGTTCTTACAGCTTTCATGCAACCTAATTTGGTGATACGCACTCTTGAGGTCCAACTTCGAGAAGAACTTAGCACCATCAAGAGTTGACACCAGCTCACCAATATACGGTAGAGGAAATGTGTCAGCAATAACGCATTTATTCAGAGATCTCAAATCGACACAGAATCTCAACTTGCCATCCGATTTAATGATAATCACCACCGGAGACACCCATGAGGATGCTTCCACTGGCTCAATAACACCACTTTGAAGCATCTCATCCAACAATTTCTTAAGTTCATCTCTAATTGAAAATGGTATCCTTCTTAGTTTGTGTTGTATAGGTAGAGAATTTCTTTTGACCTTTATGAGATGAGCATAACCCTTCAATTCCCCCAATTAACTCCTAAAAACAGAGGGAAATCCACCCAAAATTGTGTCAATAGAGTCATCCTCCAGAACCATGATCTGATCCGGAGCCCTAGGATTAATTATAATGTATAAATCATACTGGTGAACCCACCCTAAAATCGGGGGTCCATCAACTGAAAGATAATCTTTCCCAGTAGTGAATTTATTTTTGAAAACAATCTCAGATACAAAGTTACCTAAAATGTCAATTTTTCCCCCTTGAAAATCCCTTGGAGAGATGTCACTTTCAAGCAATGTTTTATCCTTCCACAACATTTTAAACGTTGTATTAGGAATTATAGTATATCTCGACCCAGTGTCCACCATCAACAACACCTCTCGTCAATCAATCATGAAGTCTACCTTGGGTCTGTTTTGTCTTCTGTAGTCCTCACTTACAAAGTCGACATCATTTACAACTAAAAGTCTGTTTTTCTCAAGTCTGTAGCTATCATGATATTCCTCCACAACAGCGACTTTCTGTGTAGTCTTTGTTTTGCACATTTTAGAAAAATGACCAATACTTCCACATTTGAGACATTCCTTATTGGCAGCAAAACAGAATCTTGCATCAGATGAATGGGTGTTACTGCCGCATCTAGTACAAAACTTGTTACTAAGAACAGGCTTCCTCATGTTGTTCTTGAATTTGTTTTTGACAACAGCCACAGAATCATCACTACAGTTTCCACTTTCAGCAGAGTATTGTTTCTCTGAGACTTCAGTAACTTCTTGTATTGAATTGTTCTTCTTTTGAGATTCAATAACTTTAATACATTTCTCGGATTCCTCAATCACTTTAGCCAAATCTATAGCCACTTTCAATGTAGTGTTTTTCGAGCCCACAATCTTTCTTAAATTTTGCCATTGTTGCATTGAACAATCAACTGGTCTCTTAAGAGTTCATCACTCATTGCCCCAAACCTACACTTGATGGACAATTCTCTTAAGCGAGCAACAAAATCATCAATTGTTTCTTCGCTCTTCTGTTTCTGTGTATAAAATTTATAGCGATTCATGACAAGATTTTCTTCCTTGGCAAATCTAACCTCCAACCTAGAGATCCCCTCTTTATATTCATCAGGCATAACTTGCCCATTTGCTTGAAGAGCTATAGGTAAAAACCTAAAAACACGCTCTCCTTCTTTACCTAATTTACTTAATAATATTGCTTTCTTTCTTTTCTCAGAAAATTCCTGACCATCAAGTGCTTCTAGATAATTGTCAAACATGATGAACCAGTCCTCCCAAGGTATAGCTGGATTACCTGGTTCACTTAAAAATGGAGGTAGAAGAGTGACATTCACTTGTTGTGCCATTTTTTTTTTTATCTTTGTAGAATTAAATAAACTTTCTTGAGAGTCCAATCAATCAGTCACTTAGAAACTTTTGTAAATACCATAAGAAAGAAATAACAATAATAATTGTACTGGCTGAAGTCACTTCAAAGCTGTATGCAAAGAGCAATAATTCAAAACCATCTCTAAATAATTTGTTTCCCAGAAATGAATGTTTCAAGTCTATACAATCTCCAAATACCTTACTTAGAATATTTCCGATGCTCTAAGATGATCTTGACACTCTATAGTTTGTTTACCCTTCAACCGATATATCTATTTTTTAATATAAAGTGTCTTCCGACACCCGATGTCCGATGAGAAGTTCCCGAACACCTCAAGATGGCCGCCAGATGAAAACGAGGCTTGGAGCACAGAACGTATTCCGTCACATCCACTAGCTCACTGATGAAGAGCGTCCCTTCACAACGCAGTGAGCGTCATACGTCACACAGAAACGAAGAACTCCAAAGATGGAAGGAATCTTTCGAACTTCACTAGGTTGCTAAGGTATGTTTTCGAGCGGCACGCTCTACTTACGTTGCAACCGCCACCGAAGGGTTTCTTGCTTCCGAAGTTGTGTAAAATTGTGAAAATGTACAATTTGTTAGAACGCTAGTCTCGTAGTTTCATTCCAATACTGCATCTCTTACTTGGGTTCTTTTCGCTACGAGTCCACTCTACAGCTGTAAACTTGTTTCTTTGAAACAGCACTGTCTCCATAAAATCCGCTCCTCTTCCTCACTGGTCAGCAATAGCGTCGCCAAAATGTCGTAAATAAAACGCTATATCACAGATTAACCTTCTGGTAGTTCATTGTAGGAGAAACAATAGAGTGCAACTCTAGCGTCTGCTGACCAGCTCAAACTGACCAACACAGAACCCCGAGCGTGGAGTTAGAACAAACTCCATTCTGGAACACAATGAGTACATAAGGAGAAAAGGGTCAAACTAGTAATAAGCAAATACATTTACAACAATGGGCTCACTCCTGCATTCTATAAAGAGTATGCTCCGCTTCTTGTCCCACACATGGCTGAGATGTATAACGAGTCTGGACTTGGGAAGGTTTCCTCCATCTCTCCGCAAAGCCATGATCACTCTGCTATTAAAGCTGGATAAACCCCCTGAGAGCTGCGATTCCTATCGTCCCTTATCGCTAATTAATATCAACAACAAAATATATGCTAAACTACTTGCCATTTGTCGCCTCCCGCTGATGCCACTAATTACTCGTCCAGATCAATCGGGGTTCATTCCGGGTCGTGCTACGTCGCATAATCGGCATACTATTTTCTCTATCCTCCACCAGATCAACCCCTCTCTTCCTGCATTGGTGGCCCTTCTGGACGCCACCAAGCCTTTCGACATACTAGAATGGTCCTTTCTTTTTATCTCCTTCTGAGCCTGGGATTTAGCCCAGAATTTGTGTGTAAAATCCAGATCCTCTATGCGTTCCCGATGGCAGGCATCAGGGTTAATGGACAGATAGCTGACCCCATAGCGATCACGAGGTGCACCAGGCAGGGCTGCCCCTTGTCCCTCATTCTATTCGCTATCGCCATGGAGCTGCTGGCGCTGCACTTGCGCCAGCATCACACTCAGCGGTGCATTGGCTTTTCGCCCTGTGCCCTGGTCGTGTCCATGTACGCTTATTCACTTTAAGTATATCCACCGGCTGTCATAATGTACATTCGGGAACCGCAGGATAACTAAGCCCCCATGACCAGAGAGGTTGTTCGCTTTAGCTGCGTCTCCGGGGTCCAGGTTAATTGGGGCAAGTCCGTTCTTTTTCCCCTCACAGATACTACGCAGCCGTTCATCACGGACTAACCATTCCTTTGGGCTGATGGTCCTACCAGATACCTGGGCATTTGGCTGACCAGGGATGTTGACGAGCTGTGGAGAGCCAACTTCGGTAAAGCCATGACCTGGCTCGAGACCTAGATGCAAGCATGGCAAAGACTTCCCCTCTCGCTGGCCGGGCGCATCGCTATCACAAAAATGTTCGTGCTCCCCAAATTTTTATATTTGTTTATGAACATCCCCATCCCACTCATATTACAAATTTTTTTTAAACTGCACCCCAACATCCTCACGTTGATCTATGCGGGACGCCTGCCTCGCATCGCTTATGATTTCAATTAATTCAATTTATTTATTTATGATTTTGGAACTCCAAATAGGTCCACATAAAAGAAGAACCCAAACAAAAATATACATTTTCATACAATCAAGTAAAAGATGCAGAAATAACATTTTAAGAACATCGAATAAAATCTCTAAAAGGATCATAACATCTATAAAAAGATTATTTAATATATATCTAAAAAACTTTTAAAAAATTTAAAAATTCTATGGCAGAACATTTCATTTGGTGGATTATGAATAGCGTCTATAAATGCGGTGGCAGACAAAATGTTTAGTTGTAGACAAATTGGTCTCATCCACTTACGCCGATGTAAAAATAGAGCCGAGCAGACAAAAAGCACATGAGTAACATCCTGAATTGAATTATTACAAAAGTTACACATAGCTGAAGAACCATACCATCTGGACAATACATTATTCAGAGGAAGAAGATCCAGCCTCAATAAAAGCCAAAAACGGCGTACTCCATGGGGGAGATTCCAAGTAATATAATGTTGTACTTTTCTTATCAGACAAGAGTCAATGGTCAGAGCAACACCTTTCTTTGAAATGCAAGCTTCCCTATCCATATTGAAGCTTAATTTCCAAGAGGCCGATTTCAAAATAGACTTTAGCTGATATGGGGATAGAGTAGAAAGTACAGATTCATCTAATTGAAGCAGGTCGATCGCCATTCTAAATTTTTTTACAATTAAAGAAGGCTCTTTCAGAATTCCTAATAATTCTTTCTGAATAAGAAATCTTAATGTACCAGGTTCTCCCTTTGCGAGGCTAAAAACCCATCGCACTATCCCTGCAAGTCCCTGAACCCAACTGCTACGCAGACCAAATTCTAGCCTAAGGGCGGCCACGGATCAGCCGGAATTAACTGAGGTTAAAATCCGCAAAATTTTACCTTCAGTTGTATTTAAAAAAAAAACACTTTCCCAGGTCAAGTAATTCAATGCCATACAGTAAGGAAGCTGGAATTTTAACGCGGAAAACCTCTAGTAGAAAGGAAAAATTTCTTTTACCTGTAGATCTATAGAGAGAGATTAAACTTTTGTCTCGTGCCAATGCTTTCTGAGTGTTATTTGCTATGTGAGCCATATCACTTAACTTTCCACCTATAATTTTTCCTAGAAAGACATAAGATTTTACCACTTCCAGTTTTTGTCCACCTACTGACCAAGTGAAATTCCCATATTTCGGCTTTTTCCTTCCCGTCATACACATTACTTTACTTTTTGCCACATTTATCTTTAACCTCATGCGCGCTAGCGGAATTCCGCTCGTACGCTGAGATTTTTAAAAGCGCATGTTACGTGACGAGCTGGGCTCGTCATCAGCGTGCGAGGAGGCTACGCCATGACGAGCCCAGCTCGTCATCAGCGTGGAAGGGGTTAAGTGATGAGTCTCTGCATAATCATGTAATGCCTGCAGACGATTATTTAATCCCCGCGGAGTTAAGTCCAGGGTTAATATATCGTCTGCATAAAGCAGACAGACAATCGATTTGCCCCCCAATAAAGGGGCGATACCTTCACATGAAGACAAGGCATAGGGGAGGTCAGATATGTACAAGGAAAATAATAAAGGGGCCAGCAAACACCCTTGTTTTAAACCGTTTGCCGTAGGAATGGCTTGGGAAAGGCCTCTTTCCCCTCCCATCAAGACTCTACACCAAGTATCAGAGTGGAGAGCCCGAACTAGCCCCAGAAGGGTAGACGGCATGCCAAGATCCGATAGTTTCCTCCACAGCAAAGGACGATCTACTTTATCGAATGCTGTGGATAAGTCTATGAAGGCTGCATAGATTCCCCCTCCTTGGACGTTAATGTATTTTTCTGTTAAGACTTGCTATGCCGTAAGATTATCCATAGTTCCATGCTTTCCCCTGAACCCAGTCTGTTAGGACATCGCTTATGATGTCCTAACATTGCCCCTAGCAAGGGGGCGGCTCCCTCGATCTTAGACTCTATGCGTTATGTGCCCAAGCCAGCTTCCTCCACTTTTGGGTACAGTTGAGACCGACCTGGCTTCTACCTGGCCATTGCAGACAGCATTATGTCTACCACACCGGACCCCGCACAGTGAGATAGACACCGTGGAGTGCGTAAGTTGGGCTTGGGATGGGCTGCGCAAACAGGCTTTGCACCCTCAATGCAACTCGCTTGTAACCCTGCATTCGCCCCATCACAGGCAGCTGGCATGACACGCAGCGAGCCTGCACATCTGCACTGGTGGCAACATATACCCCAACAATACTTTCCTCACAATGCCCGAAGACTTAACACCACTAGACAAACTGCTCTTTTACCAGATTTGGGCCACGTTCAAGAATGACAACACAACCTTTCCACTTACTCCCACGCCTCTCACTGCGCCGGAGTACAAGCTATGAAATGCGTTACTTACCTGTAACTGCAGTTATCCAGTATTAGTGTCTTTCATAGATTCACATGCCTGAATCAGATTCACATGCCTGAATCATTCCCCGTCGTCGAGACGGGAGCCTCCGGTATATAAAAAAGTAATGTCCTAAGACATACATAAAGAGAATAGGTCTAAGGGTCTCACCTTAGTAACCTATCTAGGTCCTTATGCAGGAAGGACCAAATAGAGTAGGCTCCAGGGTCCCACCTTGGTAGCCTATCTGTGTCCTTTTGTAAAAAAGGACCTAAGTAAAAGGAACAACCAATCAGCTACTACCTCCCTCTAGAACCTTCCTGTGAGGAGCCTCAGTCTCTCAGATTTTCGTACGCACCAAGTTGGTTAGGTGTAAACCTGTTAGAGAGAGGTGAGTCCTTCCAGGGGAGGCGGGAGGGTGCATGTGAATCTATGAAAGACACTAATACTGGATAACTGCAGTTACAGGTAAGTAACGCATTTCTTATCCAGTATTTGGTTGTCTTTCATAGATTCACATGCCTGAATCAGAGTAGCAAGCAATACAATATGCACATTCTGTGTTGATACAGAAAATATACGCCTGCAAATAAGGAACATTTGTGACTGTAAAAACAACAGCATACAATGTCATGCAGAATCTAGTAATAAAGAAATGTGCATACCAGTCAAGGATGGTGGGAAGTAGGAGGGCTCACCTCACTGGAATAGATGGCGAAGCACTGCTCTGCCCACTGCTGCGTCTTTCGTCAGCTCAGCATCCAAGCAGTAGTGCCTGGTGAAGGTATGCGGGGACTTTCAGGTCGCCGCTCTACAGATGTCCAGGAGTGGCACTCCAGCAAACAGTGCCGCAGACGTAGACATGGCTCTGGTGGAGTGGGCTTTGGCCCGTGAGTCCAGAGGTCGCCCCGCCTTCTCATGGCAGAGAGTTATAGCTGAAGAGATCCATCTTGATATACTTTGCTTTGTTAAGGGCATGCCCTTCCTAGGTCTGCTGAATGCGACAAAGAGTTGGGATGACTTCCTGAATTGTCTTGTTCTGTCAAGATAGAATTTGAGGCATCTCTGAAGGTCTAAAGAGTGCAATGATTTCTCAGCCGAAGTAGATGGGTTCGGAAAGAACGATTTAAGAACCACGGGCTCATTTAAATGGAAGTCCGATGGGACTTTGGGTATGAATCGTGGGTTAGTACGCAGGATGACTCTGTCCTCTTTGAATTGTAAGAAAGGGTCCTGGATGGAGAGGGCTTGCAATTCACCTACCCTTCTGGCCGAGGTTAGTGCCAGTAAGAGGGCTGTCTTCCACGACAGGAATTTGATATCCGATTTGTGGATAGGCTCGAAGGGATGCTTCATCAACTGGTGAAGAACTACGTTGAGTTGCCATGTTGGAGGGACAGGTTTTGGTCTAGGGAAGGACCTAAAAAGGCCCTTTAGGAATTGTTTGATGAGCCTGTCCGCCCACGGGGAAGGGCCCCTAGAAGTTCGAGTGAACCTAGAAATTGCTGCCAGGTGGACCTTGATGGACGCATGGGCCAGTCCGGAGTGCGCCAGGTGTAGGAGGTATGGCAGGAGTTGCTGGGGGGTGACATGGAAAGGGTGCAGACCTTCCTTCGCACACCAGACGCAGAAGCGTTTCCATTTGAGAGTATAGGTCTTTTTAGTGCTGTCAGCTCTAGCGTTGGCCAGGACATCTCTGCACTCCTGCGGAATGTTCAGATGGCTGAACTCGCGGTATTCAGGAGCCAGGCTGACAATTTCAGAGGGCCCAGGTTCGGGTGGAGAACCTGTCCGTGAGACATCGTGAGCAGGGTCGGGTGATTGTGTAGGCGAAGAGGCGGATGGATAGATAGACGATGAAGTTCCGTGTACCAGTGCTGCCTCGGCCAGGATGGGGCGATGAGGATCAGGGTGCAGGGCTCCGATTTCATCTTCCTGATTACTCTGGGTATCAGTGGGAATGGCGGAAAGGCGTAAGCAAACACGTTCTGCCAAGCTATGGAAAATGCATTCCCTAGTGTTCCTGGTTGGGGAAGCCTGCTTGCGAAGCTTGGGCATTTGGCGTTCTCCCTGGTGGCGAAGAGGTCTATCTGTGGTGTCCCCCACTTCGCGAAGATGTAGTCCATTGCTCCCGCATCCAACTCCCATTCGTTGGATAGAGACTGTTCCCTGCTCAGGGCGTCCGCTAGGACGTTGTCTTTGCCCGGAACGTATTCGGCTTTGAGTGTTATGCCATGTTGGAGAAGCCAGTTCCAAACTCTCTGAGATTCTCGAGAGAGAGAGAGAGAGAGAGCGCGTCCCTCCCTGTTTGTTCAGGTAGTGCATCGTCGTAGTGTTGTCCGTCCTGACTAGCACTGGGGAGTTTCGGATGCGCGGGAGGAACGATTGGAGCGCCAGGAAAACTGCCCTTAGCTCTAGAATGTTGATGTGGAGTTTGGATTCCTGTGGCGTCCATTTTCCGTTGGTCTGTAGTTCTTGCAGGACTGCACCCCAGCCTTCCAAGGATGCGTCCGTGGTGATGATATGTGGTTGCGCCGGAAGCAGGAACGGCAGCCCTTGCGACAGGTGTTTGGTTGATCTCCACCATTGTAGGTTGTTGATCATAGGTTGGGTGACTCGTATGCGGTCCTCGAAGGATCCCGCAGCTTGTGTCCACTGTTTTGTCAGTTCTTCCTGAAGGGGACGCATTTTTAGGCGGCAGTGCGGGATGAGCAGAATGCATGACGACATCATGCCGAGGAGCGATTTGAAGATACGGACGGTCAGAGTCTTTTTGGATGCCACTGACTTGGCCAAGGAGATAAGTTTCGACTTTCTCTCCTGTGATGGGAAGGCTTTTGTGCATTCCGTGTCCAGGGTCGCTCCAAGGAAAGTGATGACTTTGGTTAGTGTTAAAGTTGACTTTTCTTTGTTGAGGGTCAAGCCTAGTCGGCGGAAAAGATGCAGACAGGCGCTGGAAGATGCGGCTGCGGCTTCTCTCGACGGAGCCTTTACCAGCCAGTCGTCCAGGTAAGGGAAGACCTGGTGTCCCTGCTGGCGAAGAAAGGCTGCGACAGGAGAAAGGCATTTCGTAAAGATCCGTGGGGCAGATTTGAGGCCGAAGGGGAGGACGCGGAATTGGTAGTGTACACCTGTGACCCTTGAGGATAGGGATGTGGTAATAGGCGTCCTGTAGGTCTAGTGATGTCATGTAGTCGCCTTTTTCCAGCAGTCCCAGGATCTCTTATAGTGTGACCATACGGAACGACTGTTTCTTTAAGAACACATTGAGAGCTCTCAAGTCGAGGATCGGTCGCCATTTCTTTCCCTTTTTGTGAATTAGGAAGAAGTGGGAATAGAATCCCTCCCCCTTTTGGGCGTGTGGAACTTTTTCTATTGCGCCCTTCTGAAGCATGGAAGCTAGTTCTTGGAGAAGCAGCCGTAGGTGTCTGTGAGGGCGCTTGACAGGTGGTGTCTGTGGGGGATTTGAGAGGAATTCCAGAGAGTGGCCGAATTGAAGGAGTTGTAGAACCCACTGGTCCGTTGTTATTTGCCGCCAATTTTGTAGGTAAAAAGAAAGTTTTCCTCCAAGTCGCAAAGAATGTGATGGTGGAGGGGCTGGCCAATTGATAGAGTCATTGGCGATTGCCTGCGGGTCTCTTCTGTCCTTTTCCTCTGTAGGACGATTTGTTGAAGGAGGTCTGACGTCCCGACTGGTTTTGGCGCTGTTGAAACTGCGTCTTGCCCTGTGAGTATGAGTAGGAGGACTTGTTTTGATAAGAGCCTCTATAGGAGGATTGTCCTCTTCCTCTGTTGGTACGAAAGGACTGATTGCGAGATTGCAGAGTACCTAGGGCCCTGGCTGTGTCGGTGTCCTTCTTGATTGCGGTGAGGGCTTCGTCAATCTTCTCGCCGAAAAGATGATCGCCGTCATAAGGCATATCAAGAATTTTGGTTTGGATCTCCTGTCTGAAAGAGGTGGCCTTAAGCCAGCCTTGGCGTCTAAGAACAGCGGCGCCTGCCAGCTGTCTGAAGCCAGTCATGGCCACGTCAATGGCACAGTTGATTAGTTCGGAAGCCGAAGTTTGGCCCTCGAGGAGGAGCGAGTGTGCTTCCGCTTTCAGATCTTCTGGAAGGTCAGCAAGGTAGGGCGCGATGTCCGCCCAGAGTTGACGGTTGTAACGTCCAAGAAGGGCAATGGAGTTGGCGATCTTCACCGTCGTCGCAGACGTAGTGGAAAAACGCTTTCCGACGGCATCCAGCTTCCTGCCTTCTTTATCGGGTGGCGTTGATAAAGGGGATGCAGGGTTGCGCGAATTCTTCTGCGCCGCCTGGGTGACCACAGAGTCCGCCTTGGGGTGACCCGTGAGGCATGCTGGAGCCGACGACGTAGCTTTATATTTTTTGTCCAGTCTGGGTACGACTACCTGCAGGGAAGGTGAAGACTGCATGAGTTGTTTGCCCTGTTTTAGTAGGTAATCAATGATCGGGATCGATCTTGTTGTTTTCTTCGTTGGCTCCTTAAAATCATAAAGGAAACAGTCAGTTTCCTGTGTTTCCATGGACATATGGAACCTTTTGGCTGCCCTTTCCATGAGGTTATGGAAACCTCCAATATCTGCGGGCGGAGACTCAGAGGATTGTGGCTCCGGAGAGGCTGGAGAGTGAGTGACGTAGTCTTGGTCAGCGTCCACGTCTGTATCGTCGTCTCGGACTTCCCCTTCTTCATGTTCTCTTCCCTCGTCCTCGGACGAGATGGGGTCTTGTGCTGGGTCTTGTGTCCTAGGAAGAACCAGTGGAGGGGGTTTATGTCGTGGCACGGGCGCAGGAACGGACACAGCTGGCTGCGGGGTTGGCGGAACAACAGGAGTGGCTTTTTGTGGAAACCGCTCTTTGTAGTCCTGAATGAGGAAGCGCAAGTCTGAAACTAAGGAGGCTGGCAGGCACACCATTGGAGTCACTTGAGTGTGAACCTGGGTATTTACAACTGGAGGCACAGGTTCCTCAACCTCCTGCTCTTCGTCAGTACTTTGGCACTTGACAATCAGGTCTGAAGGGCTAGTGGCCTGGGTAAACATTTCCTCCTCCATGTCTTGGTCCTGTAAGAAGCAGGATGGCGTTAGCTGCTGGACCTTACTAGGTGATGTCATCTCCGGTGTAATCGGTTTTTTGGACATTCTGATGGTAACATGGGATGTTTGGGCGTCCATAGCATGTGATAGGAGCTCAGACTCCTTCCAGGCACCAGTCGCCGTCGACGCCTGTGACGATGGCTTCATTAAGGAGCTCTCCGTCATTGGTTGAATTTTAGTCTTCGTCGACGGTAAGTCCGTCGACGACGCTCTCATCGACGGTGATTTTGCCTTTGATAGCTTTTCCGCCGTCGATTGCTTCGTCGTCGGCACCGTCGTCGACGGAGTGCTCTTCGTCGACGGTGGGGGCTTCGTCGACGGTGTGGCTTTCGTCGACGGTGTCGGCGTCGACGTCCTCGTCGACGGTCGTGTCGTCGACGGCGTGCTCCTAGTCGTCGACGGAGCGGAGGATGAAAGCGGTCTACCTGTCGACGATGAGGGTGTTAGTCTCGTCGACGAGGAAGACGCCGACGATGCCGTCGTCGTCGACACTGTCGTCGTCGATGTAGAGACTGTTTTTAGCGATGAGGTTGTCGCCGATGTCGCCGTCGTCGTAGTAAGCAGTGGTTGCTTCCTGGGGACAGGAAGGTCCTTGCTAGACACGGTAGGCTTGCCCTCTGAAGACCTTTTGGACTTCTTAGGAGGGGTGTCTGAGGGGCCAGGCGAGGAAGCCCTAGGCCTCTTCAAGGAAAACTGTGAGGCGCCAGACATGCTCTCACCTTCAGAAACCAGGTCGCCTTCCGGTTTGTCCTTAAGCCTGTTCAGCCATATTAGAAGTCTCCCTTCCCGGTCTTTCTGGGTCTTGTGGGAGAATTTACGGCAAATCCTGCAGTCTATGGACTGGTGGTGAGGATAGAGACAGTATAGGCAGGTCTCATGTTCGTCGTCCACGTGAAGCCTCAACTTGCCACAGGAGGCACAGGGTCGAAAAAGTGCTCTCTTTTTGCTATCAGCCATAGCAAAGAAAGTCGAAAAACTGTAAAGTTTAGAAGAAAATCCAAGATTCCTGAGGAGAACTCAGGTGGAGACTCCCTAGCACAACGTGCGGTAGAAAATCTGAGAGACTGAGGCTCCTCACAGGAAGGTTCTAGAGGGAGGTAGTAGCTGATTGGTTGTTCCTTTTACTTTGGTCCTTTTTTACAAAAGGACACAGATAGGCTACCAAGGTGGGACCCTGGAGCCTACTCTATTTGGTCCTTCCTGCATAAGGACCTAGATAGGTTACTAAGGTGAGACCCTTAGACCTATTCTCTTTATGTATGTCTTAGGACATTACTTTTTTATATACCGGAGGCTCCCGTCTCGACGACGGGGAATGATTCAGGCATGTGAATCTGATTCAGGCATGTGAATCTATGAAAGACACCCAAATACTGGATAACCACTGCTTCTCTGTGTAAGATTGTCACTTGGCTTTACGCGCTTTCATTGGCAGCCTCCTCCACAGACACTGAGTGGACTCGAGCTGCATAGAGTGCGGACCTGGCTGGTGACCTCCCTTCCACGCAGTGGCAATACTGCTATGATCAAACTAGACAGCTCTCCCTCAACTATTGTTTAAGGCTGATTCACTTTAAGTATATCCACCGGCTGTACCGAACTCCACTAACGCTGTATAAGATGGGTCTAAGGGACAATGATCGGTCCGTGTGCTGCTCGGCGCCAGGTGGGGATTTTGCACACTTGGCCTGGTAGTGCCCGAAGGTCTCAGGCTTTTGGCTGGAGGTGTGCTCCATTGTCAGTGATATTACCCTAGAACGTGTGGCTCCGGACACCCTGTTGTGCCTCCTGGGACATATTAAAAACATTTCAGACAGTAACCGTAAACTGGTTGCAATGCTGCTGGTGCTTGCCAAGAGGCCAGTGGCGATTCACTGGGGCTGCAAACCGGCGCCAAAGGTTAAGAACTGGATAGCCGATGTGGCTCAATGCCAAACGCTTCTTGGTGAATTTTGGGACTTAATGCCAGCGGCAATACGCCTCCGGATATTTGGGGACACCTCATATCCTACCTTCACTGACTGGCAAACCCAGATGCACCCCTGGAGGGTCCCCCTTCTTACTGACGCTCAGGTTGTCGAGACAGACCTTGGCACGACGGACCGCTGACACACCATTGACCATTAGTAAGTCACACAGACAACGGTGCAATTGGGGGAATCTTCCCTTTTTCATTTGAAATGTTATGATGGGATGTGCATTACTCTATGGCCTTCCAAAGATGTCAATTTATCTATGTTTACAGTGCATACTGCGCTATTCGACAATACGATGATTGTATCATGCCTAATGTTCAATAAACAACTTTATTTAAAAAAACACTGCTGCTGATTCCTTTAATTGGAGATGTTTGTATATGCATTGCCTTTAAAACCCCTTACTCAAGTTGCCCTACTGCAGGGCCAGGATGATCCTTGTGGCTCCAGATTGGCCACACTACTTTTGTGGTTCACTTATCTTTCACACGTGTCTGTCTGATTGAACTCACAGACGTTTATTATGCAGACCTGATATTTTACACCAGTTTGGGTGCCTAATCCTGCACATCAAACTTCCTGAGGGACTACTGTTCGGGCGTTTACAGATATGTTTATGAAAGAGTTTTTATATCCCTATTATTACTTAGTAATCACTTTTTTTAAAGAAAATAAATGAAATGTGTCCACCATAGCCTTCTAGTGGGGCTGCTAGAAATATATACATTGGTTTAAAAAAAAGGTATTCATGTGTGTGTGCGTATATAATATATATATATATATATATATATATATATATATATATATATATATATATATATATATATATATATATATATATATATATATATATATTATCCAGTGTGTGGGTGGGACAAATATATATTATCCTGTGTGTGGGTGGGACAATTCAGTGCATAGGACTATAATTAAGGTGCTGCTTGAGGAGAACTAGAATTACAGGTAAGTAACTTTTCCTTATTTCAGATCCTTAATATCCTCCCTTCTGAACACCATGTCCTCCTTCTTGAATCAGAAGCAATCTTTGCTTTTACATCCACAGTTTCTCTTTTGTACTCCACATCACCGTTTTTTGCTTTAACTTCACCATGCCAGCCCTCACCTCTTCGCATCAGTGATTCTCACAGCCATTTCCGTTCTATTGTGATATTCCTCCCTTTTTCCTTTAGTGCCTATCTCCTGTTTTATGCTTTTTATTACCTCTGCCACTCTCTCCACTGCATAACCTTTCCGATCTACTCACGTTCATTGTACTCCTGCTCATCTTTAGCTGTGCACTACCCTGCTTTCTCTCCAAAATCTTATTGCTTGTCTCCCTACCCCACTCTTCGCACCACCTCCCTTCTACCTCTGCCTACCCACCCTTTTTCTCTCACATCTCTCTGTATTCTCTCGTGCTCTCGCCTTTTATTTCTCTGCTCTTTTCCTTGCTCTCCCCTTCTATCACCTTCAATGTCTCTAATACTGTTTCTCTTCTTTCTGCATTGTGCCTTTGCTGCCTTTGTTTACTTTGCCCGTCCTATCTCTCCGTTGTCAACTGTCCTCTCTTCTGTAACCTTTCCCTGCTCACTCCCGTATCCCTCTTCCCTTTGCCCTGCCTGCCTCTACCTTCCACTCACTTCCCCTTGTTCTCTCGTCTCTTGCTTCTTTTGCTTTCCCCACTTCTTTTCTCCTCCTTTCGCCATCCACCCTCTCTTCTTAGAGCACCGCTCATGTTTTCTTCTGTTTATAGCACTGCTGCTTCCTTTTCTCCAGCACTCTTTCTTTATAACATCACGACTCCCAATTCCTCTTTACCACAGCACCCTTTGTTTAAGCAACACCACTTTTCTACTTTGATCACCATTGTCCCCCTCTTCCAATCCTGCCACATAACACCATCTCTCCTCTTTCAATAGAATCACTTCCTGTCTCAGGAACTTTTCTCCCTCGCCTCAGAATCAGCTGTCCTATATTCCCCCAACAGCATTGTCCCATCAATCACATCAGCAAACTGCCTTTTAGTTGTTCTATAGCATCCCTTTGTTCCTCTTCACTTTTTCTTCTCTGCTTCCTTCTACCTCTGTCTTTTCCACACATTATATGCTCTCTTCTTCCAGCATCACTTTTTCCCTCTCCTCTCCTCCACACCACAACCCTTCTTGTGCCAGAGATACTCTGCACTGCTCCCTTTCTTCACTCTGCTCCGCTCCGTCCCTCTTTCCATCCTCAGCACCACTTCGTCTCTCTCCTCCAGATTGTGAAACGAGCTGGCGTGAACGAGGAGACCCCAATGATCGGAGACAAGGTTTATGTCCATTACAAAGGGAAGCTGTCCAGTGGCAAGAAGTTTGATTCCAGCCGGGATAGGAATGAGCAATTTGTCTTTAGTCTCGGCAAAGGTAGGATGTTTTCCCTTGCTTAGCATTGGATAACTGAACAAGCATATCAAAAACAGGATTTTGTAGGAAATGGACATGGGTGGAAGGATTGGCATTTCCCATCCTCCCTCTCATCACTTCATACTATGTGGCAAGAGATGCTTGTGCTCAGCAGTAGGTATATTTCTCCTTCATAGGATCTTCATTAATAGCCATAAATATTGAATCATCATGGAATTCAGGAGCTCTTTTAAAATGTATACACTTTCTCAAAGCCAATGTAGAAAATAAAAATGTTTGCTGCTTACCTTCAAGCTAGATTAGATGATTTACATTTTTTTTTATTGTCAAAAGAAGCGCCAATTAAACTTAACAGGCATAAATGTAAATGATAACTTCAATCTTGGACAAATCTTTAATATAAATTAAAAAAGAAAACTAGGGTAATGTAGCTAGATACTCCATTATTCTGAGGCAAAAAAATTGCAGTGCTTTTTATTTAAGGAAGCCAGCAGCACTAGTATCTCGTTATGCCCTAGAGTAACAGTTAACTCAGTTTTCTTTTCCGGACCCTTGGCAAGATACTCCATCTTTAGGTACTTTCTGTTCTTTTCTGAGGAACAAATATTTGTAAACTACCAATTGTTGAAAACTACAAATCTTTGAAATTCCTTTGATGTAATTGCATGCAGAAGTGATTTCCCATCCTTCTTTGACTACATGGGTTACATTTGTCCAGCTGTTTTCTAGGCAGGACTTCACTTTTCATGAAATGTTTCCTTCATAGGAAGAGGGCTTAGAAGGACACTCATGTACTGCATGTAGATGCCCCCTGATTCTTTCACAGTGGAAGACTGATCTTTTAGTCAAATATGTGCCATAGGGGACTGAACGACATAAGAACAAACCTGCCTCCATGACGAGCATGAAATATCCAATAAGAAACTCTATTCTAAAGAGGAGCGGCCTCCAACATTTGCAGGGACTGGAATGTTCCACCAAGAGCCCTTCTGATTCCTCTGAGCAATCGCGGAGAGGGAGTTCCACAACGAGAACTTTAAAAACAGAATACCTGGGCACATCAAAGTTTCCGTGTTGATCAGATATTCCCACAAGTTGCTTACCAGACAAAGTGGACATTGAGGACCCGCTCAATGATGAAGAAAATCAAGTATTCAGTTTGGAGTACCGATTTGATACTTAAACACATTTTGAAGTTAAAAGACTTGAGTCCTTTATAGCCTTGACATCAATGCACATGAAACCACAAGCAAGAGACGTTTCTACTACCTTGGATGTAGAGTACTCTTGTATCATAATTCCATTGTTTCCGCCATGATGCATGAGCTGACTCCACCAAGAGATGTTCTGATAGTGGTAATTTCTCGCAAGTCTTTGTCTCCAAAGATGATGCCTCCTGCGCACAAGAAACCTAAGTACCCCTACGAAGAAGAGAATGTGATTGCACACATTAAAAGTCAACCTCGCAGAAATATTACTTATCCAGTATTAGGGGTGTCTTTCATAGATTCACATGTCTGAATCCTTCCCCGTCGTCGGAATGGGATTCCCTGGTACATAAATAAAGTAATGTCCCATAGACATATAGATAAATCGGCCTAAAGGCCTCACATTAGTAACATATCAATGTCCTTTTGTAGAAAGGACCAAACTCTAGAAAAGAGCCAATCAGCTGTTACCTCCCTCTAGAACCCTCGGAAGGAGCCTCAGTCCCTCAGATTTTCTACTGCACGTTGTGCTAAAGGAGTCTCCTCTGAGCTCTGCTCAGTTTTTTCTTCACAACTGGTTTCCAGTGTTCTTGAACATTTTATTCTGTTTTCATCTGTGATTGCTGATATTACCATGGCTGAAACACCAAAAACGGGTCTGTTTAGATCCTGTGGTTCATGTCGAAAGAAGAGGCTGCATATTGATGACCAGCATAAAGATTGCTGTATTGTCTTTATCCAGACCATGCTGCCAAAGACTGTAAGGTATGTCGTACCTTTTCCACTAAAACCGTCAAGGATCGTGAGTGACGCCTTTTAATTTGGCTCCAGAGGCTAAAAGACAGGGACCACCTTGAATCTTATGAGGAAAGTGAAGGTTCTTCAGTCTCTTCAAAATCTTCTCTAAAGAGACCAAGGGTGGCTTCCCCTAGCCCTACAGCTCCTCCTCAAAAGAAGACGTCAAAGAAGTCTCAGAGGCTCTCTCCAAGGCAACTTCTGTGAAGGTTTCCTATCCGGAAGTTCACACTTTCAAAACCCTGTTCCGACACTGTCGACGACGGTATCATCAATGACGTCTTCATCGACGAGGAGAGCGATGTCATCTGCTTCATATGTTTTAACATCGTCGTCATTGTCATTGTCGACGACGACGACACCATCGTCGACGGCAGGTAAGACTGTGTCGTCAACGATAACCATCAAGAAGGCACCGTCGACGTCGAAGCTCCTGTGGACGCTAGACACCGCCGACGAAAACGTCATTGAAAAAGACTTCTTTGAAGAAAGCACCGTCGACTAGGACACCGTCGGCGAAAACACCATCGGCGACGGCTTCAGTGATGTCTCCACCGTCGACGACGGCCCGTTGACAACGACTCCTCTGGCTATGACACCTGCCGACACTCCACCGTCGACGACCACACCGCCGACGGGCTCGATGATAGATTCTGGTCCACAAACCACTTGTGTGCGCCTGAAGATTACGAAAAAAGTTCTGACACCGGCTTTAACATCGCCAAGCAAAGTCCAAGCACTACCTCAAGCATGTCTTCTTCAGGAGGAGGATTCAGATGAAGAGGACATGTTTCCGACGGCTACAGCCCTTCGGACCTTCATGTTAAATGTCAAAGTTCAGATGAAGAAGAGGATCAGGAGGAGGAATATCATCCAGCACCTCCTCCTATAGTTTGCCTTCCGGCCTCTTTAGTTACTGACTTGCGGTACCTTATACAGGACTATAAACAGAGGTTTCAGAGTCACCTGCTCCCCCACCTCCCACAGTATCTCCTGCACCAAGACCACGGCCTTCACCTTTGAACATACAGCCGGAACGGTTGGATATACCACATCCTCCAACTACTGATGAGGAAGAGGAAGAGGAAGAACAGCAGGAAGAGGGAGAATTGCAAGACACACAATCTATCCACGATGACTGGGATAACTATATTATTCCCTCTCCCGAGTCTCCAGTACCTGTGCCCGCAGATTCACCACCAGGGAACATTGGAGGGTTCCATAATTTACTTGAAAGGGCCGCTCAACGGTTCAAGATACCAATGGTTTCTAAAGAACAAGACTGCTTCTTATATGACTTTAAGGAGCCAATTAAAAGATCAGTTTAGATTATTGATTACCTGTGGGAACAGGGTGTTAAAGTCATGCAGAACCCTTCCTCGGTACCAGTAGTACCTTGTTTGGATAAAAAGTATATTGCACCTGATACTGCACCGGCCTGTTTAATAGGGCACCCCAAACCAGATTTGGTTGTTACACAGGTGGCTCAGAAGAACTCAAAGAATCCTTCTGCCCTGTTATCAGCACCTCCATATAAGGAAGGCAGGAGATTGGATAACATTGGAAAGCGTTTCTCCTCAATGTCTGCAGTGACCGTGAAAGCGGCCAATGCTTTAGAGCTTTTGGGGCGCTACAATAGACAACTATGGGCAGATATCACCCCATATCTATCTGAGCTGCCTAGCGAATCGAAAGAAGAGGTAAAAAAGGTATTACTTGAGGGTGAAACGTCGGCATCGGAAATATTAGACTGTGCGATGGATATAGCTACAACAGGATTTCGCCATCTGGCTGGAGGGGCAGTCTTGCGACGACAAGGTTGGCTAAGGGCAACTTCCTTTCGTCCCGAGATACAAACGAAAATATTGGATATGCCTTATGATGGCCAATTACTCTTTGGCTCAAAGATTGATGAAGCGCTGCAGAATATAAAAAAAGGACATGGATACTGCTAGAGCATTGGGCACTCTCCAGGACAGAAACCAGTCCTTTCGTGGATCCAGGGGAGTCGATCTCAGCAGCGCCAACAACATAGCCAACAATCTTCCCATGGCAAGTCGTCCTTTCGCAGTAAAGGCCAGCGTAAAAACAACGGACGTAGATAATGACCTTTCTGTTCAGCCACTCCCAGATCCATTTCCATCATCAAAAATTGGAGGAAAGATTTCCCATTTCTTAAAAAATTGAAAGAAGATCACCACGGACCGTGGGGTCCTACAATTGGTTCAATTCGGCCATTCTCTAGAATTTATACATATTCCTCCCCAAACTCCTCCACGCCCTATGCTTCACAAAAACCTACAGCTGCTTCTCCAAGAAGTCTCTCTTAAGCTCCAGAAAGGGGCGATAGAGAAAGTCCCTCTTTCTCAACGGGGGAAGAGATTTTTTTCCCATTTCTTTTTAATTCGGAAAAAAGAGAAGAAGTGGAGACCGATTTTGGACTTCATGGCCCCCAACAAATTCCTGAAGAAGCAGTCATTTTGCATTGTGACGATTCAAGAGGTCTTACAACTCTTGGAGGAGGAAGATTACATGACGTCCCTGGACCTTCAGGACGCTTACTTCCATATACCATACCAATTCACAGAAATCACAAAAAATATTTAAGGTTTGCGGTGGCAGGCAGGCACTTTCAATTTTGCGTCCTGCCCTTCGGGCTCAAGTCTGCACCTCGCATCTTTACAAAGTGTCTTTCCCCAGTAGCTGCCTACCTCAGACAGCACCATCATCAAGTCTTTCCATATCTGGACGACTGGCTGATCAAGGCTCCATCCTTAGAAGGCGCGTCCAGATCTTCCAACGCCTGTCTGCAGCATTTCAATCATTTAGGACTAACGCTCAATTGGGAGAAATCAGTCCTTCTACCTTCTCAGCGCATCACCTTCCTAGGGGCAACCCTAGACACATGACTAAAGAAAGCCTTCCCATCGCAAGAGAGAAAGTACAAGCTTTTACAACTGGCTATTCTTGTGGCTTCAAAGAGGACCTTAACAGTCCGCCTTTTCTAATCCCTACTAGGGATGATGTCATCATGTATCCTCTTCATACCTCACTGCCGTCTCCAAATGCGCCCCCTCCAGGAGGCACTCTCAAAGCAATGAATCCAATGCACAGGGTCTTCGACAATCTCATAAAAGTAACTCCTCAAATGGTCACGCCCTGCAATGGTGGATGTCTGTTTGCAACCCGTCTCAGGGCTTACCATTCCTGCTTCCAGCGGCACCACATATCATCACAACAGATGCCTCCTTGGAAGGTTGGGTAGCTTTCCTCCAAGAACTACAGATAAGCGGCAAGTGGTCTTCCTCAGAAAAAGGGCTCCATATCAATCTCCTGGAACTGCGGGCGGTCTTCCTCGCCCTTCAAGACTTCCTTCCAAGAATCAAAAATTCCCTTGTGCTCATCCGTACGGACAACACTACGATGATGCACTACCTCAACAAACAGGGAGGGACTCGCTCTCTAACACTCTCTCACGAGTCGCAGAAAATCTGGAACTGGTTAATTGGACACAATATATCTCTTGGGGCGGAGTACGTCCCAGGCATGGAAAATGTACTCGCCGACTCATTAAGCAGACAGAGGACAACATCTCACAAATGGGAACTGGATCTAGGAATCCTTAACTAAATTTTCTCCAAATGGGGCACTCCTCGGATCGACCTGTTCGCCACAAGGTCCAACTCCAAATGCCCACACTTTGCAAGTTGGCATCCCCAGAAGGGTCCCTAGGGAATGCATTTTCAAAAGCATGGTGCAACGTCTTTGCATACACCTTTCCACCATTTCCAATGATTCCCAGGGTCCTCAGAAAGTTGAAGGCGGAGCCTTGTACACTCATTCTGATAGCCCCAACTTGGCCACGCCAACATTGGTTCACAGAACTCCTCGGCCTATCTCTGGAGCCGCCAATCCGTTTGAAGCAGTTCCCGTCTCTCTTCACAATGAGCAACCAGCAAGTCCAGCATTCAAATCTAGCCTCTCTCCAATTAGCGGCTCGGCTCCTGAGTTCAGAGAACTTCAGAATTTGAATATTCCGCCAGACTTTAGAGCCATCCTGGCTCGAGCACGGGCGGATAGCACCAACAAAACATACTCTTTAAAATGGAAGGGATTTTGCATCTGGTGTAAGGCTCAGGGTATACATCCTTTCTCTTCCTCTCCGGAACAGATACTGCCTTACCTTCTACATCTGGCAAACTCAGGCCTTGCTCATGCTTCAGTTAGAGTCCACTTGGCGGCTATATCCTGTTACAGAAGATCTCCTACTGGCCCTTTTCTTTGGTCCCACAGGTTGATCAAACAGTTTTTGAAAGGACTCTACAGAACCTTCCCTCCTGTTAAAATGTTGCCACCTACCTGGCACCTTAATACGGTCCTTAACCAGCTCATGAAGCATCCCTTTGAGCCGGTACACAGGGCTGACCTGAAATACCTCTCTTGAAAGACAGCCCTCCTGCTTGCACTCACCTCTGCAAGACAGGCGAGTGAGCTCCAAGCTTTATCAATACAGGAGCCTTTCCTGCAATTCAAGCAGGACAGAGTAATCTTATGGACAAATCCAAAGTTTATTCCGAAAGTCCCGTTGGACTTCCATCTCAACGAGCCTGTGGTCTTACGCGCTTTCTTCCCGAATCCCATGACAGCAGCGGAAAGGTCATTGCATTCTCTAGATCTTAAGCGCTGTCTCAAATTCTATATTGAAAAGACAAAAGCCTTCAGGAAGTCTCATCAGCTATTTGTGGCTTTCAGTATACCCAGGAGAGATCGTCCACTCACCAAACAAAGTATTTCCCGCTGGATATCTGCAGCTATTTTGTTTTGTCATGAACAGGCAAGGCAGCCCCTGCAATCTAAAGTGCGAGCCCACTCTACCAGGGCAATGTCTACATCTAAGGCGCTTTTTGCAGGAGTGACGGTCATGGACATTTGTAGAGCGGCAACATGGAAATCGCCACATACCTTCACTAGGCATTACTGCCTAGATACAGAACTCATGAAGGGTGCTTCGGTGGGACAAGCAGTACTTCGTCATCTGTTTCAGTAAAGGTGAGCCCTCTTTCATCCCTCCATCCTCCTTATGTGCGCACATTTCTCTATTGTATGATTTTATGGTATTTCTTGCTTGTAAATATATGTTTCTATTAGTCGTTTGATATGTTGTTATCTAATGACTTGCATATCCTATACCATCCGAAATGTGCTTTGTTCATTGTTTGCTACTCTGATTCATGCATGTGAATCTATGAAAGACACCTCTAATACTGGATAAGAAATGCGTTACTTACCTGTAACTGCAGTTATCCAGTATTGGTGCCTTTCATAGATTCACATGCAACCCTCCCGCCTCCCCTGGAAGGGCTCACCTACTTCTCTCAGTAATACGCCTACTTAGCATTGTGCGTACGGAAATCTGAGGGACTGAGGCTCCTTCCAGGAAGGTTCTAGAGGGAGGTGACAGCTGATTGGCTCTTTTCTAGAGTTTGGTCCTTTCTACAAAAGAACATGGATATGTTACTAATGTGAGGCCTTTAGGCCTATTTATCTATATGTCTATGGGACATTACTTTATTTATGTACCGGGGACTCCCATTCCGACGACGGGGAATGATTCAGGCATGTGAATCTATGAAAGACACCAATACTGGACAACTGCAGTTACAGGTAAGTAACGCATTTCTTACCACATGACAACACCATGTGCAAGAAAGTTTGCATATTCCTCTTAGTATATATACTGCTGACTGTCATACTACCACTGGTCTATCATAACATCGCAGGTAAGGCCTTTTTTCTGACAGCTCCTGCAAAAGCTTTACTGCATTAGCGTTTTTCATTCTGGTTAGGGAGCAGAACAGTCAAACTCAAAATGATGGCTCCGCAGCCAAAGTTTGATCATCTTTGAGACTTTGTACATTGTTTTTCTTCAAGGGTTCCCCTTCTCTTAGCACTGGATCTAATTGAACCAATAATAGTGATGTCCTTGACTCTGGCTAAATCAGAAATATCAGGGTTCCTCAAAACTTTGTAGGCCTCCTTAACTAGATCCACTTTTTGTGAGATCAGTTCCTCTCTGTGTAATATTGTCTGTTGCCAGAAATGGGCAAGCTACAATCCATTACAGCCGCATTATCAATGGCTCCTTAGATTAAGTGAGGAAAACCTGGACTCTATTGTTACAGAGTATGTGCTTCTGCTTCCACTTTAATGAAGGTAGCAGGTGCTATAGTTTTCTTTGTGTTTAATGACAAATTGCTGTTGTAGTCATCACAACAGTTTACCGAAGGCCTATCAAGAGATAAGAGGGGTGGATTTCCAAGATATCTTTAAAGAGTATCTCAAAGTCTTAAATTTAAGTTTAAGTTTTCTGTTTTGAGAAACATCACTCTTCAGAAGTCAGACATATGATGTATCGCATAGAAGGAAAGTGGAGGCAGATTGACGTTTGTAGCAAATAGTTCTGCCTCCTCAATTATTTCCAAGATATCTTTAAAGAGTATCTCTAAGTCTTAAATTTAAGTTTAAGTTTTCTGTTTTCAGAAACATCACTCTTCAGAAGTCAGACATATGATGTATCGCATAGAAGGAAAGTGGAGGCAGATTGACGTTTGTAGCAAATAGTTCTGCCTCCTCAATGTCAACTGTATCAACCACAGCAGAACCATATCAACAGCAAAGACCTACTGGAGGAGGAAGAGAGCTTCCATCTGTGGCAGCAGTGAAGCCTTTCCCCCTCATCTCGCCTCCTGCTCCCCTGCCACCCCGCCACCCCACTCTCCACTTCTTTTGATCACTCCATATTGGTGCTGATCACTATGCAATATTGCTGCAGCATAGAATAAATTACTTCTTGTAGCTTTTCAAGGAACTCTCCATCTCCATCGGAAGTTAACACGCTTCTTCAAATTCAAGCTGTACAGGTGAACTCTTTTCCCCAAAAAGAAGGGCAATGCATCCCTGTTAGAATTTTCTGTTTCTAAAGAATGAACCAAGCCAAGTTCAGGCCTATCCTCTATCTAAAAAAAACATTAAAAATGCTAGCTATTAACCAAATGTATCCCCATTTCCATTGAAGACATTGTATGTGTCCCATTGATTCTCATGGTCCATGTTCTGATTGCTTAGAATCATGAGTGGTTTCTCAGGTTCCTAATGGGTATAAACCTTTTGCAGTACAAGGTTGTTCCCTTTGTCCAGGAGTTGGCTCCATGTGATTTTTCCTACTTTGGAACATTAGAATCTTAATTTATCCTTACTTAATCAGTTGCCTAATTAAGGACACTCCTTATTAAAAAAACAAATTGCAGAAAGTCCTAACTACAACCCTTCTGCTGCAACATCTGAGAGTACATATCAGTCTCTCCAAGCCAGCCCCATCCTCAGTACAGATCATTCATTATCAAGCCATTCTTTGGATAGATAAAAAGCAAGTGTTTCCTTGGCTCGAGAGTCTTTAAACATTTTTTAATATTTCAGAAGGTAAAAAATGCAGATTTAATCTTTTTGGGGCCCATGTCTTTGTACCTCTTTATATTTCTGAACATGTGCCCATTGATGCAATGCTAGAGGGCCACTGTAACCAATACTCTGACAGTTAGGAGACTTTATAGTAAACTGATTGTTTAGAACTCCAGTGATCTTTAATCGTTCCCTTGGTGATGTCTTCTAAAGAATGCACAGAAAGGGATTCCATTCCTACCTGTTCCAACCACAATGTGTGCTTCTCAAATTGGGTGGAGAGCCCTTGTGGATCGCCTGAAGATCCATAACACCTAGACTGAAACAAGTCTTCTTACCAGATGAATTTGCCAGAATTTCACACAGTACATCTACCATTGAAATCATTGAAATCATTCCTTCCAACAATCAAAATAAATCAAATTCTGGTTCAGACAGACAGTACAACTACAATTTACTCTCTGAAAAAGCATCAGTGAGCATGATACAGAACCCTAAATCAATCTGAATTAGGAAGATAGAAAACTTCAAATAACTGTTCACCTTTTGGAAGTAGACCGAGTAGACATTCATGTACTCGGTATGTTTGATAAAAAGCCATGAATGGATTACAAACTGAAAATGTGCTGCACAACATCTTCTCTGACTAAGAAGTCCTTCCATAGACAACTTAACATGGCAAAACCGTTTATCCAGATTTTACCAACCAGATGCAAAGGAGAATGCCCTTTTGGTCAGTTCATCAGGATTTCTCTGCTTTTCCATTGATCCCTTAGATTCCAGCTCTTCTCATACAATTTGCATATTATAAAGCCAAATGATCTGAAGTGCCTCAGAGTGGCCTAGTTATTTGTGGTATCTGCACTTTTACAATTGTCAAAGAAGTTGCACAAAGGACTCAATCTCCTCTTCAGCCGTCAGGGCCAATCCCCACATCCCAGCCTTCTATCCTTCACCTTAACAGCGTAGCTCCTGAGAACATTCATTATCCTATTGGGGAAAACAACTCTTCCACAGGAGTTTATGAATGTTACTAAATAGTGTAAGAACTCCTCCTTAAGAACTATATTCTTTCAAATTGAAAATGTTCTGCATGTTTAATACTTAAGAGAACCTAAACTCAAATCAATCCTATTGAATAGTAGTTTGTCAAAAACTGGTTTGCTTGACCTTGGCAAGATCAGCTATTGCAGGAAATATTCTTGGCAGTCCTCTTTATTCTGAATCCCTGTAACTGAGGATCTCTTTAAAAAAGTGACTCCACTAGTCAGGAGATACTCACCTCCTTGGAAGCTTAATAAGGTTATTAATCAGTTCAAATTGGTCCCATATTTGAACTGATTCATAAAGAATTCCTGCATCATTTCTCCTAGAAAGCTACTTTTTAGTCATATTTTCGGACTGTGGGATTTGTAAAATTCATGCTTTGTCTTTTCATGGACGATATGCATTTGTCATGAGGACTCGCGTAACCTATTAATCAGAAAGAGTTTATGACTTTCATATTAACTGGATATTGTTTGGGTGTTTTTTAGAATCTATGCCTAACAGTGGAGGGATCATGTTACACAGTAGACATTTGAAGACCATAGACAAATCAAGCAAATCATTGTGAACCATGTGCCTCTCTACACAGGTTTATTCACTTTATCATGTATGCAATCAGGTAGCCAGCTGTTGCCCTCTGATAGAAACAAAAGTCACACTTCACAAGTCAAACCCGGCTACTAAAGTCCTTCTGAGGAATATTATAATCTGTGATTAGAAATGCAGCTACAGGAAGACCTAGTCATACTTTTACATACATTGTAATGTTGATTTAGATTCCAGGGCAGATGCCAGAATGGGTCAAACCTTCTTAGGGAGCATATTAAGTGTGATGTACCATCCTTATGTTTCTCCACTTATGTATACCGAGGGTTTATTTTATGACTAATAATGGCAGTCCAGGGAAGAAAAATTAAATGCTTGCAATACTATTGCTTTGTCATAGGAACCTTGAGTGAAGTAATGTGCATTCCCAACTCTTCCTCAATATAAAACATCAGGCTTTGCATGACATAAATACAGTGCAGGGACTCAGTCTGCACTGGGTCTAATCTCAACGTCCTTACCCAGTGGAGACCAAGACCAGGTGCCAAATTACAGCAAGAAATGCGTGCACAGGTGCCCTGTGACACTGCCTTCTTCTCCTGAGGACACCCATATGGGATCATCTGATGGGAGAAAGAGCATTATCAGCATAATTCACATTTACCTGCTAACATCAAGACACTCCTATATTGTTGTAAATTGTGGTGTCAAGGCTTTAGACTGTTGCAGCCCTCTCTTAGTTGAAGAAAACTCTAGCTCCAAGATTACTCTCAAAGCCATTGACAAAGCCATCTTCAAAGGCAAAGCTTTATTTTGTACCTCCGGGTTCAACATCTGGTCATTCAACTTTGTGGCCCTCTACCTATTATTTAACTTTGAGAGAGTTATAGTCGGTGAGAGCACAGATGCAGAGATGGTCGATGTCAAAGAGGCTAGCATCAAATCAGTCAATGTCATCAGTGGCTTCACAATCTCTTCTGAAGCACATACACATCTCTCTCCATCTCTGGCTCTTCCACTACTGCAGTTTACCGTTCATGTAGAGAACCCACTTCAGCTGCTCTTTAGTATTTCGTCCAGCCTCCATTTTTATTTTCTAAATCTATGATGGTTCTGCAGCCCATCATACTCGAAGCTTCCCTCTTTTGAAAAATCCTATGTGCCTATTCACAATTGTATTCTGCCGCAAAGACACTTGCGAGAAGAACACTGTCTCCATCTCTTCCCGGGCAGCATTTCCTTTTTATCCAGTGTTGGGGTATCTTTCATAGATTCACATGCCTGAATCATTCCCCATCTTCGAGATGGAAGTTCCACTGTACCATAACCAAGCAGTATTTAAATAATGCCCTAGGCAATAATGGACCTGAGCAATGTTTTATATATCCAATCTATGTCCTTTTTAAAAAAGGACTAAATATTGAATACAGTCAATCAGCTGCTAGCACCCTCTAGAACCTTCCCAGCAGAGGCAGTTTTCCTCAGATTGTCACTGCACGTCATGTGTGTAGGGAGTCTCCCTGAGTTCCACTCAGTTTTGCTTCTACCTTCTAGGTAAAGTTTTTTTATCATGTCCGAATAGAGAGGACTCTTCTGTGCCTCCAAGACCTGTGGGAAGAAAAGATTCCATGTTGTTGAACCTCACAAGGACCGCATGTATTGCCTCAACACAGCCCATGAGGTAAAGCAGCACAAAATGTGTTGCATTTTCTCTTCAAAAGCACTAAGAGATGGAGAGGGGGGGCTGCTTTTATGTCTAGAGACCACTAAGCACCAAAAGTCGTCACTCAGGATAGGGCAGGAAACACCTCAAACCCTCTACATAGAGCAAGAGCTCAAAACAGAAGAAATATTCTAAAGTCTCCATTGAGCCTTCATCTTCAGTCTCCTCTACTCCAATGGGGAAAGAAAAGAAGCACCATAGAGACTCCTCATCAGACCCGGGGAAATTCGGAACTGAAAAATCCCCATCGACGACGCCCCCATTGACAACAGTCACTAGATCATCGACGGCGACAAGTTACACTGTTACATGGTTGGTCCCGTTGACTGCAGGTAGGATGACGATAGTGGCCATCTCAAGGCCCATACTGTCAACGAGAGCATTGTTCACGCCATCATCTTGTAGTCAACAAAGGCTTCATTGGTTGACAGCCCTACTGTTGTCAAAACTGACACAGTCGACGACAGCTCCGCTGATGACAACACCGTCGACGGCAACATCGCCATGGCGATTCCTTCAATGATGACACCGTTGACGACACAGTTGATGGCAACATGGGTTGCATACCAGAACAATATCCCCTCATGACCTATTTAATTTCGCAAATTACAAACTCTATACAAGGTGACAACATATACTTTTTCACATTTGTGATTTGTATTTCTATTTTTTTTTAATTCTTATTTTTTTGCAATATTTCTTTAAATTCATAACAATCATTTTACAAAAAAGACATATAATTCATCATGTAACCAATACAAATACAAATACCATACAGAGAAAAGAATCTAAAACACTCTCACGATTACCTCATACATACTCTCTCATACACTCTACATTCATTCCTTATTCTGTGTCTGAGGGGTCACAAGTTGTTATGTGATCTATTACGCAAGGGCAATGGGTTGCAACAACACAGTCGGTAAACCCGCATTGCACTGTTGGTGGCCGGGATTCCGTTGACGCCACCGTCGACGATGATTAAGGTGACCCAAACATTTTTTGGGCTGGAAATGTCCACATACAGTAAGATCTCCCCTTTGCCTCCTTCGCATCTTTTGGACCTACAGGAGTCAGAAGAAGATTATGAGGATGATGATGGAGTATATGGAGTGGTGCATAGTCCATCAGAGTTGCTTGTTAAGTGCCTAGGAGATAACAAGGACTAGGAAGATGAACAATACTATCAACCATATCTGGCACCGTCACGTCATTATCAACACTATGACTATACTCATGAATCTTGCCCAAGAGGTGGCACATCTTCCGCCATCCTTGATTCAGGACCTTCAGGCTATGCTGGCAGACTACAAACAAAGATATCCATCTTAATATTTTCACAAGGAACTGTCTCAGGTCCAACCACAGTCCCTTGAGACAGCTGTTTCGACAGTGACACCTACAGTACCACTCCCTCCTATACAGGAACCTGATCTGGTTGACCCTTCCTCCTCAGACTAGGAGAGAGAAGAAGTTGTAATTTCAGAATCTACGCCTGCAGATCCATGGGAGGACTGCATCTTTCTCACTCCCGCTCCTCCGTCACACCATCCAGCGGATGCCCCTCCAGAAGACATAGGGGGTTTCCACAGCTTAATGCAGAGGACTCTAATAGACTCCATCTCCCATGGCTGATAAACGAACGGACTCCTTTATGTATGATTTTAAAGAGGAAGCTAGGAAATACATGCAAACAATACCAATCATAGATTACAACTGGTAAGAGGGAGCGAAGATAATGAGGACCCTGGTCACAATACCACCAGTGCTCTCTTGCATAGAGAAGAAGTACAGGGCCCCAGACGATTTGCCTTCCTGCCTGATAGGCCACCCTAAGCTGGATCCTGTTATTTCTCAGGTGGCACAAAGTAAATCAAAATACCTGGCCACCCCAATAACAACCCCAACGGACAAAGAAGGGCGTAAGCTGGACATAATGGGGAAAAGTTTCTCTACCATGGCTGCAACTACCATCAAGATGGCCAATGCTTTGGCTATCATCGACCTCTTTGATAGACAGATGTGGTCTGACATGGCCTCCTTAGTAGACCTCATTCCTGAGGACAAGAGGCAGGAAGACAGAAAAATCCTCTGAGAAGGAGTGCGGGCAACCTCGGAGACCGTCGACTGCGCAATGGACATAGTCAACACGGGCTTTCGTCAGTTGGCAACTGCGGCAGTCTTGAGACACCAAGGGTGGTTAAAAGCCACCACCTTTAAAGGTCCAGACAAAGGTCCTGGATATGGCATTTGATGGGGACACTGTTTGGTAAACATATAGTAGAGGTGCTTCTATCCATCAAAAATGATACGGATACAGCAAAATCGTTAGACACAGGAAAATACAGTTGAGGGGAGCAAAAGAACGTGGCCACAAATTCTTTCTAGGATTAGCCAACATATCTGTTTTGATGTATGCTTAGCCTCCCTGTAGTGTTTCACCAAGGGGCCTTGCATTTTCTGTGTCCGAATGGCTGACCTGTGTTCCAATAGTCTAGTGGACATCATGCGTGCTGTTTCCCCCACATAACCTTTATTGCATGGGCATAACAATAAATAGACAACATTTGTTGTTCTACAGTTTGTGAGGGTCTTAAGCTGAAGATTGACATTATTGAAAGAAAATTGTCTTGCTTCAATTGCAAATTCGCATGCCACACACGAAGACACCTAAAATTTCCTGTAGGAAAAGCGTGTCCGGTGATGGAGGTTTGCACCGGATTCATCGACTTATTCAGCATATGGGAGCGTACAACGAGGTCTTTAAGATTCTTATTTTTCTGTAGGCATACAGGAGTTTTGGCAATGAACAGTTTTTTTGTCTAGTTGCATTTAGGATATGCCAGTTTGAATTAATTATGTGGCGCATCTTTAGGTTAGGTTTTTTTGTTAGGTTGTTCTTAATGAATGTGTTACGACTAGTAGTTTTTAATGGTAGTTTACTGTGATTATTGTCATTGACCTCATGTTCTTAAAGAGGCTATTCTATGTATATAGGACCGTTTCTCAGCACTGATATGGATTTTTAGTTATTTGCACCCTGTTTAGGTTCTATTGAAATATACTCATGGCTTCCTGATGAAGGCTGACAGCCAAAACGCGCGTAGGTTCTACCAAATTTAAAGCCATGTCATCATCGAACATTGTTCTGACATTGTAAATGTGTTATTTAGTTTAATAAATTCAGAAAGTTAGACTTGAACTTGAAAACTGTGAAAATAAGCAATAAAACTGAAACTTTTTTATATCATTTGTATTGGGCAACAAAAAAACTTTTTGAAAAGTGCAATTGTTAAGATATTTTTTCTACTGGTTATTTATAATAAAAAGAAAATTCAAACAAGGAAAAAACAATACTTGTGGCTGTCCATTGTGCACTAAACAGGCTGTATCTACATTGTAATTGATTGTGTTGTATCGTGCTGGGTGTTTAGGTTCGAATTATTAATCTTATTTTCCTAAATGTATATGTTTTACACCTGCATACTTCCACATCCCCATTCGTCAGAAGCATCGAAAATTCATCAGATTGATCGTGGCTGGTACTACCAATTCAAAGTTCTTCCTTTCGGCCTCAAGTCGGCACCCAGGATATTTACAAAGTGCCTTGCACCGGTGGCCGCAGCCCTACGTTCCCAAGGTCACCAAGTATTCTCCTACTTGGACAAATGGCTGCTAATGGCACCAACGGCAACACTAGCAACCAGGACAACAAACGCTTGTCTTCGGCTGTTCAGCAAGCTGGGGTTGACATTGAACATCATAAACTCCTCATTTATTCCCCAAACAAATAGTACTGTTCCTGGCAGCCAGATTGGACTCGGTCCAATGCAAAACATTTGTGTTGGAAGAATGCCAAACCTGTCTACAACAATTGGCTATGGCCATCTCAAGAAAAAGTCAGTTTCAGTAAGGAAATACAAGTCGCTTCTAGGGATGAGCTCATCAGCGATAGACCTGGTTCCCTTGACCTGACTCAAAATGTGACCTCTCCAGGAAGAATTGAAAAAGCAAACGTCGGGATCTTTCGAAGACATCATTCAGGTTGCTCCGGCCATGAAATTAGTAATTCATTGGTGGTACCACACCCTAAATCTTTCAAAAGGGCTTACTTTCTTGCACCACATACCAGACTACATCCTTACAACTGATGCCTTCTTAGAAGGCTGGGGAAGTCATTTGCAGGGCCTTCAAATTGAAGGCAAATGGTCCAATTCTCAATAACAAAGTCATATCAACAGTCAGGAGTTGAAGGCTGTATTCCTCTCTTTATAGGCCTTCTTGCCGAGAATAGCAGGCGCTTATGTACTAGTCCATATGGACAACACAACCAGTATGTTCTACATAAACGAACAAGGAGGGACCAAATCTCTCATGCTTTTTCTGGAAGTGCAAGAACTGTGGAGCTGGGCAACAGAGCACAGGATTTCTCTCAGGGCCGAGCTTGTTCCAGGTTAACACAACACGCTGGCAGATGCTCTCAGAAGAGCTACAGACAGTTGCCACGAATATGAACTCAACCAATTCCAGCTGGATGGAGTATTTGCACTATGGAGAAAGCCAGCTCTAGACCTGTTTGCCACGAACATCAACATTAAATGCCGGTCCTATGCAATGCCCTTTTGATGCGATGGTCCGGGATATATGCCTATGCCTTTCCCCCATATCCTATTGATTCCCAGGGTACTGACCAAAATGTAGCAGGAAGGATGTTGCTTACTTCTCATTGCGCCCAGGTGGCCCAGGCAACATTGGTTCCCAGAACTTCTTAACCTTTCAGTAGCCCGACCCATATGTCTGCAGCGGTTTACTCCTCTCCTGTCCAGAGACAAAGGTCAAGTGCACCATCTGAATCTGGAGTCACTGCACTTATACGCTTGGCTCCTGAATTCTTAGAGGTTAGAGACATGAACATTTCGCAACAATGCAGAGATATCCTCTAGAAATCTAGAGTATAGAGCACCAACAAGACATACAAACTAAAATAGAAAAGGTTCTGTTTTTGGTGCCAACGAAATGCTCTGCATCCATTTCACGTATCCCCACAACAGGTTTTACCATATCTCCTCTCCTTGGCAAAATCAGGTTTAGCTTTCGCTTCAGTTAAGGTGCATCAGGCTTCCATCTCTCGCTATAAAAGAGCTCCCAGTGCCACTTTTCTGTGTGCCTCAAGCCTGATCAAACAGTTCATGAAGCGGCTGTTCCGTACTTGCCCTCCAGTGCGAGCACCTCCATAGAATGGAACCTCAAAGTGGTCCTTGCAAAGACCATTCAAACCCATCCATAGAGCTGTATTGAAATTCCTAACATGGAAAGTCGCTCTTCTGCTGGCCCTCACCTCAGCCAGAATAGTAAGCCAAAGCCAGGCGTTCACCATTAAGAAACCCTTTTTAATATTTAAGGAGGATGGTGTGAGTCTAAGAACTAATCCTACATTTATTCCTAAAGTACCATCACAATTCCACCTCAATGAGCCGGTTATACTCGAGTCTTTTTTTCCGCAACCATCAGCGCCTGCAGAGCAAGCACTACATACGCTGGATGGCAAACGTTACCTTAAGTTCTATCTTCAGAGAACGAAGGACATTCGAAAGACTGATCAAAATTTTGTTGCCTACGGCCAAGGCAGACAGGGGAATGCAATAACAAAAGCCACTATCACAAGATGGATATCAGCTGCGATACAGTTCTGTCATGTCATAGCTAACAAACCTTTGGAAAGGACAGCAAAGGCTCACTCTACCTGAGCTGTTGCTACTTCAGCGGCTCCCTTCGCGGTAGTGACTCTGGAAAAGATCTGTCATTCTGCAAACTGGAGAACCACTCACACCTTCACGCAGCACTACTGCCTGGAATCCACACAGGATGTAGATGCAGCAGTTGGCCAGGCAGTGCTTCACCAGCTCCTCCTTTGAGGCAAGCCTCTTTCTAGCCTTTGAAAAGAGTATTTTGCTCGTATGGTAGTTTCAAAAACTGGCATGCATTGTAAGATGTAAAGTAAAACTCTGTAAGGTGTACTATTAGTCATGCTGTTATTTCTTTTTCTTTTCCCCTAGCTAATGCTGTGTATCTGGAAATGCTAGTATATAAGTGATAATTTGACGTTCTTTTTAGAGCATATTCTGTACATTGATAAACATAACAGTATGCCCAGGTATAGACCTCAGGGGTTTTTCATGTTACCTCAAATCTTTGGGGTTTACTATGTAATATAAATCATCCACCATCCACAGCAGACAAACTAAAATTGGAGGTGACTGCTTGCTACTCTGATTTAGGCATGTGAGTCTATGAAAGACACCCCAATACTGGATAAGAAAATAAGTTACCAATCTGTAACTACGGTTATCCAGTATTGGTATCTTTCATAGATTCACATGCAACCACCCTCCTCTCCGTCGAGGCTGTTTCTATATTATTCATTAAGATACTCACTTCTCACTTATGCTGGGAAAATCTGAGGGAAGCTTTCTCTGCTGGGAACTTTCTAGAGGGTGCTAGCCGCGGATGGAAATCATTCAACATTTCGTCCTTTAAGCTATATACAACATGGCTTAGGGCATTATTTAAATACTGGTTTATTATGGTACCATGGGACTCCCATCTCGACGATGGGGAATGATTTCGGAATGTGAATCTATTAAAGATTCAATACTGGATAACAGTAGTCACATTACTTCCTCATCTTATTCACTAGTTTAACCATGTAATGTACCCTGCAAAATAATCCTCCTTTGATAACGTAACAACTGGCCTTGAATTCTTACTTAGGGGAGCAGACAAACACCAGTGAAATGACATATTGGGACCCTCCATCTGATCTCCAAATGCACTTTTCCCTTTTGTATCAGTTTTTGAAAAATTACTAAAGAAAAATATTTTACTCCTGCCACCCCCAAAGTGGATTCTTTAAAGCTGTTAAAGAAGTATAGACTTCCTGAGCCAGGACCCAACCTTCCTCAAGCAGGAACCAAAGCCTGATTGAGTGATTGTCTGCAGGAGCGGCCGGTCCATTGGGGTTGAGGGGCCACACCCCTCCACCTTTAGCCCCTCATGGACAATGTCTGTCAGGCTGAACAAAGGTCAGCCTGACAGATACTGTTCACTTTCAGGTCAGGCAGCCAGGAGCCAGACAAGTGCATTTAGCGCAGGCTCCTGGCTGCCTAAGCTGAACTTTGCTTGGCTGAGGAAGTCACAGCTCCTCTGGGCATCACCTCCTCGGCTCAGCAAAGGTCCCTGAGGCCCTCCACTCAGTGACGAGAGGTAGCATCACTAATTACCCCACACCTAGGCGCTTTAGTTTTAAGCCCTGAAGGGCCCAGGGTAGGGTGTCAATCAGTGACACTTAATTACAGAGTGGGGTGTGGTCAGCAGTCTCACTGATCCCATCACACTCAGTGATGATGTTGGGACTGCTGCCTCCCTCATTGGCTGACCTTAGGTCTGCCAGTGAGGGAGGCAGCAGTCCCAATCCTCCTGGAACCTCTGAGGCAGCTCTGGCTGCAGGTAAGTGTTTGTTTTTCTTTTAAACTGTTTGGTGTGTGCGTGAATGCAGGCAAGACTTTGACAACACTCTTCAGGTGGAGTTACAGATAACTACCCACATCAATGGATTCTGCTTATCTCATGGCTACATCCTTCTACCTTTATATCTCTACATCTTGATCCTCTTAGTTTCAGCTCACATTGTTGAAGTATGAAACACAACTTAAGATCCTGAATCTATCATTCTCTGCTGCAGTTCTTTTTGGTCCTCATGAGATCTAAAAGGTGCTGAGATTGAAGAGGCAGTTGGACCCTTAAAGTAATGCAGTGAGAGGAAATGAAACCATTCTTGCAAGCACAAAACAAGTAAGACCGCCACTACCAGTAGGGACAGAGCATGTCTTATGTGCCAGTATTAAACACAATACCAACAAGAGTCTCAGTGATAGTGTTCCTGCCAGAAGAGGTGCTCAAGTGGAATAGTAATGCTCATTAGAAAAGGGTGTATCAATCTTGAGGCAATGTCTTCTTCTGTTCGCCACTCTGGTGGAAGGGTGTTTCATTTCACTTATCTGAGAGACAGATGATTACCTCGGAAATTTGGGTTTTAAATATCCTTCACACTGACATACCCTCTTGTTCAGAGTTCCTCCACGTTCCATTCTGCTTAAAGCATCAAAACAACTGTTGCAACTTTTTAAGTAAGTCTTGGGTGGCCCTTCTGACTAAGAAATTATTAGTGCCCACCCTTCTGCCTTTCAGAGAGTAAAATGTATTGATTCAGGATATTTGTCATGGGGATTGATTCTGGACCTCAGACTGGCCAACAAATAGCTGAGGAGAGAAAAGTCCAACGGACAGTGTGTGAAATGGATCTACATGTTGCTTAGTGGCCAGCAGCACTGGACATTCTCAAGGTTCACAGTAAGAAACCTGCATTACCTAGGACACTGTTTTACCATTCAGGCTATAGTTTGCTTCCTTCATCTTGTTCAAATGTGTGGCAACAAGATTTCCTCACAACAGTTGGACTTTTTCCATTGCTTGGATCTCCAGGTGAATTATTCTAATTCCACCATAATTCTAGTTTAAATAATCTCATACCTAGGAGTGTCTCTAAACACAGTCTCTGGAAAAACATCACATTCAAAGGGGAGAGTTGCTGCAATATTTCAGAGCTACTGTTAAATCCTGTTAAGTCTTTCACTGGTGGGTCAACTAATATCTCTTTTGGACCCAATGGTGTTTACCATTTTCATCATTTCAAATTCAGTACTGCATATGGGACTACGTAAGGAGAGTCTTAAAGATTGTTTGTCTCAATTTCATGACAGTTAGGGCCACTGCCTTTGTCTTTCTTATTCAGTCTTTTCCTTGGGTGATGCAATACGAAAAACCTTCTGACAGTAGGTACCTGCTCATACCATGTACCAGATTCATCTCTAGGGGTTTCTGGAGCTCACCTCATGCATGTAATTATAAGACATGTAATTGAGAGTGTCCGTACCACATCAGCATAGTGGAAATGAGAATCATCTGTCTAGCCCTAAAGGCTATCCTTCTGTCTCTGGCAGCGGACAGGGCTCTGATCCAGATGGAAAGTACTACTACAAACCATCCCTTCAACAAACAGTGAGATACAAGGTGTAGGATGCTCTCCGGAGGTACAGATGATTTGTTACTGGCTTCAGGTGATTCATTTATCCGTCAATCTCATTAATTCTGACCGTCCTGCTCAAGCTGACAAGACCATTGGCTCAAATAATCCTGAATGGTAGAAGCAATAGTTTCTAGATCTTATCCAACGTTCCTTAAAGCCAAACAGGAGGCTTACGTTCAAATTGAATCCTTTGTTGATATTACAGGGTCTTCTAATCAACACAATTTGGCGGTCTTCAATTTGTCAGCATGGTTCCCAAGTTCATCCAGTATGTTCATTTGAATTCACCCACAATCTGCATGGATATTTAAGGGAAGCAAAATGACCTCCTACAAGAGAATTCTATGCTTTTAAATGGAAGAGGTACTTTAATTAAACTTCAATCCAATCGTGTCAATCTGCTTCCCTTATGTAGTGATCTCCTCACCTAGCAAAGTCAAAACTTCAATATGCCTCAATCAAAGGTCACTTGGCAACAATCACGATTTGCTGGAAGAGTCCTTCTCTTTAGAGGTCATTTTTCACGATTACAGTAGTAAAGGATTTTTGGTGAGTGTTAAGAAAAAGTACCATACCATGCAGCAGGTTTTTCTTCATTTGGAGCTACTTTTCGTTCTTTCTAAACTAACATATGGATTTATCGTAGCACATCTTGTGGAAAAATGTGTTATCATTTAAGCCAGAAAAGTGAGTGAGATTCAGGCTCTCTCAGCATCAGAACATTACACAATGTTTCATTCTAAAAGAGTAGTTATGAGATCTACTCTTTTTTTCCCTGTAAGTAGTTTCAGACTTCTGTGTTAATCAGTTCATTTCTCTACTAGCCTTTTTCAGTAATTCCACCAGTCTGACAGAGAGGTCCATGCATTATCTTGATGTCAAGCATGCTTAAAAGTTTTATTTAGACAAGACAAAGTTCCTCAGTTAACCTAATGAGTATTCTGTTAAATATGGCACCCTCCGCCAGGGATAGCATTATCAAAACAATGCTTTCTTGGAGAATAGTCTTGTTAATTTCACTAAACTGCTAGCTAGCTAGTAAACCTTTACCTAGCAAGCTCAAGGCATGTTCCGCCTAAGGTAAATTGGTTGGTTGGCAAACAAGTTCAAGTTCAAATAATCTTTATTCGGATAAGTATCCATAAAAGTTCAAATCATCACCACCAATAGAACATAAAAATATATAATCATCATAGACACATTTAAAAATACATAAGAGGTAGGAGAATAGGGTTGGGCATTCCAAATCTAATGTCATTAGTAGCATAGGGCCAAAATGCAAAGAATGACAAAAATTATGCAAATAAAGTGATATACGTGCATTTAACAAGCAGCAAAACTAGCAGCTGCATTAGTGCAAAATCGCAAATTTATGAATTTAAGCAAATGTGCAAGATAAGCAATTATCCACAGGTTGAGTCCTATAAAGAACAACATATTCCATAAATAAAGTGCTACAATGTACAATGTGTCAATCCACAAAACACATTTCATAAATACCAAATAATATAAATATGCGCCATATAGGCTAAAAGTACAATGTGCGTATATGCTACGTATTTCAAGGATCGTTCATGGAAGCTCTAGAACATACCACAGTTTGCAGAAAAGAACTTACTCGGAAAATCAACTCATCATTCCCCAGCTGCAAAATTTCATGATATGCCAGATTAAAATCAGTAATGGCATGTGCCTTAAAATAAGGAACTAAATAGTGTTGGGTATATCTGACAAAAAAGTTACAAAAAAGTAAAAAATGTAACAATGTTTGTTTACAGCCGGAGCCACATGGACAGCACAACTTCTCTAGGTTATTATTGAAACCAAGGGAGAAACAAAGTGAGTATTTTATACTGCCATCCCTGAGACGGAAAAGTAAGCTCCTGTTCCATCTCCTGATGTTTTTCCTAAGATATTCCTGCGGCATATGATGTTCATTACCAGATGACACCAGGATAGGGATGTATCTAATAATTGATGGTACTCAATAACTCCTCTTTCCTTACGATATAAATCGTACAATGCTCCCCTCACTGTTTTTAAACTTATACCATCTGTTACTGATGGATGGGAAAAAGTGTGTTCCGGATGTATGACGTTACAACGCATACTTTTACCACGCATACCATTACAACGCGGTATTTACAACGAATACCGTTACAACGCATATCGCTTAGAGGTGCTGGATAGTGGTAAGTATAATTTTCGATTCCAACTCCAGTCCCCGTGGACACTAGGGAAGGTGCTGGATAGAAAATTAAACGTATTCCCTATCCTAGAGCGCCCCCCAGCGCAATGCGTTGTAATGGTATGCGTGGTAATGCCTGCGTTGTGATGGTAGTGCATTGTAAAAACTTCGTTGTAACAGTTGTATACCGTGTGTTCCAGCTTCACACTTAATAGACTGTTTTTTACTGCGGCTAGCCAAGGTATGCTGCTACCCTTCTCGCATTTAAGGCAATCTGTGATTATCTCCTCTGTGAAAATCGCGGCGGGGTTGCGCCATAATTTTATCCAGAATAACGCTGGTTGGGATTTAATCAAATTCTCCACATAATCTAGACTCAGTTCTTTATGACATATATAGTTTGACGAGGATATTTGTGCCCCAAGAACTTTTCTGCAAAATCTATTTTCCTCGATTTGGATCCCGCTGCAATTCACATACCCCCACACTTCGGCACCAAACGTAGCCGTTGGTACACATTGGGATTTGTAAATCTGTAGTAAGGGTATCACCACCTCTGCCTGTTTGGGCTGTCGTAAACTAATGATGGAATTAACAGCTTTTCGAAGTTTATTTTTGCCATGGACTACATGGTAATGCCATGATCCTGTGTCAAAAAAGACTAAATCCAAATAAGGGAAAGTACTAGTGCATTTTAGGGAGTCATTTCCCGAAGTAATATGGTCAATGCTGTGTTTTTTTGTCCCACAGGACAGTATATATGATTTTTAAAATTGGTGCAAAGGTCCAGGTCTGCCATGAAGGACACAAAACCTGTAATTAAAGTGCGCAGCGCTTTTGGTGTGCGGCCCATAAGGACCGCATCATCCCCTTACAAAAGTACAGGCAGTAATTTTCCATAGATTTTTGGTAAATCACTTGTTAATTTGGACAAATAGTTATGCAATTCATTTATGTAAAGGATAAAAAGTAGAGGGGCCAAGACACAACCTTGTCTAACCCCTCTACCAATTAAAATGTCCCCAGAAACATCTCCTTCATTGCTTATCCTAACCCTTATACGCCAAAAAATGAACAAGTGCCTCATCCAATCCATAATTTAAAAGAATCTCCCATAACCGTGATCTGTTAACAAAATCAAAGGCTGAGGATAAATCCATAAAACCCAAGTATAGTGGAACTTTTTTGGCAAACGTATATTTACCCAATATGAGGTTTTGATTCAAACACTGTTCCACGGTCCCACCGCTGCTCCCAAAACCTAGCTGACAATAATTTAAAATTTGGTTGTCTTCTGCCCAATTCTTAATTTTATTAAAAACAACCCTACCCAAAATCTTCAAGGTGTTATCTATCAAGGATATAGGGCAGTAACAGCTGGGATTGAATCTATCACCCTTCTTAAAAATGGGCACAATGATACTAGTTGACCAAGTATTTGGAATTACTGTATTAGTTAAATTGTTAAAAACAATGCATAAAAGAGGGGACCAGAAGTCAGGTTCGGATTTAATAAGATCAATTGACAATCCATCAGGCTTTATTCCCTGCACTTTGATATATGGCATCCTCGACTTCAATTATTGATATAGCCACTTTTGCAACTGGGTAATAGCTATTGGCGGTCGATATAGGGGCTGTATATATATTTGCAAAATGCTCCTCCCAGGATTCGCTCGATATATTACAAGCTTTGGGAGTGATGTTCATACCCATAGACCTGATGGCCTTTACTTCATTCCAAAAACAGTTAGATCTTTAAGTGAGGCGGCACAAGCAAGAGAATCCCACAGGCCCTTCAATATCTCATCCGAGCGTAATTTGATTGCTTTCTTATAATACGCTCTCCGTGCCCTAACCAAGGTTATGTCCCTGGTTTTCTCAGCTAATGCTTCACGAAGTTCTCTGTTGGCCCGGGAGCAAGTGCTATCGAACCATCTACGGTTCTTACTCAAATTCATTACATGTTTTGAGATTTCATGTTTGATGCCAATGCATAGCCCGATAAATGCCTGAACAATTTCTGTATCTGAATGGCAACTAGACAAGCACCTCTCCACCAATAGGGGGTAGGATTTTATCGTACGTGTGAGTAGGGCTTTATTATCTATGCCCTTCCAAATCACTTTAAGTTTGTCGATCGATGCCACCAGGTTCTTAGCCCCTATTTCCTTCCGGCTTATAAGATTATTAAAAAATCTAATAATTGTTAAAATTGGGTTATGGTCACTATAACTAATATCTAGTATCTAAAATCTCAGCCTTAAGTAAACAATTTTCAAGAAAAGAAGATATAAAAACATAGTCTATGATAGATGAGCAGCCGCGACCTTTATGGGCCCGTGTCTGACTCATAACCAACCTTGTCCATGACATTAATTAAGTCCTGGGTGGATAGGTAATTATGCACTTCTTCCCCTCTTTTACACAAGGTTACCCTTGCAGATGTAACAACAGAGTTATCGATTGTACTATCCAAGTGGGCATTGAAATCCCCCCTAAAAGGATTCCATCCAATTTGCCATACCTCTGTTCATCTACCAGACTATCAATAAAATCAAACAAATTACTAAAATTCCTATTGGGTAACGATGTAAAATCATTATTATAAAAATTAACTAAGCATATCCTAATTCCCTGGGAATAGATCATAGCCTGAAAATTCCCATAATTTGTCTCTAGGGATTTTATACTACTCCCAGCTTTAATCTTTATCCATGTGGATAACCCCCCACTCGGTCGAGCGGATTCAGGCCTGGGTACAATACTATTATAGCATACAAATCCCTCGAGGAACAGTTCACTGGTACACCATGTCTCTTGAAACATTAAAATGTCGTACTTACTAACCCAATTAATCCACTCCCCTATATTCAGTTTGGATTTTAGACCTGCAATGTTCCAACTAAGTACCTTTAAGTTTTGGTCTAAAGATCCAAGTTCAATATCAACCGGGCAGGCTGACAGTGATTCTACCTGGGAGATTTTTTGGGTGAGATCTAGAGACCTGGGTTCAATATGAACTAGACCGGCCATTGATAATTTCATTGGCCCTACTACCATAGTTGATCGATTATTCAATTGCCAATCCTGTCTCTCAAGGTCAGACAAAACGGTGAACCGGTTATGTGTAGTATATATCGGGGTATCCAAGTTACAAACTCTCTGGGGGGGGGGGTCTGTAAAAGAAGCCCAAGGGTAGCGAGATTATGAGGGTTGGAGTACTGTTATGGTTAATTTGGCCATCCAATATCCATTTCACCAGGGAAGGGCGCCTAAAATTCACGACTATACAGTCACCCATGATGTTCTTATCTGAGGGTCCCACCCATCCCACTGAGGAAATGGAAAATCTTCATTCTCAGGGGTCTTACTAATATCAATAAAGAACTTGGCACAGAAGCTGAAATATGAAAAAGACATCTTTATTAAACTTAATTAAGTGAGGCTACGTCACCCAGCTGCCTTAGCAATTGAATGAGGCAGTCTGAGGAATACAGATAACAGAGGCCTTATATATGTTTTAGGGTTACATGACTCAGCACAAAAGTAAGGGGCAGTCCTAGCTTATGCAAGCATGCAAAAAACCCAACATACCTTCTTACACAATCTGAACAAACCCATATCGTAAACAGATCATAAAAAGAGGGAACTGAAACAGATGAGAAGTAAGATAGAGGGGTGTGTGCATGTACCATAAACATTGGTCAGCATCGGGCAAGGGAGTCAGTTCATTCAGGTCAAACAGAAGTCAGCACAAACTCAAGCTAAGGTGCATGTGTCCCAGAGACTTGTTCAGCCACAGTTATAAGCCTATGTGAGGGCAACCACAAAATGGCTGCTATGCACAAAATGGAACCCATGGTTCAGAACGAAATCTTCAAATACACAGTGAATCCATTGGTGTAACATGATGAAAACACTCATACTTGCTGAACTCACTGTTTACAGTTCGCTGTTACCAAATTCGTAATAGAACCACGACCTTTATGACCCAGGTTCAGAATTCACGGAACCTCAGATCCTCCTTTTGCTCTTACATAGGCAATAACCTACATAGGCAATAACCTAAACTCATGTCAATCTGAATCCAGGTTTATATTCATCAGATCATCAAGATGTTGCTGGAGCATAATCCTATTACTTAGCAACTCTCTCTGGACACGTCTCCTTACATATGTAGTAGCACAAAGGCCACATATGGCAGGACAAAATAGGGAATACTGTAGTAGGTGGCATAAGATCACACACCCAACAATTAGTGATGTTCACTACTAACTGGTGTTGATGCAGAAGCTGTACAAAAAGAATTGCTTACAAATTCTGATCTTCTAACCTGCTCATGTTCAGGAAAAGGGTGAAAAGAATGCAAAGAAGCAGTAGTAGGAAAAGACTTAGGTTGGGAAGTGGGTGCAGAAGTCAATTGAGTAGAAAAAAACAATCCCACCCATAAATGACAACGTCATGTTTAAAAAAAAACACTAGAAAACACGTTATTAAGAACATATAGACAACAGGAGAAAGTAGTGACCACTATTACAAATGAAATAATAATTTTTCACAACCCTAAGCAAAAAAGCAAATCCTAAAATTATCTAGTAACATTTTTAGGGCTCCTATGCATTTCAGTAATTTTTGTATATTCAGGTGAAACAGTGGTGACCCTCATCAATGCTCTGAGATGAAAAGGGCGTAGTCTTCCACAGAAAGTGGACTTTATTCTGCTTTTACTAAACAGAATAGTACTTTAAAACAATGCCAGCAAAACAATCAATCTCCTAACACCTAGTCTATACAATCACACGGAAACCTCTTGTGAAACCAACTATGCCCAGAGTCCGTTCAAAAAGCCTCTCTGACTAACAGCATGTGACATACTTTGATCCTGTATATTTCTTTTATTTTACTTCAAATACCATTAAAGCCACATTTATTATCTATGCCCTTCCAAATCACTTTAAGTTTGTCGATCGATGCCACCAGGTTCTTAGCCCCTATTTCCTTCCGGCTTATAAGATTATTAAAAAATCTAATAATTGTTAAAATTGGGTTATGGTCACTATAACTAATATCTAGTATCTAAAATCTCAGCCTTAAGTAAACAATTTTCAAGAAAAGAAGATATAAAAACATAGTCTATGATAGATGAGCAGCCGCGACCTCTATGGGCCCGTGTCTGACTCATAACCAACCTTGTCCATGACATTAATTAAGTCCCGGGTGGATAGGTAATTATGCACTTCTTCCCCTCTTTTACACAAGGTTACCCTTGCAGGAGAAAGTAGTGACCACTATTACAAATGAAATAATAATTTTTCACAACCCTAAGCAAAAAAGCAAATCCTAAAATTATCTAGTAACATTTTTAGGGCTCCTATGCATTTCAGTAATTTTTGTATATTCAGGTGAAACAGTGGTGACCCTCATCAATGCTCTGAGATGAAAAGGGCGTAGTCTTCCACAGAAAGTGGACTTTATTCTGCTTTTACTAAACAGAATAGTACTTTAAAACAATGCCAGCAAAACAATCAATCTCCTAACACCTAGTCTATACAATCACACGGAAACCTCTTGTGAAACCAACTATGCCCAGAGTCCGTTCAAAAAGCCTCTCTGACTAACAGCATGTGACATACTTTGATCCTGTATATTTCTTTTATTTTACTTCAAATACCATTAAAGCCAAATTTGACATACACTAATGAAGTGTTGTCTGTGTCGTGTTCACAAAAATGAAAATATCATATTTGTGAAATTTAGAAAATCAACCCAACTGTAGTTTAACGATACACATCGTCATGTATATCCCTTCACAATATAGGTAAACTTGTAATTATATCAAAAGCAGCAACATAAAACAAAAACATGCATAACGCACATGTCAAGCACGAAAAGCATAGACAAAACAATAACATATGTGAATGAGCGGTAACGCACAAGACCAGGTCATGTACTAACACTATTCGGGCCTGCTTAATTTGTCAGGTTTAAAATCCTCACCCTGCTTTTTGACAGCACATCAACAGGTAGTGGAGATTTGGCTGTCAAATGCAACTTACTGTGTGTCACTTCTGACACACATGACCAGCAGGAACAATTTATAAAAGGATAAAATGCAAGAATATGTCAAATGCACAAACATTTCTTTTCAAAGAAATTACTCAAAAACACATCTCTTTTCAACCAACCAAACTCACTTGTCTTGTCAGCCTTAAAATCACCCAGAACAATCCATGAATGATCTGTAGGCAAAAGCAAAAAGAATACACAACACAAAAAAGAGGAACATTTCGCAAAACAAACGAACAGTAATTATAACTTTTAATCAGAAGACAAAACATGATACATATTAGCAGACACAAAAATACATTTCCATTACTTAACTGTTACCATCTTGTCAGTCACCTTGCAACTTGAAGCCCTTTTAACTTTCCAAAAGTAAAATCCTTTCACTGACACTCCATGTTAGCCTTGTGCCATAATCTCCGGTGTAAAAAATAAGGGGCCGATCAGGATAGCGGTTTTTCCGCATCCTCGGGGCCGGCGGAAGCCACCGCCGGCCCCGAGGATGCGGAAAAACCGCAGCGGACTGACCAAGGACCCACCGCCACATTAGGATGGCTGGTGGGTCCTGGTTTCCGTCCGCAGCTTTTCCGCCGCGGTTGGCTTACAACCGCGGCGGAAAAGCTCTAATATGGTGACGGTGTCTCTCAGACACCGTCCACCATATTAGGATGGGCAGTGAATTATGCTTTTCCGCGGCGCGTTTCCCGCCGTGGAAAAGCATACGGAACTTCACTGCGGGGGCCCGTTGCGGGCCCCCTAGGTGAAGGGGGGGTGGGGGGTGCACATGGGGGGTACCTATGGTACCCCCCTGCATTTGCATGCAGAAAGCGGCAGGCACCGCACGGTGCCTGCCTCTTTCTGCATGCAAAAGCAATGCGTGCATTTTTAACATTGCCGCGGGTGCAGCTTGAAGCTGCACCCGCCGCAATGTTAAAAATAGAGGATGTGACCGCCAGGGTGGCGGTCACATCCTAATTGCACAGGAGGGAACTCCGCATGCCCATGCGGAGGTTCCCTCCTGCTCTGGGGTCGCGGACGGACGCAAGTCCGTCCGCGATCCTGATCGGCCCCTAATTCTTAATTGGCAAACCGTTCTCACTTATTCATGTAGCCTTCAAAATTTCAATCATTTTCTGTCAAATAAAGCAACTAGCAGGCATTATTTCTTAGAGCAGAAATACAAATGTCATGATGGTGGGACTTTCAAAGAAACCTATTTTATATTGTCCCTTTGAAATTGTTCTTTAATTTTAGTGATGTTCTTGTGGAGAAACCAGAAATTCCACCTTTCAGAGGCCTGTTTAGCAAGGCCATTCTGCATTCCACAGAGACAAGGCTCGAATTTAAAAGGTCACAAATGTCAACATGACAGCCTCTTCCATTGTTTACAGGAAAACTAAAGGTAGCATCGTAGCGCAACTTGAGCAGCCTGTTCTCCTAGCCCACAGTTTCTGCTCATTCTGAGGCTGACCAAGACAGAAGGCCTACTACATTTACTGTGAATTATTCACAGAATCTAATAACACACATACCAGTTTTTAGAACAAATGCTTGTTGCAATGGTACTTATTTCAGCAACCTTAATTGGATCTCACTGGACCATTTAAAAGTAAACCCAAATGGGGACAACCTGCAAATTTGAATTATACCTAAATGTATGCATTTACTGAGGGCGAATGCACTTTAAAGCTATTTTAAATGGTAAAAATACTGTTTTAAATGGTCTATTTACCCACATTTCGACTTTAATGTTTGGGGCACTTAAAAATAAAGATCCTATACTTTTTATACATATTAACCATCCTCAGAATGTTCTTTACAAATTACAGAGATTTTTAATAAGACATATCCCATGTAAATCTTTAGAAAAATGAGGTTTGTACGCCTGCGCTAAGTGAAATTCCATATGCTAATGTTCTCATTATGCGATATAGCACAACTTAAATTAAATTTTAATGCTAGGATGTCATAGTATGAGCATTAAGCTTCATGAATAGCTAAAAACGAATTTTGTAGTACTTATTTTTAATAATTATTTTTCAAAATGTATTAATTATTTTTAAATTAACCCCTTCATTTTTTATAATTCCACATATAAAAGCGAGCTGCATCCCTTGCCTATCATTTTAGACGCATTCATTTATAAGCCTAAGCACAGAAACCTAACTTATAACATGACAAAATGTTTGCGCTACTTTTTATCTGTCTTTCTAAAAAGGACAATTTTATTTAGCAACAGACCCACGAATATGCTTAAAGAGAGAAAACCCTTAATTGAAATGCCTTCCTGTAATAAAAAATAATGAACCTTAGTTTTGGAACCTTTTTAAAATGACATTCTGAATGTAAAAATGTACCTGTGCAACTGAGGGCAAATTCATGGCTGAATTAATATTCCTATATATTTAGCTTGTCTCTCAATGTTTGTAACGTAAGCACGGTGGCTGTCTATTTAAAACTAAAACTAAGACATTTCAAGTTTCAAAATGCGTGTGCAATACAGCAAAGTCCAATGTATTCAGATGAAGTATTTGCCTGTTAATATCTAATACAATGCATCTAAGAAAAATGCTGTAAGTTTATTTATTTTTCGCAAAACACCCAATTTTGTTTTTGGGGGCTTTTTATTCCTAGTGCAAGAAAACCACGAACAGACATTGACATTTCAGACAAACAGAAAGGGGTCAAACACTCCGGACACACAATACGGCGCACCATGCATGTTCGTGAATAGCGCCATCGCTATTCACTGACAGAAGTTGCACTAATGGGAAAACCACATAAACATTGAAACACAGATTTGACCCACAAATCAATACTCATTTGCAAATATTAGTTGTAAGTCATATTTACAAGAAACGCTTCTCAATAGTGTTCCAAAAGACTGCATAAACAGCCCAACAGACTGATGTATGTCCAAGAAGCAAAAATGCGCTCAATTCACTAGCTTTGGCTAGCAGAACACCAAACAAAATCGTTCTGCATATCTTCATTCATAAAACTGCGCAGAACAAAGGATCCTTGTTTTGTATTATGTCATATTTTAATTCCCTGGCGATACAAAATCACCAAGGAAGAAATATGTTTGTAAATCTAACCTATTTAGATATTCCCTTTAGGGGAAGCCGGCTAATCCAAACGTATACAAAGGTGGCCAACACAAATCTCCAAATTTGCTAAGATCAGGCATCTTATAGCTCACTAATCTAGCTTCAAACTTCAAGGGGCTATCTCTATCGATACACTCGTAAATATACAAGACCCTCGGTTTTTGAAAATTGCAATCTTCAAATAAAACTAAGAACAAAACAAACTAAGCAAAGAATCACAGAACGAAAGAACAAAAGACTGGGACCGACCCACTGATACTTAACTCTTACTTTTACTAATCAAAACGTTATCCAAATTCTAACTGTCAAGTTCTACATGACCTAACGGTCTTTGTATAATACTCACGCCAAAAAGGTGCTCAGTCAGGAGTGACATCATGTGGAGGATCAAGATCAGAAATATACTGGGCTGCAGAAATAAAGAATCTCCAGAATCCCTGTGCACAGAGTACCTTCTTAGTAGAATCCTGTTCTGTCCTCCTCAGTAGATTTTAGTCTCCTGACAAGATCACTCCCACAGAAAGTCACTTTTCTGATGAAGCCCGCTTTGGCGACGCCATTTTAGGGGTCTTACTAATATCAATAAAGAACTTGGCACAGAAGCTGAAATATGAAAAAGACATCTTTATTAAACTTAATTAAGTGAGGCTAAGTCACTGAGCTGCCTTTTTTTTTAAAATATTTTTTATTGAGTTTTTTGGGCAGTGGTAAATTGCATATACAGCACATATAGCATACAATACATATAACAGAAGAAGGCACAATTATTCATGACAGTAAAACTACAGAAAGAAGAATTACCCTAAAAGAAAAAGAAAAACTAGACAGAATTCTCATATCCAAGTTGCGATTGGTGACCATAATTTTTGGCCAAAGATCTTCCTTTTCCGACCCTATAAATTTGTAAACAGCATTCTCCAGCCTATAAATATTTAATAATTTAGATTGCCAATGATAAAACGTTGGCGAATCCGTGTCGAGCCAATGGGAAGTTATGCAAAATCGTAATACTGCCATTGCAATAAATAGAAAACCTTCTTAAGCTGCCGATAACTCTGTAAGTTCCATTTGAATTCCAAATATTATTAATACAGGTGATAAGATGATATTAGCATTCAACACACTATTCAAAAATTCTTGAACTTTAAACACAAATTACACAATTTTCGGGCAACTAAAGAGCATATGATTTAAATCAGCGGCAAAAAGCCCACAACGGCTACATCCAGTCCCCTTTAGAGCTTTCCAATTTGCTAATTTTGATGGTGTATAATACAGGTCAAACACTGACATAAAATGCTGACTTTTAAGGGAGCCATTAACTAGAACCCTGTTGCCCACCTCTAGAGCCCTAGAAATATCAATTCCCTCAATTCCCAAATTTCTTTGCCATTTCTCCACAGAGAAATCTAAATTATCTGGCACTCTGTTTAACATTAATTGATAAATTACACCAATTTTATTTTTCTTCCTACAGCTCTCCAAAACGTCAGACGTATGCATTAAATCAGTGTGTAGTAGATTATTAGATTCCAAAAAACTGCGAATCTGCAGATATTTAAAAAAATCACCTCTAGTGAGGTCAAATTGCATCTGTAACTCAGCAAACGAAACGAAAGATCCATCTTGATATACCTGCCCAAGTAAACAGATCTGAAGACCGTGCCAACGGTGCATGACAGGATCAGAAAAAATCCCAGGCAGTAAGGGGTTCCCAAATAAAGGCGTATAGTAATTCAACTTAGATAGGAAATAGAATTTCTTATTAATTTGTTTCCATAGCTGGAATACAGATATCATAATCTTGAACTTGTTTTTTTTGTAATAGCTGGGTTCTGTGAATTTTACCTGACATTGACGCACTTCAGTTCCCAGCAGCATTTCATATATAGATGGTATTAAAGATTCATCTAAGCTATACTCTTGGAATAATAAGATGCCCATCAATTTGAGAGTAATAGCCCAATAATAAAGTCGGAAACTAGGGATACTTAAGCCACCACGTACTCTCGGAAGAATACACCACTTAATGGATCTCCTGGTACGGCGGTAACCCCATAAAAACCTAGATATAATTTGATCTATTTTACTAAAAACTGATGAGGAAAACAGAAGTGGTATGGTGCGAAAAAAATAAAGAAACTTTGGAAGAATCAACATTTTCACAACGTTTGTGCGACCAACAAGGGATAGATGCAGGTTATTCAGTATCTCTAATGTCCTATTAGTAGAAACTAACAAAGGATCCATATTGAGCCAGACTATGTCCTCTGCCTTCTCAGAAATTGTAACACCAAGATATTTAACTGTCAAAGCCAGAATGACACCACCTGGTCGACCAGTAGAGGAATGTAGTATTTGAGTTTTTGAGATATTGAGCTTGTATCCTGAGAGCCTACCAAACTCATGGGCCAGTTCTACAATTTTCGGTAGTGCTAAGACAACATCAGTAGTCACAATGGCAACGTCGTCTGCATAGGCGAGGACGTTGTGCTCAGACTGATACAGTTTAACCGAAGGAATACTTGTATCTCGCATAAGTTTAGTCAGGTATGGGTCTATGTATAGCGCAAAGAGTAGTGGAGAGCAAGGACAGCCTTGTCTTGTTCCTCTGCTGATCGAAAAAGGGTCAGACATCTCCATTCCTATACGAATCATTGCCGTAGGGTTACAATACAGTGCCTGAATGGCCTTAATGAATTTAAATGGGAAGCCCTTCCAAACCAGGACAGACCACAGGAACCCCCAGTCAGCCCTGTCGAAGGCTTTTTCAGCATCCAACAGGATGACCCCGACCGGGGATTCCGTGGCCTGTGCCCAGTCTAACAAAGCAATAATGCGTCTAACATGATCTGTGGTATCTCTCTTCTTAATAAAACCATGCTGAGTCTTACACACTAAATCGGGCATTATATCGTTCAATCTGTTAGCCAGAATTTTAGAATAGATTTTGCTGTCAGATGTAATGAGAGATATTGGACGATATGAGCTTAACTCTTTTGGATCTTTTCCTTTCTTATTAAATACTACAATAGTAGCCATAGACCATGAAGCAGGTGGATTCCCTTGAAAAGCTTGATGATAGACTTTAACTCTTACTTTTACTAATCAAAACGTTATCCAAATTCTAACTGTCAAGTTCTACATGACCTAACGGTCTTTGTATAATACTCACGCCAAAAAGGTGCTCAGTCAGGAGTGACATCATGTGGAGGATCAAGATCAGAAATATACTGGGCTGCAGAAATAAAGAATCTCCAGAATCCCTGTGCACAGAGTACCTTCTTAGTTGAATCCTGTTCTGTCCTCCTCAGTAGATTTCAGTCTCCTGACAAGATCACTCCCACAGAAAGTCACTTTTCTGATGAAGCCAGCGTTGGCTGCGCCATTTGAGGGGTCTTACTAATATCAATAAAGAACTTGGCACAGAAGCTGAAATATGAAAAAGACATCTTTATTAAACTTAATTAAGTGAGGCTAAGTCACCCAGCTGCCTTAGCAATTGAATGAGGCAGTCTGAGGAATACAGATAACAGAGGCCTTATATATGTTTTAGGGTTACATGACTCAGCACAAAAGTAAGGGGCAGTCCTAGCTTATGCAAGCATGCAAAAAACCCAACATACCTTCTTACACAATCTGAATAAACCCATATCGTAAACAGGTCATAAAAAGAGGGAACAGAAACAGATGAGAAGTAAGATAGAGGGGTGTGTGCATGTACCATAAACATTGCAATGTCCTGCCCTTTGATCTCTATCTGACCAGCTGCCTCATAAGGAACTGGCTCAACGAGGTCAGCCTCGGGCAAGGGAGTCAGTTCATTCATGTCAAACAGAAGTCAGCACAAACTCAAGCTAAGGTGCATGTGTCCCAGAGACTTGTTCAGCCACAGTCATAAGCCTATGTGAGGGCAACCACAAAATGGCTGCTATGCACAAAATGGAACCCATGGTTCAGAACGAAATCTTCAAATACACAGTGAATCCATTGGTGTAACATGATGAAAACACTCATACTTGCTGAACTCACTGTTTACGGTTCGCTGTTACCAAATTCGTAACAGAACCACGACCTTTATGACCCAGGTTCAGAATTCACGGAACCTCACCACCCGTCGCACCATCAAAATTTCATTAGCAATTTCCCACCCTGTCCACTTGTACCTGGATATCCATCCGTACACTTATTTTTTAGTTGGACCCAGGACTCAGTCCGGTCTTTCTTCAGTGGGGGTACTCCCCCTAGAATTAAACATAAGGTCATGCTTCAGGGGGTAGATGGAGAACAACCTCAGAGGTTTTTACAGCCTGTACAACAGGATTGGGGTTACTAGTCAAGCCAATAACCAGTTTCGCAGAGATAGGGGCAGGCAATACAGGGGTTGCTAGTGTGGGTTTGTATGATGAGCTAGAATGCCTGTTCTCAATAGGTCTATTTAGCAAAGGCGACCTATTAGCCATAAGGCTAGGCGTAGGAGTAGATAACAGGCTGTTCTTGTTCCTACCACATTTTTCACATATGTTATTAGCACAAGGAGATATACAGTGGGCATTTTCCCCCACAATGCCCTTATTAATTTCTTCCATGTTTTTTAGAAGCCGTTCACCCCTAATTTGGTCAATGATAGTAGCCCCTTTTCTTTTAGCATCCTCTTTCTTTACCAGGCTTTCTAATCTATCTAAACGTTTAAAAACAGCATTTAATTGTTTATTCATTAGATTTTTCAAACGCTCAAAGGTAGAGTCCACTATAGTGTCAATTAAATTTCCATTTGGCCTTCCTTGTACGCCGTTTGCAGGTATTGTCTCAGTTTGGGTCCAAATCGATTTAGATGCAAATTCAGCTTCAGTTACGGTCAAATCTACAGTGCTATCATTTATTTGCACAGTAGAGCTGGCTGATGTCCCGCTTAATCCAGTGGCTCTGCGTGTCCACATACTCAAAGGAGTAGGTTGAGATTTTTGGCAGGGTGGTTGTTTCCTTTTATTATCAGTCATCTTTGATGAACCTCTCTTCCTTTTCTCCCCCAAGCTTTTTATAGGTGGAACTGAATTGTTGACATTATTATTATCTTGGAGACCCTGTAGGCAATCTAAGGTTTCTGCAGCATTTTTTCCAGACTCAGAGCCCACAGGTAACTTTTCATGTAGGATTGAGTTATTGATAATTACGGTGGGTGATAATGGGAGAGGCATCGTTAAACCACCCTTCTCTGGCCTGTCAGGGATATATAAATGAGGTAACGATTGGCCCATAGAAAGTCTCCTCTCAGTCATTTCTATCTCAGAGGTAACCATATTAACATCGTTTTCAAGTAAGCTTTCAAAAGCAGTGGTTGAGGAACTCTTAGAACCCGAGATGGCTGTAGTAACTGTACGTTTTCCCATTATAGTTGTTTTTCCACTCACCTCAATCAGAAGCTTAGGGGGGGGGGGGCCAGCCCAGCCTCTGTCGGCCCCTGACGGCCCGCCCTTTGCCCGGGCTTCGCCCGCGTGTGTCCCGCGTTGCGTGGGGCGGTAGCGCTAATGAGGGAATTCCCGGTCAGACGCTGACGTCATCTCTCAGCGCTGCCCGGGTGTAGTCCTGGTGTTTCCTGTTGATGGCCGTTGCCCTCACAGCGGCGACGAAAGAAGGTAGCAGGCCGTTTCCCTCATGGCGGTATCTGGGGCTGAAAGGAGCTCACGCCGTATCCCTCACGGCCAGTGAGTAATGCCCCCAGTAAAGCGCGTCCCCGTTGGCAAACAGTCTCATAGAGGATATTGGCATACTGACGTTACAGTCTAGAAACTACAGCAGACACAACAGTTTCCATTATGTTTTGTTTTGGATAGTGCCCACACCTACAAAAGGAGATACAGTATGAATGGTATGAGATTTCTATTCTGTACAGTGTTTCGGACTATCAAAGAACATCCTAATATGCAGATTTTTTTTTACTTTTAATCCCAGTTCTGCATTTTAGGTATCTTTATTGAAGTCCTAAGCGACCCTTCCTTCTCCCTGCTACTTTTGTTTAAGTGACTACATAATATAGATAACGGAACCTTTTCAAAGACATGATCTTCTGACAATATGGGGCTTGCTGGGATATGTAAACGGCTGGCTCCTTAAAATGACAGTGGTTAATGTACACAGTTTACATTACATGCTGCCTCTTTTTCTTGCAATTTATATTTTTCATTTGTTGAAAATGTGGCAATACAAGCTTGATTAGGCCACGGAGAGCTTGTTTCTGAATTGCAAGTGACAGATTATACCTCTTTTCATAATTGCTGATTAAAAGATGTTTTAAATCCCCATGCAGCTGTGAATGATTCAGCATTTACAATGAGGATACTTACAATACAGAACTAGGATTATAAATAGGTAAGTAGTATTTTCATCTCTCTGCTTTTGTGTATTGCCAAGGACTCTCCATGAGGTACTGCTCATGGCTCCACCTTATTGGATTTAAGATGGATGCTCAGAAAAAGACCCTGAGTCTCTACTTTACCAGACTGTCAGTATTTGGGTCTCATGCAAATTATATGCATAAAATAAAGAAGCAGGAGGCATTACAAAAGAAGTAAAGATGAAGAGACCTAAATATTACTCTTTCCCTCACTACCAGCACACAATTAACAGATGTGTGCTCACTGTCCTCTCTACAAGTACCAAATGACATTGCAGGAACAATAAGAAGTCTCCTTTGCTTTGAAGGTAGTCTTCATGGGGCTACATCTTCCTAGTTGTTCACTATGCAAAAGGGTGAAGGGGTACAGAACAGTATGCCTGGAAAGTACCAATAATAACAAAAGGAAATCGGGCCCATCTGTTGTGTAGAACGTCAACCCACCTTCACCTCCAAAAATGAAGCTAATAACATCCAAATAACGTCACACTGAAGATTGTAAAATTGAGGTATGGGTTGTTCAACAAAAGCTAACAATGGATAGAATACCGAAGGTGTACATATAGGAAGGCAACCACTCGGTAAAAAGGGGGCTGCAAAAGGAATTCAAATTTAAGAACAGCTAACAAGCAGTTGAGATTTTTATCACTTCAGCTCTTCATTTAAGTACAACAAGATGATTGTGTGCAAATCATCAAATAAGCCAAAGTTACTGAGGTGTATGTAAGAAAACGAGCACTTTAATTCAAAGGTCTCCAGTTTTGCCTCAAATGGGTATTCTTCGAGTGAAATGCAGGAATAGAAGCTCACCTAACAAGAAAAGTGATTTTTCTGCCGTAGAATGTGGTTTTCCTAATAGAGGATGGTGATATCCAAACAGTCTGTAGCATGACTATCATGACTCATTGTAGTTTTCCTCAAACCTGAAAAACTTTGAGATCATTCTACCAGATAAAAGGTGGCTACTGCAGCCTTATTCAGAAACATACCCATTGCAGAGATGTACAACGCACCTACCTGGAGATACAAGCATACATTTGCAAGACACTGCTGTCCAGTTTCTTATTCCATAATAGATGGCTAAGTGTCACAGATATCTAAACAAAATTTCTTTTGGTAAAAAAAGAATTCTGCCTATTGTTTCTATCTCTTATATACTGCATGCCGTTGAGGTTGGAGCTTGCTTTTCTAACCTGTCTTCATTGATATCAAAAGTATCATTACGGAGAAAGAAAAGTTACTTATTTGTAGCCCCAGTGCTTTATCTTTGGGACTCTTTTCAAGGAGTAACAAGGATAAGGGACCCAAACACTGCTCTGGACTACAAGTAGATACTATTTCTTCGCTCTAAGAGCATGTTAAAGGAAGAAGGTACAAGGAATGGAAAGATGTAGAGAAGGAAATTTAAATCACCTGTATGACTCATTAACACCTCAGAATAAGCAACAGATGAGGGAACTGTTTTTGACTGGCTTATCATACCCCTTATTGAATGGGAAAGAGAAACGTCAGACAAATCCATTAATTGTGGGAAAGCTGGCTGTGTGGATAGCCTTCCAGCAAAGTTCTGCACTGAGATTTGCCATTTGACCCTCCAGTCAATGAAAAGAGATTCACTAGCATTGTCAGCTTCTCCTATTTTTATCGCCTCTATGTAAATTCTGTCAGTTCCTATGAGTATGATATCCATAGAGTAAGGTAGGGTTAACTATGTTGAGCTTTGCTGTATCTAAGGAATATTTTGACAAATTGACAGCATTAAGTGCTTTTGGTAACTTTCCTTTACCGCCAAAGAAGCAATCACAGTGTAAAAACGTCCACTCAAATTGAAAACAAGAAAAGAAACAAAAAAAATATTAGAAACCAGTAAAAATAAAGATAAGTAGGTATATAATATTAGCCTATGTTCATCTGTTGTAGAGAAACCAACATGGATCAAACAGAACATTAAAAAGGGAAGCTGATAGAATGTGAAGAGATAGCAATGGGCGAGATGTTGCCCCTAAATTATTGCTACCCAACCTATTCCATATGTATCATGGCATGAACCTTGTCAGATGGGACAGAGTAATTTCGGACCGCCAAGTAGTGACCCATTGATATGCACCCTTCTTTCCTATTGTCGCCTAGACTTATATCCACTGCTGTGCCACCTGTCAATCTCACAATATTGGAATATTGGAAAGGAAGTTGGATGTAAGTTAAGATCCATCAAAAGAAGTCTGCTCTGCAGCCTCACTGATTAGGACCCAAGCAGGTCCTTTTGATTACCAACACTGTAGAGACGTGTCGAGAAATGTCTGCCTGGGTCCACACCAGTTGTTGCAAAAATGCATCTGCACCACCTGACACCCATCTGGCTGCTCCAGCGGTGTATTCCATCTCCTGCTCACCAAATGGTTCAGAGCCTGCTCCTCCACACTAGACTGCCTTGACACCCCACGTAATGAATTTACCACCTGCACCTGTTCATGCGCAAGATGAATTTGCCCCTTCTCATTGTTATTACCTCTGTCAGAGGTGATTGACTCGAGACTCACTTACAATCCTTCTGTTGGTCTGGCCATCCAGCTTTACAACAAGGCTCCTGCTTTGAATCTCTGTTTGGTACCTCACTGAAGTTGTGAACTGCATTTATGTGGGGGGAAAAGCACACAGTACCCATTGAACACTGCAGAATCCTCCATTTAATATGCCTAGAGAACACCTACCTATCTCACCTGATGTAAGTTTACAGACCAGGACTGAATCTTTTGTCTACTGGATTTGCACTCAGTTGCCCACTGACTCCCAAAGGATCCTACCAATGATTCCTGTTCCCCTTGTTTAGATATTTACCTCCAAGGGCACTACTTAGAGGAAGGCCTTTCCTACTATGTGGGGTACCTGTGGAACATCCCTGTTTCTGAAACACAGATGAAATCCTTGTGGTCCTCCCATTCACCATGTTTGCTTCGTCCATGGAATGCTCTATGAGACATGCAATTTCAGCATCTTTGTAGAGCTCTGTAAGTGTGACTTTGTTGTTGATGTCATTACAGTTTCCCCATTAAACTGCCCGTCAGAGTCTTTTACATCCACTGTAACCCAGGTGCTGAACTTTGTGTTGGGTAAATAAGCATATCCCTTGCTTCCTAGAGACTGGTACATTGCCTATGTGGATCCTGCTATTCATCACACCTCAAATGAACTTCCCTATCTAGAAACACAAGCCTGAGCTATTTTTTAAGCAAATCTCTTCTTTTCGATCCTTTTCCCCATGTACAGGGTTGGACACGCAAATGCCTCGGCTGTTCCACTGCGACTAGTCTCTGATCAATTAGAGGCCCAGCCAGTTGTAAATTTACCAAATTGAATGCCTATGGATGAGGCCCTAATGGCAAAATAACACTGGAGAAAGGGGCGTGTCTGCGCCCCAAAACCAAACGCACTGTGAAGTGGCCGCATTGGCGAAAAAATTATTCCATTTGAACCGCTTTAAACTCAATCTTTAATCCTTGTACTTTTCTTAAAATTAGTCTTGGTTGGGTGTCCCCACTCAACATCGTACGCCTTTTTCCCAAGTTTCTACTGTTCAGATTGGGCCCATCCAGACCTCTCATAAGAACATGACAGATGCGAAGTGCGTTAAAAGGCAGTGTTTATTAAAAAAAAAATGCATTTAGGGCTAAGAAATGCCCTTCCTCAGGGGTCACTGTGAACAACAATGAAAACAACACCCAGTCAGTATTGATCATAATATCACCACATATTAAATTTCACTTATTGCAGTATAATCTATTTATTTTACCCAAACTTCTATTATGTTACGGGCTGAACTTCGTCAAATCCTAGAAAACTCCCCTTCTCGTTTCTCTGTCCACCTCCCATCATCATCAGCAAAATGCCTTACTAAATGGTTACTAAATGGTTACTCTCCCTCCCTCTCCCAGTCTGACAACCGTAACCTAGCATAGCGGTAGAGCTACGTCTGGTACTGCCCGTCATCCTCCACATCTTAATCTCTCTCCGTGTTTCACACGTTTACATTCAATTGCTACCATACGGTATTATTTTAACCAACAGTACTAATTGTCGCTCATATAAATACGCATACCTGCCGCCAAAATTTAAAAGCCTTCCGTTCTTCCTTTGTGTGTCAAAAATCAATATTCCTCCCACGCTCCCTTGCGGTTTTTAAATCCCTTCCGATTGCACAGCTGTTCAGACTTATCCCGCCATCTTGATGGACTGCAGAAACTATTTCCAGGGTAAATACAACATGTCCCATAATGCAATAAAGTTAACACGATTCATTATCACAGTCACAGTGTCCTGTTCTGATTCAAAAAATAAAAATGTTGTGCGCAAGCCTTAACACGCGCCGAAACTCATTTCCTTCATCAGTTCACACTAACTTAAAAAACGAACTTAGATGTTCTAGCAGTCGTGTGGGAAGTTGAATTCCATCTTGTTTGATTTCTTTTCTTTGAACGGGTGCAATCCCATATATGGGCAATCATTATTACATTAACACTTCTGAGAAGGGAATGCACACCTTTTTTCACTGTATTTAATTCCACTTTAACATAACATCATGTAGTATGCGTGCAGCTTGGTGAAGATGCCATGCCCAATTGACACCTGAAGATTAACAACACTGGAGAAAGGGGCGTGTCTGCGCCCCATAACCAAACGCACTGTGAAGTGGCCGCATTGGCGAAAAAATCATTCCATTTGAACCGCTTTAAACTCAATCTTTAATCCTTGTACTTTTCTTAAAATTAGTCTTGGTTGGGTGTCCCCCCTCAACATCGTACGCCTTTTTCCCAAGTTTCTACTGTTCAGATTGGGCCCATCCAGACCTCTCATAAGAACATGACAGATGCGAAGTTCGTTAAAAGGCAGTGTTTATTAAAAAAAAATGCATTTAGGGCTAAGAAATGCCCTTCCTCAGGGGTCACTGTGAACAACAATGAAAACAACACCCAGTCAGTATTGATCATAATATCACCACATATTAAATTTCACTTATTGCAGTATAATCTATTTATTTTACCCAAACTTCTATTATGTTTCAGGCTGAACTTCGTCAGATCCTAGAAAACTCCCCTTCTCGTTTCTCTGTCCACCTCCCATCATCATCAGCAAAATGCCTATCTAAATGGTTACTAAATGGTTACTCTCCCTCCCTCTCCCAGTCTGACAACCGTAACCTAGCATAGCGGTAGAGCTACGTCTGTTACTGCCCGTCATCCTCCACATCTTAATCTCTCTCCGTGTTTCACACGTTTACATTCAATTGCTACCATACGGTATTATTTTAACCAACAGTACTAATTGTCGCTCATATAAATACGCATACCTGCCGCCAAAATTTAAAAGCCTTCCGTTCTTCCTTTGTGTGTCAAAAATCAATATTCCTCTCACGCTCCCTTGCGGTTTTTAAATCCCTTCCGATTGCACAGCTGTTCAGACTTATCCCGCCATCTTGATGGACTGCAGAAACTATTTCCAGGGTAAATACAACATGTCCCATAATGCAATAAAGTTAACACGATTCATTATCACAGTCACAGTGTCCTGTTCTGATTCAAAAAATAAAAATGTTGTGCGCAAGCCTTAACACGCGCCGAAACTCATTTCCTTCATCAGTTCACACTAACTTAAAAAACGAACTTAGATGTTCTAGCAGTCGTGTGGGAAGTTGAATTCCATCTTGTTTGATTTCTTTTCTTTGAACGGGTGCAATCCCATATATGGGCAATCATTATTACATTAACACTTCTGAGAAGGGAATGCACACCTTTTTTCACTGTATTTAATTCCACTTTAACATAACATCATGTAGTATGCGTGCAGCTTGGTGAAGATGCCATGCCCAATTGACACCTGAAGATTAACAACACTGGAAAAAGGGGCGTGTCTGCGCCCCATAACCAAACGCACTGTGAAGTGGCCGCATTGGCGAAAAAATCATTCCATTTGAACCGCTTTAAACTCAATCTTTAATCCTTGTACTTTTCTTAAAATTAGTCTTGGTTGGGTGTCCCCACTCAACATCGTACGCCTTTTTCCCAAGTTTCTACTGTTCAGATTGGGCCCATCCAGACCTCTCATAAGAACATGACAGATGCGAAGTTCTTTAAAAGGCAGTGTTTATTAAAAAATAAAAAATGCATTTAGGGCTAAGAAATGCCCTTCCTCAGGGGTCACTGCGAACAACAATGAAAACAACACCGAGTCAGTATTGATCATAATATCACCACATATTAAATTTCACTTATTGCAGTATAATCTATTTATTTTACCCAAACTTCTATTATGTTTCAGGCTGAACTTCGTCAGATCCTAGAAAACTCCCCTTCTCGTTTCTCTGTCCACCTCCCATCATCATCAGCAAAATGCCTATCTAAATGGTTACTAAATGGTTACTCTCCCTCCCTCTCCCAGTCTGACAACCGTAACCTAGCATAGCGGTAGAGCTACGTCTGTTACTGCCCGTCATCCTCCACATCTTAATCTCTCTCCGTGTTTCACACGTTTACATTCAATTGCTACCATACGGTATTATTTTAACCAACAGTACTTATTGTCGCTCATATAAATACGCATACCTGCCGCCAAAATTTAAAAGCCTCCCGTTCTTCCTTTGTGTGTCAAAAATCAATATTCCTCTCACGCTCCCTTGCGGTTTTTAAATCCCTTCTGATTGCACAGCTGTTCAGACTTATCCCGCCATCTTGATGGACTGCAGAAACTATTTCCAGGGTAAATACAACATGTCCCATAATGCAATAAAGTTAACACGATTCATTATCACAGTCACAGTGTCCTGTTCTGATTCAAAATGTTGTGCGCAAGCCTTAACACGCGCCGAAACTCATTTCCTTCATCAGTTCACACTAACTTAAAAAACGAACTTAGATGTTCTAGCAGTCGTGTGGGAAGTTGAATTCCATCTTGTTTGATTTCTTTTCTTTGAACGGGTGCAATCCCATATATGGGCAATCATTATTACATTAACACTTCTGAGAAGGGAATGCACACCTTTTTTCACTGTATTTAATTCCACTTTAACATAACATCATGTAGTATGCGTGCAGCTTGGTGAAGATGCCATGCCCAATTGACACCTGAAGATTAACAACTCTGGAGAAAGGGGCGTGTCTGCGCCCCATAACCAAACGCACTACGAAATGTGCCGCATTGGCGAAAAAATCATTCCATTTGAACCGCTTTAAACTCATTCTTTAATCCTTGTACTCTTCTTAAAATTAGTCTTGGTTAGGTGTCCCCACTCGACATCGTACTCCTTTTTCCCAAGTTTCTACTGTTCAGATTGGGCCCATCCAGACCTCTCATAAGAACATGACAGATGCGAAGTTCGTTAAAAGGCAGTGTTTATTAAATAAAACCCAATGCATTTCGGGCAAAGAAATGCCCTTCCTCAGGGATCACTGTGAACAACAATGAAAACAACAACCAGTCAGTATTGATCATAATATCACCACATATTAAATTTCACCTATTGCAGTGTAATCTATTAATTTTACCCAAACTTCTATTATGTTACTGGCTGAACTTCGTCAGATCCTAGAAAACTCCCCTTCTCGTTTCGCTGTCCACCTCCCATCATCATCATCAGCAAAATCAGCATAGCGGTAGAGCTACGTCTGTTACTGCCCGTCATCCTCCACATCTTAATCTCTCTCTGTGTTTCACACGTTTACATTCAATTGCTACCATACAATATTATTTTAACCAACAGTACTAATTGTCGCTCATATAAATACTTTGTTGACGACTAAATCAACTGTATCTTTAAAGAAACCTATGACAATATCGTCAATGACACAGTCGACAAGGGAGAAAAGAGGGGTAGAAATGGAGAAAGTCTCTATTTCCTTTATACTAGTACATACATCTCCAAGCAAGGTAGGCCCTAACTCCTAGTCATTTTCTAGATGAGAATGACTCTGACGATGATGGGCCTTTTGGTGTGGCACCTAGTCCATCAGAGCTACACATTAAATACCAGCAAGATGATTTAGAAGATGATTTCTGTGGACAGCAATATTAATCCTCTCAACAAGAGGGACAAGGGCTACAATATACAGACGCGTATCAGTCATATTCACACCATCAATACTTAGAGGACATGTGTGTGCCAAAAGTACTTGCCACAGACCTAAGGCTAATACTTATGGATTATTTTAGAATATTCCCAACTTCCTTAATGATGACTAGACACGTTACAGTACTTGGTCAATCTCTGCACGTACAACCCGTCACTCCACAAATGCCTCATAATTTAGCATCTTTTACTTCTTAAAGGCATAAATCACAATCTAAAACTATTCGAGAGGATGATAGTATGTCTTCGGATGAAGAAAGAGAGGAAGGAGAAGTAAGGGAAGGATGAGAAGTTGCTACTGAATGGGATGATTATTTTATTCCTGTTCCATCATCACCAGTGTCACAACCTGTTGATACTCCTTCGGAGATTATAGGAGGGTTTTTATAACCTTTTGGAAATAGCGGCAAAAAGATTTGAACTGCCTATGACCATGAAACTGTTAGACTGGTTCTTATATGATGTCAAAGAAACCTCTCGCAAAACAGTTAGAGCTATTCCAATTATGTATGGGAATAAGACATTAAAACAATGAAGAATCTGGCAACAGTCATTGCTGTCTTACCACGATTGGACAAAAAATATAAAGCTCCAGAGAATTCCCCAATTTATTTATTTGCACACATAGAGCCTGTTTCCTTGGTGGTAAAGGCAGCTCAGCGCTGTTCGTAGACCCCATGAGCACCAATATCTGCACTACCTAATAGAGAAGGCTGACGCTTGGATAATATTGGAAAATGCTTCTCTTCTATGTCAGTGATCACAGTGAGAGCTGCTAATTCATTGGCAATACTGGTTTGTTACAACCAACAGATGTGGTCAGATATAGGATCATACATTGACCGTCTGCCAGACGACATTACATTTGAAGCAAAATAAATCTTTCAAGAAGAACGAGCTTCATTGGACATAATTAATTGTCATATGGATATTGCATCCACCAGTTTCAGACAGCTAGTAAGAGCTACAGTTCTATGGAGTCAAGGGTGGTTGAAGGCCATTTCCTTCAGACCTGAAGTTCAAAGTAAGATTTTAGAACTACCATACGACAGTGAAGCTCTTTTCCGGAATCATCTTGACAACGATGTACAATCAATGAAATTGGATAGTGATGCAGCAAAATCTTTGGGTATTCTACAATACAGAAAATTACCCTTTTGTAGAGCAAGTGTATGAGCGCAGTTCTATTACAGGGAAGGTAATCAACCATTCAGGTATCAAGCATACCAACCTACTATACAACAGTTTGAGCCCCAATACCCACAGAGACAGCCTCCACCATCAGCTTACACAAGGCAAACCCAGAGAGAAAGAAAGGCCCACAGGGTAAAGTCTCAGGAAGATGAGAGTGACAAAATGCAGGCGCCGGCTATAGTTCCATCTTCTCTTTTATTTCTCCAGGGTCAAAGTTCCAATCATATGCAACAGTCCACGGAAACTCCATAGGTCACATGTGTAACCTCTGCAAACTCCGCCTTAAGTAACAGAGGATTGGAACAGTTCCAGCCCGTGAAGCAGTACCTCAAGTTGAGACTAATCAGAACCACGGATACTGCTCCAGGGCCCACTAAGGGTTTGAACGGATTTTTAGAAAAGAACATTCGCACAGGACATACTTAATATTTTAACCACAACTCCTACTGACTACATATCCCAGAATACAAAGCGCGCACTGAGGGCCTTCTACTTAAGGCAGAGTGTGCAGAGGTTACACATGTGACCTATGGAGTTGCCGGTGGACTGTTGCATAATACTGAGACCTCTGAGGAAGACGCTATTGCTTTGAAACGCGTCAGGTTGCCAGTAAAATTAGCTTTCTTAGAGCAGCTTTGCGTGGTCTTGTCTCCTTTATTAAGCACCTGAGGGGATGCTTGCAGCGAAGGTGAACCTGTTGGTGTTAACTTGCAATGAGTCCCCCCTCAAAAGCCTGGACCCTTGCTCATATATATATATATATATATATATATATATATATATATATATATATATATATATAACGCAGCAATGAAGTAACTGATATTCAGGTTGATTCATAGAACTAGCCATCTAAGTAACATAATGAATTCAATGAATTAGAGAATTCAGATGTTAGAAAAAGAGAAACAGGCAGCAGGGGATAATTCACGCTGCACCAACCTATTATACACTCTGATTTATTGAGGCACAGTTTTCTTTGTTGCCCACCTCCAACGTCCATCGCCTATAGACCTGTCAACAATAGTGCAGAAAGCAAAGCAAAGAAAGGCAACACAAACGTATAACAGCATAAATGATAAAAAGAAAAAATGGAATTTTCCAGACTCTTCAAAGTCGTCAGGTACGATGTTTTAATGGTTGCTTTGTTCAAGAGAATGATGCACTGATGCAGCCAACGTGTTTCACCCTGAAAAGGGCTTCCGCAGGGCTGCAAACATAATGTGCATGCAATCAATAACAATCCATTTTTTTTTTTTTTATTTTTTTTTGAAGACGTTTATTATTGTTCAAAAAGTGCTGTACATATAGCAAAGCCTACAACCCTGTGGGCCGGCTGCAAGAAGTCGGTGTATCGTTGGGGCATAGGGTTACAGGGGAAGGCATTGTGCAGTGTTTCGTTCGCTGTCTGGCGTGCCTATGCAATCAATAACAATCCATAATGCAAAATACATATTTTACAAGCAGGATGTTCTAAAACAGTGTACAATAATTCACTTATAGGAATCATTGAAATAAATACGTTCAAAGTCAACCAAACCGTTTAACAAAACATTCCTTAGAATCAGACAGCCAGAAAAAAGAATAGAAAGAAAAAAAAGGGCACCCAACCACAAATCACCATAGTGACGCCTTATCGGGAAGAGCCAAGAAAACAGAAATGCAAATGAAAACGAAGAAAGTGTTGTGAGAACAGACCTAGAAACAAACACCACAGATGTAAGTGAGGTGCTCTGACATGGGACAAAAACTCTCAAACCTTCAAATTTATCAGTGACTAATTTTCCCTATAAGAATCCGTCACCAGAATGAATTCCAACCAGTATTTCTCCTCACCAATGAACAACTGTAATGTCGTTGAATGTGGAGTTTCTTTTAGCCGCGTAATTGATGAAGAGATTCATAAAAACCTGTGCAAACATATCAAAATCCAGGCCAACTTGAATATATCAATAAAACACAAAGCGCTCGCCACATTCAAACTGCGTTGAAACCAAGCAGCGCAAGGTAAGTCTTCTCATTACCTAGAAGCGAAGAACTTGAAGCGTACAGATCGTCCCGTCCCAAGCGACACTACGTAAGCAACTATGGTAAGTTGAAACGAAGTAGCTGGAAAAGAACATAAGTTTTGTCGTTCTAGAGTCAATCTAATATATTTCAGTTTAACAGAGAGCAGAGTAATTCCATCAACCTATGCGAGCTTTTAAGGTCCCCACACTGTTACACTATGGCAGCTCTCAACTTCTGTTAATATCATTACCAAAATCATTCGTATTTCTATACTCACTCAAGGCCCCAACACAAAAACAAGTTAAAATACAAACCCACATGTAGATCAAACCGCGCAATACCAATATAAAATTCAACAGCAACTCACCCACACGTGCTTAGTGAGCATCTTATTACTATGAACTGCACACGCAATGATAATAACGAAAATATAATCGGGGCATATACGTGGCCCATCCGACCTGACTAAAAACAAGTAAGGACGAATGCTGTGTTGTGCTCCCCACTGGCTTACAAATCAGGATGGTGCCTGACACCTATTATATTGATGTGCACTCCAATTTACACGTCAGCAATGGCCTTCGTAATGATGCCATCCTTGTCACCCCGTTTACAGTAGAGAATGCTCCATCCATGCGTTAAGCTCATATAGAGAAAACCCTGTACTTACATCAAGAGATCCAAATGGTGGATGCGAAGGTTCAAAGACTCTTGTTAGGATGTGATGTTTCACTCTCCTTCCAACACGGAAATAGTGTTTTACCTCCTCGCGTATTACATTGCTAAATAAAGCCAATCACTTAGCTCATTTTACAGCATGTTAATGAGTCAGAAGTTTCAAAGTTTCCAAAGCTTTAATGACACAAATATATTACCCAACTGCATGTGCTCATAAAAAATATACGATTTGTAAAGAAATTTAAACAAGGTTTAAACCACAAGAAACAGGTCCCAGGAAAAAGAAAAACCTGTGAACCTGTGATACCTGGCACACTACTACGGAGGGTTAGGTCGCTAAACCAAATATAGGCGAGCAAATAAACTCAGCCACTCACGGAGAGCATGCCGACGGAGATCGATTTCCTTAATGAGGAGTTGGGGATAGGTACCTACATTGAGAGTTCCTATCAACGCAAGGACGCTTACACACCTTAAGAATAAGGTATTACAGTTTTTTCCTTTTCCCGGGGTCTGTTTCTTGTTGTTTATTTTCACCCACATACCAGTCCTGACGAAGCGCTGAAGGATCCCTTAAGGACAATGTGAGAGCGCGAAACATGTTGCCCTTGTTTTATGTATGATTCATTCACCACGACACCTATTCTGAGAGCAGCGTTTAGTCAAACATCCGCCCTCTGTATTTGTTTTTAAGAGGAGCTCCAGGATCAACACCCTTTTAATTTACCACTCAGACCCCCGAATAAACACAGGCCACCGCTGCTGCCTCCCCTTTTATGTTTGCTAACATAATTGTAGATACCTGGGAAAAAATACCTAATAATTTCATCCCCAAGTTTAGAGCAGGTTCTGCTCCATACTCTTCTGTATTTGTCTTAGTACTACTGGTATCACTGCTATTGAAGGGATACCATGAGTTCTGGTGTAGATGGCAGTGAAAACTGTACCCCAAGAGGTACTATCCTCTATCGGGGGAGTATTCTGTGTTTTTCTGGTGGGTCTGTGTGTGGAACACTGCCTTTAACTGCTTTATTTTCTGTGCAATCCAGAATGGCATCTTCTCACATTTAGTGGCAATTCTTCCCATAACTGCATTCAGCGTTTGTCTAAAAGTCACAGAATAAAGAAGTAATATTATCAAAAATGTGCTTCACGCATTTGTAAGTCACTTAAGGATCCCAAGGCTTCCTGCAAAACTGCAAAAAGAACAATTTATGGACAGAATGCAGAACACTGTCATACATTTACCCCAGTACAGAGATCTGAGCCTAAAGCCATCGTTTTTTCTGCTCACCATGCCATTCCAGTTAGGACCAAGCCATATGCAAATCAGTCTTGACCCTGTGCCCAATGGGAACAGTCCCTCCCGAACTGCCAGGCCTGGTCCTCCTTTTCTGGAAACAAGCATCCTAGGACCCGTTTCAAGCTTTCAGCCCTCATCAGCCAGGATAGCTTGACTCCAGTGGCATGGAGAGCACGGGACCCTCGTCTGGGCATACCCGTCCCACTCAGGGTAACAAATGCAAAAAGAACAATTGATGGACAGAATACAGAACCATGTCATACATTCACCCAAGTACATAGATCTGAGCCTAAATCCATCGTTGTTTTTGCTCACCCTGCCATTCCAGTTTGGACCCAGCCATTTGCAAATCAGTCTTGACCCTGTGCCCAATGGGAACAGTCCAGTCCGAGCTGCCAGACCAGGTCCTCCCTGGACTGGAAATAAGCATCCTAGGACCGGTTTCGGTTTACCAGCCCTCATCAGCCAGGATAGATTGACTTCAGTGGCTTGGAGAGCACAGGACCTACGTTTGGGCATACCCGTCACACTTGGGTGACAAATCCAAAAAGAACAATTGATGGACAGAATGCAGAACAATGTCATACATTCACCCCAGGACAGAGATCTGGGCCTAAATCCATAGGTTTTTTGCTCACCATGCCATTCCAGTTTGGACCCAGCCATATGCAAATCAGGCTTGACCCTGTGCCCAATGGGAACAGTCCAGCCCGAACTGCCAGGCCAGGACCTCCCTGGACTGGAAACAAGCATCCTAGGACCGGTTTTGGGCTTTCAGACCTCATCAACCAGGATAGCTTGACTCCAGTGGCATGGAGATCACGGGACCCACGACTGTGCATAACCCGTCCCACTCGGGGTGACAAATGCAAAAAGAACAATTGATGGACAGAATGCAGACCAATGTCATACATTCACCCCTTTACAGATATCTGGGCCTAAATCCATAGTTCTTCTGCTCACCATGCCATTCCAGTTTGGATCCAGCCATATGCAAATCAGTCTTGACCCTGTGCCCAATGGGAACAGTCCAGCCTGAACTGCCGGGCCAGGTCCTCTCTGGACTGGAAACAATCATCCTAGGACCGGTTTTAAGCTTTCAGACCTCATCAGCCATGATAGCTTAACTCCAGTGGCATCGAGAGCATGAGACCCATGTCGTGCACAACCCGTCTACTCGGGGTGACAAATGCAAAAAGAACAATTGATGGAAAGAATGCAGAATAATGTTATACATTCACCCAAGTACAGAAATATGGGAATAAATTCATTGTTTTTCTGCTCACCATGCCATTCCAGTTTGGACCCAGCCATATACAAATCAGTCTTGACCCTTTGCCCAATGGGAACATTCCAGCCGGAACTGCCAGGCCAGATCCACCCTGGACTGGAAACAAGTATCCTAGGTCGGTTTCGGGCTTTCAGTCCTGAAACCGGTCCCAGGATGTTTGTTTTTGGTCCAAGGAAGTTCTGGCTTGGCAGTTCGGGCTGGACTGTTCCCACAAGGAACAGGGTCAAGACCGATTTGGATATGGCTGGGTCCAAACTGGGGTGTGAATGTTTGCATTGTCCAGCATTCCGTACATCAATTGTTTCTTTTGCATATGTCACCCTAAGTGGGAAGAGTATGCCCAGACGTGGGTCCCGTGCTCACTACACCACTGAATTCAAGCTAGTCTGCCTGATAAAGGGTGATGCCCCAAAACCGGTTCCAGGATGCTTGTTTCCGGTCCAGGGAAGACCTGGCTTGGCAGTTCGGGCTGGACTATTCCCACAAGGAACAGGGTCAAGACTGATTTGCATATGGCTTGGTCCAAACTGGGGTGGTGTGGTGAGCTAAAGAATGATGGATTAAACCCAGATCCTTGTGACTGGGGGTGAATGTTTGCAATTTTTTTCTTTTCCTGGAAAACCATCCTTAGGCTTGTGGCATAAGGAAACAAAAAATGTGTTTTTTGCCAATGCAGGAAGTCAAATAACATATGGTTCTTAACTCTGGGTAATGGCTAAAAATCTAACAAAAATAGGATTGCACAAAAGAGACGCTTGGAAATTCCTACTCATACCACCAGCATGTTTCCCTACAAGAAACTTAGAATGAGGCATTGGTTGCAACTAAATATCAAACATGCTGAATGTCATTAAACAAAAATTGGCTGAAAAGCCTTAAGTCAGACGGCCAAGATCTGGTGGACAAAGCCTGGGTGGAACATTTCTACCTGTACATGAAATCCAAGTAGTAGTTTTAGTTTATTATTAATCGACCAATAGCATGATCATAGACAGCATAAAAAAATCAAATACAAATACAAACAAATTCTTAAAACAATGATTTAAAACCTAGCTTGAGTCAACTGCCAAATAAAATTAAGGCACTTTGCAATTTTACAGTTCTATGGAATAGATATGAGTATAAAAACACATATATTAAGGCCGCTCTAACCCCCGCACTTATTATGATATAACTTTCGATCTTTGCCACCAAGCATATAACAGGTATATAGTTATTGTAAAAACAAGGCACTTGTATCTGACCTGAAAATGTGTAAAGCTTCAGAGCGTCGAGAAGGAAAGCAGTTGACAGGCTGGAATAATCCATGATTTCCTTAGGCTTTCATACACAGGGCACAAGAAAATAAAATGCTCCATGGTCTCTGGGGAAGTATGACAAGATGGATACAGGGGTGATATAGTACCATTTGCCCAACTGTTTTTCCATGCATTTAGTGGCAGAGTTCCTAACCTAAACTGTATATAAAGTGCTGAAGCGTTAAAGTGCCACGTGCTACAGTATCAATACAAGAAGACTATAAAATCCCAATATCTTTTTTTTAACAAGGGGCCATTTTCTTTGTAATAGAATATGGAGCCTCCCACATCACGTCCAGGCATTGGTTGCAACTAAATATCAAACATGCTGAATGTCAACAAAAATTGGCTGAAAAGCCTTAAGTCAGACGGCCAAGATCTGGTGGACAAAGCCTGGGTGGAACATTTCTACCTGTACATGAAATCCAAGTAGTAGTTTTAGTTTATTATTAATCGACCAATAGCATGATCATAGACAGCATAAAAAAATCAAATACAAATACAAACAAATTCTTAAAACAATGATTTAAAACCTAGCTTGAGTCAACTGCCAAATAAAATTAAGGCACTTTGCAATTTTACAGTTCTATGGAATAGATATGAGTATAAAAACACATATATTAAGGCCGCTCTAACCCCCGCACTTATTATGATATAACTTTCGATCTTTGCCACCAAGCATATAACAGGTATATAGTTATTGTAAAAACAAGGCACTTGTATCTGACCTGAAAATGTGTAAAGCTTCAGAGCGTCGAGAAGGAAAGCAGTTGACAGGCTGGAATAATCCATGATTTCCTTAGGCTTTCATACACAGGGCACAAGAAAATAAAATGCTCCATGGTCTCTGGGGAAGTATGACAAGATGGATACAGGGGTGATATAGTACCATTTGCCCAACTGTTTTTCCATGCATTTAGTGGCAGAGTTCCTAACCTAAACTGTATATAAAGTGCTGAAGCGTTAAAGTGCCACGTGCTACAGTATCAATACAAGAAGACTATAAAATCCCAATATCTTTTTTTTTAACAAGGGGCCATTTTCTTTGTAATAGAATATGGAGCCTCCCACATCACGTCCAGGCCCAACCTAAAGAGCCACTCCCTGACCCTTTTAAACCAGGGCAGTTGGCCTGTCTGCCTTTGAAGTGTTAGCAATTCCGCCACTGCTTCTTTTACATGGATCTCGGTATTATTAGTTCACATTTTACCCAAAAACTTAAACGCTTTAAAAACAGCAAAAGGTGTAATGGACTTAAGCCCTAAGTCAAGGCGTAGTGGCAGTAATGGAGTGTTGATGGGAAGATTGAGGATAGCCCTTAAAAATGTATTTTCAGCTACCTCTAACTGTTGCACACACTCCAAGCCCCACAATTCGGCCCCATAAAGGGCTGCACCTAGGCCTTTGGCCCTGTGTATTTCAAGTTTGGGAGTGATTGGGCGAAAAATTGAGCGTTTTGCCCTCTTGCTATTGCGCAGTCCACATGTTGTAATGCCAGCTCACTCTTCCGAATTTGGGGAGTCCATGCTAAATTATCACTAATTCTGACTCCCAGGTAGTCGAAAACCTTCACCTGCTCTAAATGTGGGATGTCTAACATCAATTTACCCTTGGTAGATTTATAAGGGTTAAAAACCATGTATTTTGTTTTAGAGCAGTTAATCTCAAGGCCCCGATCTTTACATGCTTCGGCAAACTTGTTTAAAACGTTCTGAATGCCCATCGGGATCATGAGCAATGTGTCATCTGCGAATAGCAAAGAAGGCAACGACTACCTGCTAATCTTGGTGGATCACCTCCACAATCATGTAACTCTTTTATTAACCCATTAATGTACAAAGTAAAAAGAGTTGGGGAAGCACACAACCCTGACATGCACCTTTAGAAATTACTATGCTGTTAGAGAGACTGCCATCTGACTTCCACCTAACTTTGGCATAATTATCATGTTGTAAACGAACAAATAGGTGAAGTAAGTCACTTGGGAGTCCTAGTTTTCTTAGTGTGGCCCAGAGCTTGTTGCGATCAATGGAATCAAAGGCTGTTTTAAGGTCAGTGAATACGACGTATAAGTGACCCTTCCGGATCTTCACTTCCTTCCAGATGAGCAAAAAGAATCTAAACACTTGATCTAGGGTACTTGTTGATGACCTGAAGCCTGCCTGCAAGTTTGAAATAATGTTATGCTCCTGAATCCAGTTTTGGAGGCGTAGCAGAATTACGTTGCAAAATACTTTTTGGGAGACATCTATGAGACTTATTGGTCTGTAATTTGAAGGGTACACTTTATCCCCTTTTTAAAAATGGTAATTGTTTCAGCTCATTTTCAGGTTGGGGGGAGATCTCCACCACACTGGATAGCGTTAAAGACCTTTTGGAACAATGGGCCCCAGATATTAGGCTCTGCTTTATACAGGTCACCTGGGAGTCTATCTAAGCCAGGCGCTTTCTCCTTCTGGAGTAAATTAATTGCTGTTGTAATTTCCTTTAAGGAGAAGCCTTCAGCATATTCCTGTGTTGGCATTAGGATGCCTTCCCCCTACTACTACTGCAGTTCCCTTCTCTGAGTTGGGGGTTGTGCCAATATAAAGCTTTTTAAAATATTCTTCCCAGACATGTGGTTGGATATAATAATCATCTTCACTGACCTACTTAGTTGAGCCCTTGGAAAGTAGGTGCCAAAAGAGTTGACAATCATGCTGTCTAGAGGCCTCAACCAGTATACGCCAATTGGCAGCCTCCCAGTTTCTCTGGCCCTATCCTGAGCCCTGTTGTACATCGTTCTTCCATTCTTAATGTTGTCTTGTGTTCCCTGCTTAACTGCCACTGTTAAGTTACCCTTAGCTAATCTGCAGTCCTCAGTATACCACGGGGCAATGTTTTGTTTAGAAATATTACAATTAGACGATTTACTAACATATGATTTAAGGCTATTGGATGATTTATGAAAGATGGCCAAAATAGAATCATCTTCTTCTTGATCTAGGTCGCTAAGAACCATAAGAGCCTGTGCCTCTTCTTTGTAGATTTTAGGGAGTATTGCCTATCTGCTATGGCCTGAGGATTTTTTATTCTCCTGTTGTTGTACGTGGTCACAATTGGGACTGTTGTTTGGTGGGTTTGGTTATCAAAAATAGGGAGGCCAGTTAACTCTAGTAGGAGGGCATTGTTATCACTATCCTTTCAGTTTTGTACGGTCATATCCTTGACGTATGGCCACAAGAAGAGGCCCACCATAATATAATCTATCCTGCTTTTAGTGATCTCCCTCTTGAATGTAAACTTGGCCTCGTCGTCAGAGGTTGTCCGCCCATTACAGGCTCGCACCCCATGGGCTAAAGTGAGAGACAGTACCTGCTGCCCAACCTTAGTGAGTCTTTTAATAGAAGTATGCCGTTTATTAGCACCCCTAGCTTGCTCTTCTTCCTGCATTAACTCTTGTACAAAATCTACCGGCTCATAGGTAGTATTAAAATCACCAGCTAAGATAAGATAAGACACACCGCTACAGTTTTCAAGAGAATTAGCAAGCGTTGTTATAGTTTCAGAATGCTTATGATCGCTACTAAACCTATTATATATATTTAACAATCTAATATGGACATCCCTTTTGGGACATATCAAATAGATACCAAGAATCTCCTGGGATTCTACCTTAAGCAATTTAATTTTACAATCCAATATTGTCCTAACCCATATTAACAGCCCTCCAGCCGGGCGGCCCGCTGTTGGTGGCCTAGCCTCAATGCTAATTGTGGTAATCCTCACCCTGTACACCCGCTCTGTCGCCCAGGTTTCCTGAAACAGGCATACATGAATACTATCCACCACCCTACCCAACTTGGGGTCACTTAAGAAACAATCTCAAATAACTGTTCCGCACCCACACTTCCCTGTTGCCCGCAACTAGTTATAGGTTTTACATGCCTAGGTTCCTGGACTATTTTACAGGTAGTTAGTTGAGAGGAGAGGATGTTATTTACTATCTCATTATGGCAGTGGCGGGTCCTTTATTGGGGCGTGGGGGTGTTGCCCCATTGCTTTCTCGCAGTGCGGGTGGGCAGTTCTGCTCGAGGGCAGGGAAGTGGCTTACCCACTGTTGTGGGTACTGACTGTTTGGTCGGCCCCAGGGCCGAACAAAGCAGTCATGCGCACTCCCCCTTGTTCTCTATGTAGGCTGCTTCATGCAGCCTACATAGAGAAAATGGCCCGCCGGGGCGCTCTTTGCTGTGCTTCGCTTATCACAACGCTGCCATTGCAGCGTTGTGATTGGATTTGGAGAGCAGGAGGAGGTAGGGCCTAAAACGCACCAGGACACCAAAGCAGCAGGAACTGAGGCGGCGTGATACGGTTGCGGAACTGGAGAAAGGAATGTTTTATTTTATGTTATATAGATCCCCCTCCCCCCCATGTGAACCCACCTGCGGAACTGGAGAAAGGTAGGTTTTTCGAAATTTTATAAAGTTCCCTTCCCCCGTGAACCCACCCGCCAACGACTGCGTTCACTTGTAAGTTGCTGTTGCAGTTTCATTTTGTTATGGATACTCTGGCCTGGCGCCCCTGGGTTCCCTGTGATCTTAATTGGCACATGGTGTGCTCTTGGGCAGATAAGGTTCCTGTCCGCACTAAGTCACACAATAGTTCTTTGCGGCTCAGAGGTGTGGGCTTTGCTTGTGGGAACGGGGAAGTGTTATGCCAAATAACCATTGTTGTGCGCGTGCCTGTCCCTGCAGCGGTGAATCTCGTGACAACGTCACACTCATCTCAGGTGAGACACCACTAAACTTGAAACAGTATGCGGTCTACCTATATAAGTGTCTTCACGCACAGGGGACAGCGGCACCGCCTGGTGATTTTCGGAAAAGTTGAAGCGGCATACATATTGAATGTTATGTGGATAATTATTACGCCCGAATTTCTAATTGCTTTATTAACTCAAATTTCGGGACAGCGGGTCGTTAGCTAATTCCTCCTCCCACTCTCGCGTCCACACTCGCAGCAACTAATGAACGATTCCACCTAAAAGTGGGGAATTCTTCTCATAATCCGCCGTCGCCTCATGGTTCTGGAAAAGCACTAATGCAGAGGATGCCAGAGAGACATTAGCCACGGCAATAAATGGCTTCCTATTAATCATAAGGCATGGATCATTGAAGACCTCTCTTGTAAAGCCAATGGCCTATGGTCTGATCTTCATACACGGAGCCACTGGGCCCTCTCCCTCCCGGATTTATTCACATCTTCATTTACATCCTAAATATCACAGCGGTTAAAATATGCAAAATGTTACACTTAATCATCCTGGATGTTGTTTACACCTATTAGTTGTCTTAAATTATCCAAAAACATAGAGGGTGAAATATGCTGTCACGCCTCCTTGTAATGCCAATCAACCACTGCTTGGGTGATTGATATTCTGTGGTAGAACCACAGAATGATTGACTGAGAGGATGCGAAGCATGAGAGTGAGGGGCATCTAACTGTTCTGGTGAGTTCAATCATTGTCTTAATTTGGAAACTGCAGAGACGGACACAGGGAAGCAGTTAGTGAGGAAGCTACAGACTTAAGTAGAACCTGCAGCTTTGCAGATGGCAGAGAAATGGTAAGCCAACAAATGCGTGCTGGTCCATATCTACAGCTAATGTGTACGTATCTATGAAGAATCAAAATGCCACAATGATTAATTCGATGTTAAATTTATTTTGCATATTTGTTGACAGTTTTTGTCTCAGTCAAGATTTTCTAACTAACATACATCGAAACAAAAGTTGCCTGGATTTCCAAAAATCTGCTACAGCATAAACAGCTGCAGTGACCTATAGATTCCCTAAGTGCTAGTGTCCAAGTAAATTCATCACCCTGACAATCATGGTAGTGTACATGTTAGCTTGTGGTTCTGTCAGTTTGATTAAGAATAGTTGTGCTACTGCGGTATCAGTAAATTGCTGTTTATTTTGTTGTTCATTTTAGTTCCATATTCCCCGAGCATTCTCATTATGTGTCACACTTCTATAAGGCTTCTTAACTCCCACAACTCTAAACAGTATTATTGACGGAGCTGTTCTTCATACCTACTGGCTTGCTCCATTTGCCCACTCTTTTTTCAAAATTTTCTCTTAGGAGGATAAACCCCCCTCGAAACCTCCCGTAGGTGGTCAGGCTCGCTCACTATGCTCGCTCGCCGCAGTGAAGTACAACAATTGTTTTACGCTCACCACTTTCAAATGTCACCAGCCACCACTGCATTATGGGTGATTATTGTTAAATCTACTGGAGTGATTGTGGCTACATCATAGGCCGGCATTATATTTCCATTCACTTGATATAGTCAATCAGGGCTATCCAAGTCAGTAAGGGCTGTATATCTATTACTGACTTCCATGGGGAAATGGACTTTTCTGTTTAATGAGTTCTGGACAGTTTCGAGCATTTAATGGGGGGAAATAACCTGGTTGTCTTAAGATGTCTATAAAAGAAACCCAGTGGTTCTAGCTCAGTCCCTTGTCCTGGGTCCCACCCAGGTGGCCTCTTCCTACTTTTGAGAAATTGCCCTGCAAGATCCGAAGATCTGCATTTAATCACTATGCAGTCCCATTTTGCAACCTTTTGTAATGGGCCAACTCAGCTCACTCTACGGACAAACAGGAGATCATGGAAGCAAGAATTGGAGAAATCGCTATTCTGTGTTAGCCAATAGCATGCTTTGTTTTTCAGTTGAGTGGTAGGTTCCTTTGGTTGCTCACAAGTGGCGGAACATTAGTTAAAATCACCACATACGGGCAGCCAATCTGGGGGAAAGTGGAGTGTCACATTGTTACAGGTACCCGCCCCTGAGGAAGCATTTCCCTATTGTAAATTGGACTGTGTGGACTGTATGTTTGGTTCCTTACCTTTCCCGTTTAATGGGGGCCTAGTGATGTTAAGACCAGGGTAGGTACCAGGATTTTGCAGCACGATGTTCTGTTCAGAAGGGACTTCCCGTATATCGTGACCATATTCTTGGACATTGGTCACAGCTAAGGGCTGTATTACATTACAATGATGATTTTCCACCTTGGTGTTAGACTTCCTGCTACTTTGTTATGTTATGTTATGTTATTGGGGTTGCTTATATAGCGCACGGCTACTCCAGGGAGTGTCCCGGCGCTTTCTGACCCCAAACTGAGAAAGGAGATGGAAGAAAGACTCTGAGCATAACGAGCTGTACTTTCTTGTCTCTGCTGCTACAGTGAAAAGTAACTTTTTTATGTTTTCCACACTAACTTCTAAGTTATCAAGCCTATTCATAATAGGTGACAAACTATTTTGCATGATTTTTTCAAACCCATTCTTCAAAAACTTGATATTTTGTAGAGATAAGACTGCAGGAAGAGGTAGTACATGATGAGAGTGTGGTATTGCTGATGATAACTAAACTAGAGCTATTACAATCCACAATTGGGGCCTGTTCGGCTTTTCTCTTTGATCTAGTGTTGGCAACTAGTGCAGGCTCCGAAATTTGGCTTCCTTTTCCTCTTAGCTCGAGGACAGGGTGTTGGAGATGCTTGAAGTAGAGGCAGAGACATCACAGTGGGGATTAGTTCCAATACGGATTGATCAACAGTCTTACTCTCTAAGTCCATAGTCTTTGTTTGTGGACTTATGGAAACACCCTGGTTTGTACATATGGTAGAGCCCCCATCTATTGATAGCCGACGTTGAACTACTAATATTTCATTGTCTATGGTTTGCGCAGCTCATGTTAGAAAACAATCAAGGGTGGAATTCTGTAGGGGTTTTGGGGTGCTCTCCCTTCCCCCAATTTGCTACACTTTCGCGATAGTCCATGTTATACCGAATAACACCAAGTATCACACTAAGTAATACTAAAGCCAGCACAGTTTCAAGTTTTAAGTTTATTTATTTGCATAGTTCGTTAAAACCATTGCAATATAAAAAAAATACTTCATTATAAAACAAAATATGCGTATAAAACTCCATACCATATACCTTATGTATAAAAATTCTTCAAAAACTATGCTATAATTATACAAATGTTCGAGGTATAGGAGCTGCAGATTAGACACTGTGCATAGATCACCACCTAGTGTTGGGCCCAGATGTTTGCAGTTTGTTGTGTCCTGTAAAGTTCTTTGGAAGTCACGAGATAGGTGACTCCTCCTTTGGACCACATTTCGCTTTGGCATCGGCTCCATCCTCAGATTGGTTTTTTCCTCCATCGGGCTCTGATGTGTTTCCTGCGCTCCGGTTTGGAACCGAATTTCCTTCGGCGCGCAATCCTCACCCAGTTTGACGGTATTGTTTCGATCGCGCTTCACATCGACGCGTTCTTCACCACTTCGAAGTCTTCGATTCCGGTCATCGACGAAGGCCTTCGGGCCTACCTAGGCCTTACTCTCTGGCTCATGGAAAGGACACCATTCAAGAAGTGTCCTCAATGTGGGTCGAAGTTTCCCCACACAGATCCACATGAGGTGTGCAACCTTTGCCTCTCACCGGAGCACGAGTCCAAAGACTGTTCCGCTTGTGCCTCATTCCGCTCCAAAAAGACGATTCGGGACCGACGAGCTCGAAGAACAATGGCTCGCTCGTCAGCATCGATTCCCGACGACATCTTTGAAGAAGGCGTCGATGTGCCAGAACTCAAGCGGGCTGAAGAAAGTGCCAGCTCCTCTGATGCCGAAGACGTCGAGGACATCACTCCAGCTCAACGGGTTGTAAGTAAGACCGTCGACCCCAACCCTTCCACGACACCCTCAAAAAAGGCTTTGGTCACACCCTCACCTTCGGGCCCGGGTGCACACCGAGAGACTGCTTCCCACGCCGTGCTTTCGGGCTCGGCAAAGAAGCCTATTAAGCCTTCAGGCGGCTCAGGCTCGATTCGGCCTATTCCCGGTGCCGATCCCATACCGACACCGAAAAAGAAGCCATCTTCCGCAACCACGCCGGCCGCTGTTCCGATACCTAAGCATTCGGCGCCGAAGACTGGCACCGGCTCATTGATGCCAAAACCGCACTCGGAGCCGAGTAAAAAAACGCCTAAAGGTCCCGACTTACACGCTTCGGAGCCGAAAAACCATACTTCTAAGCCAAAAGATTCTAACCAGCTACCGAGTCGTGCCAAAAAAACCTCCGGAACCGAAAACTTCGACGTCGAAGGATCTGCCCTTCACAGAAGAGCTTTTTACACAGATCCTACTCAAAAGACTCTTGTAAAGGATCCTAAGACTGGCCAACTAGCTCTTCGCTCCAAGAAGAGGCGCCTGCACCTCCTCCTCCTCCAAAGAAGAGAGACATTGCAACCTCTCCATTAAGGGTCCCTTCTCCACCACCTCCCCATACTGTTCCTTCTCCTCCACCTCCTCCACCACATCATTCGCCTATACCATCCACTAATCCAGATGATGATGTAGATACAGACTCTGATGACACAGGTGGGGGTGCACATGACCCAGTAGGGACCAATAGTCCCCCTCAGTCACCTAACCCATGGGATGATTATAACACCCCTGATGTGCCTTACGTCCCCCAAGACAATGTTTATCCTTCCAGGCCTTCCCCACAAGAGGACACTATAGGTTTTAATCTACTAGTCCAGAGAGCTGCCCAGTACCATGGGGTTGACTTGCACACCGATACTGTGGAGGAAGATTTCCTATTGGACACTTTTGATAATACACAAAGGTCCACTGCCATTTTGCCAATGCTTAAAGGGGTCAATATGCACGCAACAGAGTTATATTAAGATCCTGTCAGGTCTCGGGTCCTCAACCCTCGCATTGAGAAAAAATACAAAGCTGCCCCTACAGATCCAGTTTACATTAGAGGTCCAGCACCACTAGATTCTTTAGTAGTATCTAATGCACGTAAACGTGCTAATTCACAGATATCAGGCGAGGCCTCACCACCAGATAAGGAATCTAAACTCCTTGACGCCTCTGGTAAGCGCCCGGCGTCACAGGCAGCTAACATAAGGCGCATTGCCAGTACTCAAGCGTTGTTGGCAAGATATGACAGGGCACATTATGATGAACTGGAGTCCATAATGCAGCATCTACCAGACAAGTATAAAAATAGGGCCAATTAACTCATACAAGAAGGTAAAAATATTACTAATACTTCCATTTGTTGTGCCCTAGATGCTGCAGATACTGCCTCAAGGGCAATCAATACCAGTAGCCTTTTGCGTAGACCTGCATGGCTACGTATTTCAGGTTTTAAACCTGAAGTACAAAATTCCATCCTCATTCAGCCATTTGATGAGACACATTTATTTGGTCCTAATGTCGATATGTCTTTAGAGAAAATTAAAAAAGACACAGACTCAGCAAAATCTATGGGAGCCTTGCATCTGCAAGCTCCCAGACGTTCTTTTCGTCGCTCATCATATAGAGGCAACACAAGAGGCTACTCCTCCGAAAGCCCCTCCACTTCCTACAAGACCCCTAGCCAATCCACATTCACTAGGGGCTACCAGAGAGGGGGTTACAGGGGTAACAAAAACAAAGGCAGAGGCAAAACCAACAACTTCCGCTTTGCCTCCACCCCTACCCAATGACTTTCCTCCCCTTCCCCCCAACATTCCACTCCTGTGGGGGAAGTCTGCAACAATTCCTTCCTGCCTGGACCAACATCATATCAGACAGGAGGGTGCGACAAAGTATTTAGTCAGGTTACTGTCTAGAACTAACATCTACCCCCCCTTGCTAAGAGGATTGAGGTGGCGGCGAACTCCTGCAAGGAGATCTTCACGGTGGTGAAGGAGTTCACGACCCCCAGTTCCTACTCAGCCCCACCAGTGCCATCGGAGGCGTGGGCGTGTAATCTCGCCAGCTTTTTCACTAATAAGATCAAGGCTATTCAGGCCTCCTTCTCTGAGAGCGTTGAGGATGGTGGATGTGGCCCCGGAGCGGAACGTGAGCTATCGCCCATGCCTGCCGCAGTGTTGACAGATTTTCCAGCTGTCACTTGCGAGGCGTCGCGGGCGCTGCTTACCAGCCTTAAATCTGGCTCGCCACTTGACCCATGCCCTGCCAAATTCCTGGCCGGGATGGCGGCGGTGGTGAATCCCCTGGTCAACCCCATCCTCAATGCCTCCTTGAGGGAGGGAAGGGTGCCTAGTACCTGGAAGAGGGCGATGGTGATCCCCCTTTTGAAAAAGCCGGGCCTTGATGCCGAGGTCTTGGCCAATTATAGGCCAATTTCACTTCTCCCGGCTCTGGCCAAGATTACCGAGAAACATGTTAATGGCGTCTTGTCGAGCTTTCTTGAGACCAACCATCTGCTCCATCCTTCCCAATCCGGTTTCCGTCCCAACTTCAGCACGGAAACGGCATTGCTGGAGGTCTCCGAGATCATCAGGGAGACCTTGGATGTTGGTGGCAAGGCTATGTTAGTCATGTTGGACCTGTCGGCGGCCTTTGATACCGTCCCCCACGCGGCGCTTCTCGCCAGGCTCCATGACATCGGCATTAGGGGGACGGTGCTCAAATGGTTTACATCCTTCCTTGAAGGCCGCCGCCAGACGATCTGGGTCTCCCAGAGCTCCGCCGAGATGCCGCCTTTGGGGGTTGGGGTTCCACAGGGTTCTGTGTTGAGCCCATCGCTGTTTAACATCTTTATGTCCCCCCTGGCGGCGGCGGTGGAGGCTTACGGGGCCCAGATCGTGTCCTACGCCGACGACACGCAACTCCTCTTCACCTGTGGTAAAGATCAACCATTTGATGGAGAGAGTATTCGCGGTTGTTTGGGCAGGGTATTCGATTGGTTCCAGCACAACAACCTGAAGGCCAACTCCAGTAAGTCGGAGGTCCTATTCTTCGGCTGTGTCACCGATCCTGAATGGCGGCAATGGTGGCCATCTGAAATGAGCCCTCCCGCACAATCATCTGCGGTTGCTAAAAACCTTGGCGTCAAACTTGATAATAAGTTGTCACTGAGAGCGCACATCCTGGGTCTGGCCGGAACCTGCTTTGGCATTCTGAAGATGCTCCGCAAGTTTCTTCCACTGCTTTCTGCGGAGCATAGGCGGATTACAGTGCAGGCGCTTATCGGGTCCCGGCTCGACTATGCCAATGCCCTCTTTCTTGGCCTCCCGGATTACCTGGTCCAACGCCTTCAGGTGGCACAAAACTCTGCTGCCCGTGCCATCTTTGGCCTGCATAGGCGGTCACGAGCCTCTGGGTTGCTGCAGCAGCTTCATTGGCTGCCTATCCGTAAGCGGATTATGTTCAAATCCCTTACGTTGATGCACAAAGCCCTGTTTGGCTCAGGGGCGGGGTATCTACGGCGTAGATTGGCCTTCTATCGCCCTGCCCGCTCACTGCGGTCTGAATCTCTTTTTACTGCCGTGGTTCCACGTGTACGGAAGGCGCGGACTGGGGGCCGTTCCTTCAGCTTCAAGGCGCCCCAGTTGTGGAATTCCCTGCCACTGGCGCTACGCAGTACCTCCAATCTGCTTCAATTCAGGAAGAGCCTGAAGACTTGGCTTTTTAATGTTTAACTGTTCCCTTGGCTGGGTTTTTTTTTCTTTCTTCTCTGTATTAGTCTTTTCTTGTTATGTTATTACACACGGAGCCGCCTGTGGAAAGCGCCGGGACACTCTTTTAGAGTAGCCGTGCGCTATATAAGTTTATTTTAACATAACATAACATAACATAACAAACATACCACCCAAACAGCGTCCAATGTCACAAGAACATCTATCACTGTTAAAGCAAGAAGTAATATATTTGCTAGAAAAAAAGTGCAATAGAACCAGTTCCTCTGCACCAACAAAACAAGGGGGTCTCTATACTTTCTTATCCCAAAGAAGGATGACTCTCTAAGGCCCATTCTAGACCACAGACCGCTAAACATACATACAGTCAGACCATTTTCACATGGTCACACTCCAACAAGTCCTTCCTCTCCTGTTACAAAATGACTTCCTTGCTACTCTAGATCTCAAGGACGCATACTTCCACATTCCCATTCACAAAGCTTACAGGAAGTATCTCAGATTTGTAATAGACGGGCAGCACAATCAATTCAAAGTACTCCCATTCGGAGTCACAACAGCACCAAGAGTATTCACCAAGTGCCTAGCAGTAGTGTCAGCACATTTACGAAGACAGCACATCCACGTCTTCCCGTACCTCGACGAGTGGCTCATAAAAGCCGGCTCATACAACTAGTATGTGGAACACACTCATACCACGATCCAAGTGCTCCACAACCTGGGGTTCACAGTAAACCACACCAAGTCTCATCTGCAACCATCCAAAGTACAATGGTACCTCGGTGCCACAATAAACACTTCAACAGCGCTAGTTTATCCCACTCCAGCATGTATAGCCAGCATGCAAACTCTTCTCACAAATTGTCAGCCACAACACTCCCTTCCAGCACGAGTGTTCATGCAGCTCATAGAGATGATGGCCTCTTGCATTTTCATAGTCCCCCATGCAAGACTTCAACTGCGTCCTCTACAAAAGTGCCTATCACGTCAATGGAACCAGGCTCAAGGTCAATTAACAGACCTAGTGTTGGTAGGCAGCCGGACTCATCGCTCTCTGCAGTGGTGGAACACCAAAAACCTTTCCAAGGGGCGACCGTTCCTAGAGCCAGTTCCTCAGATAATCTTGACAACGGACGCATCGCTCTCCGGCTGGGGGGCCCACCTACTGCAACACACCATGCAAGGCAGGTGGACACCGCAACAAAAGTTACTCCACATCAATTATCTGGAGTTACTAGCTATATTCCTAGCACTGAAAGCTTTCCAACAGCAAATATCAAACAAAGCTGTGTTAGTCCACACGGACAACATGACAGCCATGTATTACATACAGAAACAGGGCGGAACACACTCCCTGCAACTCTCTCATCTAGCACATAACATTTGGCAGTGGGCTATACCTCAAAACATATTCCTCTTAGCCCAGCATGTCCCAGGGGTACAAAATACCATAGCAGATCTGTTAAGTCGGCAAACACAACAGATCCACAAGTGGGAACTTCATCCGCAAGTTCTTTAATCTTACTTTCAGATGTGGGGACAACCTCAGATAGACCTCTTTGCCACCCATGAAAACGCCAAATGCCCAAACTTCGCCACCAGATATCCACACCCACTGTCAATGCGATATGGATGAACTGGTCAAACAAATTTGTGTATGCTTTTCCACCATTACCACTCATGCCACTAGTAGTACGCAAACTACAGCAGCATTCTCTGACCCTCATCCTAGTTGCTCCAATGTGGGCCAGACAACTGTGGTACACCACACTGCTACAACTGTCTGTAGTACCGCACCAAAAACTATACTTGTCTCCACGCCTTTTAACACAGAACCGTACAGCAATGAGGCACCCGGACCCAGCTCAGCTCATCCTTGCGATCTGGCTCCTGAAATCCTAGAATTTGGATATCTTAACCTTCCTCCAGACTGCATGAATGTCATAAAAGAAGCTAGACATTCAACCACTAGAGCATGTTATTCAGCTAAATAGAAACGCTTTGTAATATATTGTCACAACAACAATATTAATCCCCTAGACGTGTCTATTCAACACATCATAGGATACTTACTGCACCTCCAAAGATGTAACTTAGCCTACACGTCTATTAGACTGCATCTTGCTGCAATAGCAGCATATCTGCAAAACAGACAGCATCTACCTCTGTTCAGAGTGCCTGCTATTAAAGCCTTTATGGAAGTCCTTAAGAGAATAATTTCTCCCAGAGTTCCACCTTCACCTGTGTGGAATTTAAACATTGTTGCCCCAGTATTGGAACTTTCATAGATTCCCATGCTTTTGTATCATTCCCCATCTCAATTCGGGTTTGGCCCCAGAACCAAGCTGCAGTTTTTTCCCTTTTTTTACTGGCCATTTGCTTTAGAGTAGACCTATGTGAGATTCAGAAGGTAATGGAGACCTACTTTCGTTTGGCTAATCAGGATTATGTCATCCGCATATAGGTATGTCATCCGCATATAGGAGCCATGGCAATATGTTATCTCCCAATTTTGGGGCATGTGAGTTACAAGCATTTAGTTGCGGAACGAGGTCAGCTATAAACAAGTAAAAGAGTGTAGGTGCTAGAACACTTCCTTGTTTAAGCCCTTTATGTGTTAGTATCCTTCTCAACAAAAATGTTCCATCGCTCAACTTTATCTGAACCCATGTATCAGTGTGCAGGTTTATCAACAAGTTTAATAGGGTCTGTGGCAGCACCCAGCTGTGCAATTTGGACCATAGTCTATTACGATTGACGTGGGCGAAGCCTGCCTTATAATCAATAAAACATAGATGCAGGGGTATCCTTGCAGTTTCAGCCTTATCCAAAAGCATTGCCATAGTTAGTATGTTTGTGGTTGTCCCAACTGGTTTTGCAAATCCAGTCTGGTTCAATAGACTTGCAGATTTCTCTTTTGCCCAAGCCTGAAGCTCCTCTAGTAGCATCCCTGCAAAGAATTTTGCCTCTTTGTCCATTAATGCCACTAGCCGATAGTTCTGTGGTGATGACTTTTTCCCTTACTTGTGAATTGGTGAGATAATTGATCCTCTCCAAGAGTCCTGCAAAGTGTTTGTCATCCTTATTTCTCCAAACAACGGTTCTAGCGCTTCAGCCCAAAAAGTTATCCCTTGCTTATATCAATCAAAATATCTTTATTCGATTGTTAGAAGCAATCATAAAAGTACAGATAAAAGAAACACACTTCATTACAATATTAAATAGATACATGTCCACAATAGAGGAATTCATCAATTTCAAGGGATTCAAACTCGAGGAAAATGTAAGATTTAAAGTGCGTTTAAATAGTCATGCTTTTCCTACTGTGCATCACATTTTTTAAATACAGTGTTGTTGTTGCTACACATTGATGATTGTCAAGACATTGAATATTGAGCATAGCCTCATGACACTGACAATGTCCTAAATCTCCTAAGAATGGAAAAATGGTAGCAAAACATTCTTTCCTATTACAACATAAAATTTACAGAAAAGAAAAACATGAATAGTACTCTGGGGTGAAATGTTATCACAGGGGCAGGGAGGTAAATCATGCAACCAATTATTAATCGTAGGAAAACTAACTAATCTGTGAAAAATACCAAATCTAAAACGTGAGAGTGAAAAGCCCTCATAGTTAGTACATACATAGATTTGATAGGGCTGAATGTTAAAAGTCATTAAAACCAATTGATGCTGCAGGACAGAAGGTTTTAGAACCTCAGTTGCGATTCTTTGAGAATCTAGAAAAGCTAGGCCCTGCTTCTTCAAATCTTTCCGTGAGATAGCTGAAAGGTTGGTAGGATTCAAAAAATAATCCTCTCTCCCAATATCTTTTAGAAAGTTGTGAACATAGTTCACCCATGGTATCCTTGTAGCTCCCTCTAATTTCAAAATGTCTGTAAGAACATCTCTATTTAGGTGTGTTGCTTCTTGCGCCAGATCCTGTGCCATAATAGCACAGGCTCTAGTTTAATTAAATCGGATATATAAGCAAGACCCAGTTCTGCATGGCAGTTATAATTAGGAGAGCTTTTAGGGAGGGCCAGGATATACTTTAAAAATACATTTTCAGCCGTCTGAATGGGTGCGGGGTTTGCAAAACCCCAAACCCCACTACCATATGTAGCACCAGCCACACACTTAGCTTGGTAGATTTTAATTAATTCTACAGGTGGTCTAGTCCCTAATTTATCTGACAAGATTTTGAGAGCAGCAGTCGATCGGATCAGCTCAAGTTTTTTTTGCTGACACAGCTTGCGACCACGTCTCATTCTGAGCAAAGAGTATCCCAAGGTAAGAGAACTGCTTGGCGAATTCGAGCTTCTGTCCTGCTATAAATATTGGCCTCTTAGGTTTACATTGCCTACCACAATACTTAGTGAATGTTTTTGATGTATTGACTTTTAGGCCCAGTTCATTCATAAAACGGGAAAAGCTGTCAACCACATGCTGTAAACCCACTTGAGTACGCGACATAAGAACAGCGTCATCCCCATACAAAGCGCTGTTATTGGGCGGCCACCTACGTACGGGGGGTCCAGACTATCTTTGCACAGAACTTCTTCCAATCTATTTATATACAAATTAAAAAGGAAAGGGGCCAGGACACAGCCCTGCCTGACCCCATTCCTAATTGGAATTTTTTCAGTGCGTTCTCCCCTTAGGCCAAAGTGAACTCGGGCTGAAGCGCCGCTATAAAAACGTTTAAGATAATAAATAATGTTATCTTCAAACCCAAGTTGTTCTAATATTATCCACAGCTTAGAATGGACCACATAATCAAAAGCGGCCGAGAGATCAACGAAGGCCAAAAACAAGTTACCCCATTTTGCCCTTGTGTATTTCCCGACCAGCATTAAAAGATTCAATTCCTGTTCCACTGTCCCCAGACCAGAACGGAAACCATACTGAAGGTCAGAAAGGACAGAGTTTTCCTCAGCCCACTCCAAAAGCCGATCCAAAATTACTCTGCTTGCTATTTTAGTAAAAGAGTCCAAAAGGGAAATGGGCCTATAGCAGCCCGGGTCGTGTCTATTCCCCTTTTTGTAAATAGGAACTATTACAGATTCCACCCAAGTGGGCAAGAAATCTGTAACACAGCTAGCGTTAAGCACCTGGACCAGAAGGGGCGCCCACAGGGATGAAGTGGTCTTAAATATATCTATGGAGACCCCATCTGGGCCAGGTGCCTTACCGCTCTGGCTTTTACGCAGAGCTTTTTCAACCTCCTCGAGAGTGAAGTGAAAATTTCTAGAGGGGGGTAATCCAAAGTAGGCGTCACAGATCCCTTGCTTATAGAGTACCAGTGGTATTCCATTTGGGCCGGGTGCCCCCTCTCTCATACCCTTGCCTATTTGCCTTTTGATGATACTAATTTAGCTCACAGGCCGACCCTCAGTTGGATAATATCCTTCCGATTTCCCAAGTACAATATGGTTACTTACGGCCCAGGCCATGATGGTGTCATGGCTTTCCGTTGCGTTCAAGGATTCTTTCCCACTTTCACTAAGCTCAATATCTTGATGGAAGCAGGACCTAAGGTATTTTACCCATACTCCCTCTGAAATGTTCGATGAGATCCCATCTTGGTTTGGGTGAATACATTGATTTATGGTGCTCCAGAAACGGGGGCTGTTATTTTGTTTAATGTCGGCATGTAATTTTGCCCAGAGGCCGTCCTCCACGTCTCTATTTGCATCCTTTTTTTTGTTTTGTCAATAGTGCCTTTTGCTTTCGTAAAGAGTTTAATTGCATTGTGTCCTTTGGCTTGCACCGAAACTGTCTCAGTTAGCGATAGATGGAATTTTTAGTGAGCTTGATTTCTTTCTTGGCTGTTTGTGATATGGACTTTCCGCCGCCAAATCTCAACTGGGTTTGTGGTTTGATCTTAGGTGCATATGCTGCCATAGATGTAGTGAAGATTTCCCATTTCCTAACTTCATCTTGTCCAGCCCTCAACTCAAAGTGTTCTTTTGCAATTTCCAGCATCCTGCAGTCTGCGAAAGGCCCAAATTTGATTCTTTTGAAGTCAGTGGTGAAATCTGATACTTGAGGACCCCAGCACTGCTCAAATATAGGAATAATTGTTATGAGCTTAATTTTTTGCAGCCGGTGGTCACTATCTCCTTTGTCACTCAGCTGAAATGAAGTGATTTGATGAAACAACTCTAAGGAGACAAGAGTATAGTCCAATGTTTTATTTGTTCTTGTTGAGCTGTGTGTTGTTACATGCCAGTACAGAGTATCAGGTGGACTTACTTGGCAGTGTTATCTTCACAGGATGTCACTATTACAGGTAAGACAAATCCCAGTAATAGTTAAAAAATGAAAAAATGACAAATAATAAGATTAAAACCCAAGAGGGTAGGCCCAGTCCAGCCTCATAAGGCGTTGTGAGAGCCCCGGCCGCACTTGGAGCCCCGCCACCCCCAGTGAAAGATGCTGTGGCAGGATTCGCAGTAAAATGAAGACGGGAGCCCCGCCCGCACTTATATGCCTCCTGGTGAGAAAGCCTGATGTTGGCGCCTCCTGGCTTGAGGAATCACAGGCATTGGATTCACCCCCAGTGAAAGACCCTGTGGCAGGGTTCGTGGTGAAATGAAGACGGGCTCCCCGAGTAGTATAAAGACTACGTAACGAATTATCAGGTAAATTATTATATTTGATTGTGCATTTGTCTTCTGGAAATCGTCATGGCTTCTATCCTCATAGACCAGCAATAAGGTCAATAAATCTACGACCGAATGAAATCCAAGTATGGATTGGCTTGAGAAAAGGAAGCTCAATGGTTCATACTCCAACTAACCACTACTACACCAAATTGGACTCCCATTCCAAAAAATTGATTAACCAAACAGTTTCAAAACTTTTCCGTTACCATTAGGCATCCCAGCACAGAGTACTGGAGAAGATCCACCCAGGCGGTAAGTCTGGATTATTTCATGTTTCTTTAAATGTGCAGGCCTGCTTGTTTACTATGACGAACTGTAGGGAGAGGATATTGTTTGACGTGGCCAGAAGTTGATCCTTTCTGCTGATGTCGTTGCTAATGAAAAACAATCTTGCAATCTCAGCAAATTGTGCTTCTTGATGGACAGAAGACCTAGCTCATTTCTTACTGTTCTTTTCTGACTACAAAATGCTAAGGCCCTGATTACGAGTATAGGTGGTATTTATTGCACATGATCAATATACGGAAATATATTATTTATCGAGTACGATTAACCTATTAAAGGTTTTTGGGGAATAACGTGGAGTTTGGTGATTAATTCACTAAAATTTGCATGCTATTGTAAATACCATATGGTTTTCCTCCGTTAAATTTCAGCATGTCTTAGCTGCGGAAAGTTAAAGAGTTATTTAACGAATCTGATAATTAATTACCTAACAACTCATCATTCCAGTCTGTGCTTAAACACGGGTCTACGCATTGGTCGGAATTAAGCGGGCAAAACCTAATCAGGGCCTAAGAGGAAGAAAGATCAAACACTGCTTAATCAAAGAACAGTCGGAGGCCACTGAAACATAAGACAAAATGATAAAGCGACTTGTAGACGTAAAAACTCATGCAAGTGGGACTAAGAGTGATAAAACAAAAATCAGGGAAAATGAACATCAATTACAGTACTTAAGAACTACTCGTTTTTATTCTTGTTTTCTCTTTCTAACTTTATTATATCTTTTTCGTCCCCTCTCTTACACAAGATTTTCTTCTTTGTCTTCATTTTTTGTTTTCTGATATCTGTGTAAAGCTTTTACTTTTTATAACATTTTTATTGGCATATGAGGTATACAATCAAAATGTTAGCAGTTTGTTTCTGGTATACAAGTCACACGTAAACAGGTATTAGGCCTTTAACCATTTGTCAGAGGGAAAAACAGAAGGAAGAAAAAAAAAAAGGGGGCCACATATAACATCAGGAGGCATTCAAGTAATGGACATTTATACCATCAAGGTGTTTGTTAGTAGAGGGTCTGCAGCGAAGACCCACTAAGAGTGATGGATCAAGGAGCAAGCCCAGTCTTCGTTGCCATGTGTGTCCCGCATTTGCATACAGTCTGGTAGGGAAGAAGGGATCAGGGCATTGGGAGTGAATGTTGTGTGCTGCCTCTCAGGAGGATAATGCCAGGTGAGCTAATTAAGAACAACAATGAAGTGTGAAAAGAAAGAATAGGAAAATCAAATAATGAAGGGGAAAAGGTAACAGTAAACCAAGTAACTATGAAGGTGGTGTGGCAGGTCCGGTTCTTGTCTGATACATCATGCGGGATGAGGGGTATTCGGGCCCGTGATGTACTCAAAGTCGGTGACCTGATCTGTTGTCCCTAATGACAATATCAATGGCAATCTTGTCACGTCTGGATGGGGCGGGAAAGGGCAGTGTGGCTCAAAGGGTCGGTTTATTTATAATTCTTGCTCCTATCCTATCATTCTATCTAAGGAGTACCTTCCGAGTGTGAGCTGGACTCGTCATCATCTTCCCTGTGTCGGTATCTCTCAGGGTGTTCCCAGAGCTCTAGGACCTCCCTCCAGGAGCCTGCCATGGGGTCTCTTCTCAGTTCTCTGGTGTCCCCCCTAATCGAGATTCTTTACGTTGCTCCTGCCCAGTGAGCCACATCTCTTTTCCAGTTCGCTTTGGTAGGTCTTATGGCCAATTTCCATGTTAGTGCTATTTTCCTTTTAGCCAATATGAAAGCCAAGTCTACAAATCGAGTGCCTACTCACCGCTTGGCCGGTGTTGAGAAGAGTCCCAGTATGCAAGTCTCCATCGTGGGTTCAAGCATGCGTCCCACTGTACAGCTTCAGATCATATGGGTAAAGTCTGTGCCGTCTTGGTTGCGCCTTTCGCATTTACGTATATTCCCCCCAAATGTGACCCAGATCCTATGAGGTGCTATGCACATCCTGTGTTTATAGTTGAACTGGATATATTTGAGCTTCGTGTTCCAGGTGACTTTTGTGTGCAATGCTAATATCCTATTCCATTCCATCCTGTCTGTGATTTCTCTATGCAAGGTCGATAACCATTTATCACATCGTTTTTGGAGGGGAGCACTTGGTTCCTGTTGCAGTGCGCTATAAAACCATTTCAGTTGGTGGCGTGCCCCACCCAGAGTGAGTACAGAGTGTCGTGGTCCGTGTCTCTTGGGTCCTTCCCGTCCACAGCCTCACAGTGTTCTAAATGTGTGTGTCAGGGCTTCATGCAGAAGAAACTGCCCCAGTTGAAGGCCAGTAGTTTTTAATCCAGTCTCCTGGTGGGGCCAGTATTGATTGTTGATAGTAATCCCTGACCGTCTGCAGTCCCACCGTGGCCCAGCCGGACAGCTGCTCAGAGGAGAATACCTTCCTGGGGTTACCATGTTGGAGGCCTATCAAGGTTATGTCGGGTGCATATAAGGGAAGCTTAGATCGTATGGCTACACAGTTTCTCCAACACTGCAATGGCGTGGTCTGTAATAGGGACTGGTGAGGGACCGTCACAGCTGAATCCAGCATCTTAGCTAATAGTAAGACTGTGCGTTCCCCTGAGTCCGTCAGGTCTGTACCTACCGGTCCCACACCTTCTATCCATTGTGCCAACCACTGAATTTGTGAGGCCAGAAAGTAGTATTCAAAGTTCGGAGCCCCTAGTCTTCCCTCTTCTGCTAGGCGCTGCATTGTCATCAAGGTCACCCTCCTGCAGCCTTTGTCCAATATGAGATCTCTGAGGAGGACGTCCAGTTGTCGGAACCATCTAGGGGGTACTACCATTGGTAGGTTACCAAAAAAGTACAGCAGTAGGGACAACATAACCATTTTTGACAAGGAGATTTTTGCCATGATCGGGAGGCGCAGAGAGCAACAAAAAGGGACGCAAGTCCTAAGGGCTCGCAGAGCACAACCCAGATTTACATCTCACATAGCTTCCAGAGTGTGAAATATATGAATCCTCAGATACTTATAGGTGTGAAGGGCCCAATTAAGGTCTGGGGGGAGGTCTGCTGGGCGGGGTCTGTCTGGTACCTGTAGTCCGGAGACTTGCTCGAACTTGTCTAGCAGGTCCAAGGCAGATGCCACGCACCGCGTCATTGAGGTATATCAGGAGGTCATCTGCGTATAGGGAAATAACATGCATGTGGCCTTCAAGTTCCAACCCCAGTCCGTCCCCTCCCCGGTGGAATAATGCTGCCAAGGGCTCTATAGCCAAAGCGAACAATAAGGGGGATAACGGGCATCCCTGCTGTGTACCCAAAAGGATGCAGTATTGCATGGAGACTACTTTCCACATCCTAACTCTAGCCATAGGCTGTTCATATAGCAGCTGGACCCACTTTGCCCATTCCTCAACCAAACCCATGTATCGCATGGTGTCAAAGAGAAAGTTCCATCTAATCGTATTAAATGCTTACTCCAGTATTGGAACTTTCATAGATTCCCATTGCTTGTATCATTCCCCGTCGTCGGAATGGGAGCCTCGGTAATAATATATATATATATATAGGTAAATACACCCTAATAGGTGTAAAAAAGGTAAAAAATTAGGCCTAGGCCTCATTATCTTTTGCAGCCTATTGCTGTCATTATGTAAAAAGACCCAAAGTCCCCTTAGCAACCAATCAGATCAGCCTCACCCTGTAGAACCTTCCTGAGAAAGCTCAGAGCCTCAGATTTTCTACCGCTTCGTTGGTGACAGGGAGTCTCCTTAGAGCTCTGCTCTAACTTCAACTTGAGGTACTGTTTAAACAGTTTTTCTTTAAGGATTTCTTTCAGCCTTGTCATGGCTGATAAGGAAAAGAAGAGCCTTTTCAGGTCTTGTGCCACTTGTGGCAAAAAACGACTTTATACAGAGGATCAACATCAAGACTGTATTTACTGCCTATACCCAGACCATAAGGTTGATAAGTGTAGTATATGCAGGAGAATGTCTGTAAAAACCCTCCGTGATCGTGAAGGACGGCTGCTTCTGTGGCTCAGGAAGTTGGAAAGGAGGGATGAAGTAGTGTCTGGTGATGAGGAAGATGCCAGATCAACATCTTCAAAGACTTCATTGAAGAGGGGCGGATCGTCTGTGGACACTTCAACTGAACCCCCCTTAAAGGCTGTGCGTTTGACCTCTGATAGGTCTGGCAAGCCAGGGCCTATCGAATCTCCTCACGTGAGTGTAAAGGAGAGGGAAAGGCAGGCACTGCAGGTGCAAAAGGCTAAACTGGATGAGAGCTCGGCTGGGCCTTCCCACCAGGTTAAAGTAGCCAAGTCCGTCAAAAAACCGACGGTGGAGGCCTCTACAGGGGTCAAAAAGGACTCTAAAGCATCTGAGGTGATTTTGTCTCCTCAGTCGTCGACGAGCCACCCAGCGACGACGAGGACGACGACGAGAGCGTCGACGAGGACCTCGATGTCGATTCCGTCGACGAAGACCGGATCGACGACGGCGTCGTCGACGATGACCACGTCGACGGTTACCACCACGTCGACGAAGACCATCCCGTCGACGATGACTATTCCGTCGACGGTGGCAATCTCGATGACGACGATTCCGTCGACGAGGGCGACGAGCCCGTCGACGACGACAGCTCCGTCGACGAGCCCGTCGACGGTGGACCCGTCGACGATGACAGTTCCGTCGACGATTCCGTCGACGGTGGACCCGACGACGATGATGGTCCCGTCGACGATGCCGTCGACGGTGAAGGGACTCTCGTCGACGATCCCGTCGACGACGATTCAGAATAAAGTAACGGTGGATTTATTTTCAACGCCGTTGACGACAGGAGCGCCAGACAACGGCAGAAGGAGGAGGATAACCCCAGATATGACTTCTCCAAGGAAGGTACCATCATTGCCTCCACCCCTTTTGTTGGATGAGGATGACTACTCAGAAGAGGAAAATGAGATGTATGGGGATGCTTACAGTCCATCACAATTGAATCTGAAATACCATGATTCGGATTTGGATGAGGAATATTATTATCAAAAGGAACAGCGGCCAGAGAGACAGGTTGCATACCAAGATACCCAACCACAGCAGGGCATGGTATCGATGCCTATGAGTCTTTTGACAGACTTAAGGGCAATGCTGGAGGAATATAGGAGCAAGAAGGGGTCGCAACCTGTGGAAGGTCAAGCACAGGTTCAACCGCAGGTGGTGGCAGCACAGTCAGTGCGGCCTGCACAGGAAGAACATGAGAGGGCATATCCTCCGCAAGTCCAAGTGGATACCTCGGATGAAGATGAAACGGGGCAAAACCAAGATCAAGACCAGGAGAGTGAATGGAACCAATATATAGCTCCGGATCCGGCTTCACCAGTGCCAGACCCGGTCGACTCGCCTCCGGCTGATGTAGGAGGTTTCTTCAGCCTGATGGAAAGAGCCACAGCGCGCTTTAAGTTAACGATGCCTACAACATCTACGGATTGTTTTTTATACGATTTCAAAGAGGCATACCGTAAGGCCGTGCGCTCGATTCCCATTGTGGATCACATATGGGAGGAAGGGAAGAAAGTGATGCAGGCCCCAGCGACGGTCATTCCAACTCTTCCGCGCTTGGAGAAAAAATATAAAGCTCCGGATGACAGTCCCGCCTGTTTGACTGGACAACCTAGACCTGACTCGGTCATATCGCAGGCGGCACAGAAGAAATCGCGGAATCCTTCGGCCACCCTCACGACTCCGCCGGATAAGGAGGGTAGAAGGTTGGACAACGCTGGGAAGCGTTTTTCGTCGATGGCTAGCTTGCTGGTCAGAGCGGCGAATGCCTTGGCGATCCTAGCAAGGTACGACCGCCAGATGTGGAGTGATGTGGCACACTATGTGAATCTGCTTGCGGATGACCAGAAAGTGGAAGCACAGAAACTTCTGGAAGAGGGACAACGTTCCTCTTCGGAAATGATTGACTGCGCGATGGACATCGCCACCATCTCTTTCCGTGCCCTAGGCAGTGCAGCGGTTCTTCGGCGACAAGGATGGCTGAGAGCTACATACTTCCGGCCAGAGGTCCAGAATAGGATTTTGGATTTGCCTTTCGACGGGGACATGTTGTTTGGGAAACATGTCGACGAAACCCTACAGGGTATAAAGAAGGACACGGAGACAGCAAGGGCTCTGGGGAACCTGCAATATAGAAAAACACCGTTCCGTGGAGCACGAGGAAGAGGTTTCTCTTCACCCAGAGGAGGTTATCAGCAACAGCGATATTCACAGCAGTCGCAGTCTTACAGGCCCCAGTATGGCAATCAATACTATCAGCGGCAGTCGCAATCCCAGTCTTTCTCTCGCCAGAACGCTCGTGGACGACAGGGGCGTCAGGGCAAGGACGCTGGCAAGCGTCAATAGCGGCCTCCCGACTCTGCCAACTGTTCCTCCGCTTCTGGGATCTCCAGTGGGCGGCAGGATATCACAACATCTGAGCAGCTGGGAAGAGATTACATCGGATCAGTGGGTATTAAATATCATCCGGAATGGGCATACTCTAGAATTCCAGGACTTTCCACCTACAAGAGCTCCCCACGCCACTACTTCCAACCATCTGAACCTTCTTCAAGAGGAAGCTCAACAAATGCTTCAAAAAGGGGCGATCCAGCGTGTTCCCCTATCACAAAGAGGAGAAGGTTTCTATTCCAGATTTTTTCTGATCCGAAAAACAAAACAAAAGTGGCGTCCTATCCTGGACTTGAGGGAGCTCAACACCTATCTCACGAAACTATCGTTTCGGATGATTTCACTCCAGGACATATTGCGCCTCTTGAACCCAGGCGACTACATGGCAACATTAGACCTGGAAGATGCCTATTTTCATATCCCGATCCATCCAGCTCACAGACGTTTCCTTCGCTTTACAGTAGGCAAGAGTCACTTCCAGTTCATGGTGCTCCCATTTGGATTAAAGTCCGCTCCTCGGATATTCACAAAGGTGCTGGCACCGGTAGCGGCATTTCTGAGGAGACAGTCGCTGGAAGTATTCCCGTACTTAGACGACTGGCTGCTGAAGGCCCCAAGCTTGCAAGAGGCATCGAAGGCAGTGGACACGTGCTTGAACCTCTTTATTCATCTGGGTTTACAACTCAACAAGGAAAAGTCAGTTCTTCAACCTGCAAGTACGGTGAAGTTCTTGGGAGCGATACTCAATACTCAGGAGTGCAAAGCCTTCCCATCGGAAGAGAGACAGATGAAACTCATATCGTCAGCCACCCGTTGCCAAAAGAGAAGTTGGATGACGGTCAGGATGTACAAATCTCTTCTAGGGTCGATTTCATCCTGTATTCAATTGATTCCGCATTGCAGACTGCGAATGCGCCCCCTGCAGGAGGAGCTGGACCTTCAGTGGAGACAAGTAGAAGGTTCGTTCGACGACAGGGTGACGATAACCCAGCGGATGAAACGGTCGGTTTCATGGTGGATGAAAAGATCTCACCTCACTGTGGGACTCAGTTTCAAGGCTGCAAGGGCTCCTCAGGTCATTACCACGGACGCTTCTCTTCAAGGTTGGGGAGCGGTCATGCAAGACCTCCAGGTCAGTGGTCACTGGACTCCAGAAGAACGTCGTCTACATATCAACGTTCTGGAGCTAAGGGCTATTCGACTGGCAATGTTGGCTTTCCTCCCAAGGATTACAGATTCAGCAATCCTGGTGCGGACGGACAACACCACCGCAATGCATTACGTCAACAAGCAGGGAGGCACAAGATCGCCACTGCTTTCACAGGAAGCCCAAATACTGTGGGAATGGGCGATAGCGCAGAACATCACACTCGTAGCAGAACACCTTCCAGGAGTATGCAACACGAAGGCGGATACGCTAAGCCGCCTGAGAGCAGTCTCGCACGAGTGGGAATTGGAGGACGCAGTGATCAAGGACATCTTCTCCCGTTGGGGGACCCCAGCGATCGACCTGTTTGCAACACCGGGGAACAAGAAATGCCGGTGTTACGCAAGCAGGGAACACCATCGAGGGTCACTGGGGAATGCCCTTTCGATGTCCTGGTCAGGCGCGTTTGTTTACGCCTTTCCGCCATTTCCCCTAATTCCTCGAGTCCTCAAGAAACTCAAGATGGACAGGTGCAGGATGATACTAATAGCGCCTGCCTGGGCTCGCCAATTTTGGTACACGGAGTTGCTTCTTCTATCAGAGACACCACCCATTCATCTGCAACCCAAACTGACACTTCTGTCTATGTACAACGGCCAGGTTCTTCACCCGAACCCGAGCTCGCTTCAGTTGGCGGCTTGGCTCCTGAATACAGAGAGTTTAAGGATTTGAACATCCCAGAGGAATGCAGGACCATCTTGGCACAGGCACGAGCCCCTAGCACTAATAGGACATATAGAGCGAAATGGAAGAGGTTCCATTTGTGGTGTCAGAGGGAAAAAGTACATCCTTTCTCGTCAGCTCCGCATCAACTCTTACCATATATTCTTTCATTGGCACAAGCAGGTCTGGCTCATGCTTCTATCAAGGTTCACTTGGCAGCTATTTCCAGGTATAGGAGAACAAGATCGGGTCCCTCTCTATTATCAGCGAGAGTAATCAAACAATTCCTGAAGGGACTGTTTAGAGTTTTCCCGCCAGTTAGGCCCCCACCTCCGGTGTGGCACCTGAATGTGGTCCTGGCTCAGCTAATGAGACCGCCATTTGAGCCAGTACATAAAGCGGACCTGAAGTTCCTATCATGGAAAGTGGCGCTTCTTTTGGCACTCACCTCTGCAAGGAGAGTAGGAGAGCTTCAGGCGTTAACCATCAAAGAACCCTTCTTACAGTTCAAGAATGATACAGTTATCCTGCGGATGAACCCCAAGTTCATTCCGAAGGTACCGACAGACTTTCATCTTAACGAGCCAGTGATTTTGAAATCTTTTTTTCCTCGGCCTTCAACCCAGGCTGAGAGGACACTTCATTCTCTGGACGTTCAGAGATGTTTAAAATTCTATCTACAACGCACAGCTGGATTTCGAAAGACACCCCAACTGTTTGTGGCTTTCGGAGCCCCAAGGAAAGGATTTCCTTTGTCAAAACAAGGGATATCTAGATGGATAACTAGTGCGATCCGGTTCTGCCACCAGGCGGCAGGCAAACCTTTACAAGGACAGGTGAAGGCACATTCCACAAGGTCGGTCTCAGCATCAGCGGCGCTGTTTGCTGGAGTATCTATAAAGGACATCTGCAGAGCAGCCACCTGGAGCAGTACGCACTCCTTCACGAGACATTACTGCCTGGAGGCGGCTGCAAAGGAGGATTCGGCTGTAGGACAGGCAGTCCTGAGAAATCTCTTCCAATAAGAGGTGAGCTTTCCTCTCTTCCCTCCTCCTGTTTTTTCAAACATTTCGTTTATTATGCTTTGTTACTGCTTTATAGTTGTTATACTCTATGATGTCATTAGCTTATAATGATTCTGTACTGTGCACGAAATGTTTGAGGTATGCTAACTGCTATCTACTCTGATACAAGCAATGGGAATCTATGAAAGTTCCAATACTGGAGTAAGAAACAAGTTACTTACCTGTAACTTTAGTTCTCCAGTATTGGTAACTTTCATAGATTCCCATGCGCCCACCCGCCTCCCCTGGGAAAGCTCACTTTAGGGCTAGGTGATTATGTGGCAAAGCAACGGCTACGAAAATCTGAGGCTCTGAGCTTTCTCAGGAAGGTTCTACAGGGTGAGGCTGATCTGATTGGTTGCTAAGGGGACTTTGGGTCTTTTTACATAATGACAGCAATAGGCTGCAAAAGATAATGAGGCCTAGGCCTAATTTTTTACCTTTTTTACACCTATTAGGGTGTATTTACCTATATATATATATATATTATTACCGAGGCTCCCATTCCGACGACGGGGAATGATACAAGCAATGGGAATCTATGAAAGTTACCAATACTGGAGAACTAAAGTTACAGGTAAGTAACTTGTTTCTTTTTCTAGGTCGATCGTCAGGAGAGCTGCATTGGAGATAAGCCACACTGCAGGGTTATACATTACTGAGTAGAACCTATGGAGATTGTGGGAAGTGCTTCTGTCAGGAATGAAGCTGTTCTGGTCTGCAGGGACCAGCGTTGACCTGTGTGGGAGTAGGCGCTGGGCCAGTATCATGCTAAGGATTTTAAAGTCTGTATTTAACACCGAGAAGGGAGCGAATATCTAGACTCCTGAGCCCTTGGGTTTCGTTTTAGGCAGCAGGATTACTAGCGCATCTCTGACAGAATCAGGGTGGCGACCCTAGTGTAGTGACTCTTTATACATCGCCTCTAGGTGGGGGCCAGTTATGAGACATATTCAGAGTCAAACTGTGCTGGTAGTCCAATTGGGCCTGGAGTTTTACCTTTGTCAATGCTCTTTATGGCCACTCATATTTCGTGAGATTCAATAGGGTTGCCCAATCCAACCAACGCCTGCCATGCCAGTCTAGGCGTCCAAGTGGTGTCAGGGATAGGAAGGTCCTTTGTTCTTCTTGCGACACATAGAGGGGTGCCCTATATAGAGCTGTGTAGTATTCGCAAAATAGGGAATTAATGCCCTCTGGTTTGTGAACAGGTTGGTGGGTTTCAGTACGGATGTGAGTGATCGGGGAGCCCATTAGTTCAAGTTTGATCAACCATCCCAATACCCGACCTGGCCTTCCCCCTCCTCCTCATGCACTTTAGTAAAGTAGCCTTTATAGTTGTAGCACCTCAGTTTCTCAAGGGCTTGATGGTATAACTTTGTGTATCTCTCAAGACTTGCTACTGTATTGTGTCCTGCTCTTGTGCATTATCAAGTCCATGTAACTAGTCTTCTAGTTGTCTCGCTCATCACTACCTTAAAGGCCATCATTCCGTCTACACAGTGGGCGCTGTATGGGCGTTAATGTCAAAGTACGCCTCTATAGACGATCCCAAGGTCTCCCTAAACAGGTGACTTCTAACATTTTGGTATTGAGGCGCCACAGCAGGACTAGGGAGGAGCTTTCCCATTCGTTGTATGGTCAGTAAAAGGGGGCTATGGTCTGAAAAGGTACGCCCAAGATACTATGTATGGGTGATAGATTGCCTCAGCCCACTTGTGCAGAGGAACATGTCTATCCGTGTGTGCAGCTGGTGCATAATGGGGTTATATGAATAGTCCCCATCATCGAGGTGTTGCGCCCTCCATACGTCTATGAGGCCCCAGTGAGTAATACATTCTGTAAATCCTGCCACTGTGCGGCGGGCTTCTGCTCCCGGGCATTGGAGGGTGTGAGCGATCAATAATTGTGTCGGCTACGCAATTGTAATCGCCCCCAATAATCATGTCCTCAGCCGGCGTCTCGGCCAATAGGGTAGAAAGACTATGTAGAAAGGGCACCTGATCTTGGTTAAGGGGCGTATGTTGCCCAGCAGAATCTCACATCCTAGTAATCTCACTTTTATAAGTACATGCCTGCCCTCCTAATCCGTTAATGAGTGCAATAGCTCAAAGGGCACCCTGCTCATATCCAGATTAACACCCCTCTAGCATATGCAGAGTAGGATGTTGTGTAAATTTGCCCTCTCCAGCATCTGCCTAGCTTTTATATCTTGCTACCAATGAGGTGTGTCTCCTGTAAGAAAGCGACCTGTACCCCTCTCCTCCGCAGGTAACAAATGTACATTATGTCTTTTAGTTGCCGTCCTTTGACCCCTAATATTCAAAGACATGAACTTAAAAATGCAAGGCGCAAGCTCCATGTGCAGAGTTTCCAAATCAGTCTCTGCCTTCCCTCCTCCCCTCAACCCTTGCCAATATAGGACACTGCATCACCACTCCTGAAAAAGAGTAACCCCCAACTATAAACAAGAACACAACCACGGCCTTGCTGAACTCCCTCTCCTTTGAGCAGTCTGGCAACGACCAGCCGCCCAAACTGCAAACAAAACATTGTGTTCCACAGAAGAGCACCACCCGTTATTGGTGTGGGCCTCTGTGTGGGGTCGTTGCCCGCAGGTGTGACTCAGGGGCTGAGTCAGCCCGCGCCGGCCCACAGCACGGTAAACTCTGCTTGTGTGAGGTATTGTATCTGGAAAGCGTTCAGGTACTCGGGCGTGCGGTGCCCTGTACACCAGGTCATCGAGATCAGAGGTCTGCTGCTCTAGGAGTTATGGCTGGCAACTGGAAACTGTATGGGAGGAGTCTGGTTCCGATTCAGCAGTCATATTCGCGGTATGTGAGCGATTCTCTGGCATCGACCTCAGGTGTTTCAGGATGTCAGTTTCTACTTGTAGGACTTCTTCCCTCTCCCTCTCAGTTTGGGAGGGGTTCAGGTGGGTGGCTGCTGTCTTTTTTAGTATCTTACGAGCCTTTCGCCTGGGAAGGGTTCTGGGTTTCCCATGTACGAAGGCCTTGTCCTTGTGTCAGTGATGTGTGCTTTCTTTCTGGATTATTTGGCTTCCTCTACCCACATTGTCCAAGATTTTATTAAAGGGGCTTTTGTATGCTCTTTAAACAGTCTGGTAGTAATGGTTCTTTCAAGCGTGGCATGATTATAGCAGTGATAGGTGATTCTGAGTGACAGATGAATCAGTGCTAAACAAAGCACCCATCTTAAAACATGACATGCGGTTTCAAGAGAAGCACACTCTACCCATCCCAAACGTCAGTATGGAGACACTATACGGAAGGAAAGAGGGAGATATGTACTGAGGTACAAAGATTTCCTAACCTTGAGTGTACAGTCTTGTCTCTTGAGTACCGGGAGGCAAGGGTGTTATATTAGGGTAAATATGTCTTCTCCAAAACTGAGGCGGTTCAGCCCTTCTTGGAGGGCATAAGGAACTCCCAGTGATACTTTTGTGACTTACTTGCATTTCATTCTAGTTGGTATTCTGTGTGAAGGATGCTCTCTTATGCAATTATAGCCTCATTCGTCATCATGCCAGAGTCTTGCGTTACGTGGAACTTGGGTTCTCCAGTATTAGGGGTGTCTTTCATAGATTCACATGCTTGAATATTCCCCGTCGTCGAAGTGGGAGCCCCACGGTACATAAATAGCAGTAATATATATGCATGTATACATGAGAAATATCAAATAAAAAATACATACATATAATGCAATAGAAATGTAAACCTGAAAAAGTACCATAGAACAGAATAGGCCAATTGAAAAGCCCAAGGGAGAATTCACTTTAGTAACATATTAGAGTCATTATGTGTTGGTCCACATTCCAGCCAATCAGGCTGTAGCCTCCTCTAGAACCTTCTCCTCAGAAGCCCCAGTCCTCAGATTTTCTACCGCACGTCGTGTGAAGGGAGTCTCCCTGAGCTCTGCTCAGTTTTTTCCAGTTTCTAGCTGTTTTTCTTCAGAAATGTCTTCTACTAAGAAAACTTTGTTCAAGGCTTGTCCATCCTGTGGTAAATTGCGCCTTTTTCATGAGGACTCACACAGTAAGTGTATTTACTGTCTTTACCCGGACCACATTGCCTCTACCTGCAAGTTCTGTCGCACTTTTCCCCCTAAAACATTGAGGGATAGAGAGGCCCGTCTCCTTCTGTGGCTACAGAAGTTGAAAACATCTGAGAATGTGGTTTCCGATGCTGAGAGTATGTCATCTGGATTTTCAAAATCCTCTCAGAAGCGTGGGTCTGAGACTGAAGTTCCCTCTCCTTTTCTTAAAAAGAGTAAAATGTTGGGTTCTTTCAAGGATGTCTCCCCACAAGACTTGCTTCAGGGCGCGCCTACGGGACCTGGCTCTCTGGCGTCTAGACCCAAGACTATGCCCTCCTCTTCAAAAACGGGCATTGGCTCGTCGACGCGTCCGGCGACGTCTTCAGCGACTTTAAAGTCCGTTTTGGCAGTTTCAACATCGACGACTACTTCTTCCCTGTCAACCAGCTCTGCAACGACGACGACCATCTCGTTGACGAGCAGCCAAGAGGTGAGACCCATCTCGTCTATTATTATGATCTCGTCGATCAAACCGTCGACAAAGAAATCATCGTCGACGTGCCTTCCGTCGACGGTTCCTCCGTCGACGAAGAACAAACCACCATCGTCGACGCCTGTTCCGGCGACCGGATCTTCCTTGTCGACGACTGTCCCGTCGACGATAACATCTCCGTCGACGGTGACCACCCCGTCGATGACTGTTTCGTCGACGGCTACTATCTCATCGTCGAAAGCCTCATCGTCGACGGCGAAGAATGCAAACTCGTCGACGGCCTCGTCGACGACCAAAAAATCTTCGTCGACCAAGAGTAAGCTGTTAATTCCTACGCAGGCTTCTGCGGCGACGACGCAAAGACAACCAGGGGGTGCTAAGACTTTGGAAATTTCGTCGACGGGCTCGTTGACGACGCACCAACCCCTACAGACTACTACCACCTTCAAAGTGGTTACTGCCTCATCTCTCAAGACTGTACCACTCATACAGTTAAGTCCAGTCAGGAGTGATCTCAGCCTCCGGAAAAATTGTTTCAGTCTGGAGAAGAGGAGTCCGGAAATGATTCTGAAATGGATCAAACTTATGAACCAGCATCCAGTCCTTCTGAATTACACATTAAATGTCAAGACTACAGTGATGAGGATGAGGATGTGGATAATAACGTCGAAGATGGGAATGTACTTTTTCCAATCGATAGATCACAACCAACAACTTACGAACAGGTTACGCAAATTCCTCTGTCATTGGTGCAAAACCTGCAACATATGCTGGACGACAACAATCGTAGGTTTCCACCGTCGTTGCCTCCTTCTCCGGCACCTCAAGTACACCGGTCTCAGTCTCCAGCTCCTTGACCTCCGTCTCCAGCACCTCGACCTCCGTCTCCAGCACCTCGACCTCCGTCTCCAGCACCTCGACCACAGTCTCCAGCACCTAGGCCTCAGGCTCCGGCGCCTGTCGCGCCTACGTCTCCTTTAAGTGCTTGTCCTGATACTGATAATGAGAATCAAACTCCTCATAACACTGGGGATAATGACACTGATGATGACATGCAGGAATGGGACAATTATAGGGCACAGACACCCTCTACTCCACCGGCATCACCAAGAGCTTCGCCACCAGTGGATATCGCGAGTTTCCATAACCTTATGGTTCGTGCTGCGAAAAGGTTCCACTTAACAATCAAGGCGCAACAAACGGAATGCTTTTTGTATGATTTTAAGGACTTACCTCAACGGCAAACGCATACCATCCCTATCATAGACCACATATGGGAAGAAGGTCTAAAGTTGATGGAACGTCCTAATTCCATACCAGCCGTTCTACCTAGATTGGACAAAAAAATATAAAGCGCCACCTACTTCTCCGGCCTGTTTGGTTTCACAACCTAAGGCAGATTCTATTATCACTCAGGCGGCACAAAAAAGATCTCGGAATCCAGCCATACCCCTGACATCTCCGCCTGATCAGGATGGCCGTAAATTAGACTCAATTGGAAAGAAATTTACCACTATGGCAGCGGCAACGGTGAGAGCATCCAGCGCCTTAGCCATTCTAGGTCGCTACGACCGTCAAATGTGGTCTGAGATCGCTGGTCTGATCCCTCAAATGCCCGACTCCATCCGGGATGAAGCACAGGCCATCATTCTCGAAGGAGAAAAAATTTCAGCAGAATTAATCGACTGTGCCGTCGATATAGCCTCCACTGGTTTCCGACAACTAGCGGGTGCTGCAGTCTTGCGCTGTCAAGGCTGGCTGAAATCAACCACCTTCCGTCCAGAAGTCCAGTCCAGAGTGTTAGATTTACCTTACGACGGTGAATCTTTATTCGGTAAGCATGTTGATGATGCTTTGGAACTTATAAAGAAGGACACAGATACAGCAAAGTCCTTGACAACTCTTCAGTATCGGAAAAGGCCATTTCGTGGAGCACGCGGTAGAGGAGGAGGAACCTCTACTTTTCGTGGAACAGGCCAATATCGAGCATACAATTACCATGATAACAGACAAAGGGGGTCCTATCAGTCCCAAGGTCGTTCATCCACCTCCAGACCTTACCAGTGTAAGTCCAATTACAGAGGTGGTGCGAACACCAACAAAAAACAGTGAGACAACTGTGCATCTTGGAGGTCGAATCTCAAAGTTCTTCTGCAATTGGTCGCACATTACCAACGACCGATGGGTCTTGGACGTTGTTTTAAAAGGACATACCCTGGAATTTACGAAATTTCCCCCCACTCGCCCGCCTTCGGGTCCACCTTCTCCCCATTTCAAGGAACTGTTGGCCCAGGTACAGCTTATGATCAGGAAAGGAGCCATAGAATTGGTACCGCAAGGTCAACGCGGCAGGGGGTTTTACTCCCGTTTCTTTCTAGTGAAGAAAAAATCAGGAGAGTGGCGCCCCATCTTAGATTTGAGAGCTCTAAACAAGTTCATCGCATCAAAGACTTTTCACATGCTAACCCCACTTCAAATCTTGAATTTCCTCATTCCAGGAGAGTACTTTTCAACAATAGACCTTCAAGATGCATATTTCCATGTGCCTATTCATCCCAGGCACAGGAAATACCTCCGTTTTACAGTCGGCCAATTTCATTATCAATTCAAGGTCCTACCATTCGGCCTTCGATCAGCACCGAGGGTATTTACCAAGATTCTAGCCCCGGTGGCTGCCTACCTGCGTTTACAGGGCATCCAGTTCTATCCGTATCTGGACGACTGCCTAATAAAGGCCAGGACTTTTCAATTAACGGAACAGCACACACAAGTCTGCATATCCCTGTTCGAAACGTTGGGCTTCTCCATCAATTGCCTAAAGTCACACTTTCAACCATCTCAACAGCGAGATTTTCTAGGAGCCTCGCTCGATTCTCGGCTAGGGCAAGTGTTCGTTTCACAGGAGAGACAGGGCCGAATGTTACAGAAAGTACAGTTCCTGCAGTCAAGACAGTACGTTTCTGTCCGGATGTACAAATCATTCCTCGGCATGGCTTCTTCGTGCATTCAACTGATTCCCAACTGCAGATTGCACATGAGAGTCCTACAAGAAGAACTAGACAGCCAGTGGAAGCAGGTATCGGGGTCGTTCGAAGACAAGATCCATCTAACGCCCCGCATTCAAAAAGCTTTGGAGTGGTGGGCTCATCCTCCAAACATAGCGACAGGTCGTTCATTCAAAGACGAACCACCAACACTTACACTAACGACAGACGCTTCCCTAGAAGGTTGGGGGGCACATCTCGACGGGATGTCCGTGAAGGGAAAATGGACGGCGTCTCAGCGCACTTGGCACATAAATCGCTTAGAACTACTGGCGATTTTCTTGGCCTTGAAGTCCTTTCAGAGAGTAGTGCAGGGACAAACATTGCTGGTGAGGACGGACAATACCACCAGCATGCACTACATCAACAAACAGGGCGGCACAAGGTCTCTCGTGCTGTCACAACTGGCACAGGAAATATGGGATTGGGATATCCAAAAGCAAATACATCTCCAAGCTGTCCATGTACCAGGCGTGGCCAATGTGCTGGCGGACTCGCTCAGCAGAGCCCTCTCGGACAACCACGAATGGGAACTCAACCAACCAACGTTGGATTTCATCTTCCGACAGTGGGGCCGACCACAGTTGGATCTCTTTGCAACTGTTCTCAACAGGAAGTGTCAACGGTTTGCGAGCCGGCATCCACACAAGGAGTCGAGCGGGAATGCCTTTTCAATAGACTGGTCGAACGACTTCATCTATGCATTCCCTCCACTGCCGCTCATTCCTCGTCTGTTACACAGAATGAGATTCCAACCGTGTCGAATAATCCTGATCGCACCCAAATGGCCGAGACGTCCTTGGTTCTCAGATCTTCTTCTGTTCTCTCTGACACATCCGATACAATTGCATCCTCTGCCACATCTTCTCACGATGCAACAAGGTCAAATATGCCATCCGGACCCAGCATATCTCCAACTTCATGCTTGGAATCTGAGTACAATGAATTTGCACACATGAATATTGACAAGGATTGTAGGGCAGTACTAGCAAGTGCTCGCGCCCCATCTACCATCAAGACTTACCAGTTGAAGTGGAAGTGTTTCTGTGCTTGGTGTTCCACTAAGACACTAAACACTGGATCCCATGTGTGCTCAGCCAGAACAAATCTTGCCGTTCTTTTTGTCACTAGCAAGATCAGGACTATCACACTCCACTCTAAAGGTTTTTCTAGCTGCAATTTCTCGTTTTCGCCATGATGGCGTAACATCTTTGTACTCTTCCAGGATAATCAGACAATTCTTCAAGGGCCTTTTTCGGATGTTCCCACCAATCCGTCGGCCCCCACCTTCTTGGCGACTGAACTTAGTTTTGTCTCAACTACTTTTGCCTCCATTCGAGCCCATCCATTCTTCCAATCTAAAATTCCTCACTTGGAAAGTGGCTCTTTGGCTTGCTCTGACCTCACCAGGCGCGTCAGCGACATCCAAGCCTTTACTATACAGCCACCGTTTCTACAGTTCTCCAACGAGGCTGTTACTTTGAGAACAAATCCCAGTTTTATTCCTAAGGTTCCCAGTGACTTTCATCTCAATGAACCAATTGTCCTTAAGACTTTCTTCCCTGCACCTCAATCTGCAGCGGAACGCTCTTTGCACACTCTGGATGTGAAGCGCTGCCTCAAATTTTACATTCAACGCACAGCTACATTTAGAAAGACTGATAAATTATTTGTAGCATATAGCCCAGTGTGCAAAGGACAACCTGTAACCAAACAGACTATCACCAGATGGATATCGTCTGCCATATCCTACTGTCATCAACGGGCTGGCAAGCCCCTTCCTGCTCCGGCTCGAGCTCATTCCACGAGAGCTGTGTCGACTTCTGCTGCCCTCTTTGCGGGGGTACCTCTGAGACACATCTGCAGAGCTGCTACTTGGTCTAGCAGCCATACTTTTACGAAGCACTACTGCCTGCAATCAACAGATGCCGCGGATGCGGCAGTAGGTCAAGCGGTGCTGCGGAATCTTTTCCGATAAAGGTGAGCCTCTGTTGCTACCCGCCTCCAGTCATAAAGGTTTTGTCATGTTTTGGTTTTAAAATTGCTTATTAAGTGATATGATTTGCCAAGACTTAATTGTTATATTCCTTTATGACTAATGTATGATTTACTGTTTTCTATTCTTATTCAAGCATGTGAATCTATGAAAGACACCCCTAATACTGGAGAAGAACAAAAGTTACTTACCTGTAAACTGTGGTTCTCCAGTATTGGTGTCTTTCATAGATTCACATGCGACCCTCCCATCCTCCCCTCAGAGGCTCTCTCTCTTCTCCTCAAGCATTTGTACTTACTTGTGCTACGAAAATCTGAGGACTGGGGCTTCTGAGGAGAAGGTTCTAGAGGAGGCTACAGCCTGATTGGCTGGAATGTGGACCAACACATAATGACTCTAATATGTTACTGAAGTGAATTCTCCCTTGGGCTTTTCAATGGGCCTATTCTGTTCTATGGTACTTTGTCAGGTTTACATTTCTATTGCATTATATATATGTATTTTTTATTTATGATATTTCTCATGTATACATGCATATATATTACTGCTATTTATGTACCGTGGGACTCCCACTTCGACGACGGGGAATATTCAAGCATGTGAATCTATGAAAGACACCAATACTGGAGAACCACAGTTTACAGGTAAGTAACTTTTGTTCCTATTGCATATTAAAGCACAGGTCCACTAGTTCTGTGGCATTCGGTCTTCTTCGTTGCCTCCTGAATACGCTCCCTGCTCCTCTGCCTTGGCGCCATCTCCCCTCCACTTTCCCCTGCCCGTATCGAAACTGCATGCCTTGTACTGGCATTATGAGAACAATATTTAAAATGGATCGAGGAAGTAGGTTTTTTATGGAGTAGTGTGACCATAATGTTCTGAATTATGTATTCTGGAGTCCACCTCAGGTTTTTCTTTTTTTGTTAATATAGATATTTGTTAACAAAAATGGCCTGCCTGATAGAATATTGATGCTAAAATATCATGAGGACAGAACATCGTGTCAAAAAAATCGAGGACCAAAATATCAAGATGGTACATGTAAATAGGTAAGTATAGATTTACTATTCTTAACTCCACATCTACGTACCATGAAGATAGATGAATCGTCATGGTACATATATGTAGAGTTTTATATAGTAAAATTGTTCTTACCCATAGAAACTTAACCTTCACTATATTTTTGTCCTTCATATTCTTGATGCGATTTCTTGTCCACACGATATTTTGGGAATTATATTCTGTCCCAACAGATAAAGAGACACACCAAGGGCCTCATTAAGGTGTCTGGCAAACCGACACCGACAGTCCTTCCGTGGCAGTCCTTCCGACATTCAGTGTATTGGTTCGACCGCCGGATTAAGATACGGCAGTCGGAGCAATTTGGGTGAGAGGAAATATACCACCTCCGATAGGCTCAAGGAACCGGTCAGGGTGACGGTTGTAGCTTAATCCCTACAATGGAGGCGGTGTCTGCGGAGGCACCACCGTAGGGATTAGGATGTCCCTTTCCCTCAGGCTTTACATGACAGTCCCACCGCCATGTAAAGGCAGACAGGAAGGGACTTTGGAGGCTCCTAGCAGGGCCCCCTTTCCCTCTGGGCCTCCACTTTGGAGCCAGGGGGGCACATGTTGTGCCTCTCTAAACATCCATGTACCATGTGCCTGGCACTAAGTGGTGTTTGTAGACATACATTTTACCATTGCTGCTTGTGCTGCGGCCCTTTTCCAGTTGCAATCTTAAGGACATGGGGAAGCCCAATAAACCCTTGTAGGCTTGGGCAATGGTTAGTTTATGTAGAGGGTGGCTACAACGGATTTTGTTTTTTAGTTTATTCAAACAATTTCAGTGTATTTAAATCGTAGGCTCATTAAATAATTAAGCCCAATGTATCCACAGGATTACTTAGACATTAGTTGAACAGTTTCTTTAGAAATAATATATTCAATCTAGTAAAAAGTAGAGCAAAAAGAGAAGAAGCACACAGCCAAGAGAAGTTATGTTTAAAATAAATTGTATTCGAGTAAATCACAAAGAACAAATCGTGGGGACAAACAATAGAACAAAACTTTGAATAAAAGTCATGCAAAGCAGTGTATCTATATTCACTAATCAGTTCATAACATTTCATCAGCTCCTAAAAAAATTTGAAGAAGAAGACCAAAATCAAAGATGTATAAAGGTGTCCCTCAATGCGTGAAAGCTGAGAAGTTGATGACTTTGGTCGACGTTTCGGTCTTTTCTCTTGAGTTTTATAAGACCATCATCAGGACTAGTATTTCATCAAGTAAAAACCCCCTATGTACAAAAACAATTATATACAATTAAATTGTTGTATCACCAAAAATCAATGACAACATCAACTAGCTATTTACATGCTATACATAACATTCAAACTGTGTGCATACCATCATAGTAATGTGACTTTAATCTATGGATAAACCATTGTTGCTCTATTGTGATAGTCTGTTTTCTTAATCAGACCAATTTCTTATTCAAATAGTAGTACATTTCATGGATTGAGCTCAAACAATTGCTTCTATGTTTAGATCAGACCCTTCTCTCACTGAAACAGTAGTTAATCCACTGTTCTATTTATGGATTAAGCTTCAATTACAAGGTAATTGATCCGAAAGTCAAAACGAAAAAGAAATGAAAAACTCACTTCAGTCAACTTAGTGTCTGGGGCTGATCTTCAGACTGGATACATTTAAAACCGAAGAATCTGCAAGATCATACATATCGTTTCAGTTTCCGTGTATAATAAATAGTAATCATTGACTGAGAGATGTGCAGGAATTTCTAGGCACATACCTGCCAAAGCTCTTATCAGCAATTAGAGCTATTAAAGCGATGTCGTGATCCTGGTGTCTTTATTTCCAGGTAAACGATCGTGCTATCTGTAGTAAAAAAGTATATGCACTCGTTGTGAATTAATGTTTAAAAGGTCATCCTTCTTTTTTTTTAAAAACGATTGTTGTTAGTTGTTATTTTTAGCTCCATTATATAGCTATATCGAGCTAGTAAAGGCAATAAGTCTCGAGCAACAGTTCGCCAGAGTGACATTAGACTGCAGGTTCTCCGAGAGAAATATAGATAGCTCAGCAAAAGCAGTCCGTATTGCCGAAAAATCGGTATTCGTATAACCATTCACCCTTAGATGTCAGCTTTACAGGAAATTAGTGAGGCAGTCCTAAAGACAGCTTGTTTATGGGATAAGCTCAATGGATTCTTTCTTATTAACGCATAAGTGCAGGGTCGTTTCTAATGTACTTTTTATTAAAAGAAGGATTGTGCCATTTAAGCATTACCAAACGAAAAAGATGCCATAAGTCTAATAATATAATGCTCATATGATGATCGATACGCAAAAACATGACCGAGCAGATTTGCGAGCAGCTTGCTTTTAGAGTAGGTCAAGCAGGATAAGTGCATTCTACCTTTAACGCATTGAGTCAAAACAGTTTCTAATTAATAGTGTCTTTCTCTGACAAAATTATGGGGATAAAAACTATCAATGTTTAAACGACGGTGAGACATGCTACACCCAAAGTTTAACATTTTAATGCTCAGTTTTGGGCGCAAGTACTTACTTTTGAAAGTCAAAGGAGAGTCTCTGGTCGGTATTTTCACAATCCCTTGTAGTCTCGAGTTGATAAGACAACGAGAATGCTGGGAGCGAGTTCCCGTTTTAAATGCCTGTAATGCTGGGCTTGGCTCGCTTTGCCGCTTTGACGTGGGTTTGGCTCGTGGGTTCGACTCCCGTCCACTTCACGAGCCAAAGCCTAGGTCTTGTATTGTTTACTTTCGAAATGTGCATCCACGAGCCACGGCCCGTGTATACTGTGTTGTGTTTCAAATTACTTCCCTCGCGCATGGACGGCTGAGTCTGTTCGTTTGCCATTGTAACCACCGGCTTCACGGAGACCAGACGTCCATGACGGGTGGAGTTATCACCTTAAAGAATAAACTTCTCTTACCGGAACCTGCTGCATCCTCTTCATTTATTACATATTTTGGCGACGATCGGGAGACTCCACCCCACCCACGCTGATTTTTTCCGGATTCAGCACCTCGTCAATTTCGAGTAATTTCATTGGTCGTACGAAGCTACCGCTTTTCCAATCAGCGGAGTTGCTTTTCTAAGTTTCTTCTTTCAGCGACTCCTATTGGGCGGTTACAATCTTCTTCTACTCGATCAACCTCATTGGATATTCCTTCGTACAACAACTTTATTGAGGTATCGGTGAAGACTGAAAACACGACGACAAGGTACTGTGTTGATTGAAAGTGTTTCTTTGATGAGCGCATCTCCAGCGATACGCACGTTGTAATTGAAAACATTGCGTGTCACTTCAGCGACACGCACGCTTTCAACTTACAACGCTCTCGTTATTTAATCAATTAATTTTGTTTAAACCTTCATTCATTGCGTGTCATCCTCAACGATACGCACGTTGTTGTTGGATCTGCATTTATTCATTACGTGTCATCCCCAACGATACGCACGTTGTTGTTGGATCGACATTTAACCATTGCGTGTCATTTCAGCGACACGCACGCTTTCAACAGTTAATCACAGGATTGTGCACAGCATATCACAGCGATACGCACGCTTTTCATTTTGGAATTAGCATATTTACAACGTTACAGTCGTGTTTAAAACCTTAAACTCCTTGTCCTTTGTTTAAATTGCATATTCTCATTTTAAAACCGACACCTTGGTAATGTTTAGATTTCTATGATTTTAATGGTTATTAACCTTTTACTTCTACATTGGCATTGAACATGGCTAATAACCAGTGGCATCAGATTACTCAACCTCCACCTTTCTTGGACAAACCAGGCACTCCAGACATAATTTGGTCTGAGTGGTTTGGGTTGTTTGAGAACCATTTAGTGGCTATTGATGCCGCTGATTATTCTGACAAAAGAAAATTCGCTATCCTCTTTGGTTGTTTAGGACAAGCTGGTCAACGAATCTTTAAAAGCATTGTTCCTATAGCACCTCCCATTTCACTAGATGAAAGTGGGGATAACCTTTGGAACGTTTACATTGAAGCCATTGCAAGGTTAAAAAAACAATTTTGTGATGAACCTAACATTATGTTAGAGAGACACAATTTCTATGCCAGGAAGCAAAAGGAGGATGAGAAAGTGGAAGAATACATCGCTGCACTCAGAGTTTTAGCAATCACTTGCAATTTCGAACCTTCTCCTGATAAATTTATTAGAGATCAGTTCGTATTTAATTGCGCTTCAAGGAAGATTAAGCAGAGAATTCTTGGGTGCAAGAACCCATCTTTAACTGAAGTCATAGACCTTGCTCTTAGCATCGAACGCTCTACTTTAACCAGCAAAGTTGTAATGGATCAACCCAAACAGGGGGTTAATGCTATTGACTGCTACGACTCTGATGAAGGAGAAACTCTGTGTGCCATTTCTAATAAAAGCAGAGTCCAATCCAATAAATTTAACCAAAAGAAAAAAACATATTTTTGTTATAGGTGCGGTTCAAAAGATCATATAGGGAACGCTCCGAATTGCCCTGCTCTCAAGAAGCGGTGTTCTATTTGTAAAAAAATTGGGCATTTTCAAGGGGTTTGCAGATTCGCGAAGAAGCCCCCCAATGTTAATATGGTAGACTTTGATGCATGTTCTGAATCTTTTAAGAACATTATTGTAACTCTTGATTCTAATGGTGACATTGATTCTATTAAGGGCCCTCTATGTGCAGCTATTATTGATAATGTACACCTTCAAGTCATGGCAGATTCAGGCTCCCCGTATACTATTCTTAGAGATTCAACTTTTTACGAAAAATGGGACAAAAAAGTCGAATTGATTGAATCTGATGTTAACCCACTAGCATTTGGCGAGAAGAATATTAACATGCTAGGGTACTTTGAAGGGTTAGTCCAATGTTTGGGGAGGGAGACTGTCACTAAAATTTATGTAGCAGAAAAAGGTAAAGACATCGTGGGCTGGAAAGACTTAGCCAGGATGGGTCTTTATTTAGTTCCCGGTGATGAGAATCCCATCAAAGTTGGGAAATTACCTACTTTTAAAACTGATTTACCCATTGCTGTAGTTGACAATCATAATGCAAAGGTACAAGAAATTATATCAGAATTTAAACCGGTGTTCAAAGAAATGGTAGGGAGTGTCAAAGGTTTTGAACACAAGATTAGACTGATACCTGGTGCGCAACCAATAGCTCATAAAGTTAGGGCTGTTCCACTGAGCGTCAGATCCGAATTAAAAATAATGTTGGATGATTTGTGTAAACAAGGCATCATTTCTCCCATCAATTCTTCACAATGGGTCGCACCAATTGTAGTCGCCCGCAAAAAGACAGGGGAAATTAGATTATGTGCGGATTTACGCTCATTAAATAAGAACATTATTGTTGACTGTCACCCGCTACCAAGAATCCACGAGCTTCTGGCTAACATAGGCGACGCTAAATGGTTTTCATTGATCGATCTGAGGTCAGCGTACCATCAGGTGTCTTTGGCGAAAGAATCTCAAGAACTTACCTCTTTTATCACTCCATTCGGAGCTTTCAAGTTCCTTCGCCTCCCTTTTGGGTTAGCGTCTGCTGGAAGCGTTTTCCAGAAGCTGATGGATGTGTTGTTTCAAGGGATAGCGGGTGTGCAGGCATACCTTGATGACATCTTGATATTTGCCAAATCGTTAAACGAACATGACATTATCCTCAGAAATGTGCTTTCAATTTTGATGTCTAGGAATATGACTGTTCGCGCAGACAAATGCAAATTTGCAGTTAACAAGATTGATTATCTGGGGCATACAGTCTCTGACCAAGGTATCACTCCCAAGTTTTCAGTCATTAGAGCCATTGAAGACGCAAAGCCTCCCCCTGATAAAGATGCCTTACGATCCTTCCTTGGACTTGCAGAGTATTATGCAAGGTTTGTCCAGTCGTACTCCCAAATAGTGGAACCTTTAAGGAAGCTTTTGAGGAAAGGGTCTAGTTTTGTTTGGACACAGGAGTTAGACAAGGTTTTTTGTGAGATCAAGAAGATGATTATTTCTGCAAAAGCCATACATGCTTTCAGAGAAGATGCCACTTCAGTTATCACTGTGGATGCAAGTATTTCTGGTTTAGGGGCAGTTCTTACACAGAAGGTTAATGGTCAGGAGCAAACTGTAGCGTTTGCGTCTAGAGCACTCAAAGAATTCGAACAGAGGTACAGTACTATCGAAAGAGAAGCCCTGGCTTGTGCATGGGCGGTCCACAAGTTTAAAATGTACATTTGGGGTAGGAGATTTGAGTTGGTCACTGATCACAAGCCACTAATTTACATCTTTAATAAATCCAGTTCAGCGTCCATGTCAGCACGACTGATGAGATTAGTCTCAAAATTGCAAGAGTTCAATATTTCTGTTAAGCATATTGTTGGTGGCAAGAATTTTCGGGCTGATTGCCTATCTAGAATGGCTATGGACAAGGACGATGAGGAGGATTTCCTTGTAGAGGATGTCGAATGTGTAACCTTTGTGGATGCAGTGGATGAAATTAGTGATGTGATTTCCGAGGGTGATTGGAGAGAAGCCACTGCCTTAGACAATGTGTTGTTAAAAGTTATAGAGTTTACCACCCGGTGTTGGCCTGAACCGAGAAGTTTGAATGGCGATCTACGTAATTTTGCCCAAATTTCTGAGGAACTGTCTGTTGAGAACGAAGAGCGTAGTACGAAGAGGTGAGAAATTTGTCCCTCCTTTTAAACTGAGAGAGTCTATTATTAATAAGGCTCATCATGGGCATTTGGGGACAACTAAAACCTCTATGCGCATTAAACAACACTATTGGTGGACCTCAATTGATGTCCAGGTTAAAAATGTGATTGACTCGTGCCCAGAGTGTTTATTATCCGACAAACATTGGCGCACACTGAAAGTCCCTCTTCACCCAACGGACTTTCCTAACTCTCCCTGGGAGAAAGTTGGGGTAGATTTTTCAGGACCATATTCTATGCTTCAACAAGAGAATAAGTACATTATCCTTTTGGTGGATTATTTTTCAAAGTGGATGTACTTTGATTTTGTTAAATCTCCTGATTCAGATTCCACAATAACCTTTCTCAAGAGGGTATTTGATTTAGAGGGATCTCCCAAGTTTATAGTCACAGATAACGGGACTCATTTTGTCTCGGATAAAATGTCCAAATTTTTGAAACAATTAGACATCAAACAACTCAAAGTCTCTCTTTATTCTCCAGCTTCGAATGGTCTTGTCGAGAGGGGGAATAAAGTGATCAAAGAGGGTGTTCAGACGGCGATTTCTTGCGGTTACAGTGTAGATGAGTTCGTAAAACAAAAAGTATGGCACTATAATACCTCCCCTCATTGCGTGACTGGGGTTTCCCCATTTTCCTTACTGAGAGGTAGAGAGAATCGTTCTGTTTTATTTCCTTCCTGGTTGCATCAGGACTCTGCTGGTAAAACTATCGATCTGGAGTCTGTCAAGAAATCTGTTCTAGAAAAACAGAGTCAGATGAAGTTACAGTTTGATGGTACTTGAGATGTTAAATTGGTGGACCTGCTGGTTGGTGACTGGGTTTTAATCAAGAATCCAGGTAGGGTAGTTAAAGGACGCTCAAAATTTTTTGCACCTGTTCAGGTAGTTAAACTGAGTAAAGGAGCAGCCTTTCTGGGCAAAAAGGGTTGGTGGAACAAACGCCAGTTAGTGAAAGTCTCTGATCACCAAGCAGAAATTATCAAAGGCAGGAAGTATAATGGTAACTCCGGTAATTTGGATTGGAGTTTTTGGATGGATGCGCCTTCTGGTTCTGGTGTTCCTAACCATTCTTTTTCACAAACCCCTCAGCCTTCGGGGCAACCTTTAGGGGAGGGTTCACTGGATCCTCCAAACGTTGTTATTAACCAGGATGCCCCTACTCTCATGAAAGTTTCTTCTTTCGGCAGACACATCAGGGCTCCTGAGAGATATAACGAGTTCGTTAAATTTTAGGCATTTGTTTTGCTTGTGGTTAAATCCATTTTAATTTCCTATGTTTTCTCTTTTCATTTTGTTGATTGTTGTAAGGGGGAAGGTGGTGTAATGCTGGGCTTGGCTCGCTTTGCCGCTTTGACGTGGGTTTGGCTCGTGGGTTCGACTCCCGTCCACTTCACGAGCCAAAGCCTAGGTCTTGTATTGTTTACTTTCGAAATGTGCATCCACGAGCCACGGCCCGTGTATACTGTGTTGTGTTTCAAATTACTTCCCTCGCGCATGGACGGCTGAGTCTGTCCGTTTGCCATTGTAACCACCGGCTTCACGGAGACCAGACGTCCATGACGGGTGGAGTTATCACCTTAAAGAATAAACTTCTCTTACCGGAACCTGCTGCATCCTCTTCATTTATTACAATGCCTCAACCCGGAAGTAAATAAACAGACTTGTCGGGTGTTTGTCAAGTGTCTTTTTCTGTGCGCATCAGCCATCGTGTAGTGGCTGGTAAACGTATGATCTATACTGCTTATTTACATTATTGAGGTACTACATAGTGTCTACGTTTAAATATTTTTAATGACATAGGAATATAAACGTCCGTGTTTTTTGAAAAAGGTCTATATCCAATAAATCGCGGTACTGCAAAAATTGGAAACATACTTAATTTGACATATTCAGAATATATAAATGGCATATATACTCTTATTTCAACCCGTTATCGTTACATTTGAGTGCCATGTCATTCACAGATCAATTAATGTTATACACATACAAATCAAAACAGTGCACATTTATAACTGTAACTTTATCCGAGTTGTACTGAAAACCCATTGTATCAATTAATCTTATTTACATGCATATCGAGCGATCAATATATCAAAAGGGCAGCTCATATTTGTATGAAAGCCTTTATCTAGAACTTCCTCTTTCTTCTATGAACAATACAAATATTTCCTTTAGTAAAAAAAAGGGGGGGGGTTATACATTGCTAGTTAGGTAACCTTTCTATATTTAACAGTTTGAATCACAGTAGTAAATCTAGCATAAGAAGCCTAATAAAAAGCTCATTTTCTTATACATATATACCTAAATTAAATAAAGAGTGGAAAAGGGAAAGGAAAAAATACACTGAAATTGTTTTGAATAAACTAAAAAACAAAATCCCTTGTAGCCACCCTTTTCCAGTTGCCGCACAAGCCGCAATAGTAAAATGCATGTTTCCAACTGCCTTCCCAGCAGTGAGATTGTAATATGATAGGGCGAGCTGCCTACTACCTGTCATGCGGTCTCCATCCTGCAGCGATGGCGATCAGACACTCATCCGACAGCCAGCGCAATGAGGGCCCTAATTTTCATTCAAATAAACTAGATGGATTTGACTTTAAAGGGGGAGAAGAACCTCTGTTCCAAAAAGGTGTTTTGTTAATGAGTATGTTTGATAAATGTATGCCTTCTTTGCAAACGCATCTGAAACTACAATGGACCTAAATTAATTATTTTTTCTTTCAGGACAGGTTATCAAAGCGTGGGACATTGGTGTGGCCACCATGACGAAAGGGGAGATTTGCCTTTTGCAGTGTAAACCGGAGTATGCCTATGGCTCTGCCGGCAGTGTCCCGAAAATCCCACCCAATGCAACACTCTTTTTTGAGGTATTTATTTTGTGCTTGTTAAGAACTTTAGATTCTGAAGAATTACATAAACAATGGGCACATCTTCATGTGGGTGGGGGGGGGGGGGGGCATACAAATATAAGTGTGCAGTCACCTGTATGCCGAAAGGTAAAAAACGACTTAAAAAATTCCAGACTATTTGATGGCTCGCATACTGACAAAGAGTTGTAAGATTTGTAGATTTATGTTGAGTTCTGAAAATGGTAAGAGATGTGACACAAATTACATCAGCTGACTATGTAGACATTTATACATATAAGTGTTTGCCTGTGCAAAGTGAGATGAGGCAATGTTCAAGTGAGTGGCAAAACGTGGAAAAACAGTATAATAAAGGCAACCGAATAGAACTATGGCTGTATAATACACCACACTACCCAAGATTATTTTAAGAATCGCTTTTATAGGTACAGTCTTCCAAAATTTTGCAAAGTGAGTCCATAGTGATAATGTGTCCACATTTTGATATTATATGGTTATTTAAACGGGGTCATAAGTTAGGATGCCTTTCAATGGGTTTTTGTAACTTTGTACGTGGTTGAATATCCCATTGTTGTTCCCAAGATTTCTAAGAACGAGATAGGTCTCCCGTCAAATGATAAGCCCCGTTTGAGGTGTGGCCTAAAGACAGCTTTAGCTGTCTTCTTAGACTCAGGTTTCCAGAAAATATCATTACAAAATATATATAGGGGCTCCCAATCAACACTCTTTCACCATTGGTCTGTTGACAAGTCACTCAAATTATACTCTCTCCCAACCCAGCGGAAGGTATAGATCAACAGACAAGCCCACTCCAGCCATTAATGTTTTCACTTTGAGTGACTGCATTTTTCCCATGCCCATACACCTAAAAACTGTTCCCTCAAAATAGAAAATGTTAGACACTTTCACTCGCTAATGACTGATAGAAGGTTACATAAACAATTTTCATAAATCTCAGGATATTTTAAATGACAATGCTGATTGAATGAATGAACAAATGAATTATGGGGTTCTGCAGAACGCAATAGCTGCTCCAACCACAGCATCCTGGTGTTGTTTGCAGAAAAGAAAAGTAAGAGACTAGAGATCCCTTTACAGAGCACCAGTTTTTCAAGAGGATATGGAGAATGCCTCATTGTAAACCAGCTTTGGTATATTCATTTATCTTACTGAAAATAAGCACAAGTCAATAGAGTAGCTACAGTGTATATGCACATTTTGTAGGATGAATGTACTTCCCCCCCACCTCTAAGGATTGTGATTAACATTTCAGCCACTTGTATATGACTTGAGAGAGCCCTCTAGTAACTACTTGTGGAACAGCATCTCCCCTATTGGGGTTTTGTACAAGCAGTGTCAGTGTGCAACAAACACTCCTCTCAAATTAAAGACAAAGCTTATACCCACTGAAACATAAACAGCCATTCCTATATAGAGTGGTGTGATCACAAACTTAAAAAAAATAATCAAGGAAAGCATTGAAATATGTAATTTGTACTCATTATTATGAACCAGTGTATGCAAATTATTATTCCTGTGGAAAACAAGCACAAATTATTAAAATAACAAATGTATGTGTGCAAATTTATATACTAAAGCTACCCCCACTGAGCTTGGTGCAGGACATTTGAAGTAGTTGTTTCTTACTTGAGATGGACCTCTATTAACAGGCGGAAGCGTAGCTTAATGAAAATATTCCAATGCTCTTTCAGTTGACCTGTGAAGGAGACCTAGTGACTACTAGTGGAACTGCAGCTCCACGTTACAATTTCAATGCTTTTGCATCTGACTCAATATAGGCACCTCTTAACAACTTGTGGAACTGTACCTTTATAAAAGAATACAAATGTTTTTGCATTAGACTTGCGAGGTATACCTAGTAATGACTAGTGAAATTGCAGCTTCAAGAAAGGGTTTTATTGCTTTTGTACTTTTTTTACAATTTTTATTAGTGTTCAGCTCAGTACATGTATTACAGGAGGATATGAATCATAAATCAGTTAAATGCAACAAATGGCTTGATGTTGATTTGTCAGGAGCACTCAGTTCATTATTTCGCAACAGTAATACAAACCTTTACATAATCTACTATCTGATCACAACTGGACGGGTGGGTTATTCACATTACATCCCTATGGGATAGCAATCAGTTACATTCATTTAAGCAGTGCTTCCTCATTAAGGCTCTACATTGAAAACAAATACAACCAGCGGTTAGGTTTCTCCTTCCCGTCTTCCAAAAGTATGAAGCTCTCACATGTCTCCATACGGGAGAGGGCAAAACCCCCCAACTCCCCGCAAATAAAGACCAACTGGGTCCATGGCCAAGCCAGAGGAGTCAACCACCCAATATGGCAAAGTGATATGTAAAGGAGTCACCGCATAGGGCAAAGAAATTACTCAGTCAGGGTACAAGGGAATCTTTATATGTCTGGAGCTTGTGCAGTAACTCCTCCCACAGGACTGTTATAGGGACCCTCCGCAATCCCCGGACCTCCTTCTGTCTCAGTGTCACTGCTTCAGCCTTGCCCCATTTAATGGTGGCCGCGCACCAGTGTTGTACATTCAAGAGAATGTTTGGTTTCCAGTGCATTTCTATAGACTGCTGAGCTATGAGGAGGAGCAAAATAAACAAGATGATGGACGGAATGTTACACAATGGCTTACCATTCACCCCCAGTCACAGATATGGGTTTAATCCATTGTTATTTTGCTCACCAAGCCACCCCAAATCAGTCTTGACCCTGTGCCTCATGGGAACAGTCCAGACCGAACTGCCAAGCCATGTCTTCCCTGGACCGGAATCAGCATCCTAGGACCGGTTTCGGGCTATCAGCCTTCATCAGCCAGGATAGCTTGACTCCAGTGGCTTAGTGAGCACAGGACCCACGTCTGGGCATACCATTCCCACATAGGGTGCACAGCAAAATACACAAGATGATGGACGGAAGTCTGCAGACCCAAAGATCTTGCTGTCGCTCTGCTATCTTTAAACCTTTCCAAGGTGGCATCAGCTTTCTTTCCGAAAAGGCCTGTGCCATTAAAAGGCAAATCCATCAGAGCAGCCTGAACATCAGCTGAAAACTCGGAAGTCTTTAACCAAGCAGCTCTTCTAGTGGCAATGGAAGACCCAATGATCTTAGCCACTGAATCCGCAGTGTCCATAACACTTTGTATGACTTGACGAGCTGAAGCCTGTGTGTCAGATACCACTTCACTAAAGTTCTTCCTATCCTCCTCAGGAAGCTTAGATGATAGCTGCTTCACTGTGTCCATCAAAGCATGAACATATCTGCCTAGCAGACAAGTAGCATTTGTGGATTTTAGGGCCATACTACTTGACGAAAACACCTTTTTCGCATTTTGATCTTGCTTTTTAGAGTCTTTATCTCCAGGAACCTGAGGAAAAGCACCTGCCAATTTCTTTGAGCATTGTAAGGATTGGGGGTACACCCAAATAGAGTCACTGGGACATGGATTAGCTAAGTGTTAAGAGGAGGGGGTCCCAGTTACATAGGACAAGGATTGAGAAACGAATAAAAAAATATAAATCACATAGATGATGAATCAACCACACTGTTTTATTCACAGTGGGAATGCATAGTGAATATTACAAATGTTAGAGCTTTAAATAGGTAGTTAAGGCGGTGCCCCAAGAAAGGGAAGAGGGAGTGGGGAAGTGTGATCGTGTGAGGATAAAGTGAAGGAAAAAATGTAATTCAGAATGACAGTACAATCAACTAGTATAGAGCCTCTAGTTGACAAAGTTATACATTATGTACAGAACACATGACATATTAGTCAGTTATTGAAATAGATCATACTTCACATTAATCAATTAATGAAACATTCGGGCGTGAAGTTGACATACAAAAACATGAGGTTGTCGACGTTTCGACCCTTTACAATACGCAGGTATTAGTACTATGCTTGCAGTAGGGTCTTCATCAGGACGTGAAACCGGGGCAAACAACCTAGTTTGACATGTAAATAATCGAATTAGAATTGGGAAAACATATCCCTACATGTATCAACATAAAAATTAGCACACATGCCCATGGTGGCATCGATATGGGGTCAGGAAACACGATTATTACACATAATTGCGCAGACTAAGTGACATCAGCGATCGTTGCTATAATTGTATCAATTACGTGACTATGAAAGACATTGATTACCAGTATATGGACGATTGAGTATAGGGAGAGCAGTTGGAAGTATAAAAACAGCCCTACAGAGGTGGACAAGGCCAGGGAGAGCTGCAAAGCAGCTGTGATATTAAAGAAAAAACACTAGCGTCAAATATGGGCAGTACTTGTGAGGAACCCTCAGACCAGTGGTGCAGGTACCTGGTCTGGTGCTGCTAGTATCACGCATTTATGGGACAGCGACTGAAGCATAGGCGGTGGGTTGCTAGAGATATCGACTTACCAATCAGTTAGATGCAGAACGCCATCGACGTTAAATGCTCAAAGGCAGTCAGCCAAACGGGCGAACTGGCGATAAATTAGGCCCTATCGGGATTAATGAAAGGAACCAATATCAGGGTCCACGTGCGTGGATATACACATATAGGCAACTAATGGTGGTATTACACTGAAACCAACATAGCAGAGGGAAAACTCACCAATAATAGCGTTGACAACGCGAAAATCAAAGATCGAGGCAGTGAATCACAAAGTAATTACACGAGATCTAAGGGGCACAATAGAAAAGAACACTAATGAGCGGGCGACCGTAAATTGCGGTGATTTCTGACACTGAGCCGGTCTGAGATGAGGGTGAGAGGGAGGACACTTACCCGGTGCGGAGTTAATCTCGCTCGTAGGAATGCTCGAGTTCGCGAAGCGAGCCGAGCTTCCGGGTAGATATAGTTGCCATGGGAATAGACCCACGTGGTATGGAACTGCCGTGTGGAGAGAGTAAAAAGACTCGATCTGTTACCAGGGTTACCATAAACACGGGCAATCCGACTCTGCTTTGGACGCGTCACAATGGCTTAATGCGTGGTAATATGTTTCTGATTGTGTATTATTAGAATTAGAGGTATCTATGTTAAAAGGAGCGTTTGTGACACAATAGCAGTTTGCCGTTATGTAAGCAAAACGTTGAGAGCAGTGAAAAATCCCTCAAAGAACGATCAACAGTGGTAGTTGATTCATAGAACATGGCTACGAGGAAGGCAGTGGCGTACCTCTCACATGAGGGTAAAGGCACACATGTTAGTCCAAGTAAGTCGGGGCTAAAGAGCCAAAGGTTTAAATAAAGTGGCGTGTCAGATCCACACATTCACAAGTGGAGACATTCACAAGAGTAAAATTCCCAGATATACATAATGGTTGCGTACCACTCACAAGAGGGTAAAAGCCAAACTGATGTGAGGTCTATAGGATATGTTACATTGGACATAAAACGAGAGAACAGAAATCTGTCAAAACATGCATAAACCAGGTGAGAATATGGCGTACCTCTCACATGAGGGTAAAGGCCATGTACAAAACACAATATACATCCGTTAGGGATCAGGATAGAGTGGCTAATTGGGAAAAGGAGCTATCCTGCTCATTGAGACCTGTCTCTATGGAGTTAAAGAAGAACATCCATTTCAGCTCCCGTGTGTTTAGAATGTTCACAATGTTACCACCCCTGGGGCCCAGTACAGCTTTCTCAATTACTACCCATCTCAGGCTCTCGGGGGGATACGCTGCCGCTGTGAAATGTTCCACCAAGGGAGCACCTTGTACCTGGCATCTGATTCTACTCATATGTTGAAGAATTCTCACCTTGGCCTTCTGTTGTGTTTGGTCTATGTAAATCATTTGGCACGGACATACAATTGCGTAAATGATGTCAGAAGAATTACAATTAGTGTGAGTCCTGAGGCGAATCTTGCGCTGGCGATGTTCAAATTCTTTTGTTTGAATTTTGCTGTCACAAGCTTTGCAATTCCCGCATTTGGAGTGGCCTACCACTGGGGTCAAATTACATAGACTCGTGATAGTGGGATCATCAGGGGTTGCTAGAAGGGACCGAACCACATGATCTTTAACACTTCTTGCCTTCTTGAAAGCATGTAAAGCTGGCACGGATTGCTCAATATCATCAGATATTAATTTCCAGTGGTGGTTGATTATGCGTCTGGGCATACCATTCCCACATAGGGTGCACAGCAAAATACACAAGATGATGGACGGAAGTCTGCAGACCCAAAGATCTTGCTGTCGCTCTGCTATCTTTAAACCTTTCCAAGGTGGCATCAGCTTTCTTTCCGAAAAGGCCTGTGCCATTAAAAGGCAAATCCATCAGAGCAGCCTGAACATCGGCTGAAAACTCGGAAGTCTTTAACCAAGCAGCTCTTCTAGTGGCAATGGAAGACCCAATGATCTTAGCCACTGAATCCGCCGTGTCCATAACACTTTGTATGACTTGACGAGCTGAAGCCTGTGTGTCAGATACCACTTCACTAAAGTTCTTCCTATCCTCCTCAGGAAGCTTAGATGATAGCTGCTTCACTGTGTCCATCAAAGCATGAACATATCTGCCTAGCAGACAAGTAGCATTTGTGGATTTTAGGGCCATACTACTTGACGAAAACACCTTTTTCGCATTTTGATCTTGCTTTTTAGAGTCTTTATCTCCAGGAACCTGAGGAAAAGCACCTGCCAATTTCTTTGAGCATTGTAAGGATTGGGGGTACACCCAAATAGAGTCACTGGGACATGGGTTAGCTAAGTGTTAAGAGGAGGGGGTCCCAGTTACATAGGACAAGGATTGAGAAACGAATAAAAAAATATAAATCACATAGATGATGAATCAACCACACTGTTTTATTCACAGTGGGAATGCATAGTGAATATTACAAACGTTAGAGCTTTAAATAGGTAGTTAAGGCGGTGCCCCAAGAAAGGGAAGAGGGAGTGGGGAAGTTTGATCGTGTGAGGATAAAGTGAAGGAAAAAATGTAATTCAGAATGACAGTACAATCAACTAGTATAGAGCCTCTAGTTGACAAAGTTATACATTATGTACAGAACACATGACATATTAGTCAGTTATTGAAATAGAGCATACTTCACATTAATCAATTAATGAAACATTCGGGTGTGAAGTTGACATACAAAAACATGAGGTTGTCGACGTTTCGACCCTTTACAATACGCAGGTATTAGTACTATCCTTGCAGTAGGGTCTTCATCAGGACGTGAAACCGGGGCAAACAACCTAGTTTGACATGTAAATAATCGAATTAGAATTGGGAAAACATATCCCTACATGTATCAACACAAAAATTAGCACACATGCCCATGGTGGCATCGATATGGGGTCAGGAAACACGATTATTACACATAATTGCGCAGACTAAGTGACATCAGCGATCGTTGCTATAATTGTATCAATTACGTGACTATGAAAGACATTGATTACCAGTATATGGACGATTGAGTATAGGGAGAGCAGTTGGAAGTATAAAAACAGCCCTACAGAGGTGGACAAGGCCAGGGAGAGCTGCAAAGCAGCTGTGATATTAAAGAAAAAACGCTAGCGTCAAATATGGGCAGTACTTGTGAGGAACCCTCAGACCAGTGGTGCAGGTACCTGGTCTGGTGCTGCTAGTATCACGCATTTATGGGACAGCGACTGAAGTATAGGCGGTGGGTTGCTAGAGATATCGACTTACCAATCAGTTAGATGCAGAACGCCATCGACGTTAAATGCTCAAAGGCAGTCAGCCAAACGGGCGAACTGGCGATAAATTAGGCCCTATCGGGATTAATGAAAGGAACCAATATCAGGGTCCACGTGCGTGGATATACACATATAGGCAACTAATGGTGGTATTACACTGAAACCAACATAGCAGAGGGAAAACTCACCAATAATAGCGTTGACAACGCGAAAATCAAAGATCGAGGCAGTGAATCACAAAGTAATCACACGAGATCTAAGGGGCACAATAGAAAAGAACACTAATGAGCGGGCGACCGTAAATTGCGGTGATTTCTGACACCGAGCCGGTCTGAGATGAGGGTGAGAGGGAGGACACTTACCCGGTGCGGAGTTAATCTCGCTCGTAGGAATGCTCGAGTTCGCGAAGCGAGCCGAGCTTCCGGGTAGATATAGTTGCCATGGGAATAGACCCACGTGGTGTGGAACTGCCGTGTGGAGAGAGTAAAAAGACTCGATCTGTTACCAGGGTTACCATAAAGACGGGCAATCCGACTCTGCTGTGGACGCGTCACAATGGCTTAATGCGTGGTAATATGTTTCTGATTGTGTATTATTAGAATTTGAGGTATCTATGTTAAAAGGAGCGTTTGTGACACAATAGCAGTTTGCCGTTATGTAAGCAAAACGTTGAGAGCAGTGAATAATCCCTCAAAGAACGATCAACAGTGGTAGGTGATTCATAGTACATGGCTACGAGGAAGGCAGTGGCGTACCTCTCACATGAGGGTAAAGGCACACATGTTAGTCCAAGTAAGTCGGGGCTAAAAGAGCCAAAGGTTTAAATAAAGTGGCGTGTCAGGTCCACACATTCACAAGTGGAGACATTCACAAGAGTAAAATTCCCAGATATACATAATGGTGGCGTACCACTCACAAGAGGGTAAAAGCCAAACTGATGTGAGGTCTATAGGATATGTTACATTGGACATAAAACGAGAGAACAGAAATCTGTCAAAACATGCATAAACCAGGTGAGAATATGGCGTACCTCTCACATGAGGGTAAAGGCCATGTACAGAACACAATATACATCCGTTAGGGATCAGGATAGAGTGGCTAATTGGGAAAAGGAGCTATCCTGCTCATTGAGACCTGTCTCTATGGAGTTAAAGAAGAACATCCATTTCAGCTCCCGTGTGTTTAGAATGTTCACAATGTTACCACCCCTGGGGCCCAGTACAGCTTTCTCAATTACTACCCATCTCAGGCTCTCGGGGGGATGCGCTGCCGCTGTGAAATGTTCCACCAAGGGAGCACCTTGTACCTGGCATCTGATTCTACTCATATGTTGAAGAATTCTCACCTTGGCCTTCTGTTGTGTTTGGTCTATGTAAATCATTTGGCACGGACATACAATTGCGTAAATGATGTCAGAAGAATTACAATTAGTGTGAGTCCTGAGGCGAATCTTGCGCTGGCGATGTTCAAATTCTTTTGTTTGAATTTTGCTGTCACAAGCTTTGCAATTCCCGCATTTGGAGTGGCCTACCACTGGGGTCAAATTACATAGACTCGTGATAGTGGGATCATCAGGGGTTGCTAGAAGGGACCGAACCACATGATCTTTAACACTTCTTGCCTTCTTGAAAGCATGTAAAGCTGGCACGGATTGCTCAATATCATCAGATATTAATTTCCAGTGGTGGTTGATTATGCGTCTGATTTTGTTGCTCTTGGTGTTAAAAGTTGTGACGCATACAATCCTATTAGCTTGTGGATCTTTGTCGGACTTCGGGTAAAGAAGTTCCTCCCTGGGATAAAACTATGCCCTTTTCTTTGCTTTCTTGACCAATCTTTTAGGGTAACCTCTCTGCAGTAGGCGATTTGACAGTTCTTCAGATTCTGTAAAGAAATGGTCTTTGTTGGAGCAGTTCCTCCGAAAGCGTAGAAACTGCCCAAATGGGAGGTTGTCACGGTGGGCTCTCGGGTGGTGACTGTTATAGTGCAGTAGCGAGTTCCTCTCTGCAGGTTTCCGATATAATGTAGTCAGTAAATATCCGGCATTCTCATAGATAGTGAGATCTAGAAAGTTTATTGAATGGTCATCGGGTTGAATGGTAAATTTGAGAAAATCAGATTGGTGGTTCAACCATGTGAAAAAGGCCATCTACAAGGTCGCCGTTCCAAATTAGCAAAATATCGTCAATATAGCGCATCCAGAGACCAAGTTGATCTCTGAATGGATTGACTTGATTGAGCACCGTGTCTTGCTCGAAGGCTGCCATGTACAAAATGGCGACATCGGGGGCAAAAGGAGCGCCCATGGCTACTCCAGATGTAGAATTTTTTCTTGAACATAAAGAAGTTTTTGGTCATTGCTATACGGAGTAGAGCCACGATGAAGTCAGTGGGTACTTGGACTGGAGCAGGACGTTGTTCTAGATAACGTGTGATCACAGTTAGTGCTTCCTGTTGAGGAATGCACGTGTAAAGCGATACTACATCACATGTTGCTAGTCTTTGGTGGCAGGGGTCGAAGGCTAAATTTTCGATGATGTTGATGGTGTGCATCGTGTCACGCAGATAAGCAGGGGTGGATTCTGCTAGTGGTTTCAAAAAGAAATCAATATATTTTCCAATAGGCTCGAGGATAGAGCCACATCCCGACACGATTGGACGACCAGGAGGGGCTGCCATGCTTTTGTGGATTTTTGGCATCGTATATATGGTAGCCAGTCGTGGATGTTTTTTATTCAAAAATTGAAACTCAGCTTCAGAGAGGAACCCCTGTTCCAAACCAGCTTGAGTTATCTCCAGGATTTCCAGAGCGATAGCTTTAGAGGGATCAGATCGCAGTTGTTGATAACTACTTCCATCATTCAATTGCCGGAGAATTTCGGTCTCGTAGGTGGACACATCCTGAACCACTATGGCTCCGCCTTTGTCAGCGGGTTTGATTACAAGTCGATCATTCTGGGCAAGTGATTGTAATGCAATTTTTTCGGTTTTACTGGTGTTGTATTTGGTAAAGGACTTAGTATCCAGAAGTTGTTGAACGTCCCTCCAGACTACTGCCTCATAGGCCAAAATCTTGTGCGACATCGTGTTTTCGTACGGGACAAATGTAGATGGTAGTTTAAGACCAGTGACAGAAGATACAGCCGGAGATACTGAATTGCGGAAAAAGTACTTCAGCCTGATTTTCCGAAAGAACTGGAAAAGTTCAGCACGGACCCTGAACGTATCTGGATGGTTGGTTGGAACATATGACAGTCCCTTGCCAAGTACTTTGATTTCATCGTCTTTCAAAATGTGTTTTGATATGTTGACGACGGGGCTGGCGGACATGGGTGGTGCTCCTCCAAGTAGCCTCGGCTGGGATAGATTCTTGGAATAGTTTACCACCTGTAGGTTTTGTTCCGGGTTACCCGTTCCCCGTGTTGTTCCGTTGGGAAATGGACCTGTTTCTGTGGTTGTGCTCGTCCTCCATCCCATGTGTTTGTACCTTGTTGGGGTCCGCGTTGCTGACCACGTTGCCAATTGTTGCCTCTGCCACGCGGGGGACGCCATGATCCTTGGCGTTGGCCTAAAAAAGGGTTAAATTGGTATTGTTGTTGGTATCCAAAGTCTGGGTAGTTGTGTTGGTAACTAGGGCCGGGGTATTCCTGTTCGCCCTCCGAGCTGTACGATGAATCTGAAAAGGTCTGGTAGTTGCGCCTACCCCTGTAGGACCCCCGTCCTCGATTTGTGAATCGTCCTTGATTGTCCTGTCAGAAATAATCTTCTTGTAAACAAGGATAAGTCTTTTTCTTATCGTATAGCCGTATGTCCCGGGCAAGTTTTTCCAATTTACGGTTTTGAGTTGTTAAATCAAAATCCTTAAGAGATGCTTCAAGGTTGGTTAGGGTTTCCTTAGCGCTAGCAAAGCTGGCATCTGCTGCTATCTCAGCTTTTAAGGTCTTAATTTCTGCACCATTAGTTGCCTATATGTGTATATCCACGCACGTGGACCCTGATATTGGTTCCTTTCATTAATCCCGATAGGGCCTAATTTATCGCCAGTTCGCCCGTTTGGCTGACTGCCTTTGAGCATTTAACGTCAATGGCGTTCTGCATCTAACTGATTGGTAAGTCGATATCTCTAGCAACCCACCGCCTATACTTCAGTCGCTGTCCCATAAATGCGTGATACTAGCAGCACCAGACCAGGTACCTGCACCACTGGTCTGAGGGTTCCTCACAAGTACTGCCCATATTTGACGCTAGCGTTTTTTCTTTAATATCACAGCTGCTTTGGAGCTCTCCCTGGCCTTGTCCACCTCTGTAGGGCTGTTTTTATACTTCCAACTGCTCTCCCTATACTCAATCATCCATATACTGGTAATCAATGTCTTTCATAGTCACGTAATTGATACAAATATAGCAACGATCGCTGATGTCACTTAGTCTGCGCAATTATGTGTAATAATCGTGTTTCCTGACCCCATATCGATGCCACCATGGGCATGTGTCCTAATTTTTGTGTTGATACATGTAGGGATATGTTTTCCCAATTCTAATTCGATTATTTACATGTCAAACTAGGTTGTTTGCCCCGGTTTCACATCCTGATGAAGACCCTACTGCAAGGCTAGTACTAATACCTGCGTATTGTAAAGGGTCGAAACGTCGACAACCTCATGTTTTTGTATGTCAACTTCACGCCCAAATGTTTCATTAATTGATTAATGTGAAGTATGCTCTATTTCAATAACTGACTAATATGTCATGTGTTCTGTACATAATGTATAACTTTGTCAACTAGAGGCTCTATACTAGTTGATTGTACTGTCATTCTGAATTACATTTTTTCCTTCACTTTATCCTCACACGATCACACTTCCCCACTCCCTCTTCCCTTTCTTGGGACACCGCCTTAACTACCTATTTAAAGCTCTAACGTTTGTAATATTCACTATGCATTCCCACTGTGAATAAAACAGTGTGGTTGATTCATCATCTATGTGATTTATATTTTTTTATTCGTTTCTCAATCCTTGTCCTATGTAACTGGGACCCCCTCCTCTTAACAATTTCTTTGAGCAAGCAGCCTGGACCACCAAACTCTCTGGCAGAGGATGAATAGACAAGAATTTAGGATCTCCAGGTGCCACCCTATAGCGTCTAGCAACTGATTTTGACACCGCAGGAGCAGTAAGAGGCCTCATGCTGACTTCCAATGTAGGTTCAGTTAGAGTCTCAGTAAATGGTAGAGTTGGCTCAACAACAGAGGACGGAGAATGGAGAACCTCCATAAGGATGTTAGACTTGTACTCCACAGATGGTAAAGTCAAATTTCTGCAGCTTTCTTAATCACCACATGGTAAGGAGCCACATCCTTAGAAAAAGTATCAGATACAGCGGGCAGCTCCCATTCCGGTGAAAGTTCCAAACCACTTGCATCCTGCAACTCTTCAAAGTAATCCTCCTGATCCTGAAGTTCACTTCTTCAACCTCAGGTTCCTCATAATGTCTCTCCTCCATAAGGCGCTGCGCTCTACGCCTCGACCACTCCATCCGAATCGACGTAGTTGGATCCGGTAACGACTCCGATGGAGTCGGGGCCGGCGTCGAATGAGGAGCTGGAGCCGCCTTTGAATGAGAAGCTGAAACCGAGGAACCCGAAGCATGCCCCGAAGCCGACTTCGAAGCCGACTTCGAAGCCGACTCCGACCGAGACCGCGACCTCGTCTTCGACTTCGACCTCGATCGTCTTGATCTTGACCTCGAAGTCCTCATGGTATCCTTACCCTTAATTTTGGCAAGAAGGAGTTTCGCCTCTGTTCTCGAGGAGCCTTTGGGTTCATCTTCGAACAGGAACAACAACCCTTGACATCGTGATCTGAGCCCAGACACCACAAACAGTCACTATGAGGATCAGTAATGGACATCATCCTGGCACACGAGTCGCATGGCTTAAATCCTGTCTTCTTCGATGACATCTTCGACGGAAGACAGCACTCCAAACAGATACAGAACAAAAGTTCACAATAGTAACAAAGTTAATATCCGCACAATAGAAGATCCCAAGAAACCGTTAGCGTTGACGACACGGAAAAAAGGCAACTGATGTCATCACGCTGACGTAGGCCTAATAAGGAGTCGGTGACGTCAGTCGGAGTCGCGCGCGATGCCGTGCTCCATTGACGTCGTCCACGCCGGCGTGCTACAAAAGAATTTTCCGAACGTTGCTGACGCAGGGGGATATTCACAAGGTGAGGAATCCACTGGCAGATGTATCTAACAGAAACCGGTCCTAGGATGCTTGATTCCGGTCCAGGGAAGCCATGGCTTGGCAGTTCGGGCTGGACTGTTCCCATGACGCACAGGGTTAAGACTGATTTGCTTATGGCCATGTAGGAACTGGGGTGGTGTGGTGAGCAAAATAACGATGGATTAAACCCAGATCTGTGACTGGGGGTGAATGTTTTGCCATTGTGCAACATTCCGTCCATCAATTGTTGTTTTTGCATTGGGCTATGAGCAGGGCCAGATTCAGGAATCTATTTGTTAACATTTGTGTTTTCTTCTGTGTAAATGGGTCCAGTAGTGTCCCCTCCTTATTGAGGAGTCCCTCACGACCCATCACTTCAAATAGTTCCACAGTAACCCCTGGCCATAAGGCCATAACTGCAGGGCATCCCCAGAACAGTGTGCCAAGTTGGCATTACCCCAGGCACTGGGAGCAATGTGGCAAAGACCGAAACATTCTATGTAAGCTTTCAGTGGTGAGATAAGTGCGATGGAGGAGGTTGCGTTGTACGTATCTTCCTTGGGTAGTGTAGAACCTTGTCTGAGTCTTTGGACGTGAAATCACGGCCTATGTCTTTCCCAGCAGCGGTGTGTCACCTGCAGTGGATCAGAGGTGGTGTACACTAGTGCTTGTGCAAACCAAGTCATGAGCCTTCATCTGTTGCCCATAATATGGAGAGCATGCACCAGCGGGTCCTGTTCAGGTTCTGAGTCCACTATGCCCCATATCCTTCCTAGCTCAGCCACCAGCCTAATATGTGCACGGAAATGTCCGGCCGGTAATTCATATTCCTCTCACAACTGGTCCATGGGGATAAGTACACCCTTGCCAAAAAAGTCACCCAGTCTACCCACTACAGCCATTGCCCAGGCCGCCAGGACATCTTGTTAGATATTTGCACTGAAAGGCACTATGTTGTGTAGGCTAAACTCTGGAGAGTATGAGGGATTGATGGCATTAGTCTGAGCCCCCTGCGGTAGCTCGTGTAGGCCATTCGCATCAGGTTATTGGACTTCCTGTGGGTTAGCTCATGGGAGCTGCATGTTGCATATTACTATCTGTGTCTGAGACGCTGATGACAGGCCCAGCTCCTCCGTCAGTCACACCACCAGCCATCTCGCAGGCCACTGCAGCTGCACTGCCAGATAATAATGCTTAAAGTTGGGTACCACTAGGGCCCCTTTTATCCACAGGCAACTATAACTTCCTCAGAGTCACTTGTCTCCTTCCCCAATTTGATATGAAAGATCCCAACATTATATATAGTGTCCAAAAATTGGCCCGTCGAGTATGTACTGAGAGGTTATGGAAGAGGTACAAGAGGCGGGTGAGCATTACCATCTTAGACAGTAAAATCCTCCCTTGAACTTCAAGGGGTAAGCTGCTCCAGAATGTCATCCTGGGATGTAGGGAAGATATGGCCTTAGTGAGGTTCCTGTAAATGAGGTCCTGCGTAGCTTGGTAGACGCAGATCCCTAAATAGCGGAATGTACGGGGCTCTCATGTCAGTAGATGGGTGTCCACCATTAATTGTTGGGGGGAACAGTCCGCATGGAGGGAGAAGACACACAACTTGGACCAATTCATCCTTCATTGACTTTGTCTTGAAGCAAAATGCCAACAGTGATTCTATGTCAGGACTGGAGGCGAGGATTATGCTAATCTTTCTTTATTCCTTTTTTCAGCAGTATCTTCAACTTTAAACAGAAACTAATGTTCCCATTATGCATGCAGCAAGGGTCATGTCCAATCCACAAATAGGCAGTACCCGAGGGATACAAGGATGTACACTTCCTGCGTGACCCCTGCTTTCTTTCTTGCTTTACAGCAGATAAGTACACGTTTCTTTGCTCTTGCTGATTGCCACTCAAAATCTTCCATTTGGCTTTACAGCTGGTTTTTAAATAGGGCTTTCGCTTTAGCGCTGTTATTATTGTGGTCTGTCACACATTTGCAAGTTTTGGGGCCGCAGGAGCGTTTTGTTCGTTCGACTCGCGGCCGCCCATTGCCAGGCATTGTTGCGGTGTGTTATCGGAATCCTAAGGGGCGCGTGTCCACATCTCGTTGATTCCAGCCATACTACTCGGCGGGTTCAACAAGTGCTCAACATTTTGCCGTCCCCTGCACTAGCTGCCTGGATCTTGCCTGGAAGCCCTGACTCCAGCATAGCAGTGGGTCTGTAAGAGATTTGTCTCATCTTGCCCTGGCGCCCGCGATGCATCGGGTCCGTATAAAGATTGTAGTACGCCCGCCCGGCGGGTCTGTAATTAGACGTGCGGTACGCACGAGCGCCATTAGAGTGAAAGAGGCTTTAGGGGGGCGGTCCCAGGAGCGAGACACCCTGTAACGTTTTAAGGGTGAGCCGCCTCAAGAGGATTGGGAAATATCCATTTAGCTCTTGGGAGCACCAAAAGTAGTTCCTTCTGTCACGCCAAGACTGGCCTTTGCCGGACTGGATTCCTGTGAATGCACATAGAGCGCTTCAGTAAAGGATTTCAATGGGTTGGACCCCATTACTTTGCGCAGAGCGCCTAAACATCGTGTTGGCCGCATTACAGTGTGCCTGAGCATCTAGTTGCTGGTTCTTGCTCAGGGAGGAGGACTATACAGAGGAGGAGTCTCTGCAGGTGCTCCCTCTTGGTAATGAATATTGCGATGCGGTGAGCGCCTCCATCCACCAGGCAGTGGTGGCTGCCATGGGGCCTTTCGAATACCGCATAATGCAGCTTGCATACGCCTATCAGACTGATCAGTCCCAGCGCACCCAGAAGTGCAAAAGCGCCCCAGGTATGGAAATGGGGGCTTTTGAGCTCCTAAAGAGGGCTTTCCTAACTAGAGCAGACACAGGCCCGCAGACTCCAGTTCTGGAGACCCCAGAGGCTCCCAGCCTGCTAAATGATGGGGAGGAATCTTTGGGGGAGTCCGCGGACAAAGCAGGTCCCTTCAGACCTTGGCGTCCTATTGGGTCTCGCTCCTTAGACATGCCCAAAGGCTCAGAGAAGCTATCTGACATGTTGGTCCCTGAAGACCTAGTGCACTCCCAGTCCTCAGAATGGGAACCCTCTGCCAAGGTCTCAGCGTTTGTTGCCAGGAGTCTCTGCAAACCCCTGGAGAAGGAGGTGAGAGCGTGCCTCAAACCAGAAGGTTCCTACCAGGCCATACCAGGCAAGGTGGCACTGACACCAGAGGTGGATCCTTAAATGGCCACCTTCCTACAGAAGTATATTAGGGACCCAAAAAAGGGGATCGATAGATCATGGAGGTCTTGTCAAGTCAAATTATTAGACATATCGAGACCCATTACTAAGATCCTTGAGTTAGCAAAGGAGGCCAAACTGGCGGCCCTCCCTTTTTCCCCCCGAGAGGATTTCAAACTGGGTGCAATGAACAATAGTGTTCTTGGCCAATGCCAATAGTGCCGTCTCCACAGAGAGACGCCGTTCATTCTTCCTGAAGGTTAATCCCAAATTAGGGGATTTGGCTTCCTCGGAAGCTGGCACGGTGGCACAAGGGGGGCTCTTCGGGAACCCTTTTATCAAAGAGCTCACTAAGTTTGTAGCCACTTTTACATCGTTAGACAAAGCGCATGCCTCCATTAAGAAGGTCTTTCATCCTGGAATTTTTGTCAGGGCCGACTTTGGCAGGGGGTGCTCGGCCGGCACTTCTATACCCAAGGCCCTCAAAGGGGTGGCAAGAAAGCCCAAGATCCAGGCAGACAGGAATTCTTTGAGTCACGAAGAGGTTACTGAGGCCGTGGTGGCAGAGAAGCAGCCAGCCGCCAACTCCTGGCCACATCAGGTGAGCCTTTCCCCCTTTCACACTTAAAGGTGGGCGGCAGGTTGGAGGTTTTCGCACGCAATTGGAGATCTATCACCTCCAACGCATGGGTGTTTCCAAATAGAGTTTTACTGGTCCCCTGTTCAGGAGTTTCACTCCTGGCTGCTTGGTTTTGCACAAGATGAGGTTACCCTCATAGATCAGGAAGTAGCAAATCGGCTGCAAAAAGGAGCAATAGTATCAGCACGCATCCACCCGAGGGGCTTCCTCACCAATATTTTCCTTGTTGATAAAACAGACGGCGAACAGAGTGATACATTTAAGAGAGTTCAGCCAGTGGTTGGTTTATCACCATTTCAATATGGAGGGCATCCATCTTTTGCAGGAACTCCTTCAACCCAATGACTGGATGGCCAGATTGAATCTGAAGGACGCATACCTGGCGGTCCCTATTTTTCCCCCACACCTTCGGTTCCTTCAGTTCAAGTTGAAAAAGCGAGATTGCGTCTCTCCCCTTCGGCCTTTCTTCGGCCCTGTGGTGCTTCACCAAGGTCCTCAAGCCGGCGGTGGAGACACTGACGGCGAAGGGCAGTCATCTCATTATATACCTAGATGACATTCTGCTCTTAGAGCAGTGCCCATTCCGCCTCCTGCATCTGTTACAAGAAACGGTGGATCTTCTCCAGAACCTAGGGTTTGTGATCAACCCCAAGAAGTCGCTGTTGAAACCTTCCAAGTAGGTGACCTTCCTAGGGTTCGTCATAGATTCAGTAGCCCGCACCCTGAGTCTTCCCTCGAGGAAGATGACCAAAATCCGCAGGGAGTTCAGGAGAATGCTGGGGTGTCCTTCCACCTCGTTGAGGCACATAGCAAGGTTGGTAGGGCTTTTAGCCTTGTCTATCTAGGCAATCTTTCCAGAGCCGCTCCACTACAGAGCACTACAGCGCCTGAAAGCCACTCACCTGCGCAAAGGTCTGCAGTATTCGGATCAGGTGCCGGTTACAGAAGATGTGCGCACGGAGATGAGATGGTGGCTGGAGCACATGGAGGCCTGTAGTGGCAGAGCCATCTTCGGCTGCGATCCGGACTTAGTAATAGAGTCAGACACCAGCAAGTCTGGGTGGGGAGCACATTGCGGAGACTCCTTTACAGGAGGAAAATGGTCTGCCACAGAAAGCAACCTCCATATAAACTGCCGGGAGTTGATGGCGGGTACCTTCACAATCCAATGTTGGACGAAGGACAAAATAGGTTGCAATGTGAAGATAGACCACGTCTTGCCGGTCCGTTCCATCAGTCAATTGGGGGAACAAAGTCCAAAGCTCTGGCGAGCCAAGGAGCTTTGGACATTTTGCCTATCCCACAATCTTTCAGTGACGGCGAAATATCTCCCAGGGGCTTCAAAGGTGGTAGTGGACTGGTGCTCCAGGAGCTAGTCAGACATGATCCTGTGGCAACTCCATCCACCAGTATTTGAGAGACTCCACCTTGTGGAGGTGCCCTTTCGCAATAAATCTGTTCTCATCACGTCTGGATCACCAACTACCAAGGTTTTTCAGCTGGAAACCAGACCCTCTGGCCACAGTGCTGGACGCATTCATCCAGGATCGGTCCAGGGAGACGGGCTACGCCTTTCCCCCGTTTGCGATGTTGGTGGTGGTGGGGGAGGTCTCAAGTATGGTTTCCAGTTCTTCTAGAACTTTCCTGGGATTGTCCAATCTTTCTACCCCAAGATCAGTTTATGCTGAAGGCTCCCCAGGGCAATTCCCATCCTCTAGTCCACCAGGGGCGAATTCCATTGGTGGCCTGGCAGATTTCGGGCATCATTGGAGAGTCTCAGGCCTATCGAGCAAAGCTCAGAAGTTACTGGGAGCAGCGTGGGCAGACAGCACAAGCAAGCAGGACAAGTCCACATGGGCCAGATGGGTCGGTTGGTGTGTTCGGAATGACCATGATCCCATGGGGTGCGAAGTGGCAGCTATCATGAATTTCTTGGCCTCCTTGGTGGCCCAAGGGTTAGCGTACCATACTATTAACTCTTACAGGTCAGCTATCTCGGCTGGTCATATGCCCATTCGGGGAGCCCTTGCTGGGGAACACCAGATGATTTGCAAGTTACTGCGAAGGGTTTGTCTGACATTGCTTCCGGAACCCAGGTACTTCTCTCTATGGGATGTCAGTGATGTTTTATACCTGTTCAAATCTTGGCAGCCTAACAAGTATTTGTCCCCTAAGGAACTGTTGGCTAAGCTGTAAATGCTCCTGTCCTAGTGTTATACTGACGGGTGTTGGATGTTAGAGCCCTGGACATCTCAGGAAGAGTGTTTACCCCACAAGGAGTCACCTTTCATATTGTTTGCAGAACTAAAACAGACTCCAGAATGGTGTCATATCCAGCTTTGAGGGGACATCAAAATTATTTATCACAAAACAACCTGGTTTTGCAAGGAGGGTCACCTGGGTTTTTTGCCCCGAGCTTGGCGGTCATCTTAGGAAACCTATCAAACCCACACATTTCTGAGAACTAGACACTCGGGGGAGTCCAGCGGTGTATGGCTTGCGTGGACCCCACCCCCCAACGTTTGCCTAGCCAGGAAAATGTTGGGGGGTCTGGTTAAACCCAACAATATGTGGAAAATGTAGTTTTGTCAGCTAAATTCGAGGTTTGCAGGGGATTCTGGGTAGGAAAACGTTGGGGATCCACGCAAGCCATACCTCGCTGGACTCCCCTGGGTGTTTAGTTTTCAGAAATCTATGGGTTTAGTAGGTTTCCCAAGATGGCTGCTGAGCCCAGGGCCAGAAACCCAGGTGACCCTCCTTGCAAAACCAAGTTGTTTTGTGATAGGAAATTTTGATGTTTCCTCAATACGTTTTGGGCCCTTGCCTGGCCCCACACGAGTGAGGTAGCTTTTTCCACTGAAGACTTCGGTGAATGCGGGGTGGTTGGAATTTTCTGGATCTACACACATTCCAGAAATTTCCAACACAAAAATGTGAGGAAAATGTTTTTTTTTTTCAAAGTTTGAGGTTTGCAAGGGATTCTGGGTAACAGAACCTGGTGAGAGCCAGACAAGTCACCCATCCTGGATTCCCCTGGGTGTCTATTTTTCTGAAATGTTTAAATTTGCTTGGTTTGCCTAGGTGCCGGCAGAGCAAGGATTCAAATTCTACATCTAGGCACTTTGCAAAAAAGGGTCAGTTTTTACTGTGAAAATGTGGTGTGTCCACGTTGTGTTTTGAGCCATTTCCTGTCGCGGACACTTGGCCTAACCACACAAGTGCGGTAACATTTTTCTTTGAAGACCTTGGCTACGCACTGTGTGTGTAATTTTGAATTGTATGTACTATGTACACTGTATATGTGTTTATCTACTGTCATTGGTCCGTCCGGGTGCCTCGAAGGCACGGGAAAAAGGGCGGAACTGATGTCATCACACCGACGTAGGCCTAATAAAGAGTCATGAGATCAGTCGGAGTCGCGCACGATGCCGTATTCCTATGGCGTCGTCCACGCCGGCGTGCTACAAAATAATTTTCCGAACGTTGCTGACGCAGGGGGATATTCACAAGGCGAGGAATCCACAGGCAGATACTGTATCTACCAGAAAAAGCGTTACCGAAGGTAAGTAACTTGTTCTTCTGGCTATCAGACTTCATCAGCCAGGATAGCTTGACTCCAGTGGCTTAGTGAGCACTGGACCCACGTCTGGGCATACCCTTCCCACATAGGGTGAACAGCAAAATACACAAGATGATGGACGGAATGTTGCACAATGGCAAAACATTCACCCCCAGTCACAGATCTGGGTTTAATCCATCGTTATTTTGCCCACCAGGCCACCCCAGTTCAGACATGGCCGTATGCAAATCAGTCTTGACCCTGTGCCTCATGGGAACAGTCCAGACCGAACTGCCTAGCCATGTCATCCCTGGACCGGAATCAAGCATCCTAGGACCGGTTTCTGGCTATCAGCCTTCATCAGCCAGGATAGCTTGACTCCAGTGGCTTAGTAAGCACGGGTCCAACGTCTAGGCATACCCTTCCCACATAGGGTGAACAGCAAAATACACAAGATGATGGACGGAATGTTGCACAATGGCAAAACATTAACCCCCAATCAATTGTTATTTTTGCATTTGTCACCCCGAATGGGACAGGTATGCTCAGACGTGAGTCCCGTGCTCTCCATGCCACTGGAGTCAAGCTATCCTGGCTGATGAAGGCTGATAGCCAGAAACCAGTCCTAGGATGCTTGATTCCGGTCCAGCGAAGACATGGCTTGACAGTTCGGGCTGGACTGTTCGCATGACGCACAGGGTTAAGACTGGAACTGAGGTGGTGCGGTGAGCAAAATAACGATGGATTAAACCCAGATCTGTGACTGGGGGTGAATGTTTTGCCATTGTGCAACATTCCGTCCATCAAATGTTGTTTTTGCATTGGGCTATGAGCAGGGCCAGATTCAGGAATCTATTTATTAACATTTGTGTTTTCTTCTGTGTAAATGGGTCCAGTAGTGTCCCCTCCTTAGTGAGGATTCCCTCACGACCCATCACTTCAAATAGTTCCACAGTAACCCCTGGCCATAAGACCATAGCCGCAGGGCATCCCCAGAACAGTATGCCAAGTTGGCATTGCCCCAGGCACTGGGAGCAATGTGGCAAAGACCGAAACATTCTATGTAAGCTTTCAGTGGTGAGATAAGTGCGATGAAGGAGGTTGCGTTGTATGTATCTTCCTTGGGTAGTGTAGAACCTTGTCTGAGTCTTAGGACGTGAAATCACGGCCTATGTCTTTCCCAGCAGCGTTGTGTCACCTGCAGTGGATCAGAGGTGGTGTACACTAGTGCTTGTACAAACCAAGTCATGAGCCTTCATCCGTTGCCCATAATATGAAGAGCATGCACCAGCGGGTCCTGTTCAGGTTCTGAGTCCACTATGCCCCATATCCTTCCTAGCTCAGCCACCAGCCTAATATGTGCACGGAAATGTCCGGCCGGTAATTCATATTCCTCTCGCAACTGGTCCAAGGGGATAAGTACACCCTTGCCAAATAAGTCACCCATTCTACCCACTTCAGCCATTGCCCAGGCCGCCAAGACATCTTGTTAGATATTTGCACTGAATGGCACTATGTTGTGTAGGCTAAATATGGAGAGTATGAGGGATTGATGGCATAAGTCTGAGCCCCCTGCGGTAGCTCGTGTAGGCCATTCGCATCAGGTTATTGGACTTCCTGGGGGTTAGCTCATGGGAGCTGCATGTTGCATATTACTATCTGTGTCTGAGCCGCTGATGACAGGCCCAGCTCCTCCGTCAGTCACACCACCAGCCATCTCGCAGGACACTGCAGCTGCACTGCCAGATAATAATGCTCAAAGTTGGGTAACACTAGGGCCCCTTTTATTCACAGGCAACTATAACTTCCTCAGTGTCACTTGTCTCCTTCCCCAATTTGATATGAAAGATCCCAACATTATATGTAGTGCCCAAAAATTGGCCCGTGGAGTATGTACTGAGAGGTTATGGAAGAGGTACAAGAGGCGGGTGAGCATTACCATCTTAGACAGTGAAATCCTCCCTTGAACTTCAAGGGGTAAGCTGCTCCAGAATGTCATCCTGGGATGTAGGGAAGATATGGCCCTAGTGAGGTTCCTGTAAATTAGGTCCTGCGTAGCTTGGTACACGCAGATCCCTAAATAGCGGAATGTACGGGGCTCTCATGTCAGTAGATGGGTCTCCACCAATAATTGTTGGGGGTAACAGTCCGCATGGAGGGAGAAGACACACAACTTGGACCAATTCATCCTTCATTGACTTTTTCTTGAAGCAAAATGACAACAGTGATTCTATGTCAGGACTGGAGGCGAGGATTATGCTCAACTTTCTTTATTCCTTTTTCCAGCAGTATATTCAACTTTAAACAAAAACTAATGTTCCCATTATGCATGCAGCAAGGGTCATGTCCAATCCACAAATAGGCAGTACCCGAGAGATACAAGGATGTACACTTCCAGCTTGACCTCCTCTTTCTTTTCTGCTTTACTGCAGATAAGTACACATTTCTTTGCTCTTGCTGATTGCCACTCAAAATCTTACATTTGGCTTTACAGCTGGTTTTTAAATAGGGCTTTCGCTTTAGCGCTGTTATTATTGTGGTCTGTCACACATTTGCAAGTTTTGGGGCCGCAGGAGCGTTTTGTTCGTTTGACTCGCGGCCCCTCATTGCCAGGCAGTTGTGCGGTGTGTTATCGGAATCCTAAGGGGCGCGTGTCCACATCTCGTTGATTCCTGCCATACTACTCGGCGGGATCAACAAGTGCTCAACATTTTGCCGTGCCCTGCACTAGCTGCCTGGATCTTGCCTGGAAGCCCTGACTCCAGCATAGCAGGGGGTCTGTAAGAGATTTGCCTCATCTTGCCCTGGCGCCCGCGATGCATCGGGTCCCTATAAAGATTGCAGTACGCCCGCCCGGCAGGTCTGTAATTAGATGTGCGGTACGCGCGAGCGCCATTAGAGGCTTTAGGGTGGCGGGCCCAGGAGCAGACACCCGGTAACGTTCTACGGGTGAGACGCCCCAAGAGGATTGGGAAAAATCCATTTAGCTCTTGGGACCGCCAAAAGTAGTTCCTTCTGTCATGCCAAGACTGGCCTTTGCCTGACTGGATTCCTGTGAATGCACATAGAGCGCTTCAGTAAAGGATTTCAATGGGTTGGACCCCATTACATTGTACAGAGCGCCTAAACATCGTGTTGGCTGCATTACAGTGTGCCTGAGCATCTAGTTGCTGGTTCTTGCTCAGGGAGGAGGACTATACAGAGGAGGAATCTCTGCAGGTGCTCCCTCTTGGTAATGAATATTGCGATGCGGTGGACGCCTCCATCCACCAGGCAGTGGTGGCTTCCATGGGGCCTTTCGAATACCGCATAATGCAGCTTGCATACGCCTATCAGACTGATCAGTCCCAGCGCACCCAGAAGCGCAAAAGCGCCCCTGGTATGGAAATGGGGGCTTTTGAGCTCCTAAAGAGGGCTTTCCTAACTAGAGCAGACACAGGCCCGCAGACTCCAGTCCTGGAGACCCCAGAGGCTCCCAGCCTGCTAAATGATGGGGAAGAATCTTTGGGGGAGTCCGCGGACAAAGCAGGTCCCTTCAGACCTTGGCGTCCTATTGGGTCTCCCTCCTTAGACATGCCCAAAAGCGCAGAGGAGCTATCTGACATGTTGGTCCCTGAAGACCTAGTGCACCCCCAGTCCTCAGAATGGGAACCTTCTGCCAAGGTCTCAGCGTTTGTTGCCAGGAGTCTCTGCAAACCCCTGGAGAAGGAGGTGAGAGCGTGCCTCAAACCAGAAGGCTCATGCCCCGCCCTACCGGGCAAGGTTGCACTGACACCAGAGGTGGATCCTTAAATGGCCACCTTCCTACAGAAGTATATTAGGGACCCAAAAAAGGGGATCGATAGATCATGGAGGTCTTGTCAAGACAAATTATTAGACATATCGAGGCCCATTACTAAGATCCTGGAGTTAGCAGTGGAGGCCAAACTGGCGGCCCCCCCTTTTTCCCCCCGAGAGGATTTCAAACTGGGTGCAATGAACAATAGTGTTCTTGGGCAATGCCAATAGTGCCCTCTCCACAGAGAGACACCGTTCATTCTTCCTGAAGGTTAATCCCAAATTAGGGGATTTGGCTTCCTCGGAAGCTGGCACGGTGGCACAAGGGGGGCTCTTGGGGGACCCTTTTATCAAAGAGCTCACTAAGTTTGTAGCCATTTTTACATCGTTAGACAAAGCACATGCCTCCATTAAGAAGGTCTTTCATCCTAGAATTTTTGTCAGAGCCAACTTTGGCAGGGGGTGCTCGGCCGGCCACTTCTATACCCAAGGCCCTCAAAGAGGTGGCAAGAAAGCCCAAGATCCAGGCAGACAGGAATTCTTCCAGTCATGAAGAGGTTACTGAGGCCGTGGTGGCAGAGAAGCAGCCAGCCGCCAACCCCTGGCCACATCAGGTGAGCCTTTCCCTCTTTCCTCACTTAAAGGTGGGCGGCAGGTTGGCGGTTTTCGTATGCAATTGGAGATCTATCACCTCCAACGCATGGGTGTTTCCAAATAGAGTTTACGTGTCCCCTGTTCAGGAGTTTCACTCCTGGCTGCTGGTTTTTGCACAAGATGAGGTTACCCTCATAGATCAGGAAGTAGCAAATCTGCTGCAAAAAGGAGCAATAGTATCAGCACGCCTCCACCCGAGGGGCTTCCTCACCAATATTTTCCTGGTTGATAAAACAGTTGGCGGACAGAGTGATACATTTAAGCGAGTTCAGCCAGTGGTTGGTTTATCACCATTTCAATATGGAGGGCATCCATCTTTTGCAGGACCTCCTTCAACCCAATGACTGGATGGCCAGATTGGATCTGAAGGACGCATACTTGGCGGTCCCTATTTTTCCCCCACACCGGCCATTCCTTCAGTTCAAGTTGAGAAAGCGAGATGGCGTCTCTCCACTTCGGCCTTTCTTCGGCCCTGTGGTGCTTCGCCAAGGTCCTCAAGCCGGCGGTGGAGACACTGACGGCGAAGGGCAGTCATCTCATTATATACCTAGATGACATTCTGCTGTTAGAGCTGTGCCCACTCCGCCTCCTGCATCTGTTACAAAAGACGGTGGATCTACTCCAGAACCTAGGGTTTGTGATCAACCCCAAGAAGTCGCTATTGAAACCTTCCAAGTAGGTGACCTTCCTAGGGTTCATCATAGATTCAGTAGCCCGCACCCTGAGTCTTCCCTCGAGGAAGATGACCAAAATCCGCAGGGAGTTCAGGAGAATTCTGGGGTGTCCCTCCACCTCGTTGAGGCACATAGCAAGGTTGGTAGGGCTTTTAGCCTGGTCTATCCAGACAATCTTTCCAGAGCCGCTCCACTACAGAGCGCTACAACTCCTGAAAGCCATTCACCTGCGCAAAGGTCTGCAGTATTCGTATCAGGTGCCGGTTACAGAGGATGTGCGCACGGAGATGAGATGGTGGCTGGAGCACATGGAGGCCTGTAATGGCAGAGCCATATTCGGCTGCGATCCGGACTTAGTAATAGAGTCAGACACCAGCAAGTCTGGGTGGGGAGCACATTGCGGAGACTCCTTTACAGGAGGAAAGTGGTCTGCCACAGAAAGCAACCTCCATATAAACTGCTGGGAGTTGATGGTGGGTACCTTCGCAATCCAATGTTGGACGAAGGACAAAATAGCTTGCAATGTGAAGATAGACCACGTCTTGCCGGTCCGTTCCATCAATCAATTGGGGGAACAAAGTCCAAAGCTCTGGCGAGCCAAGGAGCTTTGGACATTTTGACTATCCCACAATCTTTCGGTGACGGCGAAATATCTCCCAGCGGCTTCAAATGTGGTAGCGGACTCGTGCTCCAGGAGCTAGTCAGACATGATCCTGTGGCAACTCCATCCACCAGTATTTGAGAAACTCCACCTTGTGAAGGTGCCCTTTTGCAATAAATCTGTTCTCATCACGTCTGGATCACCATCTACCAAGGTTTTTCAGCTGGAAACCAGACCCTCTGGCCACATCGCTTGACGCATTCATCCAGGATCGGTCCAGGGAGACAGGCTACGCCTTTCTCCCGTTTGCGATGTTGGTGGTGGTAGGGGAAGTCTCAAGTATGGTTTCCAGTTCTTCTGGAACTTTCCTGGGATTGTCCAATCTTTGTACCCCAAGATCAGTTTATGCTGAAGGATCCCCAGGGCAATTCCCATCCTCTAGTCCACCAGGGGCGAATTCCATTGGTGGCCTGGCCTGTCGGATGTCGGGCATCATTGGAGAGTCTCAGGCCTATCGAGCAAAGCTCAGAAGTTACTGGGAGCAGCGTGGGCAGACAGCACAAGCAAGCACGACAAGTCCACATGGGCCAGATGGGTCGGTTGGTGTGTTCGGAATGACCATGATCCCATGGGGTGCGAAGTGGCAGCTATCATGAATTTGGCCTCCTTGGTGGCCCAAGGGTTAGCGTACCATACTATTAACTCTTACAGGTCAGCTATCTCGGCTGGTCATATGCCCATTGAGGGAGCCCTTGCTGGGGAACACAAGATGATTTGCAAGTTACTGCGAAGGGTTTGTCTGACATTGCTTCTGGAACCCAGGTACTTCTCTCTATGGGATGTCAGTGACGTTTTATACCTGTTCCAATCTTGGCAGCCTAAGAAGTATTTATCCCCTAAGGAACTGTTGGCTAATCTGTAAATGCTCCTGTCCTAGTGTCATGCTGACGGGTGTCGGATGTTAGAGCCCTGGACATCTCAGGAAGAGTTTTCACCCCACAAGGAGTCACGTTTCATATTGTTTGCAGAAGTAAAACAGACTCCAGAATGGTGTCATATCCAGCTTTGTGGAGACATCAAAATTATTTATCACAAAACAACCTGGTTTTGCAAGGAGGGTCACCTGGGTTTTTTGCCCCGAGCTTGGCGGTCATCTTAGGAAACCTATCAAACCCACACATTTCTGAGAAGTAGACACCCGGGGAGTCCAGCAGTGTATGGCTTGCGTGGACCCCCCCAACGTTTGCCTAGCCAGAAAAACGTTGGGGGGTCTGGGTAAGCCCAACAATATGTGGAAAATGTAGTTTTGTCCGTTAAATTCGAGGTTTGGAGGGGATTCTGGGTAGGAAAACATTGGGGGATCACCGCAAGCCATACCTCGCTGGACTCCCCTGGGGGTCTAGTTTTCAGAAATCTATGGGTTTGGTAGGTTTCCCAAGATGGCTGCTGAGCCCAGTGCCAGAAACCCAGGTGACCCCCCTTGCAAAACCAAGTTGTTTTGTGATAGGTAATTTTGATGTTTCCTCAATACGTTTTGGGCCCTTGCCTGTCCCACATGAGTGAGGTAGCTTTTTCCACGGAAGACTTCGGTGAATGCGGGGTGGTTGGAATTTTGTGGATCCACACACATTCCAGAACTTTCCAACACAGAAATGTGAGGAAAATGTTTTTTTTATTTTTTTACAAAGTTTGACGTTTGCAAGGGATTCTGGGTAACAGAGCCTGGTGAGAGCCAGACAAGTCACCCATCCTGGATTCCCCTGGGTGTCTATTTTTCAGAAATATTTAGGTTTGCTTGGTTTGCCTAGGTGCCGGCAGAGCAAGGATTCAAATTCTACAGCTAGGCACTTTGCAAAAAAGGGTCCGTTTTTACTGTGAAAATGTGGTGTGTCCACATTGTGTTTTGAGCCATTGCCTGTTGCGCGCACTTGGCCTAACCACACAAGTGCGGTAACATTTTTCTTTGAAGACTTTGGGAAATGCGTGATGGGGGGAATTTAATGAATCCACGCAGATTCCAGGACTAACAAAGTTTGAGGTTTGCAAGGGATTCTGGATAACAGAACCTCGTGAGAGCCAAACAAGTCACCACATCCTGTATTTCCCTGTCTGGGAGTCTAGTTTTTGAAAATGTATAGGTTTGCTAGATTCCCAGAGGTGCCGGCAGAGCTAGGGTTTAAAATCTACAGCTAGGCACTTTGCAAAAAAAGGGTCAGTTTTCACTGTGAAAATGTGGTGTGTCCACTTTGTGTTTTGGGCCGTTACCTGTTGCAGACACCAGGCCTACCCACACAACTGAGGTACCATTTGTCTCAGGAGACATTGGGAAATGTGGGGTGGGTGGAATTTTGTGGATCCACGCAGATTCCAGAACTTTCCACCACAGAAATGTGAGGAAAATGTGTTTTTTTGTACAAAGTTTGAGGTTTGCAAGGGATTCTGGATAACAGAACCTGGTGAAAGCCAGACAGGTCACCCCATCCTGTATTCCCCTGGCTGGGAGTCTAGTTTTTGAAAATGTATAGGTTTGCTAAGTTTCCCTAGGTGCCGGCAGAGCTATGGTTCAAAATCTACTGCTATGCACTTTGCAAAAAAAGGGTCCGTTTTCACTGTGAAAATGTGGTGTGTCCACGTTGTGTTTTGGCCTGATTCCTGTTGCAGGCACTAGGCCTACCCATACATGTGAGGTACCATTTTTCTCGGAAGGCTCTGGGGAATGCAGGTGCGTGGAATTTTGTGGATCTACGCAGATTCCAGAACTTTCCAGCACAGAAATGTGAGGAAAATAATTGCTAGGTTTCCCTAGGTGCCGGCAGAGCAAGGATTCAAATTCTACAGTTAGGCACTTTGCAAAAAAGGGTCAGTTTTCACTGTGAAAATGTGGTGCGTCCACGTTGTGTTTTGGCTTGTTTCCTGTCACAGGCACTAGGCCTACCCACACTAGAGAGGTACCATTTTTCTCGGAAGGCTTTGGGGAGTGCGTGGAATTTTGTGGATCTACGCAGATTCCAGAACTTTCCACCACAGAAATGTGAGGAAAATGTTTGCTAGGTTTCTCAGGTGCCGGCAGAGCTAGGGTTCAAAACTACAGCTAGGCACTTTGCAAAAAAAGGGTCAGTTTTCACTGTAACAATGAAGTGTGCCCACAATGCGTTTTGATATGTTTCCTGTCTCAGGCACTAGGCCTACCCACAGAAGTGGGTAGGTTTTTCTTCTAAACATTTCTCTTCCTCATGTTTGATAAGAAAGGACTCTTTCAGGCCGGTAAGACCTGTGACAAGAAGAGAGTCCATGTGGATGATCCTCACAAGGACTGCATTTATTTACTCCACCCAGCCCATGAGGTAAAACAGTTCAAAAACTGTTGCAGTTTCTCTTCTAAAACTTTAAGAGATAGAGAGGGGAGGCTGCTTTTGCGGCTACAGTTCACTAAGCATCGTAAGTCATCAGAGGAGGATAGTGATGGCTCATCCAGGCCTCACAGGAGAGCAAGATCTCAAAAGAACGACTCTGGAGAGGGCAGAAAACACCTCAAACCCTCCCAGGAAAGAAAGTGCTCACAACAGTAGAACCATTTTAAGGTCTCCTCTGAGCCTTCCTCTTTAGTTTCCTCTACTACAGTGAGGACAGGAAAGAAGCACCATAAAGCCTCCTCATCGGATCTGGGGAAGAGCAGAACTGAAAAATCCCCATCGACGACCCCACCGTGGATAGCAGTCACTGGATTGTCGACAAGTTACACAATTGCGGCCCTGTCGACGACAGGTATGACGACGACAATGGCCATCTCTGGGCCCATACTTTCGACAAAGCTATTGTTGACAACATATCATCAACGTGCAGTTGGCTAGTGTTTCAGGTAACGAAGGCGACGAAGATACCGTCGACGTCCACACCGTTGATGTCACTACTGTCGCTGACGCCGACACTGTCGACTACAGGTCCGTCAACGGCGACACCGTTGATGAGGTCATCGTTGGTTGCACTTCCGTCGATGATGACAATGCCAACGACGACACCATTGAGAACGACAGCGACACCATCGATGACAGGGTTTCCATCATCAGTGGCCAGGAGTCCGTTGACATGACCGTCGACGATGATTAAGGCAAGAAAGAAATATTTTCATCCTGAGATGTCAGCTTACAGTAAGGTCTGCCCTTTGCCTCCTTCACACCTATTGGATCTACAGGAGTCGGGCAAAGATGATGAGGAAAATGATGGAGTACACGGAGTGGGGCATAATCCACCGGAGTTGCACATTAAGAGCCAGGAAGATGACGAGGACTATGAGGATCAGCAATACTACCAGCCATATCTGGCAACGCTGCGTCATTATCAACACCATGAATATCACAAACCTCTCCTTAGAGAAATGGCTCACCTGCCACTATCTTTGATTTAGGACCTTCAAGCTATGCTGGCAGAGTTCAAATAAAGATTTCCATCTCAAGATGTTCACTAGGAGCCTACGGTGCAACCACAGTCCCTTGAGAAACTGAGTTCTCCAGCAACACCTACTGTGCCATGACCTTTTACTAGATGACCCTTCCTCCTTGGATGAGGAGAGAGAAGAAGGCGAAATTCCAGAACAAATGCCTGCAGACCCTTGGGAGGACTACATCATTCCCTCTCCCTCCCGTCTGTCACATTATCCAACGGATTCCCATTTCATAAGACAGAGGGGGTTTCCACAACTCAATGGAGAGGACTTCTAATAGATTCCATCTCCCATGGATGTTACACATACAGACAGCTTCCTATATGATTTTGAAGAGGAGGTCAGAAAATCAATCCACACAATTCCAATAATAGACTACATCTGGCAAGAGGGGATAAAAATAATGATGACTCCGGCCACAATACCACCAGTGCTCTCTCGCATAGAGAAAAAGTACAGAGCACCAGAAAATTAGCCTTCCTGTCTGACAGGCCAGCCTAGGCTGGAGTCTGTTGTTTCGCAGGCCGCACAAAGGAGATCTAAGAACCCAGCCACCCCGATCTCAACTCCTCCGGACAAAGAAGGGTCTAAGTTGGACATCATGGGGAAGTGTTCCTCCACCATGGCTGCAACTACCATCAAGGCGGCCAACGCTTTGCCTATCATCGGCCGCTATGATAGACAAATGTGGTCGGATATGGCTTTTTTACTAGACCGTATTCCTAGGGACAGAAAGCCAGAAAGATGCTCTTAGAAGGAGTGCAGCGGGCCTTGGAGACAATCGACTGTGCAATGGACATAGCCAACACGGGGTTCCGCCAATTGGCCAGTGCAGCAGTCTTTAGGTGCCAAGGGTGGTTGAAAGCAACCACATTTAGACCAGGGGTCCGATCAAAGGTTCTGGATATGGCGTTTGATGGGGATGTTTTGTTTGGCAAACATATAGATGAGGCGCCTCTATCCATCAAATAGGACACGGATACAGCAAAGTCCTTAAGTTCCCTCCAATACAGGAAAGTACCATTCAGGGGGGCAAAAAGACGTGGCTTTACCACTTACAGAGGAAACTTCCAGAGGGCACAACAATACCAGCCCTATCAGCCACAATATAGTAATCCTATCATCCTGCTGCCTAATGTCAACCGTCCAAGGCTGGTTTCTCTTGCAAAAGGGGCCAAAAGAGAATATCGACCCAAGGCAGAGACAATGGAAAAAAACAACGATCTCACCAGGGTACCACCTTCCCCCTCTTTTCCCCTCCTGTGGGTGCAAAGATATCCACTTTCTTCCGGCAATGGGAGAGTATAACATCGGACCGTTGGGTGCTGGATTTGATTACCTTCGGTCACACGCTGGAGTTTGTACAAAACCCTCCAACTATGCCTCCCAGGAGCCCCTCCCACTCATCTTCACTTATTGCAGAAAGAAGCAAAAGTTATGCTTGGAAAAGGAGCCATCGAGGAGGTTCCAACTCTGCAAAGACGACACGGTTTCTACTCCCGTTTCTTCTTGATTATGAAGCAGTCAGGGTAATGGAGACCAATTTTGGTTCTCCAAAAGTTAAACAAGTTCCTGAGGAAACAAACTTTCAGGATGGTTACTCGGACCAAGATCTTATGATGTCTCAACAAGGGAGACTTCATGACCTCCCTCGATCTGGAAGACGCATCCTTCCACATCCTCATTCATCGGAATCATCGTAAATTCCTCAGATTTACGGTGGCTGGTGCCCACTACCAATTCAAAGTTCTCCCTTTCGACCTCAAGTCCGCACCCAGGATATTTATTACAAAGTACCCCATGCCACTGGCCGCAGCCCTATGCTCCCAAGGTCCTCAAGTATTCTACTACTTGGACGACCGGCTGCCAAAAGCACCAACGTCAAGGCAAGCAACAAGGACCATGATCGGATGTCTTTGGCTGGTCAGCAAACTGGGTTGACAGTGAACATCACAAAGTCTTCCTTTGTTCCCAATTGAGTAATTCCATTCTTTGGAGCAAGATTGGACATAATCCAGTGCAAAGCATTCTTGTCGAAAGAACGTCAAGCCCGTCTACGGCACTAGGCTATGGCCATCAAAAGAAAATGTCTGTTTCAGTAAGGAAATACAAGTCGATCCTAGGAATGTGTTAATCAGAGATAGAACTGGTTCCCTTAGCAAGACTCAAAATGCGACCTCTCCAAGAAGACCGGAAAAAGCAATGGCTGTAAATGACAGGATATTTCGAGGATATCATTCAGGTTACTAAAGCCATGAAGATAGCAATGTTATGGTTGTACCACACCCCAAACCTTTCAAAAGGACTTACGTTCTTGCAAGACATACCAGACTACATCCTGACAACAGATGCCTCTGTGGAAGGCTGGGTAGGTAATTTACAGGATCTCCAAATTCAAGGCCAATGGTCCGCTTCTCAGAAACAAAGTCATATCAACAGCCAAGAGCTGAATGCTGTATTCCTCTACCTACAGGCTTTCCTGCCAAGAATAGCAGATGCTTTGGTACTGGTCCTGACCGACAACACGATCAGTATGTCTATATATAACGCTTTCTCTGGAAACGCAAGAATTGTGGACCTGGGCAATAGAGCACAGGATTTCTCTCACAGCCTAGCTTGATCGAGGATTACACAACACACTAGCAGATTCTCTCAGCAGAGCTGTAGACAATTGCCGCACCCCTCCCGCTACGACCCCGGTCCACCGCAGCTGTTTGCTGTTTAAGTGGAGGGCGGACCGGGTAGAGCGAGACACACCCCCCTGTCACCACCCCTCTGGGGTAGAAGTTCAGCCCATGCCCAGAACGCGCAGCGGACGCGCGCACCGGGCGTGCCGGCGGCGCGCCTAAAGGCAAGCCCGTCTGCACCCGTCCGGGACCAGGGGCCAGCCACTATGCCCATTTTACCTCCTACACCTCCTGCGAGCTCCAAAAATTACAGGGCAACTGGCCCATCAGCTCTAATGCCAGGGCAGCCCTAAAAGAAGAAGGAATGCTGCACCTTAGTCACATACTCCCCGACCTTCGCTCCCAGTGTATCACTCCCTTGGGACTGCCGGCATCCACCGCCCCCTGCTCCCAGGCAGCAAGCCCTCTTGCCATCATCTATTTAAACACTTGCTCGATGGTAAAGCACCAGCTTGATATCTTTCAATTGCTGGATGCAGACAAACCTGACATTTTACTTCTGTCAGAAACATAGCTCACAGCCGACTCCAACCCCGATATCCTGGCAGCAATACCTATGGGCTACTACATACTCCATGCTAATAGGGCATCGGGTAAGCCTGGGGGTGGAGTGGCAGCCATCATTCAACATAAACATAAATTTACCACCCTCCAGACCAACGCTCTACCCCATGTCGATAGTCTTATTTTAAAATTCGATTCCCCCAAGTTTTCCTTCATCTGTGCTCTATTTTATCGCCCCCGGACCATATGTCTCTGTTTCCTCAACTCTTTGGCAATCTTTTTTCGCAACTAGTCATCAATCATGCTAGAATTATTATCCTTGGTGACTTCAATTACTGGCCCTCTGACACTCATGAGAGCCCCGCTTTGGTTGAGGTCACAGACTGTCTACAGGGCATGAATCTTTCCCAACACGTGCACAAGCCCACCCATGCCAAAGGGCATACCTTAGACCAAGTCTGGACCTCTAACTTAGAAATCACACCACCTCTAGTCTCTCCCTGCACATGGTCTGATCACCATTGAATCTCCTTTACATAACTGATATTCCCTCCACCATGTCGCCCCCTATCAGCAACCTTTTGGCCAGAAATTGGAAACGAGCTAACTTGGACGAGTTCCATGCAATTTTAACTGCCACCCCCCCTCAAGAAGAAGAACAGGTCCCCATCTCCCTTCAAGCCTCTAACCTTGGCAGCTGTCTAGAAGCAGCCAGCAACAAGGTAGCTCCCCTGAGAAAAATCTCACTCAAACGACCCCATGATGCCCAACGCTGGTTTTCTGACGCCCTAAAAAGAAAAACTAGCACTTAAGCAGACAGTACGCCGTTGGCGAAGAGCATATGCACCTGAGGAGACAGTGGCATATGTCGCCTTACAAAAAAGCTATAAAGATTCCATTCTCAATGCTAAATCTGCCTATTTCTCCCAAAAAATCATGAACTCTTCTACGAAGGCCAAGGACATTTTCTCGATTATCAATGAGCTTGCCCATCCTGATATGGTCACCCAAAAATCTATGCCTTCACAAATATTATGCAATTCTTTAAATTCGTTTTTCATAGACAAAATCACCCTTATCAAGAATAATATCCCTATCCCCACTTCCCCCTCCATCATGTTATTTGTAAAAACCCTTCTACGCTTGACTAAATTCCTTTGATCTGCAGAGAAGAATTCCTGACCCGACTAAACAGAGTGGGATCTGGCTCCCCCAATGACCGTTGAACCCCCACATTCTGAAAGAGGCTTTTACCACCTGCCCGGACCCGCGCTCTCGCTCCTCAATAACTCCCTTAAAACAGGCGTCGTCCCAGACATTTTTAAATGCGCCACAGTTGTTCCCATACTAAAAAAGCCCAATGCAGATCCTTCGGTGCTAAGCAACTTTTGTCCCATCTCTTTGCTCCCCTACCTCAGTAAAATTCTAGAGGCCCATGTCACGAACTGCCTCAGCTCATTCATTGAGCATTCCCAATTCCTTGATCCCCGGCAAGCGGGGTTCAGGCCTGCTCACTCCACAGAATCCGTCATCCTGGCAGTTATGGACGAACTCAGGAGTGGTGTTGACAAAAACATCTCCCAGGCCCTGGTGCTCCTGGTTCTCTCTGCAGCTTTTGACACGGTCGATCATGAACACCTGATCGACCGTGTCGGCATGGCCCTAAAATGGATCATCTCCTTCCTCGACGGACGCTCCCAGGCTGTCTGCCTAGATAACTTCTCGGCGAGAAAAAAACGTCTGACCTGTGGGGTTCCTCAGGGCTCGGCCCTTTCGCCCCTCCTTTTTAATTTATACATGCAACCTCTAATTGTGTCTCTACGTAACAGCCCTGCCACAACTTTCAACTATGCTGACGACCTCCAGCTGGTCTTCAACACAGATTCCTCTAACATATCAATCATTAACTTTCAATCCACCATGTCTTTCATCAGTGAATGGATGTACTTCAGTCAACTTAAACTCAACCCTGATAAAACCAAGCTGGTTTTAACCAGAGGTTCCACCAACCCCTGGAATCCCAGTTTCTGGCCGTCATCATTAGGCACCGCTCCTCACCCAGTAAACTCTGTAAAGAGCCTCAGAGTTATCATCTGTAGCGATCTGTCTCTTAAGCCCCAAATCAATGCAGTAATTTCCTCCTGCTTTTTCCATCTTCTCAGAATCCGTAAAATCTGCAGATTCCTTACCAAGGAAGCCCTCATCCTTGTCATCATGGCCCTTGTCACCTCCCGCATCGACTACGCGAATGCTCTGTATTTTGGCATTCCGGCATACCAACTCCACCGCCTGCAACTTGTACAGAATCAGGCAGCTAGGCCCCTGATGAAAAGCTTGCATTGGCTCCCGGTAGCCAAACGCTGTTTTTTTAAGCTTGGCTGTACCATCTTCAAAGCTCTCGCCGACCAATCCCCTGCCTTCATCTCTTCCCGGATTCAACGTTACGCCCGTCACGTGAGCTCCGTTCCTCCCATCTCCACTTGCTCACCATTCCCACCTTTAGACGGAAAAAATATGGAGGTCTGAGATTTTCCTTCTTAGCCCCCCACTTCTGGAACTGAAGGCCCGGGTTTTAGAACCCAGCGGCGTCAGGGAAAACGCCCGATGCCTTCGAGTCCCCCTGCCTTGGCAAACAGGGACACAGGACACTTCTTGATGACGTCAAAGACCAAAGTTTATTGGCTGCAACCAGGAACAGAGGTCTACGAAGCACAACACGGGTGGTTCGCTAGAGACTGCACAAATTCAATAAGCGGAGCATGGTCTTTTATGCCAAAAATCAAGCCTCAGGCAACATTCCAAATTAGCATTGGGTTCATACAAACTGACCAATAGAAACATGACATTTTAAAAGTAGCGTATGACGACAATCCCACTTTCCGTTGTCCAGCCCACCAGAAATGACCAAGCACATTCCAATATCCTGTTGAGTCAGGCCGGACAAACCCATCATAAAACCCTCAACCCAAATCAGTGATTATGTCGTAAAGGAAGGAGCAGAAACAGATTGTAAGCAAGATAGAAAGGTGGGTGCAGTGTACTGTAAATTTCGGCATGTCCTGCTCTTTGATCTTTATCTGACCAGCTGCCTAACAAGGAACTGGCTCAACGAGGTCAGCCTCGGGCAAGGGAGTCAGTTCGGACTGGTCATTCAGAAGTCAGCTAAGGTGTACGTGTCCCAAAGACTCGTTCGGCCGCAGTCATCGGCCTATGTGAGGGCAACCACACAAAATGGCTGCCGTACACAAAATGGAACCCGAGGGTTCAAACGAAATCCCTGAATACGTAGTGTTCTCATTTATCGATTAATGCGAAAACACTCATACATACCGCACTCATGATTTGCGAACGCCGATACCAAAATCGTCTATTTCCGACGACCTTTATTGAACGGGTTCGGAACCACCGAACCACGGACCCTCGAACTACGGAACCACAGACCCTCCTTTTGCCCTTACATAGGCAACCCACCCAAACTCATGTCAGTCTGAATCTGGATCTATATTCATCAGATCATCGATATGTTGCTGTAGCATCATCCTATTACTTAGTACCTCTCTCCGGACCGGTCTACTTACACACGAAGTAGCACAGAGGCCACAAATAGCAGGAGCACACTGTACACAGAGACAGAACATGAAAAGGATAGCTAAGACCATCCCAATGACCATCAGAATCTTCCAACCCCAAGTGGATATCAATCCCCATAACCATCCCATTAACGACCAATCTCCTTTATCCAAATGGACAGAATCTGAGATCTTATGTAGCTTGGAAATGGCCTCGAAGACTGACGGAGCGTTGTCAGGAAGGAAAACGCAGCAGCTCGATTGAATCAGTTTACATACTCCACCTCTGTCTGCTAGTTTGACATCAAGGGCAACCCTATTTTGAAGTGTCATAAGTCTATCCGACTGGAGCTCAGCAGTCAAGTTACTAAGGGCACCGGCAGTTTCGACTATGGTGGACTCAACCACTCTCGTCAACTGGCGAATGTTCCTGCTGTTAGCCATCGGTCCCCAGAACGGCAGAAAACCCTTAAAGAAATCTCCCAACTCTTGCCCTGCAGTGTCTTCCTGACTAAAGACACCTCTGGCAACTCTCGTCTTATGGTAATCTGCCGCAGCTGTAAAAGTGGGAGGCAACAGGAAAGAAACAAAACATGTGCCCGAAAAATCAGGGGGCAACCATGTATACGCTTTGTCATAGCAAACAAAGTAGGTAGCCTTAGCGGCGAGAAATGCTGGGGAAGACTGAGACGTAAATACGTAGGTGTCAGTACAAACGCTCTTCCCTAGCTGAGCTCTCGGATTTTTGCCATTACCCTGCAGAAAATAGCGACCCTGATGGGGCACTATCCAAATCGATGGAGAAGTCTTCGCTAGCTGGTTAACACTCAGACTAACTCCATATCCAGTAATATCCCAACCACTATATGGTTGCTTCTCATCTGTCGGAATAGTTTCAACTGCATTAGTTCCTTTAACCATGTCGACTATGCCTCTTGCTATAGCACTATTCTTCGGATTGTCTTTCGGTGAACGTTGGGGATACACACTATGGGCATAGATAAACATCGTTCTATATACCCAAATAGAACCATTTAAGATAAAAGGCAAAACTAAGTGCGGAATACCTTTATCGGTCGTATGGGGCATTAGACCACAAATCCAACAGTTTGTCGTGTTCATCACTAACTGGTGTTGGTGCAAAAGTTGAATAAAGGAATTATTGGCAAATTCCAATCGTCTAACTACCTCATGTTCAGGCAAAGGATGAAAAGAATGAGAAGAAATAGTGGGTGGAGGTGTAGGTTGCACAGTGGGAATAAACGTCACTTTGAAAGAGAATGTCACATAACCAATTAAAAATATCATTAAACTCAATAGCAAAAATAAACATGGTATTAAAAAACTTTTCTTTGATATCAGTTTGTATATCTTCTTCTTAAAAGTCATTGTCCTTGCAGGTCTCTCCAACTCGAAGAAATCCATCCTAACTAAATATGCTGCTCGCGATGGTAGGGTGTTCTATGCTAAGGAATGCCTCTGTCAACCCAGGGCAACTCCCTTAGGCCAACCAGAACCTTCGACCTAGTGTCTCAGGCTTGCACTTTCGGCAACCGCGACCCTACAGCTGAATCCGGATGGCGGTTCGAAAAACAAAAATGAGTAGATACCCGGTGGAGAGTTAACCTGCAAACAGAAAAATCATAAAAACTTTATTTGTACTTTATTTGTCCCACGACTCTTGGTCGCAAATTGTAACGGCCCTTTCCAGGCAATGTTTGGTCCTTAAACAAAAGATCAGGCTCAGTAGTGTCCAATCGATTCAGAGGAGGCACAGCTTCTTGCAAATATCATCACTTCCTTTCTCAGAGTTTGTACCTCTCAGACGGGTATCGCTGAATGGTAAAAATCGTGGAACAGTGTCTGTTTCAGAGTCTGGAAGTCCCTCCTGGACCCACTGATCGTACGGTAACTGCAATGGTGCTCGCTTACAATGTACGCCGTGGATCCAGTGTTTCTTGCCTTGCACTCAAACTGCAGAACGTGTAGACAGGAGAACAAGGTAGGGTACTGTCCAGCGGGGCTGATCGTTCTTGCTCCGCTGAAAATTCTTCACAAGGACCCAACTTCCAGGTTCAATAGCGTGGCCTGGATCTTCAGAGGCTCGTGGTAAACTTTCATGCACCTGTTGGTGTAAAACACGCAGTTTAGCCGTCAGTTCATGCAAGTAGTCAAGCAACACAGGGCACTCGAGGTCGCTAAACTTTGTTGGTCTTGGTACGCCCCAAATATTCGCTGGACGACCAAACACAACCTCATACGGACTCAAACCCATTCTCGAATGCACAGTCATTCTTGTGGACAAAAGTGCTAAAGGCAAAGCATCTGGCCATTGCAAACCAGTGCTTGCTTGGATTTTGGCTAACTTTAGCTTCAAAGTGCCATTATAGCACTCAACTAAACCAGCTGATTGGGGATGATTTGCAGCATGAAATTTCTGCCTTATTCCTAATCTCACACATACTCTCTTCATCACTTGACTCAAAAATTCACTCCCATTGTCACTCCAGATGATTCTTGGCATTCCAAACCTAGGGAAAAATTCCTTTATTAGGACTTTCGCTGTGGACAAGGCAGTATTGTCCTTAAGCGGATAAGCTTCTACCCATCTAGAAAAGGAGCAAACAACCACTAAAACATATTTCAAGTTGTTGCATCTCTCCATGTGGATGAAATCTAGCTGCAAAGCCTTGAACGGATACGTAGGAGGAGCAAAATGACCAGCTGGTGTTGGAGTTCCCTTACCAGGATTGTACATCAAACACACCATACAGTTCTTAACCAAGTTCTCTGCACATTTTGGAATTCCCGCATTCTGCCAAACCGGAGCCAACAACTTGCAAATCCCTTTCACGCTGATATGTGCCATGCCATGAGCCATTGTAACAACCGGGAGCACATACGCGTCAGGCAACAACCATCTCTGATGCTCGGACAAATCAGTCCAACAACCATTCGAATCCAATCTACCCTTACGTTCTCTCCATTCATTCAACTCTTTCTCTGTAGCTTCAGCTTGAATGGATTTCACACTCTCAATCGTATCTTCACACATACTCTTCTCTGGAACCCATCTCGCCGGACCTGCAACATACATTCGACTCATCACATTTCTCGCAGTTTCTTTCGCAACTTCATCCGCAAATGCATTTCCGCGACCAACATCATCCGTAACTTTCTTATGGGCACTACATTTCACAATCGCTACTTGCAATGGCAAAGTAAGAGATTCAAGAAGTTCATGCACCAATTGCCCATGCTGGATCTTTGTCCCATGCAAAGTCAAAAATCCACGTTCACGCCACAAACGCCCAAAGCTATGAGCCACGCCAAAAGCATATTGACTGTCGGTATACACATTCACTCGTTTTCCTTTCGCCAACACATATGCTCTCGTCAATGCAATCAACTCCGCTGCTTGTGCTGAATTATGTGGGATACGTGCAGCTTCAACAATCGTATGCAAAGTCGTAACAGCAAATGCCGCAGTCGTATCACCATTCGGCAACTTAAAACACTAACCATCAACCCATAAAGTACCATCACACTCTGGAAGAGGAGTATCCCTAAGGTCTATTCTCCCTTTCGTTTATTCCTCAGTTCTCAGAAAACAATCATGTTGTTCTTCACTATCATCTGTCTCAACTGAAATCGGCAACAACGTGGCTGGATTCAACACGTTGCATCGTTTAATGTGCACATGACTCGCTAACACGGTCAACTCGTAACCCGACAACCGAGCACTAGTTAAGTGCTGTGTCTTGGTACGGTTCAACAAAGTATCCACTGCATGTGGAACCATTACCACTAACGTATTGTCCATAACCAAACCAGCAGACTGTGGAATTGGAACAGCCGCTGCTGCTGTTGCTCTCAAGCAACTCGGCAATGCTCTAGCTACCGTATCCAAAGTCGCCGAAAAGTACGCACATGGACGCTGTTTATCGCCGAACTGCTGAGTCAACACTGACAATGCACATCCCTCTCTCTCGTGAACATACAATGTGAAGGGCTTACTGTAGTCGGGAGTACCCAACACAGGAGCCGAACACAACGCATTGCGTAATTCGGAAAAGCTCTTCTGACATTCGTCAGTTCAAGGAATAGGATTTTGAGTATCCTTAACCGTAAGAGCTATCACAGGTTTCGCTAGCAAAGAAAAATTAGGGATCCACTGTCTACAGTACGACGTAATACCCAAAAACGCACATACTTCTCTCTGTGTTGTAGGAACACTCATTTTCGCAATAGCTTGAATTCGTTCTTGGGTCAGTGTCCTTCCCTCCTTCGATAAGAGGTGACCTAAGTAGGTTACTTCTTGTCGACAATATTGCAACTTGGAGAGAGAAACTTTGTGATGAAAATCAGATAAGTGGCGTAACAGTGACAATGTGGCTTTCCTACAAATCTCTTCATCGTCAGCGGCGATTAGCAAGTCATCAACATATTGAATAAGGGCTGCACCATCAGGTACAACCAACAGATCAAGTTGTGTTTTCAAAACTTGACTATCGATCAATGGACTCTCGCAATAGCCTTGAGGAGCGCGCTTAAAGCGGAAACTTCGTCCTCCTAAAGAGAATCCAAAAATGTCTCTACTTTCCACGGCAATAGGAATGCTGAAGAAAGCATTCTTTAAGTCAATCACCGAAACCCACGTGGCAGTAGCCAGAATCAGAGTCAACAAAGCGGTGATATCAGGCACAACAGGAAATTGTGGAACAACAATCTTGTTCACTTCGCGAAGATCGATCACAAACCTATATACAGGAGGTTGTGAAGAATCAGTTCTCTTCAGAACAGGCAGAACGGGACTATTGCACACATTACCTCTCGTTTCCTCAATCACACCCTTTTCAATCAGATCATAAATGATCTCTAAAAGTGCCCGCTCACCATCACTCGAGATACGGTACTGTGGAATACGTGGTAACTTAGCATTCGCCTTCAGTGTCACAACATATGGAGGAATTTCCAGTAGGCCCACATCGTTCGGACCAGTAGCCCACAATGAATCGGGCAAAGAAGGCAATTCAGGTGGAAGTCTGTCTTTCGACATGTACATCGGAGAGATCACTCTCTCACCCAAGGTAAGTTGTACTCCTGACGGAGAACAATACAACGTCACATACAATCTCTTCAATAAATCCAATCCCAACAAATTCTCATTACAACCTGTAGTCAAAAGAAGGGGTGCTTCGAACTTACAAGGTCCAACAGAAAGAGACAATGGAGCAGAACTCGGATTCGTAACCGGGGCGCCAGAAAAACCTACAGAAACATTCTCAAAGCCAGACAAAGGTGCGCCAGGGAGTTTAGAGCGCATAATAGAACTCTTCGTAGCACCTGTATCTAGCAGAAAAGGCTCTGACACACCTGATGCAATCACTTCAACATAAGGTCCACTCTGATCTACTGGAACTGAAACAACTCCCTCTCTTTGTCCATGGCTGTCCTAACAATCATTACCATCCACTTCCTCACCTTCAACATAGTAATCATCCATATAGTACTGTGCTGTCCTACCAGACGAACTTTGCTGCTGATCAAAACTATTCATTGAGTTCTGTGGAGGCAAAGAACGTCCGTTCTGTCCGCGGCCTCTACCTCTAGGCGCTTGTTGAGCACCTCGACCTCCTACACCAGAAGCTCCATTCGTGCGCTGTAACAAAACCGGACAACTATTCTTGAAATGACCCTCTTCTTTGCAATACGCACACTGATTAGGCCCATACGGGAAATGCTGTTGAGAAGACTCATTCCTTTGCAAGTTTCTCGAATATTGCTGAGGTTGCTGATAATCACGCTGTTTATTAGTACGGGGTGGATAAGCTTGTTGTAGAAGAACTTTAGTCTTCAATTCCTTAGTCTTCTTATCCGCTTTCTCTAACTCATCTTTGCGCCTATTTTCATAGTACTGGGCCGTAGCTAACATCTGCGCTGACGTGGAAACAGCCCAAGCACTCTCGGAATCCTTCAACTTAGTGCACAACTCAGGAAGCAAATTATGTACAAATTTGTCAACAAACAATCTCTGACCACCCTCAGTAGCCATATACCGACCACTATGATCTACAAACGTCTCTTCAAACCGCGTGAAAAAGTCGGACACAGTCTCGTCTTTCTTCTGCTTACAAGCAGACAACTTATCCCAATTAATACGCACTTCGGGCATCAAAGTCTTCATATAGTTAATTATCCTGCCGGGAAGTTGAGTGATAAGATCTTCAGGTTTAGCACTTCCAACCTGTCTATCATTCGCAGAAACAATATTAACCCATGTATCACCCAATTCATGATCATGATCCGTATGTCGAATCGTACTCCAAATGGGCTTTAGGACGACATTACCAAATAACATGTCTATGTCCGCTAAATTCATGATACACGAACCCACAGTTTGAGTGAGCTCTTTATAATATCTTGCTGGATTTTTGCACGGATCAGGTAAAGACTGCTTAAGTGCTCCAGGGAACATGAACCCATACTCGCTGAAAATGTGGAAGAATAGGTGGATTAACAGTTGCATCACCAGATCTCCAAACTGGAGGAACCTCACGCATCGGATATTGACGCGCTTTTCTCCTAACTGACGAATCAGGCTCAAACAATCGCTCAGAAGGGGTATTATTACGGAACAACAACAACGTCGCAAATGCTCTTTCAATGTCATGGAGACTCTCAATGGTCCCTTTCGCAAACTCGGAACGCACTCGATACAATTCTTCAGGAGCTTTACCTACTTCGTCAACCCATTGTTCATGGAGGAACACACACATCATCTCAAAAACATATCGCTGTGTCGGTGCTTCCCATTGGCGAAAAGCATCCATAACACTTCCAATATCGTACTGAGAAGTGTACGTAACCCATCTACGTGCCATGTGATCCAAGACTGTACGCTCGTCTATACCAGGCAATTGACTACGTGATTGTCTACGCTCACTAGCTGGAGACATACCCAATTGACCCAACAAAGGAGAAAGAAAACTAGAAAAAGCAGCAGTCATTCTCTGTCTAGTAGAAGGAGAAGATGGAAGAATAAGAGAAGATGGAACAATAGTAGAAGAATCCAAAGTCGGAACAGAAGGATTATTATAGATAGGCGTAGGAGCAGCAGACGAAGAAGGAAGCAAAGTTGGTGGCCCCTGAGGAGGCTGCGCCAAAGGAACAGTAGCCAACGGAAGAGGAGCTGGCTGTGGAGGAATCACAGGTGGCACTACAACTGGAGGTTGTGGAACTACACCTGGTAGTGGCGGTGCAAAACTGGATAGCATATAGCTACTGCTAACTTCTTAACTCTTAACATCTGTTCGCTCTCTTGCTCTACCTCATTATCCCTATACGCAATAGCAGCTTGCACCATTGACATACCTCGTTCTCGTTTATTCTTCTTCGCTAATTTAATTTCTTTCTGTTTGGCTTCTTTGCGCCATATGCGGAAAGAGTCAAACATTGCCAGCCGGGCTTTCTTCTTGAACGATTTCACTTCGAGATTATTTAGAATCTCAGCTTCAAAACTACCGTAACGGGGCCACTGTAGGACACCGTCTTTCCTCGTATACTTCACCCAAATCTCATTATAACTAATAGGGCCCACTCCATGCTTCACGTATAATTCATATGTAGGAGTTCCAATTGGAGGAACCGGACACGAATCCTCTAACCGGGAATCCTTAGAACAACCACAACTAAATAACTTTCCAAGTCTGCTAAGACCAGGCATCTTGCTCACTAGTCTAGCTTCAAACTACAAGGGAAATCTCAAAACGATAGTCTCGCGAATACACGAGTCCCTTGGCTTTGGGGCCTGCAGGTACCAAATCAAAGTGATTCACTAAAGGGATACCAAAAACAAACTAAGGACTAGGAGACGCTCCACTCATACTTAACTGAAATGTCGATGGCGTCACCAGAAGACCCGTCAATCGTTTCGCTCTACAAATCGTCTAGGGCTCCAAGACAGGGCGACAGTCAGGGCAGCAGTCCTTCGTAGCCGTCGGAAGGCGGGGAACCTTGCAGCAAAGACTTTCGGACCACGACGACATACAGGGGTCGATGAAGTGGTTGGCCTTCCTCCAGAATTTTCACACGAAGCTCTCCACGATCTTCGGGCTTGGACCGGTACCGCTGAAGTCGCCCCACTTTGGGCGCCAACTGAAGGACCGGGTTTTAGAACCAAGCGGCGTCAGGGAAAACGCCCGATGCCTTCGAGTTCCCCTGCCTTGGCAAACAGAGACACGGGACACTTCTTGATGACGTCAAAGACCAAAGTTTATTGGCTGCAACCAGGAACAGAGGTCTACGAAGCACAACACGGGTGGTTCACTAGAGACTGCACAAATTCAATGAGCGGAGCATGGTCTTTTATGCCAAATATCAAGCCTCAGGCAACATTCCAAATTAGCATTGGGTTCATACAAACTGACCAATAGAAACATGACATTTTAAAAGTAGCGTATGACGACAAGCCCACTTTCCGTTGTCCAGCCCACCAGAAATGACCAAGCACATTCCAATATCCTGTTCAGTCAGGCCGGACAAACCCATCATAAAACCCTCAACCCAAATCTGTGATTATGTCGTAAAGGAAGGAGCAGAAACAGATTGTAAGCAAGATAGAAAGGTGGGTGCAGTGTACTGTAAACTTCGGCATGTCCTGCTCTTTGATCTTTATCTGACCAGCTGCCTAACAAGGAACTGGCTCAACGAGGTCAACCTCGGGCAAAGGAGTCAGTTCGGACAGGTCATTCAGAAGTCAGCTAAGGTGTACGTGTCCCAAAGACTCGTTCGGAAGCAGTCATCGGCCTATGTGAGGGCAACCACACAAAATGGCTGCCGTACACAAAATGGAACCCGAGGGTTCAAACGAAATCCCTGAATACTTAGTGTTCTCATTGATCGATTAATGCGAAAACACTCGTACATACCACACTCATGATTTGCGGTCCACCGATACCAAAATCGTCTATTTCCGACGACCTTTACTGAACGGGTTCGGAACCACCGAACCACGGACCCTCGAACTACGGAACCACAGAACTCCCTTCCTAAAGAGCTGAGACTGGTCACATGCTACACCAAATTCAGAACTCTCCTCAAAACTCTTCTATTCTCACAAGCATATGAATAATACTCCATGACTCTCACTGCCACAGCTCTTCTTCTCTCAGCGCCATGAAACCGCTTTCGTGTAAGCGCGCTTAAGAAATAATTTTAACATAACATAACAAACTCAACCAATTCCAGCTAGATGGAGTATTTGCACTATGGGGAAAGCCAGCTCTTTTCCACAAACGTTAACGCAAAATTCCGGTCCTATGCCAGCAGGTTCCCCCTCCCGGGTATCTGTGCAATGCCCTTTCGATGCGATGGTAGCAGATATATGCCTATGCCTTTCCCCCATCCCGTTGATTCCCAGTGTACTGACCAACATGAAGTGGTAAGGATGTCTCCTGATTTTCATTGTGCCCAGGAGGCCCAGGCAATCTTGAGTCCCGGAACTTCTTCACCTTTCTGAAGCCAGACCCTTGTAGCTGTTTCCTCCTCTCCTGTCCGGGACAACGGTCAGGGGACCCATCTGAATCTGGAGTCTCTGCACTTACACGCTTGGCTCCTGAATTCTTAGAGTTTAGAGACGTGGATATTTTGCAGGAGTGTAGAGATATCCTTTCAAAATCTAGAGCAGACAGCACCAACAACATGTACAAACTGAAATGGAAAAGGTTCAGTTTTTGGTGCCAGCGAAATGTTCCGGATCCATTTCAAGTCTCCCCTCAACAGTTGTTATTGTATCTTCTCTCTTTGGCAAAGTCTGGTTTAGCTTTTGCTTCAATTAAGGTACATTTGGCTTCCATCTCTCGCCATAGAAGAGCTTTCAGTGCCATTTCTCTTTCTGCCTCCAGCCTGATCAAACAATTCATGAAGGGGCTGTTCCGTACTTTCCCTCCAGTGCGAGCTCCATCACCGGAATGGAACCTCAATGTACCCCTTACACAACTTATGAAGAGATCATATGAACCCATTCATAAAGCTGAGCTGAAATTCTTAACTTGGAAAGTTGCCCGTCTGCTTGCCCTCACCTCCGCCAGGAGGGTAATCGAAATACAGGCATTCACCATTAAGAAACCATTCCTAATATTTAAGGAGGACGCTGTGATCCTGAGGACTAATCCTACATTTATTCCTAAAGTACGACATAATTCCACCTCAATGAGCCCATGATGCTCAGATCCTTTTTTCAAAAAGCATCAACACCTGCAGAGCCTACTCTGGATGTCAAACGTTGCCTCAAATTCAAACATACAGGAAATGAAGGACATTTAATAGACTGATCAATTATTTGTGGCCTATGGCCAGAGCAGAGAAGGGACTGTAATAACAAAAGTGACTATCGCACAATGGATATCAGCTGCAATACAGAACTTCAAAAGCCAGTTGTAGGCCTCCTTTCCTAACTGCAGTTTGTATACATTCGGAGGAGCATCGTTTCTCCACTGATCAATGACCTTCCCGCTCAGTAACGCTCGGAAGTATTGGTTTGCCGTGGCCCAATAATATGTTTTTAGGTCTGGAACCACCCAAACCCTCCTTTCTCTGCAAAGGGATATATAATGAAGTGCTCTTCTGGTCTTTCCTTGTGCCTAAATAAAATGATTCATCAACCTCTCTAGTTCCTTAAACCATAGGCTCTCAAATTTCAAAGGTATCGTCCTGAATAAATAGAAACGTTTTGGAAGAAATATCATCTTAATAATATGGCATTGTCCCACAATCGAGAGATGCCAATTATTAAACCTATCAAAATCTTTCTTAGACTTTTGAATCACAGGGACAAGATTCTTTTCGACAACTTTGCCTAATTCTGATGTTGTAATAACCCCAAGATGGAGGATTCCATAACCCGTGTGTCCAATATAGACAACCTACCATTAACTACAACTTTTCCCGGTTGAGCCGATAGCTGATAGCCTGAAATCATCCCAAATTTTTCAGCCTCATGCTCTATTTCTGTTAAATCCACACATGGATTTGCACTAGGTATTGCCAGGTCATCTGCGTATCTCAAAATAATAGTCTCAAATCCATTTAATTGTATAGGAAAGATTCCCTTATTCACCTCGATTTTCCTAATCAAAGGGTCGATATAGAAAGCGAATAAAAGGGGAGAACATGGACATCCCTGTCTTGTCCCTCGTGTTATAGAGATCGGATCGTCCCCCCCCCCCCCCATTATTAACCAGAGTCTAATTTTTTGGGGCTTCTATGTATGGCTTTGATACACCCTTTTCCAACCTCCGCATTCTGAAGTACGGCCCAGAGATAGCCCCACGAAACCCTATCGAACGGCTTCTCAGAGTCAAGCAGTATAAGCACTCCCCCTGTTAGCATCCAGGGATTCCCCGAGCCACTTATTCATATGTTGGAGATAATTCAGATCTTGTAATAGGACCCGCTCGAATGTCTAAATGCGTTCCGGTACCCTCCCATAATGTTTCGAACCTCCAGAATCAAGGGGTTGTGGTCAGACATAACCCGGGGAAGTTTCTTAATGATACAAGTGGGAAGAAGAGAAGATGAGACTAAAAAGTTGTGCTACGGCTCCATGAGGTGCTGCCTAGTATGTGCAACCCCCCTCCTGTGGTTTTAGTTGCCTCAGGCATCCGTGAGCCCATTATCTTCCATCATCTGAATGAGGGCCCTATGGACTTTTTTTTCCGGCCTGCGTACTTACTCGGGTCCCCCTTCCAACACCGCCCATGCCATTTATATCAAGATCGCCACAGATAATAATCGGAAGAGGCCATTTAGCCAATTCAAAGTTGAGGTACTCAAATATGTCGGGGTTATCCCCCGTTGACCCATAAATTGAGCATAGCGTAAAATTTAATCTGTGCTCAATTACCCACCAGCCTAGCCTATCGGCTAGACAAGTTTTGAACACAATCCCACCCTTCCGAGCCAGTATCGCTACCCATCGTGTCCTCGTCCCCTGTTTAGTGTGTGCAATTAGTCAAAATCCCAGCTGCCCTAAGAGGGTTTTCCGTGTCCCCTCAATGTGAGTTTTGTTTATACAGACTATATCAGCATGTAGTGTCTTGAACTGCTCCTTAACTATCCTTCGTTTGGTGGTGTCATTCAACCCACATATATTTATAGTTGCTATCCGCATGTAGGATATGTGTTGCCACCCTGTTCCCACAACTCTTCTTTTTATTTGTCACCGCCATGTAGCTTCTTCACAGAATGGTATTTTTGATTTTCTTCCCCCCACCCCCACTGTAGTGTAGTTCCTATATTCCCAATAGTCTCAGCGCATTGGAATAATATATCCTATAGATTTGACGTAGGACTTATGTCTACTAGGTCTCTATCGTATATATTTTAAGGGTGGGTGTAGTTCGCGAAGTAGCGCTACGCGAAGCTACGCGAAGTGCACTTCGCACTACGCGAACTTCACGTAGCACTACGCGAGCTGCGTAGTAGCATGTTCGCACTGTGCAAGATGTGTTTTCAATGATTGCACAGTGCGGACAAGCATCCGGCACTGCAATCATTGAAAACGGCATCTTGCACAGTGCGAGCTGTAGTTTTCTGCTGCTCGAGTAGATTATTACTCGAGCTGCAGCTTTCTCAACGCTAACTGGTAGTTTCTCATTGAGAGCGGTCGCGAGCATGCGCAACCACTCACAATGAGAAACCTTACCTCCCCGCATTGAGAATCTCGCCGGGATGTCATTTTGCTTGCTCGCAGTCGCGAACATGACGTTCAGGACCTCGAACAAGCAAATAATGACCGCTGCACTATGCTACGCTGCACTCCGCGTGTTCGCACTGTGCTACGTGCAGCTCGCGTAGTGCGAAGTTGCGCAAACTTTGCAAACTCCGCGACCGTAGCGTAGTGCTTTGCCCACCCTTAATATATTTAACTTAATTGTGAGTGCCAGCTAGCTCAGAGGTCACTAGAAACTTTCCCGAATAAACAAGAAGGGATTCGTTTCTGACAACCTCATAAACATGACAACTTTGTTTCCCCAAGAATAAAACGTATCTTCAGAGTCGTGGAAACAATAGATAGATATTTTACTCAGTCAATTGTGCATGCTTCCTTTCATTTGAGGTGCAGAGAAATAGAGAGACGGGCGTTTTCAATAAAAGGATTTATTGAACAGTCTTCTTTCTCAAGCAAGTTAAGTGAACTGTTACAATCGTAATACAGACTGTCAAGTATAATGCGTACAGCGAAAAGAGTATTATGAAATAATACTGTAAAAGCATTGCATGATTTCTAAACCATAGATAAATACATACATAAATAACAAAGGCTAAAAGTACTCAACTGGTGCTTCTAAAATACGCCCACTCCAATGTACCTAACCTAAGTCTAGTACGAGGGAAGAAGTAAGTGTGGTGTAGCATAGGTTTAGTTTTTCTTGGCCAAGAATTTATCCAAGATTTCTCTTAGGGTCTAATCAGCTCCGTACCTTGGTTTTAGAATGAAGGAGGTCTGGTATCTCTGTTTCGGGACTCGATTTCCCAACACCCCGCGAGGGGAGCTTGGAAACACTGGAGCTGGATTCTCAGCGAGAGAAAGGACAGCTTCTCGATCAGTGCGTCAGCTGGAGGGTCAGCTTCCTTCAGCACTTGCTATAGCGAGCTGCTTCGGGCAAGTAGATAGTCGAGCTGCTCCGAACCACTGTGTGTTTGCTTGGGCAAGTGTAGGCATATTAATACCTGGAAGGTGCCTACTTTGACGTAAAGTCGGGCATAATAACGTCATCAAAGAACCCCAAGGAAATGGTAGTTCTTTGAAAACTCCATTAATTTTTGGACAAATCAATCTTCAAGCAACGGGATGTCCCTTACTGCTTGAGCCGAGTTTTCCAAGAAATCGTTCTGGCTTTTTGGAACGAGTGGAAGTAGCCATGCCTGTATTTTGACTGCATTGGCTATGTCTGAATATGGTTATGATTTCTATGCCTATATAAGGTCAATGTGAATTGTACCTATATAAGGGCATGAATCTGGAAATTTCGCTTGGATCCTAAAATTCCATACAACACCGGCAAGCCTCCGTCTGCTACATCCCTGCCCCTCCGGACCCCTTGCCCTCATGTCCTTCTCCATGAAGAACCGGGTTTTAGAACCCAGCGGCGCCAGGGGAAATGCCCGAAGTCTTCGAGTTCACCTGTCTTGGCATACAGAGACACGGGACACTTCTCGGTGACGTCAAAGATCAAATTTATTGGCTGCAACCAGGAACAGAGGTCTACGAAGCAGGACAGGGTGGTTCGCTAGAGACTGCACAATATCATAGAGCGAGACATCGTCTTTTATGCCAAAAATCACATTCCTGGCTAGCATCAATTATTTACAAACTGACCAATCACACAGTGACATTTCAAAGGTATCGCATAACGACAAGCCCACTTTCAATTGTCCAGCCCACCATTCTTGCTCGGACAGGCCAAACGAACCCATAATAAAATGACCTCAACCCAAACCATAAATAGGCCATAAAGGAAGGAACAGAAACAGATGAGAAGTAAGATAGAAGGGTGTATGCATGTACCATAAACTCAGCAATGGCCTGCTCTTTGATCTCTATCTGACCAGCTGCCTAACAAGGAACTGGCTCAACAAGGTTAGCCTCGGGCAAGGGAGTCAGTTCGTTCAGGTCACACAAAAGTCAGCTAAAGGTGTACGTGTTCCAAAGACTCGCTCGGCCGTAGTCATCGGCCTATGTGAGGGCAACCACAAAATGGCTGCTGTACACAAAATGGAACCCGAAGGTTCAAACGAAATCTCTGAATACATATCCATCAATCGATCATGACGAAAACACTCGTACATGCCGCACTCATCATTTGCGGTCCGCTGATACCAAAATCGTCTCGATACGACGACCTTTGTTGAACGGGTTCAGAATCACGGAACCTCATCCCTCCCCCACTTACATTGTGAGACAAGCAGACCTTAGTTCTCTGTGATGGAGTCTGAGAGTCGGCCCCTCCTTGCTACCATCTTGCCAAGCTTCACTTTTTCTCTTATCACACCCCTTTTTTTAAATGTTGTCTCTCCCCATTTAAAGTGTTACCCTCCTGTACTCTTCTCCCAGATAATTCTTGCATCCCGGTGTGCTTCCACAAGAAGAGCCCTCCAAAAAATAACTAAATGGAAATATAAGAGAAAGTGAAAAGAAAGAAATACACCCCCTTCGCTACTTTTCACTGATTGGGCAAAAGTATTAACGGTCCCTGCTGTTAAATTTTTAGTTTTTCAATGTAGTCTTTAGCTTGCTTATCAGAGGTGAAAACTATTGCAGTACTCTTGTAAATAATCTTTAATTGAGCCGGGTTCATCAAAAAAAGCTTGTGCCCCTAAGGCTTGACACGGCTGAATCAGTTCTCTTAGCTCCCAGCGTTGCTTTACAGTAACGTGACACAAATCTGGTTTTGCAAAAAAGGTTTGATTCTCACAAGTCCATCTAGCATTCAGGCAGGCCTTTGCGTACACTTCCTCCCGGAGCAAAAAGTTCCTGAAGTAGATTAGTATTGCCCTTGACATAGCCATTCCATTTATAGTTTGTTTTTTCAGGGTCATAGGGAGGCGGTGCACCCGCTGTATCTCTATCTCCCAATTTCAGTGCTGGAGTTCAGGAAAGGCTCCCTTCATTAACCTCAGTACATTGGCCTGTATGTCATTCCCTTCTATTCCCTCTTCTATGCCAAGTAACCGTAGATTATTCCGTCTTTGCCTGTTCTCGAAGTCTCCATCTTCCATTGAAGATCTGTGAACTGGGTTGCATAGGCTTCGGTCCGAGCCTGAGTTCTGATCAAGCCATCTTCTAGTGTGCTAGTAGATTCCTCTACCAGCGACAATCTTGAAGTTATATGTGTGCAGGCTTTGACCATTTTCCGCACAGCACCCTGGAGTTTCTTTGTTGCCAGGCGATTTTTCTTTCCGTCCATTCAAGTTTCTTCTCGCAACTTCTTGATAGACTTGCAGATCATTTTCAGGGAGGGCTCTTCAGCTTGTGTCATTCTCAGGATTTACAGAAAAATCCCCCTGTCCCAGAAGATCTGGGTAAACCCTCTGAGTAGCAGAGTAATCCCATTTTAAGGCAGGGTATGCCCTAAGCCTGGCACTCTCTTCTGTTCCCCCCTCCGATGGATGAGAGTCTGTATGCTTCTTCAAAACTTTCTTTCTACTTACCACCGTGTTTTTTTGTTGGATATTGAGACTTGAGCTGGAGAGCTGCACATTGCTGCTATCTTCTACGTCAGAGACACTGATTTCCGAGCCATCGGTCACAGAGAAAAATGTATCCCCGAGATCCAAAGTATCTTCCAGCCCTTTGAGACCGTTGCCTCCTTGACTAGCACACTGGTGTCTAGTAAAGCTGCAGTGCCCATGGCTTGTTCCTGTGCCAGAGAGGAATGAATTGCTTCGGAAAGATTATCTGCAGGAGTTGAAACCGGCTGCCCAGGTACAGATGGCATAGCTAGTCTATGCCTATTGGCACCCTTCAGACTTTCACTAGTAATCTTTCCCTGGGGTTCATGGGCATCATTGATTTGGGATATTGCTTCATCAGCTAACTGACTACTGCTTGAGACATCATCTGTACATGGTGCGACCTCATGCCCTCCAACATTTTCCACATCAATTTTTGCTAGCTTATCCCTGTGGCTGATCATTGCACAATTCACATCTGCTAGGGAGATGGTGGTAAAAAAATCTGTAATACTGTGCTTCAGCACCTGTCCTTGAGAAGCCAACTGTAACTGTGGCCATGGATGCACCAGAGGTTCAATTAGGTATTCTTTCTTTTTCCCCTTCGCCCCTATATTAATGTCAGTGATTTCAGAGCTCTTCTGAGCCATATCCATCTCACCTCTTATTAAGCCATCCTGAGTGTGTCTCCCCTTCAGAGACAACCTAATGTTGGAGTTCAGGCTGCTTGTGGCTGCCGCCAGTCTCCCTCCCTTGGGGCGCTGTACGAGGTAGCCGGAATTTGGTTCTGCACCTGCTTGTCTCTCTGGAGCTTTCAGTCATGCCACTCGTCTGGGTTTAGGAGGCATCCTTCTTTCCACCAGCCTCTTGCTGCAGCTACGCACTGTGAGCCGCCCGGACCCTGCAGACACTCCAGCCCCTCTGGCCTCTACTCTGCTCCAGCCCAATGCAGCAACCGATTGAAGCACTCTCCTCGTCTCCCGGACGGGGGCCCAAACAAGTGCAAAAAATGCCTTGAGGACTCGCAGAATTTCAGGGATACAAGCCTCCAGCCGGTGAGTCATGGGATCATGAGTTAGCTCAGTTGGGTGGTTGGGGGGGTTGAGGTCCTCTGTTAATATCCTAAGGCATTCCGGCAGCAAAGGATGACAAACCCGGCATCTCACTCAGGCACCACCTTGCCTCTTCAGCGCCGAATATTTACATTTTAATGTTAAAGCCACACACCCTAAACTTTATGAAGGACATTTTAAGCAGGTGCATAATACTCAAGAGGGACATTAAGTAACAATGTGGGTTATTGCAGCTTTGTAACAGACCTGTTAAGAGTTTGCTTCTGAATTGAAAGGGCAATCTAATACATTTCTGAAGGACAGTAGTCTTGTTAAAGACTTCACACTATTGTTTCTGGCTTGAAAAGGAGATCTAATAATTATCTGAGGTAACTGTAGCTGTGCGAAAGGCCAGACGGATTGGCTTTGCCAGTGTTTGTTTATAGCAAGGAAACTTTTATAAAAGATCAACTTAAAGGGTTAATATCATACAGTTAGAAAGTACCCTGAAACATATATATATTTTTTAAAGCGTCAGACTTCCGTAAAGCTCTTTTCATTTAAAATGCAGGGCTCTGTTGGGCTTGACGACATTCAGGTTGTTAAGAATCGAACACCCTGTTAAACAAGGAGGTTAATATCCTTACGTTTTGGAGAAACTGATAGCCCATAGCCAAAATTGTGTCCTCTAGAATAGAGGGATCAGCCTAAAATCTAAAAAGCAAAGGGCATAAAAACATTTCAGGACCTATCTTTGCAGTATTTTGTCAATTTTAGTGTTTTGTCTCTTTATTTAAAACAAAATACCTAAATAATTTGTCAAATTCAAATATTTGTCTGTTAAAAAAGAAATCTATTCCAACCAGTATTCGGATATCACTTGGAGGCAGAGGTTCTAAGGGACCGTGAAATCACTAAATATTTCCATGAGGGAGAACTAGGAAGCAGTGTTTTCTTTTCTGTAACCCTGACTCTCGAACATTTTGTCTTCATTGAATTGTCACGTAATCCACTCGGCCAGAAGCTTGAATACTGAGACACCAATTATAATCTTTACTCTTAGTTTGCCCAACATATAAAATGGAACTGACAGCCAGAGGATTGGATTCTGGGACTTTGGTGGCTTTACGAGGCAGAATTCTGACTCTAGAGAAATGTAAGTGGGGGTATTTTAAGGCTCCAAAATTGTTTTTCCTGACTGCCTACTCCCTCGCAGTAGTTTTCTAATGCTTCAGCAGTTTTCTTATTTCAGTCTAGTAAAGATGAACTCTTACCCATTCTTGCATTTTTTTTTAAATTATTTTTTTTCATCCTCCTTGGCCTTCTCGCCACCCATTACTGACCATAAACCACCCATGGGTTTTTTATCGCATATACCGGCTGAAGGAAAAAGGCATATGCAGCGCTATTTCGAGTCAGACCTGCATAAAACACAGATGTTGCGTCTTTCTCCAAAGCACTACCACCTCATCCTCCACTCTCCTCCTGGGTAGGAAGAAACCACCAGCGTGATAGGCGAGGCTTAATCATCGAATTTGTTTTATTTAACTAACTAATCCTATCCCAAAGCCTACTCCCTCGACCAAAACATAAGAGGAAAGGTACCCAAAATCTGCGCATTCTCTTTGTGTGATCTGAAATATCTAATTTCGCAATGTGTCTCATGGCTCGTAACCAATCCAATACTGTTGGAGATATCGGGGAGACCCACAGTTTACAATGCCATAAAAGATGAGTTTAGCATTGTCATCAGTGCCCTTACCTTGCAGATCATGTCTCCCGGTAACAACTAATTCAAGGCTTATCTAAATCTGCTGGTCTAGAGATTGAGACAGGCAATTACTCACGGCCAACCCAAAATTCTCTAATGTTCGGACAAAATACGAACATATGCAGATAATCCTCGTTGGGGCTCTTGCACTTGGGACAATCCACAACACCACCAGCCTTAAATTTCGAAACTTTGCGGGGTGACCAATACACCCTGTGAATCGTGAACAAATGATTCCGCCTTAGGTTTGAAGATTTAACTATTTTATATAACACTAGCAGCCCGTCCCGACGTTGTCCGGGTATGAATTGCTGCCGACCAGTTGTATATCGTTTTATAGGATTTTGTTTTGATAGCATTTCTTATCTGTGACAGGCCTGTTAAACGCTCCGATTCACAGTGCACTGCTTGATGCACTTAAGAGTGCGCCTTCAGCATTGTGTGAACTCGAGTTTCCCTACTTTATTTTTCTTTGCAAAATTATATAGCGCGAACTCGACCACATGGCATAAGCACAATTTACATTACAGAAGAACACATTCATTTGTGGTAGGCACGGGGAGACAAAGCGATTTGCCTGGAACCACAGGATGTTGAGCTGATGCCGAGATTCGAACGGAGCTCCCCAGCTCTAAAGTTCGCAATTCTAGAACTGGTGGCGGGAGGTGTGAAAGAAAGTGCATGTTGGTGCTGGTCAATGATAGAGACCTGTGCATTTTTAAAATGGTTGGTGAAAAAATATGAGTATGTTGCTGGAGATGTGGGCCGCCGTGCCACCAATGTACTTACTGTGGGAGGGTAAACACCCATTATTCCGCAACTTTCTTTCCGCATACCATCACTCCGTATACTTTCATTACAAAAGTACCATGACTGCGCAATGCCATTATAACGCATGGCATTACATTTTATATGCTTTTACCATTCATACATTTACAACGAAATTCGTTGTAAATGCATGAATGGTAAAAGCATGTTTTTTTAAAATGTTTGGATAAGGTAAGTATGGTATGGGGTATATGTTTTGGGGTACTGAGGTATATGTTTTGGGGTGTTTGGGTATTTTAAGGGTTCAGATATAGTTTTGAGTTATGGGGTACAGGGGTAGTTTTAGGGTTTAGGGATAGGTATGGGTTTGGGGTACAGGGGTGTTTTTAGGGTTCAGGGCTAGGTTTGAGTTTTGGGGTATAGGGGTATTTTTAGGATTCCGGGGTAGGTTTGGGTTTTGGGGTACAGGGGTACTTTAAGGGTTCAGGGCTAGGTTTGGGTTTTGGGGTACAGGGGTATTTTTAGGGTTCAGGGCTAGGTTTGGGTTTGGGGTACAGGGGAATTTTAGGGTTATGGGGTAGGTTTGGGTTTTGGGGTACAGGGTTATTTTTAGGGTTCAGGGCTAGATTTGGGTTTTGGGGTACAGGGGTATTTTTAGGGTTCAGGGGTAGGTTTGGGTTTTGAGGTACAGGGGTATTTTAAGGGTTCAGGGCTAGGTTTGGGTTTTGGGGTACAGGGGTATTTTTAGGGTTCGGGGTAGGTTTGGGTTGGAGGTACAGGGGTATTTATAGGGTTCAGGGCTAGGTTTGGGTTTTGGGGTACAGGGGTATTTTTAGGATTTAGGGATAGGTTTGGGTTTTGGGGTACAGGGTATATTTATAGGGTTAAGATGGGTTAGTGTTTAAGGGTGTTGGGGTATTTTAAGGAGTAAGGGTGGGTTATGATTATGGGGTGCAGGGGTATTTAAAGGGAGCAGGGTGGGATTAGCACACAATATGAGACATGGCATGAAGGGCGGAACGTACCACATGCCCCCAGCGTTTGTCTCGCCCACAGCACAACGCAGACACGCCCACAAGGGACTACTTTGCTGGCACGGTTCTTTTACCTTTTAAATGTATATGGTGGGCATCTGCATAGCCTATGTTTTTCTGCTGCAACTGCCCTTTCCAACGCTGTATTGGGTGTTGTGATTTGTGCTGTGGTTCCTGAGATTACCCGCCTCAAAGGTTTGGGCTCTCTCTTTATTATATTAGTATGGATAGCCATTTTACTTACCATTGGTACTCCGTCACAATCTCCAGCAAGCAATCACCCCACAGAGACTCAGGAAGCAAGAAGGGGCCATCTTCCATCTCAAGTATCAGCCAGTACCAAAGGGCCACTTCTTTTTTGAAAGAGCAGTCTGAAAAAAGTTTCTCTCCAAAGTCGTTCTGAACTCCAACTACATTCTCCGTCTTACTGGCCCAACTCTGAATCTGCAAATATTTACACTTTGAGAAGCTCCGACCCCACTCCTGCTGACAATGTCCCCAGGAAATCAAGTTGCCATCTGGAAATAATTCATTCCACATCTGAAGACCCGCCTCCTTTAATGGAAGAGCCACAGCATCTTTTGACCAAAGCGGAGACCCTGGAGCATTCCAGATCAAGGCCATATAGCTGTAATACAGGATTTTTAATAGCCTCCTAATATTAAACCAAAGCTCCGCCAGATCACGTAGAACCTTGAGCCCAACCTTCTTGAAAAATTTCGGATCCGCAAACTTGTACAAAAAACCATGTTCATTAAAGTTGCTGCTTTTAAGAGTTGCACAGAAAAGTTCTCCGATCGTTGAAGAAGTCGGGGTGCCCAACAGCATTCTACAATTTTTTAACAAAAAGGCCCATGAATAAATTTGAAAATCAGGGCGCCAGTCCCCCTTACTAGTTTTTCTCCTTAACTTTTTCCAGGAAAGACAAGACCCTTTTGATGCCCATAAAAAAGAGCTAATCTTGCTCTGTAACTTAGCAAACCAATCTTTCTTAAATGCCAGGGGAATTGTTTCAAACAAAAAAGTAATCTTTGGTAAGATCACAATCTTTATCAAATTTGTACGGACAAACAGAGACAGCAGTAAATGAACCCACCCTCGAAGGGTGGCAGGAATTTCCCTTTTTATCTTTAAAAAATTGACCCTAGTAAGCTCCCCAATATTATGCGTAATCCTAACCCCCAAGTATCTCATCTCAGTTTTACAAACTACCAGTTCTGTATTTAAGTTCCAGGTCATAACCTCTGTCTTATCCTGATTTATCTTATAGCCTGAAACAGCCCCAAATTCTTTGGTCAGTTCTAAAAGATCCTCCAATGACTGCTGTAATTTAGGGGTGTAAATAATTATGTCGTCCGCATATAACCCAATATTTTTGGACCACCCCCCCGGAAACAAAAGAGGGAATCTTATCTGTATTCCTTATCTTACAGGCTAAGGGTTCTATATATAAATCAAACAGCAAGGGTGACAACGGACACCCTTGCCGACAGGCTGGGTTACTATCCCGTTAACCAAAACTTGGGAAGTCCGGGAATGATACAGAGATAAAAGGGAATTGGTGAAACTTTTCCCTAATTTGAGATATTCTAACAAAGCCTTTAAGAAAACAAACCTAATTTACACGGTCAAATGCCTTGGCGGCGTCAAGTGCAATCACCGCCAAGGGAAGTTTATAGACTGAGGCTATAGTGCCAACAAGTGAAAAGGTTAACTCTTTCAAAAATCTACCCTTTATAAAACCTTTTTGGTCCTCGTAAACTAACTTTGAAATAACCATACTCAACCTATCAGCCATCATTTTTTAAAAGAATTTGTAATCGCAATTTAATAACCATATTGGCCTGTAAGAATCCATATATTTAGGTGACTTCCCTGGCTTTGGTAATAGTGTGATAGTTGCCTCATTCCATGAACAGGGCAGTAAAGCCTTGCCCAAAAATATTTGGTAAAATAGTTTACACATGATGGGGGCAATAACACCTATCACAACTTTATAGACTTCAGCCGGAAGCCCGTCCGGCCCCGGGGCCTTGCCTCTCTTTCCCCCTTTAATAGCCCTTTCCACTTCTAGTTGAGATATTTCATGGTTTAAAACCTCCTTAAGTTCAGCTGAAAGTGGCTCCATATACTGTAATCAGCCGCTTAACACTGAGTGTTCTGGATAGAGGTCCTCCTTATATACTTTCACAAAATAATCATGAAAGGCGTCTGCTATTCCCTTGCTATCTGTGATGGTTACGCCGGACTCCACAACTTTTACTTTCTTAATCTGATTACGAACTTGATCTCTTTTGGCTTTCCATGCTAAGAGCTTACTACACCCCTCACCATAACTAAAGTCAGCCAGCTGACTAGCATCCCATTTCTCCTTAACTCTTTGAGTCAGGACTACCATCAATTCTGATTTCAATTCCGACAAAACATGCAATATCTGTTCATCAGTTTCACAACCACCATGATTTACAATGTTAGCCTCACATAAGCAAATTTTTTCCTCTAGTTCTAAAACCTTACTATAATAAGTCCTCCTTTTGTTAGCTCCAAAAGCACCCAATCTCCCTCTCAAAAAAGCCTTACAGGTATCCCGCACAATCTCAATCCTGGCTGAGCCCATGTTTTTTTTCAAAAAAGACCTCTGTCTCCTCAGTTAGAGCTTTTAAAATGTCCTGGTTCAAAAGGACCGTTCGATCTAACCTCCAGGTTGAACCCGATCCGCCCATCCTTATTAACGATATGGCTGAATGATCAGAGAAATGTACTCCTACATGACCAACCATAGTCACCAAATCCTTTAGTCTAGAGTCAATCAGAAAATAATGTATCCGGGATTTATGATTATATTTTTTGTTATAAAATGTATACCCTAACTGTTGACCCGATTTCAATCTCCAGATATCAAACAAACCTTGCTGTGTGATCAGTGTCTTAACTCTTCTTGACATTTTGCAGTTTACCAAAGCTCTGCTTTTTTCCGAGCGATCTAACTTATAGTCTAACACCATATTAAAGTCCCCTGCCATAATTATTTTCCCCAAAAAAACCTAATAATTTGCTAGCCAGCGCTACTAGAGGGTCCACATCATCCTGATTAGGACCATAATAACCAATAATAACCAACATTTCCCCTGCCACCTTCAGTTTCACAATCAACCATCTGCCTTTCACATCTGCCACTTTACATTCCACTATAGTGTTAACCCCCTGTCTAATCAAAACTGCCACGCCTTTCGTGACAACTGTTTGAGGCTTATAAAACAAATGAGCAATCCACCGCTGAGCTGAAAAAATTTCTTTGCTCTCTGCGGCAGTCAAATGCGTCTCCTGCAAAATTATAATCTGGGCCAAAGAATCCTCTAAATATTTCAAAATTAATTGTCTCCTGGATTTCACCCGTAGGCCATTCACGTTCCAGGGGAATCTTAATTCCGTAGAGTTAACCCCATTCATAACACCCAGAGCCAACTTCCTCCGAGAACCTAATGACGCAGAAGCTTCTGAGGATTTTTTTATTTTTACTCCCTATACCCTTAACGTCACCCACCCCCAAACCCCGTGCCCCCTCTCCCCAGCTCTCCACTGAACGCCCCCCCCCCCACCCTGGAAGTCCCAACCAAACCACCCATGGCCACGGTCCTTTGGGTGCCTGCAGTAGCGGTGCGAATATACACAAAATATATTAGTAATAATATATACATACCTGGCAAAGATCAACTCGTCAAGCTTAAATTCGCACATCCCGAACCGCTAAATTACAGACTGCTCGCTTGACATTGCTCCAAAAATCTATCCACATCCTCAACCGCTCGAAAAGAATACACCTTGTTTTGCCACATAACTTTTAGAAAAGCCAGGAAATTTAATTGAACCGTAGCACCCAGTGCCCTGAGAGAATCCATCCGCTTGCCTAACTCCCATTGCCTATTGGCAGTTGCCGGTGACAAATCTGATCTTACCTCAACTGTTACTCCCTCCCCCAATATCTTTTTCTTTTTAAGAGCGGCCGCTAGAATTTTTTCTTTCAGATTATACGTCAAGAAATTAATCAGAATTTTTCTGAGCTTCAAACGGTTCGGGTTCAACCTGAGGGGGTCACGATGGACTCTCTAAATATCCCCCAATATCACATCCTCCGCTTTCTCCAACTGTAGTTTGGACTTGATGAGCTGTACCACGTACTTCTTGATATCCGAACCCTCTTTTCTCTCTGGTAGCTTCAAAATCTTCAGGTTATTGCGCCTTTGCATATTTTCAAGCCTTTCTACCCTCTCCTCATGTTCCCTCTCTTTAAGCTTAATAGCCTCAATCTCCTTGTGGTTATCCATCACACTCTCGCGAATCTCTTTAACCTCAGCCTCCAACAAAACCGTGCGAGAGCTCAACTCATCAAATTTAGCCTCCAGTAGGCTACACGAGGCTCGAATGCTTTCCTGATTCATTTTAGAAACTTCAAAGCCCTTATGCATATCAAGGTCTTATTTTTTTTAAAGGGCAATAACTGAAAGATTCGGATTGTCCAATTCAGGATCTATCCCAGACTCTTCTGAAGCTTTATACTCAATTGCTGGGATACTAGTGATCACAGGGAATTCTACAGACTTCACAGGACAAGCAGCTGCTGAATCAGAAGAGGGCGCTAACTGATCCGATTTAACAAGACTGACTGCTACAATATCCGTTGCTACTAAATTGTCGTGTAGGTCCTGTCCCTCCTCCTCCATATCTATAGTAAGGGCCTGATACCGATTGGGACTCAGATGAATAGACCAATCCTGTATATTTAAAACCCCCGGGGACCCCCGAGTGACCTTCTCTCCCTCCTCCGTAGTGTCTGAATTCTGCCTAAGCTGTGTGGGGTTAGCTTTTAATATTAGGGTCTTTGGAATTGTTTTAAAAAAAGAGTTTAGAGATGGGGTGGTCTTCAACTTATGTTCCAAAACAGTCTGTTTTCCCTGTCTACTGCAGATCGCACCCTGCTTGCAATTTCCCTTAACTGAATTTTTTAAGCAAGTATCGGACAAAGTTTTGGCTTTTATTTTAGGTGAGGCTTTTTGTTTGACTAACATCTTGTCACCACCCCCCCTCCCAGTGCTCCTCAAGGTATACCTAGAGACCGCTGCAGATGTAACTGAATTTTTAGCTTTAATGTTCTCTTTTGAAAAAGCAGCTACAGTACCTTCAGCCTGTTGTGGGACCTGACAGGTGCCGGTAGCACTAGAAATCGGGTGGCAGTTTTTCCGGCAATTCCGTAGTCAGATACAATGTCTCTGCTCCCCTCCCACGCCCCCCCGGCACCTCGAAATGTAACCCTGGAAGCAACTCGCCGACCTCTTCCCAATTTAAACGCTGCTTTGCCCCAGCAGCCCAGCTCCGTTCCTGCTGCCGACTCCACCTCTCTTTGACCCCGGGAGCCTCCCGCCTCCTGGGACGCCATACAGCGCCAAAACCGAGACCGTGGAGAAAGCCGCCCCTGAAGCCCAAAACCTACGACTTCAGCAGTGGCAAAGGTAAGGAGCTGTTAGATAACCAGGCACATTACAAAAACCATCGCAACCATCTCTGCACAGGCTAAAGCTCGTCGCGCACCACTACCGCTCCCGGCACCCGAGACCCGCTGCTAGCCGGCCGCCATGTTTTCCCCGTCTAACTTACCCATTCTTGCTTGTGCAAAACTTAGGCTGGATTCTAGAAAAACTTGCATCTGGGTGTTTCTCATGATATTATTGCCCAATATGTGCTGCCAGTAAAGTTTGTACAATTAAACTGTTTATTAATGGACTCAGGATAGCCATTTAAACCTGTTCAACTTATCTAAACACTTTTCTTTGTTTCATAGCATATTTTTGTGTTCAATCACTAATTTGAGAAGTAGTACCTTTTTTTAATAGGCTGACTAATGCATATTTACTAAAGAATGAATTGGGAAGCAGTGTTTTGACGGATTGCTCTATGTGCATCCTCCACCTTAAAGGAACGGTTCTGCAATGGGATGTGAATGAAGTTTAGGCTTCGTATTAAACCATTTAATGTGACATTAATAAGTTGCCCTGGATACAGCCCTCTGTATTTGCCTCTGTCAGATGAATCTGTGAGCTTCTAGTTGTTTTGTTTTATACCATTTTCTCTTATTGACTTGATCACAACACATAGGGGCCGATTAGGATGGAGGATTTTCCGCCTCCTCCGGGCCGGCGGAAGCCACCTCCGGCCCGGAGGAGGCGGAAAATCCTCTGCGGAGTCACCAAAGACCCACCGCCGCATTACGATGGCTGGTGGGTCTTGGTTTCTGTCCGCTGCTTTTCCGCCGCGGTCGGATTACAACCGCGGCGGAAAAGCTCTCATTTGGCTGGCAGTGTCTATCAGACACCGCCAGCCAAATTAGGAATCATTAGTAAACATGCTTTTCCGCGGCGGTTTTTCCTCCGTGGAAAAGCATGTGTACTTTTGATTTTGGGGGCCCGTTGCGGGCCCCCAGGGTGTTGGCGGGTGGGGGGTGCACATGGGGGGTACCTATGGTACCCCCCAGCATTTACATGCACAATGCGGCAGGCACCGCGCGGTGCCTGCCGCTTTGTGCATGTAAATGTAAAACATGCACTTTTAACATTGCGGCGGGTGCTGCTTGAAGCAGCACCCGCCGCAATGTTAAATATCCAGGATGTGACCGCCAGGGTGGCGGTCACATCCTAATCGCACATGAGGGAACGCCGCAGCCCCTGCGGACGTTCCCTCATACTCTGGGGTCGCGGACGGACTCAAGTCCGTCCGCGATCCTAATCGACCCCATAATCTTCTAAAGGCTTGTGTAGTGTTTTCTAGAAAGACAGGGCAATACTGCAATTGTTTCATTTAAATTGGGAAATAATTCTGACTGTATTTATTCTGCTTCCTGTGCTAAGTACAATTTCCTCAGTCTCCATTGCTTTACAGTTTTATCTGGAAAGAGTAAATTCTTTTAGGCTCTCTGTGCATTACCTCTGGTGGCCTTTCACCAAATCAGCAAAGCAGCTGTTGCACTGTAGTTAATCTATTATAGCAGTTCCTAACCTGTTGTCCGGCGACTCCGCGGAGCTTACTCAGGAGATCCACGACTGCTTAGAAAAAGAAATACTATTAACAGGTTAAAAAAAGAGTATATAAATAAAGAAGCAAAATGTAAATTGATAATTTTAAAATGTTCAGTAACTGTGAAGAAATTTGAAATTGGAGGCTAAAAATTAACTTGGTATCTTCTGATTGGTTTGTGGGAGCAGTGGAAGTGAATCTAACAGAATATTGTATGGGTGATGGTTAGCCTCAATTGATTTTGGAAAAACCCCAACCTTCGTATTTAAATAAAAAATATATACCTATATATGTTTGTGAATTAAATAAAATATTTCACCATTTGTGTATTTTGTTGATAAATGCATGTTTCTTTATTTTTGTATGATGTTTTGCTTCGCTATGTTCTTCGGGTTCCAGTTGTGATTCAATGTGGGTTCCCCAGGTTTCAGTGATGCTTTTAGTGGGGGTCCAAATAAGTCAAAAGGTTAAGAACCATTGGTCTATTACATTTCAAAATCTTAAGCTGTTCCGGCTCCTTGAGACACAAAGCTCATTCCACCAAAGCAATTCAGTATATCTGGCTATCAAGAACATATTCCCCTTAGAGACAATTATAGGGTAGCACCATGGGGCACTTTTGAACTTTTTTTAGGCCTCAACCTAGATCCATCTTCTCAAAATTAATTATTTGGCAAGGAAATGTACACACTGTATTTGGTTGAAGCTCTTGCAGGCGTGTGTTTTCTGCAGTTGAGCAGATTTTGGCTTTTACAAGATTACCAACCCACTGAGAAGAATGGAAAGCTGCACTACGGTCTAAAAATACCTTACCTTCATTGCATTTTATATCCTCTTTCACATACCCATCCATCCGCACCCTTGAGCGTAAGGCAACCTTTAACCCTACATGATGAAAACATGTGGGATTTTGTTTGAGTTGGGTGGTGGCACATGAAGGGCCATCTACACTGGGATTCCATCTCCGGTTTAAATGTATATCCATAGCTTTCTTTTTTAGAAGCCTTTTCCAGTTCTGGCTATGATGCATGAATTCCCAACCACTTGTGACTGACAGAGAGCAAGATCTGGGTGCACCAGAATCTCTATTAATGTTTTACATTTGTATGCTTTGTACATCAAGACCAAAAAATAACACGATTTGTAGCATGTTCTGCTGTAAATCTGATGCTCTGCCATCTAATGTGGGCGTTAAATATGCATGTTGTTTTTCTTTCAAAGACTGCTTACAGTTTCAATGTGACAGCCCCTGAAACTCACAATGCATCAGGACCTGGACTCCACCTTAGATTGTTTTTGGAAATACTTCATGTACTCCATAAAAGCTGAGCCTTGGCAGAAATATCAACTCTAAAAGACTGGGGCACAGCAGCCTCCTGCTGTGACATGTAGCCCGACATGCACCACAGACTAAAACATTTTCACCCTGTAGATCCTGGGATCATGTTGTATTAAAATGACTTGCTTGGGATGGGAAAGTGTTGAGAACAATCCTTTCTAAAGTTTCACTTCTTGAAAAGGCAAGTTTCTTTGGTTGAATCAATTTCATGTCAGCAAACAATGTTTACCAAGCGACTATAATGAAAAGTGTCTATTTGGCATGCAACACTCTTCATTGAAAAAAGACGATTTGTCACAGAAGGCGGCCACACTGTGCCACCTTCTAGTGCCAATACGAAGCTGAATCCACAACCAGCATGGTTACAGAAGATGACAATGGATTTAAGTCCTCCTACAATGTAAGGGAACTGATCAGAGGTCCAAGTGAAGAGAGGAGTGAAGCCTGACAAATGTCTCTCTGAAGACTCTGATTACAGAGACAATGGTTCACCATAGCCTCCAGTGAAGCCTAAATCTATGAGTTAGACCACGCACCTTCTTTTTCAGACTTTGAGACTGAGGGTTTGTCAGAACACTCCTGGCTGAAACTGCGTAATTCACATACATGCTGAGAACCATACCAAAGGAGAACAGCCTCAAACCAAGCTCCAGCTACATACCAAGAAATGACCTTGAAATGAATTAATTTCCTAAATCGAGAAATCACCTTTGAAAAGAGCTTAGCACCCACCTTTGATGTCCAACACTGCTTGTCGTGAAATACAACCTTTGGTCTGGAGGAGCCGAGACATCAAGATGGCCCTACTAGTCCTCAATGCCAAAAAAAGCTTCTTAACCCACAAGAACCTAAACATCTAGTAGGAATTCAAACTCTGCAGGAAGATGGCTATGTTCCTGAGATACAACAGCCAGATATATATCAAGATATTATTACATTGACGCCGATACAGGCCACATATTTGTCTGGCCTTCCTTCACAGCTGTTGAATGAAAAATATAGGCTTACACTTGAATTAAACCCTTTCAGAAGAAAGCAGAGCCTTCACTAAGTCCAAAAACAGAAAGGTGGCAACCATTGAAACACTAGCACCCAGCTGTTCAGACCTCACTCTAAATCAGCTATAGATATTACCGATCCACTGTACCTATATAAAGAGCCAGGCACAGTAAAATATGAGGGTGTTTTATAGTAAAATTATACGGTGGACATGCATGATGACAAGCCATTAGAACCATAACCTTGGAAGGCTTCTCCACTTGATGACACTTAAGCATCTTATTCAGTATTTGTAATAGGTGCTCATAACTAATCTGATGGTGGGAGAAGATAATATCTTTACTGAAACACTAAGACCGAAAGAAGCAATTTTCACTTACCCCTGCTTAAAAGAGTTTGTTAAATGTTCAGCTTATAACTTCAACAAACCAGTTAAAGTAAGTGTGATTAATTTCCCCGCGGGTAGAAAAGGAATTCAAACCTGCACGCAAAGATCCTATATCTGTAGACTGTGCCCCCAACTCGCTTGTCAAACACATTCAGGAATAGAGCTTTCATGCAGAGTACAGGAGATGCCCTGGTCCCGGGCAAGGAAAGCAAGAAATAAGACACTATTGGAAAGTTGGTAGCAGTCTGAGCAGCAAGGCAGTGATGCATTGCCAACTGTCAGGCACTATTAGCAAGTTATAAAAAACACCAGTTGGAAGACATGGAGGAATTGTTAGAACATCTGCCTTCTCCTTATCAAAAGAAAGAACAGGAGCTTGATCTTAGATTAATAAAGGAACTTCCTAATGGAGCATGGACTAGGATCCAAATGGAGCGGTAACTAGAAGAACTGACATGCTTACCAGCCTTAGATAAGGCTGTATTTTAGCCCCATCATTATTTTCAATATATATCAATTGCCCGGAAGCATTTACAGACAACTAATGCATTTTTCCTAAATTTGATTCAATCCATATATAGAGTATTTACTAGAGGATACTGTTGTAAAAGATGTTCTCCCACCATTGGACTGCAAAGAACACTAGAAGCAAATTGTTTGAAAATAATTTTCAACAAATCATAATATTTAGGAAATGATCATAACAAACATTCAGATGGAAATTTTACTCTATAATATTAAAAAGAGTTGATCGCTATATGTATTATGTGGTGACATTTAATGGAATATGAATTTTAGGTTACATGCGGGAAAACCTGATAAGTTGAGCACAATCCATAACAATTGCTTTTGGAACACTGTATGCCAAAATGGCACTGTAATCAATAGATATGCCAAAAGTAACCAATGAAACGACAATCATTAGTGTCTTACTCTATGGAAGCGAAATGCTGGAGGATAAAGATGTTAAAAGTATCCAGCCCATAAAAGACATGGAAATATGGATTGGATTACCCCAATGTTCACCGGGCTCACTGGACCTGTGATTGGCAAGTATAACATTTTTAAGATGTATCGGAGTACACTGGATTATTGCCATCACCTCAAGACCACTCCCAATCAGCTCTTTCCAACACTTAATGAATAGATATATGGAAACATTGAAGAACCAAAAGTGGAGTAAGAAAATATTTGGGATATAAACTAAACTGAATCTATTATAAACAAATTGGATAGATTGGAATAATTAAATAATATGTAAATGGACATTAACCCCTTCAGTGCTGATGACAAAGCCAGCTCGTCATGGGCGTTACCAGCGCTACGCGCATGACGAGCTGGCTTTGTCACGTAACGCGCGATTTTCGAATCTTCAGCGCGCAGCGGGAAAACCCGCTAGCACGCATGCGGTTAAGAGACATAATCAAGATGTCTTATAAGCAACATTTATTAAAAAGCACGAATAATAATAAATATATTCATATTAAATATTTGAAAGGTAAAAACGTACCCTGCTATTATTTAAGAACGATTCCATCAAGTGAGGTAAGGAGATGGATGACAAAATCAAATAAAATAGGATTTGAATAACAATGAACTTAAGTCATCCACATTTTCTCTGCTCCATACAAAATAGTTTTTTTACCTTTACAGCATCTTATTTGTTTCTACCTTCCGAAACTAAATCCTTACTATAGTGAGGAGGCTGAATATTCAACAATACTTCTGTTTGAATATCTAATGAAATGTGAAATTATTGCCCTACATTATAAGCTGATTGCATTGATAATTGGACATTTTAAATAATCGTAATTTTCATATGAAAGCGGTGGTAGTTTTAAACAGCTTACATAATCGTCCGGGTGAATAGAAAATAATGAATTTTATATTTATTTATGTGAACTCTCTAGCTGTTGTGAAAACTGTTTGAATTTTAAGGATGTACCCATTTTTAAATATATATGTTTCTATGTCAGTATTACTAAAGCAAAAAACAATAAAATACATTGAAACTTGAGATTGTGGAGGAAGGGAAAATAATTTCCAATGCCAGCATTCAATGTGCCTTAGACAAGCCAGACACTGCCTCTAAACTAATCAGTTATAGTGTACTTGTTATAATGTACTTGTTACTTAATACTTAATGCATCCTCCCTATTGAGGTTCTCTGCCTTGCTGTTCAGCCAATGGTGAGGTTCTCAGAATGTTCAGTGTGTTTGTGTTGAAGGGAGAATCAGTTGATGTGGAAGGGCTGAGCAGTGAGGAGGCTGCTCCTTGTGGGGAACATAAATGTATCTGACTATCATCCTGTAACTTGTAACCTAAGAAGTAATCTCAAGAACAAATCAACAACCTTTTCTACAAGACTTGCCTGCGTATCATACTTAATTGTAACAGTACTCTTGTGCCAGCATGCTTGACAGTGGATTTCAGGATTTTGGCCAGACATTCAGTAGTATTTCATAGTCCTGCCATTTGATGGACAACATCTGTTTGTATCCCAAGTAGCTGAGATGTCTGAAAAATATTTAAAGAAAGAAATGAGCACAGCCCAGGCTACATATAATCTTTAGCAACAGAGGTCAGCATTTCTGCTGCCACAACCCCAGCCTGCAGTAAAAGGCACCATGTTGTCCAAGGCAGCCATATCAGCCACAGTCCTCGGATGCTTGATTCCGGTCTGGGAAAGATATGGCTGTGTAGTTCGGACTGGACTGTTCCCATGGGGCACAGGGTCAGAGCTGATTTGCATAAAGCCATTATCTAACCCAGGGTGGTGTGGAGTGCAAAAAATGATGGATTTAGGCCCAGATCATTGTACTGGGGTGAATGTAAGACATTGATCTACATTCTGTCCATCAAATTGTTTTTTGTAATTTTATATCAGCCACAACAGTCCTTTCAGTCTGATGGTTTGCAGCAGTGCAAGTAAGTCCAGTACTCTCAGGGATTGTACTGTGGTAATCGCTCAAACTCCAGAGGCGCAAAGGAAGATGAGATTTCACATTTCCTGCTTCCTTATCCTCCCCTTCGACCATCTAACATATGTCTGTGGAAGATTGAGATTATATCTCCCACAGACGGAGAGCATAACTTCAGATTAGTTCATCCTATCCTCCACTGCCCACAGTTATTGTTTGGAATTTCATACAAGCCCTCCCAGTCTGACACTGTCACTGTCTCACATTCTCAGGAATGTCTCGTCAGACAGTGGGGACATTCGACTAAGGACTGGCTGATATAGTGTTGGTGGAGTCCAAAGTCCAGAACAAACAACAGAGGTAGAACCAAGAGAACTACTAACTGGGCAGATGGTGACCATGCACACAATGTGTCCTTGCAAGTTGGAGGGACCACATGACAACTGCACCATTCAGGATCATTTGTTGTGTTGGAGTTCACTTAGGCCTATGAGCATTCAAAATCAACCTTCACAATAAGATGGTACTAATTCAAACGCACACCAGCATTTGCTACATACAAAAATGGAGGACACAATCGCCACAGGCATCTGGCTCAAGCAATATAACTCCGCCTTTCTATACACTTATAGCAGAGCACCTGAGGTTGCAGTAAATACCTTCAGCCCACAGGCACCCGCAATGAATATTCCAAATCTCTGCACATCAGCGCCAAGGTCAGAGAATGTTATCTCTATGCCATGGAGGAGGATTTTCCATGGTACACTGCATGTACTCCCCAGGCCCCACAGTCTCCTGGCCACTTGAAGTGCACCTTTGTCACCAGCAGAGGTCAAATTGACCACCACAGGAGCAGTTCACCGAATTCAAGGGAACCCTCTGCATCAGAATCTAGAGAAAGTCCCCCCTCTGCTGCCCTTCACAGGGAGAGGTGAAGCCAATGCCACAGGCTTTCTTTCTGGACACAATATCGTCCGAAAAGTAAAGTCCTTTAGTCCTTCGTCTCTAGGCAGGGGTTCATTGGGGAGCTGGTCTATCCTTCCTCTCCTGTTGGCCCTTCTTCTCTCCAAGTGTTTCCTGGGCAGCTGTTTAAAGGTCGAGGTTAAAGGTAGAAAGTGAGTATCCCTAGTCCATCCAATGATGCACACATCATCCTCCACCCTCTGATTGATATTTCCTGGGAGCAGCCCATAGGCTTTCACAGCATCCTGGGTATTTTCAAGGAGGCGAAAAAAGTGGTTTACCCCCAACTGGCATTGTAAAACTGGTTTCTTCCCTGCAAGACTTAAAAGAGAACACTGCGTGGGACTGGGCCCAGAACCCTGTGTTCCTGTTAGGACATGCCCAGGCGTGTCTGTGTCAACCTGTCACTATATGCATATTCCTCTCCTGGGAGAAGGCTAGACCCTCAAAAGGGGCCCAGGGTCCATGAAGAGGTTCCGAACTGTCAGAATGGTAGTTCGAATCCTTAATTTCATTAGGACTGGAAATACCACAAAAAGCCAAGTACACAGACAAATGCATATGTGTCAGTTTCAATATTTTTTATTTATTCAGGACCCGGGGAAACACAGAAAATGTCTAGTCAATTGTGTTTTTATGTTGAATTAACCCAAAATACAAGTTCTGATGAATACTTCTAACTGCAAATTCCTCTAATTAGAATATTCCTCAGGTTTCAGACTTGATACAGCCCACTGGAAGTGACAGAGCCGCATATAAGCACCATGCCTGATCGCTGACTTCAGTGCCTTTCCTCACCTTCCACCGTGAATCTTAAGCTCTGCTCCTAAATTGTTAATTCCCCAGAGATTTCCAATCTTTTCCTAGTGTGCTAGGGAATGATTTCCCCACTGAAAATGATTCAAGCAATGCCACGATTGCAGTCCTGCCAAGTATCACGCATCACGCGTTAGACTAACGCATTTCAGTGTGGTAATCCGCATTACCGCACTGAAATCCATTGTCACGCATATACATATGTCTCAACTGTCACTCAAAAGGGCTGCCTAAAAGTTTAATGTGCGGCAGCGTGCCGCACGTGGCCCCGTGCGCGCTGCTCCTGCAGCCAGTTTAGGGCTCCCACCGGAGTTAAGGCTGCTGGCAGTTTCACACTCAGCAGTATACAATGTATCGCAATCCAGATTATTGCGATTCCCCGGAGCGCGGCTCGGTCAGCCTGACGTCTGACGTCATTGAGGTAGTGTGTGTCAATGACTGCCAGTCACTGGACGACCCCGCCCGGGACTTGCAGGAAGCAGATGTCAGTCACAGGTCCCCAAGGGGTGTGACTTTGCTGCTTGTGCTCAGGATACAACCCTAGCGTGATAAGTGCACCCTCATGCACCCAAAGTCGAGTCGAGACTGGAGGCGAAATTATATGATGCCAAGCACTGGCAGTCACAGCCTTTGTGTAGGTTTTGCTCCAAGTTGTGGGCCTGGACTCTGTCCCTGTCAGGGGCCGTTCCCATGACAGTTCAACTTCCCCCTCAAAGTCTTCAGATAAGGCCAAGTCAAGCATAGAAAAGCGAAGCACAGCTCTACCCTATCCCGCCACTCTGACTCCTAGGCACGAGGGTGTCAAAATGCAAGTAATACTCTGTCGTGGTCACCTGGCACTGAGCTGATCCCAACGCGCCCAGAGTTTCCCAGGCCTCAGTCGTCTTTTCTGCAGATCAAGGCCTTCTCATAGTCAGTGCAATTTCAATGTAACTTTTTTGTGATGCAGATCTCCTAGAGGTCCACATAATCTATGAAAGATAATGAAACGATAATACATTATACATGTTTAGATCCAAAATTAAAAGAATATAAAACCTCCAGGCAGTTGCATAGTCCTTAGTCAAGTCAAGTCAAGTGATTTATATAGAGCACTACATACCCAAAGGGTCTCAAGGCGCTAGAGGAAGGGTGGAGAATTACTTGTCGAATATCCAGGTTTTAAGTTGTTTTCTGAAGGCTAGGTGGTTTTGAGTAAGGCGGAGGTGAATGGGAATGGAGTTCCAGGTTTTAGCCGCTAAGTAGGAGAAGGATCTTCCCCCCATGGTGGTTTTGTTGATGTGTGGAACAGCAGCGAGGGCTTGGTTGGAAGAACGTAGCTGGCGGGAGGGGGTGTAGGAGGATAGTCGGGTCCAAGTTCGTATAGGGCTTTGTGTGCGTGGGTGAGGAGGCGGAACGTTATCCTCTTATTGACGGGGAGCCAGTGGAGGTCTTTCAGGTGACCGGAAATGTGGTCTTTGCGCGGAATGTCTAGTATGAGTCTGGCTGAAGCGTTTTGGATGCGTTGGAGTTTTTTCTGAAGTTTTGCGGTGGTACCGGCGTACAGGGTGTTTCCGTAGTCCAGGCGGCTTGTAACCAGTGCGTGGGTGACCGTTTTTCTAGTTTCAGTGGGGATCCAGCTAGATGTTTTTTTGAGCATGCGAAGAATGTTGAAGCATGATGATGAAACGGCGTTGACTTGTCTGGTCATCGAGAGTGAGGAGTCCAGTATAGCGCCCAGGTTCCGTGCGTGGTCCGTTGGGATGGGTGCTTTTCCTAGGTCGTCCCAGGCGGAAGGGGAAGTACCTAAGATAAGGACTTCTGTCTTGTCTGAGTTCAGTTTTAGACGGCTGTGCTTCATCCATTCGGCTACTTCTTGCATCCCTTCATGTAGGTTAGTTTTGGCTGTGGTAGGGTCTTTGGTGAGTGAGAGGATCAGTTGAGTGTCATCAGCGTAGGAGATGATGTTGAGGTTGTGTTGGCGTGCGATGGCCGCGAGGGGGCTCATGCATACGTTGAAGAGGGTAGGACTGAGTGATGATCCTTGTGGCACGCCGCAGATGACTTCGGTGGCCTCTGACTTAAACGGTGGGAGGCGGACTCTCTGAGTTCTTCCGGCAAGGAACGAGGTGATCCAGTCCAGTGCTTTTCCTTGGATTCCAATGTTGTTGAGGCGTTGTATAAGGATGCTATGACAGACTGTGTCGAAGGCTGCGGAGAGGTCAAGGAGGATGAGGGTGACTGTGTCTCCGTTGTCCAGTAGTGTTCGAATGTCGTCTGTTGCTGCGATGAGGGCGGTTTCGGTGCTGTGTTTGGCTCGGAAGCCGGACTGTGAGGAGTTGAGGGATTTGTTGGTTTCGAGGAAGGCGGCGAGCTGGTTGCTGACGGCTTTCTCAATGACTTTGGCCGGGAATGGTAGGAGCGAGATGGGGCGGTAGATTTTGAGTTCGGTGGGGTCTGCTGTGGGTTTTTTCAGAAGGGCGCTGAGTTCGGCGTGTTTCCAGCTTCCGGGAAGGTGGCGGAGTTGAGGGAGCAGTTGATGACGTCTCGGAGGTGGGGTGCGATGATGGAGTCTGCTTTGTTGAAGATGTGGTGGGGACATGGGTCTGTGGGGGATCCTGAGTGGATGGAGTTCATCAGGCGAATGGTGTCCTCAGTGGAGATTGGGTTCCAGTCATAAAGGATGTTCGAGGGGGGTTTAGGTTCGGAGGGAGGTTGGGTGGGTTGGTTTCCGGGTTGGTTGTCGAAGCTGTTATGGATGTCAGCGATTTTGTCGTGGAAGAATGAAGCTAGGGAGTCGCAAAGGATTTGAGAGGGAGTGATGTTGTTGGAGTTGGCAATGGGGTAGTTAACTCTTTGACGATGTTGAATAGTTCCTTGCTGTTGTGGGCGTTGTTGTCTAGTCGGTCTTTGAATGCGGATTTCTTGGCTGACCGGATCAGTCGGTGGTGTTTACGGGTGGCGTTTTTGAAGGCGTCTCTGGTGCTAGTGTTTGGGTCTTTTTTCCAGGCTTTCTCAAGGGAACGGCACAGTTTCTTGGATTTCTTAAGGTCATCGTTGAACCAGGGGGCGTTTTTGCTGCATAGCTTGATTTGACGTTTTTTCAAGGGTGCTAGGTTGTCGGCACTGTGGGTTAGCCATTGTGTGAGGTTGATGGCTGCTTGGTTAGGGTTCGACGAATAGGCAGGGGGGTTTTGAAGAAGCGATGTGGAGATCTGGCCAATGGTGATTTTGTTCCAGTTTCTTCGCAGAGTTGGTTGGGGGTGGTTGTGGATTGTGGTCTTTTTGTAGTTAAAGTGAACGCAGCTGTGGTCCGTCCAACGGAGAGCTGTGGTGTGATTGAAGGAGATGTGCTTGCTGGAGGTGAAGATAGGGTCGAGTGTGTGTCCTGCGTAGTGGGTGGGGATGTTTACAAGTTGTTTGAGTCCGAGGTTGGCGAGATTGTCCAGAAGGGTGGTGGTGTTCCTGTCGTTGCTCTTTTCCAGGTGGAAATTGAGGTCTCCCAGTAGAATGTAGTCCTTGGAGGGGAGGGCGTGTGGGGTGATGAAGTCAGTGAAGTCTTCACTGAATTGTGTACAGGGTCCTGGTGGCCTGTAGAGGAGGGTGCCTCTGAGTGTGGTCTTGGGGTCGGTGTGGATCTGGAAGTGAAGATGTTCGGCGATAGCGAGGTTGTCGTCTGAGCTGGTTGAGACGCGGATGGAGTTCTTATTGACGATGGCGATGCCTCCTCCTGTTTGGATGGTGCGGTCTTTTCGGGTGATCTTGTAGCCATCCGGGATGGCTAAGGTGATGTCTGGAGCTGATGAGGCGTTCATCCATGTTTCTGTTAGGAAGGCGGCGTCCGGAGAAATGGTGTCCAGTAGATCCCAAAGGTCGATGGCGTGTCTGTGGACTGAGCGGGTGTTGAGCAGGATGCATTTTAGGTGGTTAGTGTCGGATCTCTGTTTGGTGTTTGTGGATTTGGTGTGGGTCTTGGTGCAGTCGAACTTGCAGGAGAGGCAAGTGAAGGGTCCATGGGTGTGTCCCGGTGCAGCTTGGTGCAGTTTGGTGGGCGGCCGGGGTTGAGGGCAGTGAGGGTTGCGGCGTCGTATGTAATGCGGGTGGGCTGGAGATTGCGGGGGCCAGGGGCTCTGGCGCTGGGCGCGGTCCAGGCGCGGACGGGCGTAGACGGGCTTACCTTTGGCGCACCTTCGGCGCGACCGCTGCGCGTGGACGCTGCGCGGTGAGACATCTGTCATAAATGGAGAGTGGAGGGGGTGGAGCGTGGGAGGGGCAGCAGGGAGGCGGTAGCGTGGGGGGAGGGACGGGCTGGGGGCACAACAAAATGGCAGTAACAAACAAGGTAAACACGACGATACCGGGGTCAACAACAACAGTCAGAAGTTCTAACAATGCAAAGCGCAGGTCAGCGCAGGCGATATAAACTCAGCACAGAATTAAAAAAGCAGCAACGTGGAGCACAGCGCTACGATACCAGGGGGCACAGGCACTGGATCGCAACTTCAGCAGCGAGGAGATGCCAGGGGCCAGGAGGGAGCGACCACCTCTGTCGAAGATAATAAAGTAACAGCGTGCTTATCACAATTGAACATCTTATTTCAATTCACAACACAATAAAAACACTTAATGCTCACCTATTACCAAACCCTAGAGAAGCAAATGAGACATATAAAAACATATTTAATAACTACATCCACAAACCTTTGTAAAGTGCGACATACATATAGAGCAATGTGGAAAGTGCGAGTAATGGTTTTTAACTATCATATAAATACAACCTTAATCACTAACAGACCATCCTTTATAAAATGACAATATGCAAAGCACCATATAGCATCATTTTTCGAATCACTTCACATTAAAGGCATTTTATGCTCACTTATTTCCAAACACTGGAGAGACAGTTAAGACTTATAAAGTGCATATTCGATTACTTAATATTCTTTAATCCTTTTTAAATACAACGAGCAAGAAGCAGGATGCAAATAACAGGTAATACATAAAAGAATCTTATAAACATAACCTTAAAAAATATAGCAGCATATATACAGAGATGTGAAACATAACAGTGTCTCAAATGTTATGTTATGTTATAGCGAGTTTTATTAAGCGCTCAGCTACTCGGACCGAGTGTCCCGGCGCTGAATAAAAGAATAGCAACGGAAGCCCTAGTAAATATTCAAGAAGGATTTTAAAAAATTGGAAAATCTTATTACAAATCATTGCCTTCAGGGGGTTCAAATAAATCTATGGGCCTCCAAGACAGAGTGGATGTTGAATTTATTAAACATAGAACTTAAAAAATAATGTCGAACATTCTGCAACACAGGACACACAAACAATACGTGATTGAGATCCTCGATGTATTGCTGGCACAACTCATAAATGCTGTCCTTTTTCAGGGGTTTGTCCCAAATGCCTGTAATCACTCGAAGAGGGAGCAGATTCAGTCTCCGTTATAAAATCGCCCTTCTGATTCCATGGGGCAAATTCCAAACTAAATAATGCGGAGGTTTATTCCCTGGATTGCTCACACACACCACCTGATTACCCTGATTTGACTGACTTAGGACAGTATCTCTAGCCAAACTCATTTTGGACACTAGCCCTTTAAAAAACCTTCAGAGTGGACCTGGGCATAAAAGCCCGTGCAAAAGACCTAAAGAACGTGGACTGTTCTTTCAATAGGGAACACATTTTGACCCTCAAAGCTGCTCTTAGTGTTCTCTGCTCCCCTCCTAGGAGAGGGTTTCCCCACCTCCATGTAGCTGCAGAGGAAAAGGCATGTGAGGAAACTAAGCCATAATCCAGGGGCAAGACATGGGGCGCTACCAGGGTATTCAAATTACAAATTTTTCAAACATTTCGGCCTTCAGTCCCTTCACAAAAGTGGCAATAGCTAATTTCCAACACTTCACAGGCATAGCACAAAGAGGGGCGGCTTTTAGCCCCATAGACAGACATGACATGCCCAAAAGGACGACTCCCAAAGAGTTAATAAAATATTTGCAGTGCATTAGCCTGAGAGATGGCACTGCTCACACAGAGTTTAATGTGATCAACATCCCACCCCTTCTTCGAGAAAACGTTTCCGAGATAAAGCTGCAACTCCACTATTTCAAGTCTTTTAGTACCCAAAAACCCTTGGACATTCTTCCTTAATCTTAACTCAGTCTTGTGGAAGATCAAAACCTTACTGTAGAAATATTGATCTTCAAAAAATGGGCTTCTGCATAGTTAGACAAAGTTTCTAAACTGCGTTGCAGACCAATAAGAGTTAAGTCCAGAATGGCTACATCATCGGCATATAGTAAAAAGCCAATGGACATCGTGCCAATTCTGGGCGGATACCTGGTAGATAAAGAAATGTATATGGAAAACAGAAGGGGAGCCAACAGAGAGCCTTGCTTGAGACTGTTATGAATTCTGACCTTGCAGGATAAACCATGCGTCCCTCCCATCAAAATTTGGCACCAAGTGCCAATGTAACTCCATAATAATACCCAAAAGGTGGTGCAGAACACCCAAAGGGAGAAGCTTCCTACACAGCATTTGGCGAGCCACTCTATCAAAAGCTTTAGAGAAGCCAATAAATGCCGTATATACTGGCATACCTTGATGGAAGTATTTTTTTTATAGCAGTTGGGAGGACCGCAATATTATCCAGGGTGCTGTGATTCCTCCTGAAACCAGCTTGTTCCGATGGAATGATGTTCTGTTCTTGAGCCCACTGCTGTAGATGACAGAGTATGCTCTTGGCAAATAGTTTGCCATAAGCATCCAGCAGAGACATATGTCTAAAACTTGCCGGGGATGATTTAGGGTCCTTCTTGTACAACTGGACAATGACACTCCCCATCCATGACTGTTTTTTTCCACAGATCAAAAGCAGTGATTAAATAACTGGGTGAGAAAACGTCCCCAAGCAGCAGTCTCCTTTTTGATAATTGCAATGGGTACATCATCAGGCCAAGGCGCCAGAAGTTCTTGCATTCTTTACCAAACCCCATGAGTAATGCTTCGCCCACACAAAGTGTCACTGAACTGGCTAACTTGTATTATTCACATACAACTGGGCAATATAGTCCACCCAAGCATTTTCCGGAATTGGGATTGCTTGTGCCTTCACTCTTGAACCACAGAATTTGGCAATCAAACACCAGTACTTCATAGTGTTTTTAACCCTTGCTTCCTCTCCTACCTGATCCATTTTGAATCACGTTCCCGACTACTTTCAAGGAGTTTGAGACAACTTCTTAACTGTTTACAATGGTCAATTTTGCGCTGTCGACCAAAACAAAACAACAGATGTTGTTTTTGTATTAATTAATTTATTTCCAGATTTAACACTTTTAGTAAAGATTTTTATTTTTTAGGCAACCGATGGCTAACAGGACTGGTACATAATTTGCAAAACTCTTCGATGTAGAGCTGAAGAAAAAAGAATCGGATAGCCAGAAACAAGTCCCACCTGATCCTCAAAAACTCCCTTAATTTTAAGACTAACGGCAACCGTATTCTTTGTTGTCCAAAAGCAACGTCCATTTGACTTATTGAAACCAGTCATACTCAGACCGAGATTCCTTGAGAACAACTCCTGGAGGTTAAAAGCCATAGATGTACCCACTGTACTGTGATCACTCCTTTTTGTAGGAAAAACAGTTTGTTTCTCACATACCCCAAATATTTGAAAATGAATTACCACAAAATTGAGTAAACTCTGAGTGGAATGGGCATGAAAGGTGTATGAAGCAGCTTCACCCGCAGAGGCTTTCCCATTTAATATTAGCTAATCAAATCTTCTAAGAGGCTCAAGAAGAAGGAATCCTCGTTTGTCTGATCTAATTTTGTCAGGTAACAAGATCTCTGGGATGGGCCATATTTGTTCTTTAAACTGAAAACGTGCTTCCAGACGCTGGAAGCATCCCTTATTGAGGCACTCCTTTGGTTCTTAGAAAATAAGACTCCTCCGGTTATTTGTTATTCATTTCATTCATTTGTGAAGTTAAGAATTCTTTTTCATTCCATTTTCACGTTTGTCTGTTTGTAATTATACATTGAATCTTTACACTTTGCTCCAATGCATTTCGGCCATAGTGGCCTTCTTCCGGGAGCTTTCCTGTCAATGAAAGGATATTGTGTCTTAGCATCTTATGCATCTTAACCAAACCAATGTATAAAAGAGCAATCAACATACATTTCTTTACGAGATACCAACAATGCGAATCTCTGGTTGTGGATTTAAATATATCGATCTCTACCCCGTGTGTCTATGTTTGTAATTATCCATGAGGGTGAAATGGTAGCGGAAAGGACGTTCACTCACGTGTTTCAATAGCCGTAACGTCTTGGTTACTGTGGAACAATAACGAAACAAGTGTTAGTGAGCATTCTGATGTTATGCTTCAAACAGACATGAGTCTATTTACGTTTGGTGCGGTACGAGTAAACTTACTTTTGAAATACGGTGTGCATCAGTCGCGTTTCATGTTGTTGTTTGTAACAGCTTTGCAGTGTCTGTGGTTGCGGTTTCAATAAAGATTATGTAACCACGTGATATTAAGGGGCTTCTGCAAACGTAACGGGATGAACGAATAACTACGGTCAGTTGCCAATGGCGGCCATATTAGAGTGATCAGAGTAAAACGAAAAGCTGAATAAACAGTATTTAAACTTTACGTTGTGTTTACTACCATGGTCATCGTGGGTGTGGTGCTTCGTGACTTATGTAGGGTATATATTACACAATGGAATGAAAAAGAATTCTAAACTTCACAAATGAATGAAATGAATAAAATAAATGATACTTATGTTTGAAAATAAATAACTGGAGGAGTCTTGTTTTTTAAGAACCAAAGGAGTGCCTCAATAAGGGATGCTTCCAGCGTCTGGAAGCACGTTTTCAGTTTAATGCATTGACGTATAGTACGGATACACCACCTTGACAGCACCCTATCGCTCAAAACCATTGGATCGAATCAACTAATACAACCAAAGGAAATTATCTTTACAACTCATAAGCTGTGCACCTGCCACATTAATTTGAATTCCATATTTGTTCTTTGTCAACATTGGCATGAGTTGCAGAGGCAGAATTAGACACTGGCATTTAAATCTTCCATGATTATAACTCGGGAATATTCTACCCTGATGGCAATATCATGAACAAATAAAAAATGTGAGCTCACCAAATAATGTTATCTTAAAAACTTTTTTAAAGCGAATGATTGCTACATTCGAAGCGTCCTTGTGCTAACATTCCAAAAACAACACAAGATTCCATCTACCCATCCCAGCATCTATTTAAACTTGGGGCCACATGCATCTAATTTAGGAATTGCGATTCCTAAATTACGATATTTAAGGAATCGCAATTTAGGAATCGCAATCCCTTATGCATGTAGGAATCGCAAAAAAATGTGCGATTCCTACCCATTCCTTATTTGCGATTTACAAATTGCAAATCGCAAAAAAGGAATGGCTTCCCATTCATTCCTATGGGTCTAGAGGCCCATAGGAATGAATGGGAATTGCATGCGCAATTTGCGAGTACCAAATAGGTACTCGCAAATTGCGTATGCAATTTCAAGGGAGCCAAAAGAACACCCTGATGCACCCCTGAAAGTGCAATTAAAAAACATGTTGCCCACACACATGCCACAAGGGCATGTTTGTGTGAAACATAGAACTTTGAAAAATTCACGTTTGTGCATTTTTTAAAGTTTTTGCAAATTACCATCAACTTTTAAGTTTATTGTAAATTGCGTTTCTTAAAAGCAAAATCTCAATTTTTATTTTTTGTTGCATTGCAAGTTTTGCGATTACTTAAATAGCGATTTTTACATTTGGGATGATACATCCCAAATGCAAAAATTGAGGTCACAAAGGGGCAGATTCTGCCAATCTGCCTCTTTGCGACAACATAAAACAATGATGCATGTGCCCCTAGTTCTTAAGTGTCTTTCGGAAGGTGATTTATGAGCGCTCCAGTCTCAACCTAATCAAGAGAGAGTTCCACTGCTGGGCAGCAAGGTAACAGAAAGATCATCCTCCCATACAAACTCTAGTTACTTTAGGGATCACAGTAAGTGCTGCCCCAGTGGTTCTGAGACATCTGGTAGGATGGTAAAGTTTGATCTGGGAATTAAGTGGAGCTTGAATAGAGCTGTATCTGTTGACAAGTGTCTAGGGATATTAACAGCTGTGTAGCGGCATTTTGCACTCTCTGGAGCACATTGCAGTAGTCAAATCTTCGACGAGAAAGGCTTAGACCACTGTCTTCCTCGCTTCCTCGGGCAGCAGACCCAGGATTGTATGTAAAATGTTTAGGATGCCAGAGCAGACCCCTGTCTAGCAAAAGGTTGAGTGCTATCAAACCAGAAACCAAGGTTTTTAACATTTGGTTTCGGGATGGGTGCTGGACCCAGAGCATTTGGCCACCAAGTGGTGGACCAAATTGATGTTTTTTTCCCCACCACCATGAATTCAGTCTTGTTAGCATTGAGTCAAAGTCAACTATGGCCTATCCATTCGCCTATATCCAGCAGACAAGATTTAAAATGAGCTGCTGAGATACCTTCATCCTGAGCCAGCGTGATGATTTTCTGAGTGTCATCAGCATATGGCTCAATTTTAACACCATGATGCTCAATCACATCCCCAAGGTGTCGCATATACAGGTTGAATAAAGTCGGACTGACGGTAGAGCCCTGTGGCTCTCCCTGTTGCAGAGGGTAGATCTTGGATGTACATGGCTGGTGACACACCTGAAAGGTGTGGTTCTGTAGCAAATCTGACAACCACCTTAGAGCAGGGCTGACTCTCAACACCATATTGCCACAGCCGATCCAAAAGGAGACCATTGGAAATTGGTGTTGAAGGCCACGCTTAGGTCCAGCATAACCAGCGCAGCCATCTTGCCTTCATCAGCAATGAGCATCAGCGACTTCGAGGCCAGTAACAGCACCGGCTGGGTGCTGTGCTGGGGTCAGAAACCTGTCTGAGTCTCATGCAAAAGCTCCTTTGCCTTGATGTACCTCATTAGCCGCTGAATAATATGTTTTTCTGCTATTTTGGTGAAAAATGGCAGCAGAGATATAGGCCAGAAATTCTCCAGTCTTGTGAAGATTTCCTTAAGAGAGGTACAATCATGGCATGTTTCCAATTGAAAGGACTCTGGCAGAAGTGAAGGACTGGGTAATTAGTTCACAAAGAGCGGGTAGAAAAGCCTCCATTCCGCGTTTCAGCATAGCAGGTTAGGCAGGATCAAGCGGAGATCCAGACTTTACAAGGTGACATCTCTCCATGATGACAGAAGGTTTATAGAGAAAAAAACACCTGAAGATATAGGTGGACAAGGACATGTAGCCGGGATTGAATGCTCTCTAGTTAATTTCAGTAAGGATGCATAGATTTTAGCAATTATGTCTGAAAAGAATTGTGTAATCTGAATACAGCCTTCTACCGAAGGCGTAAGAGAGGCTGAGACATGCTCTTAAGAGGATAGAGATTTAACTATCCGATAGATCTCACAAATGGAGGTCTTAGCAAGCTCGATCTTCAGAGCAAAAAATTGGGTACGCGTATTTCTGATGTGTTTGTGATACTCCTTAAAGGCCCTCAAGTAGGTCACTCTATCTGCTAAACTATAATTCGGACGCCAGTGTCGTTCCAGACGTTTACACGCCTTCTTCATGGCCAATAATTCATCCGTGACCACTCTGCTGTTGGCTCATGCCGGGTGATATTACAGATTTTCAGAGGAGCAATACTGCCTAATGCCTCTTTAATCCAGGTTTCTACCTGCAAATTAGCTGATTGAGGGCAATCTTTAAGCAGGTGAGCGCTTGAATTATCCAGTATTATGGGTATCTTTCATAGATTCACATGCCTGAATCATTCCCCGTCGTCGGGGTGGAAGTCCCCGGTACATAACAATAGTAATGTCATATAGACATATACATACTAATAGGCCAGAGGCCTCACATTAGTAACCTATCTCAGTCCTTTTGTAAAAAGGACCAAACTTTGTCCAGGAGTCAATCAGCTACTACCACCCTATAGAACCTTCCTGGAAGGAGCCCTAGTCCCTCAGATTTTCTACCGCACGTCGTGCTAAGGGAGTCTCCACTGAGCTCTGCTCAGCTTTCTGGTATTTCTGGATTTATTCCATATTTTTCTCACAGAACTATTCTTGTGGAGGAGTACTTCAGTCCGCCATGTCTGACACTCCTAAAAAAGGGCTCTTTAGACCCTGTGCTTCATGCAGCAAGTTGAGACTACATGTGGATGACAGGCATGAAGACTGCCTCTACTGTCTCTATCCTGACCACTCTGCGAAGGATTGCAAAGTCTGCCGCACTTTCTCTGCCAAGACCCTGAAGGACAGAGAGGGGCGCCTGCTTTTATGGCTCAAGAGACTTAAAGAGAAGGATCAGACAGTCTCTTCAGGTGAGAGCGAGTGTTCCTTTAGGAGCTCACACTCCTCCTCCAAAAGGCCCAGACCGTCATCTCCAGACCGGTCTGCAAAGCCACCTCAAAAGAAGACGCCCAAGTCTTCAGAGGTTCGTCCACAGGCCATGGCAGGGAAGAGTTCTCTTCAGGATGCCACCTTCAAGAAGCCTTTGCTGCTAACTTCTGCCATGTCTGTGACGACGTCGACAGCAACTATATCTACGTCGACGGCATCGTCCTTCTCTGCCATGACGACTACCACGGCTTCGTTGTCGACGGGTAGGTCTATTATTGCTATTAAAAAATCGTCTACGACGCCGCCGTCGATGACCTCTAACACGTCGACAAAAGCAAAGTCATCGTCGTCGACGAGTCACATCAGCATTGACGACATCCTCATCGACGGCATCTAAGGCACCGTCGACGGCTCCATCGTCGCGAAGCCATAGACGTCGACACCAGCGTTGAAGAAGTCATCGACGTCTACACCAGCGTCGACAAAGCCATCGACGTCGACACCGGCGTCGACGAAGCCGACGTCGTCGCGATCATCAACAAAGCCATCGACAACAGGTCCGGCGTCGACACTGCCGTTGACGAAGAAACAACCGTTGACGCTGCCGTCGACAGCATCGTCGTCGATGAAGACAACAGAGACATCTGCTATGGCCGTGGACGCTCCACCGTCGATGACCACCCCGTTGACGGGCTCGTCGACGACAGAGTCTCCTACGCTGAAGTACTCTTACACACACTACAGACTGACAACGAGTACTTTAACGCCGGAATTGATGTCGCCTAGCAGAGTCCAGCCACTGCCAATCTGCTGGACACAGAGGATTCTGATGACGGTCCAATGTTCCAAACTGCGACAAGTCCATCAGAACTCCAGGTTAAGGTCCATGAAAGCTCAGACTGCGATATCAGGAGGAATGTCAAATTGCTCCGCCTCCTTCTTCACAACCTATGGTGTGCCTCCCAGCATCAATAGTGACGGACCTGCAATTTCTCACAGCGGACTACAAGCAACGGTTTCCGCCCACTCCGCCTCCTCCAGTAAAGCAACCTACACCTGTGATACCTCACCAACTTCCTCGCCCTAGACCTCCTCCACTGGTCATTCGTCAAGATCCTGTCACTTTACCACCTCTACCTTCTTCTGATGAAGAAGAGGATGTATTAGAAGAAGGGGAGGGACAGCAAGAGGAAGGAGAAATACAGGACGATGAATGGAATAACTATGTCATTCAGGATCCGGCATCCCCTGACTAGGCACAGGCAGATTCACCCCCAGAGGATATCTGGGGGTTTCATAATATTGTGGAAAGGGCTGTGGCAAGATTTAAAATCCAAATGACCACTCAAACCCAGGATTGCTTCCTGTATGACTTTAAAGAGCCATTCAAGAAGGCTGTGCGATCCATCCCTATTATTGATTACAACTGGAATCAGGGGGTAAAGATAATGAATAACCCATCATCTCTGCTTCCAGTTCCACCCAGGCTCCGGCATGCCTTATAGGCCAAACGAAACCGGACTCTGTTCTTACGAAGGCTGCACAGCATAAATCTAGTAATCCGTCGGGCGCGTTGACTGCGCCACCAGATAAGGAAGGCCGTAAACTTGATAATATTGGTAAAAAGTTTTTGTCCATGTTGGCCATTTCTATCCGGGCGGCAAACTCACTGGCCCTCTTAGGACGATACAATCGCCAGATGTGGGCGGATATTGCCCCATATTTAGGAGCAATACCAGAAGAACAAAAAGAAGAGGCAAAGAAGATACTCCTTGAGGGCGAGCGATCCGCCTCGGAAATGACAGATGTGTCGATGGATATCGTCTCAACAGGATTTAGACAGATGGCAGGGGCAGCAGTCCTAAGGCGACAGGGGTGGCTTAAAGCCACATCGTTCCGGCCTGAGGTACAGACCAAGGTACTGGACATGCGGTTCGATGGAGTACTGCTCTTTGGGGAGCATATAGATGAGATGCTGCAGGGTATCAAAAAGGATACAGAGACCGCGAAAGCCCTGGGTACCCTCCAGTATAAAAACACTTCCTTTCGGGGCTCCAGAGGAAGAGGACAACAGACAAGAGGTGGCTATCAGGGATACAAAACCTCCTATGGCTCATCACAGCAATACAAGCCGCAATACCTGCAGAGACAGCAACAAGGCCACTCATCGTACAACAAGCCTTCCTTTCGAGGACGAGGAGGAAAAAAGGACACAGCCAGAAGGCAATGACCTCTTTCTCCCACAGACCTCCACTTTTTCTCCGCATTACGCAGTTGGAAGGAAAATATCGAACTTCCTCCACAATTGGCAAAAAATCACAACGGATCGTTGGGTTCTCCGGCTGGTTCGGTTCGGACATACTTTGGAGTTCGTAGAGACTCCTCCTCCGAACCCCCCACGTCCTATGCAGCACAAGAATCTGCATCTCCTTCAAAAAGAACTCTCACTAATTCTCCAGAAAAGAGCCGTAGAAAGAGTTCCCCAAGGTCAGAGGGGGAAAGGGTTCTACTCCTGATTCTTCCTAATACGAAAAAAGGAGATAAAGTGGAGACCTATATTGGACCTAAGAAACCTCAACAGATACCTCAAGAAACAATCGTTCCGTATGGTAGCCATTCAAGAGGTGTTACAGCTACTCAATTCCAAAGATTTCATGGTGTCCTTAGACCTGCAGGACGCCTACTTTCAAATACTGATCCACAAGAGTCACCAACAATTCCTGAGATTTGTGGTGGCGGGAAGGCCCTACCAATTCAGAGTGTTGCCATTTGGCCTGAAATCGGCACCACGCATTTTTACAAAATGCCTGTCTCCTGTGGCAGCGTACCTTCGCCAACTCCATCACCAGGTTTTCCCCTACTTGGACGACTGGCTCGTCAAGGCTCCTACTCTGGTAGGCGTAACCAGATCTTCCAACGCCTGTCTTCAACTCTTCGAGAGCCTAGGACTTACACTCAACCAGGAAAAGTCTGTCCTTCAACCATCGCAACGTCTCACCTTCCTGGGAGCGACTCCAGACACACGCCAGGGAAAGGCCTTCCCTTCACGGGAGCGTCAAATCAAACTAAGTTCGGACCAAAAAGACCATCAAGGTGCGACTCTTCAAATCATTGTTGGGGATGATGTCCTCCAATATCCTACAAATTCCACACTGCCGCCTCTGTATGCGCCCATTACAGGAAGCGTTGTCATCTCAGTGGATCCAGTGCTCGGGGTCCTTCGACGATCTGATCAAGATCACGCCAGTCATGACGCAGGCCCTGCACTGGTGGCTTCAAACAAAAAATCTGAACCAGGGCCTTCCATTCCTGCTTCCAATCTCACCTTACGTAATAACAACAGATGCCTCATTGGAAGGATGGTGTGCGTTCCTACAGGAGCTCCGGATTAACGGCCAATGGTCACTGGCAGAAAAGCAGCTGCACATCAACCTGCTCGAGTTGAGGGCAGTATACCTGACACTTCGAGCATTCCTACCTCGGATCAGGAACTCCCCAGTGCTTGTGAGAACCGACAACACCACCACAATGCACTATTTGAACAAACAAGGGGGTACTCGATCGATGACGTTGTCTCAAGAATCTCAACGAATTTGGAAATGGCTACTCCAACACAACATTTCTCTTCGAGCCGAGTATGTCCCAGGGGCAGACAATTCCCTGGCGGTCTCTCTAAGCAGAAAATGCTCCATTTGCCACGAGTGGCAGCTCGACCAACATACTCTCATCGCAGTGTTCTCCCACTGGGTAACACCTCACCTGGACCTGTTTGCGACGGAAATCAACGCAAAATGCCAACATTATGCTAGCTGGCTTCCCCAGACAGGATCTCTCGGGGATGCACTTTCGATCGCATGGTGCAACGCCTTTGCTTACGCATTTCCTCCATTTCCCCTGATTCCCAGGGTTCTCCGGAAACTGAAAACAGAGCATTGCACCCTGATCCTGGTAGCCCCAGCGTGGCCGCGCCAACACTGGTTTACAGATTTCCACCTTCTATCGCTGGAGCCACCGATTCCATTCAGGCCATACCCGAATCTCCTCACTTTGAACCAGGGGCAAGTCCAGCATCCAGATCCAGCATCTCAGATTATCGGCTTGGCTCCTGAGTTCAGAGAGTTCCAAGACTTAGATATTCCTCAAGAGTGCAGAGCAGTCTTGGCCCGGGCCCGGGCTGACAGTACCAACAAGACGTATTCCCTTAAGTGGAAGAGGTTCTGTATGTGGTGTAAAGCTAACAAACTGCATCCATTTTCGTCATCTCCGGCACAAATGCTGCCTTACTTACTTCACCTGGCTAACTTGGGATTGGTCCACGCCTCAATAAAGGTCCACCTGACGACCATCTCTCGATTTAGGCGCTCTTCGTCTGGAACGTCACTATGGTCCAATAGATTGGTCAAGCAATTTCTGAAGGGGTTATTCAGAACATTCCCTCCAGTGAGACCGTTACCACCTACGTGGCAACTCAACATTGTCTTGGCTCAGTTGATGAAACACCCATTTGAGCCATTTCATAAAGCAGATATCAAATACTTGTCATGGAAGACGCCTCTCTTATTGGCTCTCACGTCAGCTAGGAGAGTAAGTGAGCTTCAGGCTTTATCTATTCAGGACCCTTTCCTTCAGTTCAAACAGGACAGAGTCATCTTAAGGACCAATCCTAAGTTCATACCAAAGGTTCCGTCTACTTTTCATCTCAATGAACCTATAGTTCTAAAATCTTTCTTTCCGAATCCATCTACGACAGCGGAGAGATTTCTCCACTCCTTAGACCTGAAGAGATGTCTGAAGTTCTACATCCATAGGACGGAACAGTTTAGAAAATCCAGCCAATTATTCATTGCCTTTAGCAGGCCCAGGAAAGGTCATCCGTTGACAAAGCAGAGTATTTCAAGATGGATCTCTGCGACCATCGCCTTCTGCCACCAACAAGCAGGCCATCCTCTGCCTTCCAAAGTTCGGGCTCATTCCACAAGAGCAGTCTCCACTTCCATGGCGCTCTTTGCTGGGGTGCCCATTGTCGCCATTTGTAGAGCGGCGACATGGAAGACACCACATACGTTCACCGGGCACTACTGCTTGGACTCAGAACTTATGAAGGATGCAGCAGTTGGACAAGCGGTGCTCCGTCATCTATTTCATTAGAGGTGAGCCTTCTTCCTCTCATCCCACCTTCCTATTGCCTTCTTGCACATTTCTTCCTCCTGATAATGTTTCCAGGTTCATGGTATTGCACTAATGATAAGGTATTATTAAGTGTCTTACATGGTGTAATATACGAAATGTGCTGACTATTGCTTGCTACTCTGATTCAGGCATGTGAATCTATGAAAGATACCCATAATACTGGATAAGAAATGCGTTACTTACCTGTAACTGCAGTTATCCAGTATTGGTATCTTTCATAGATTCACATGCAACCCACCCGCCTCACCTGGAAGGGGTCACCTTGGTTCTCTCAGTAGGTACTACTTAGCACTGTGCTTACGAAAATCTGAGGGACTAGGGCTCCTTCCAGGAAGGTTCTAGAGGGTGGTAGTAGCTGATTGGCTCCTGGCCAAAGTTTGGTCCTTTTTACAAAAGGACTGAGATAGGTTACTAATGTGAGGCCTCTGGCCTATTAGGATGTATATGTCTATATGACATTACTATTGTTATGTACCGGGGACTCCCACCCCGAAGACGGGGAATGATTCAGGCATGTGAATCATTGAAAGATACCAATACTGGATAACTGCAGTGACAGGTAAGTAACGGATTTCTTCAAGGCCACCGTAAAGGCGGTAGGTGGAATCAAGGACCATTTACAGGTTTTATGATGTCGAGCACCAGATGAAATTGGAGCTGAAAGTGTCAAAGATACTTGAAAATGTAGAGTAGCATAGGCAGACCAAGATCTTGGACTGATTCACTTTGGTACAGGCCCCAGTTGGGTAAAGTGAAGCAGTCCAAGATCTTCAATGGGAGAAGATACCGTACGACAAGAGGTGTCTTCAAAATGTAGATTAAATTAGTTGAGAATAAAATAATTGGGTGTAGGCCGGTAAAAGATCTGCTAAAGCAGTGGTCAAATGAGTAGCTAGGCTGGCGAACAAGAAATTTAAAAAGCTGCAAGTGTGCAGTTACTGGAAAAAGACAAAGAGAAAAATGCCACTTCCCAGCCCATGATCTCTACAGAAAAAGTACATGGAATGTGATTTTTAAAAATGACTTCAATCCCCCCGTCCCTTTGATTTGGCCTATCCCGCCTCAAGATAGTATAATCCTGTGGGATACCCTACAATATATTGGGGGCTGACTGTGCTGTAAGCCACGTTTCCACAAGGAAGAGACCTTCTGGCTGATGGTCTAAAAGAAAGTCAGAAATGTCCCACTTGTGCCTTGGTAAAGAGCAACAGTGATTTTGAAAAATGGCCTCCTATGCTTCTCTCAAGAGCTTCCCAAGACGACTTCACTAAGGTAAACCCACAGCTTCTCCTTTAGAGACATACATGGAATGCCTACAACTCTCCTCAATTGTAGGAGCAATTAGAAATATGTCCTTAGCCGAGTACCGCAAATCAGCTGGCGCCGGTCTGACAGGGAACCCCTGGTGACGTCCAGGTGCAGATGGGCACAGACAGCTTTACCTTAGGTGAGCCTTTGATGTGCCAGTGGCGCACCTGCTGTGCCTGTCCGCTCAGCTGCACGCTTTTGTAGTCTGCCTACAGGAGGGAGTGGTTGAGCACCAATAACCAAGATGGGCAACTAAAAACAAACTGAGGTCCCAAACCTCCACTTCTTACTGGCAGGCTACCCTCCCAGGTAGAGTTGTAGAGTTACAAGGAAGTAAAACAAAAGTTGAAAATAAAAATAGCAAAATAGCTGTGAGAAAGAAAAAGAAAATAAACAAAGTAAAACCGTCTGAGGCTGACCAAATAGGGCCGCTAATCGTGATAGGAGCCAAGCTACTCCCTGCGCCTAGTGCACTACAAGAAAAACAGCAGGTTGGGTAAAACAAGCCACTAGTATAGCAATGGTTTCCCAGTTGGAATATACATATTTGCTGATTGGATGAAAGATGGACAACAATTAACTGAAAAAGGTAGGGCAGCTTCAAACAAACATGTTTGAGAGATGTATGTAGGCCACATGGTTCCAATAACTGTGCTCGTGAGAACAATTGCCCCCCCCCCCTCTACCTCCCCCCCCCCCACACTGGCATGACCCATTTCGAAACATCTTGCATTACAGGAGAATACAAATAACCACTATCAAAATGTATACATGACCAAGTTTCTTGTACGCACATAATGAGGGGATTGCCAACCCAGACATACTCCTTGTCAAACATAACCCACCCACGCTACCTCAAGGGTGCGTTACTCCTTGGTGAAGGCCGGGCGTTTTTCAAGGCTCCCGCCACCCAACTCAACTTTTTTTAAAACCTTTCTAGCTTAGCTTTACCCAGGAAGGAGCGCTGGTCCGAATCCCCAAAGAACATATTTAAACAGCTCTTCATTTTCAAGATTGCCAGCATTTTCTGGGGAAGGCAACTGATGTAGAGGTATACCAGCTTGAGCAGAAACATCTCTTGATGCTTCTAAAGGCACAATCATAGTTGGCTTTGGCTTGTGTTTCACAAAATTATCCTAAAAGGAGTTCACTGTTGATTTTGGCTTCAGTATGGCCACTCTTATAGGTAGTCTGCACTTCAAACAAAATTGCAGACATCATTTCCAATACATAGTCAGAACTTAAGACAGTTTTTTTCCAATTAAGACAGAACAGAAAATAGGACATTTCGATGCAAAATAAAATGCCAAATGGAGTACCCTCCCCCTCATTGACATTATTTAACAGCATAGCCAAAAGAAAAACATCATGGTCAGACTCAGAAGAAAAACCCTCTAAGGGAGTCAAACTTTAATCTAGAGGAGGCAGAGAAGGAATCTGAGAGGGGGGAATTCAATTAAGTAAGCTCCCTTCATCTGATTTTTCCAGTAAGGGATCACAATTACGGGGACCATCCTTACCCTCTATATACCCATCAGTGTCAATGTCTGGGAGAGTGAAATCTTCCGCAGTCATCGCCTCATTACAAGATGCTATCACAATGTCGACACTGATCTCATTTCTCAAAAGATCATCCGGAACAGAGCCCACATGTGCCGCCCCACAGGCACTCCCTTCAAGAAAGTGTTGCTGAAAGAACACAGTGGACAAACGGACCAATCCCTCCTAAACACCTCCAACCATTGGAGCCCCATCCCCAAAGACAGTTATGTCCCTCTTAAGACATTCATTGTCTGTAAAAGAGGACATATCTAAAAGTGATAGAACAGCAAGGCCAAAATTAAAAACGTCTGTCACTGCCTCAGGTACAAATCTAGGCATTTTATGAAAGAACCCAGTGATAGCTGAATGGGATTTAAAACGTTGTTGCTGGGACCCTCCAGTACTTCAAAATGATTACCTTGTTTTTTGGATTTGCCTAGGAGAGGAAGAAAGTACTCACTCATAGTGCACTTTCATCAAGGTCATCGTATTTTCAGATCACTTACACAAACAGGGCCCGCGTCTGAGAATTTGATGAATGGTCCAAGGAAATACTGCTCACACGCATCCACACACACTAGGCAAAGGCCTACAGAGTAACCTACACCCCAAAGCCACTGAAGCCAATAAGGCACATTATTACCTACTTCAGCTGTGCCACTGGCCTGGCCATAAAAAATGACCAAGTAATAGGCGGAGAGCAGGCAGTGGGCAGACAATGGTTGAATAGTTGAACTTGTATGGATAGACTAAGAGCCACTCCAGGGGCCAAGGTGCATCGGCCCAAGTCACACTGGCCCAATGATGGTGGCATCCGCAGCTCCAAGGGGGCCACAACTATACTACGACTCTGCTGCACTTTTAAATGCCAGTGAGGCTCAAGGTCATGAAGCCCAACTCGCCAGCAACGCTGCCAACACTGCTGCCTATGCTACTCCGTCCTCAACCTACTGCTGACCTAGGCTGATAGGCTGGCACGCAAAAAGAAAAGGCCAAGCACAAACAAGTTCAAAAAAGTAAACTTACCACCCTGGGGCATCCGGGCTCAGTTGAGGAGGCTATCTCCAGAGAATGCGTGCGGTAGAAAGTCCAGTTTATAGGCCCCGCCGAGGGAGAAAGCTGCACCGTCCTAACTCTGGTAGCTTCTGTGCTCAGGAACCAGGCTCTCTTTGTTGAAAGACTGTCAGTAAAGTGTCAAGAAGCCAGACCCAGGTGAAAGCAGGTAGCCAAAGCTTGATGATGTTGATAAGGTGGATGGGTTGCCCCCCGCCATGCATTACACTAATGATGCCTTTTACTTTAATTTACAGAAAGCCAGTGGGCAGGACGCCTTTCCTGAGACAACGGCTTGACTCACCATATAGGCCACCAACTGAGGAGAGTACCTCATTTACAGCTGTGGTATAGAGGGCAGGCGGGGTGCTGGTATTACAGCTGACCCCCATTGAGACTAAAAGAAATGTTTTGCCAGAAACCCTTCAGCCTGCGCTAGCAACATTAGAGCCCTTGCTTCCATTCAATTATGTTCTTATATATAATTTCATCGATACCTGGTTAAAACCATGTTCTTACCTGCCTGTGACCAGGCAGGTGTGCATTTGTGATATGCCAGCGCCTGGTGACACAGATTTTCTCACAGAGCATTCCCCCTAGCTCTCCCCACCATCCGCCAGGTGAGCATTATTGTGCATGCCTAGACCAGTAAAGTGAATCCCCATTCATTCTCCACCACTCCTCAAGATAGGATCTAAAGAGATAGACTGACAGCTTTGGCATACATATGGTTTCTTCAGACAGTCTGGTGTTGCGCTCAGTCATTGCAGTCTGCCTTTTGGGCTGTTACATCTATGCTCTTTAAGATATGGTGAATAAGATCTTGCTGGCAGTCGAAGAAGATCTGAGGCGCTGTTTGGCTCTGACAATACACGGTCATATATGTTATTTGTTCAATCTTGGATACGATGGATCGGCGTTGGCACGTGAAAGATACCAGTATGGTCCTTCGTCGACCTACCTGAATAAGGTGCACTGATCTCATTCTATGTGCAAACTTTGCTAAATGACAGGCCCTTTAATGAGTCCCACCTCTTTGGGTGACAAGGCAAATCCCACTTCGGAATGCTTTAAAGATATTAGAGCTATATTGCATTCTTTGGGACCATTTGCCTCTGCAAAACAAATCCCATACCAGGTTTGGAAATTGAGAATCTAATCCAGAGCGCTGGTGTATAGACAAAGATAGCCTTCGGAGCCAGTGATGCAGCAGACAATCCAGTCTTTCATGGGCTGTGGATTCAGCAGGCAAAATGCAGGCCAGCAGGAGCACCAGTCCTTCAACTCCTTCCCCCGCTGTTACACTGGCCAACAAGCCGCTTTAATTTGACATCAGATGCTCATTACCACTCTGTGAGAGGCAGACTCTGGTACTTTTGACAGGTAGGTCTGGCAGAGCATTGAGAACTGTTATGCCCTACTCTTTGTTTCCTCCTAGCCCAATATCCCTCCCACACAAGAACAATTTTCAAAGGAGCATCTGCTCCTCCTACAAGTAGGGGTGAGTACTCTCGAAAGGTGCCACAGAAAATGTACTGGTCTCTGAGAAAGGCAGGGGCTGTTACTCTCGCTCTTTCCTCTTTTAACAAAAAGGATTATGGACCCAGGCCTATATTCATCCTTCTTCCTCTCAATGTGTTCCTAGAGAAGGACAGATTCAAGATGCTTAAATTGGCCCAGATCTGCTTTATACCCTGTGACTGGATGCCGTCTCTCGACTTGCATGGCTCGTATTTTCATATACCTTTCCTGCAGTCTCTCAAGTGTTACCTGTGATTCAAGGTGGAACAGGAGCATTTTCAGTTTACTATGATCCACTTGAGCATCACAGCGCCCCTTTCATTTACAAGAAAGTAGGGGTGGTTGTTGCTGCCCAACTTCAGAGGTAAGGAATTGCTGTAGTCTCATACCGCAATGTCTGGCTGCTCAAGGCTGGCCCTCTGTAGCCAGTTGTGTGCGACCTCTGGACAATGGCGGACCTTTTCACATTGATGATTTCACCATAAACAAGCCAAATTCCCACCTGATTTCCCTCAAAGACTTCCCTTTGTTGGGGAAATCCTGATATGGTGGAATTCAGGGCTTTCTGCAGCAGTGAGTCCAGGACATTCGAGCTATGATCCTGATGTTTCAAGCTGGTCTTGGGTCAAGGTGATTGTGAATCTGAGCCTTCCTGGCACCAGTTTCTTGCAGTTTTCTTGTCACCTACAGGAGGTGGCACATGCTGGCCCTGCAAGTGAACCTGAAATCTCAGTGCACCCAGTATCAAGTCCACCTTTGTGGCACAATCGGTGTCTCAGAGGAGACCTGCTCGGGGTCTGTAGTGATGGCTCATATACCACAAGCAACAAGCCCCCCACTCCCTTCCCCATCCAGAGCTAACATTGGCGATGGACACATTGTAGTATCTTAGGTTGTATTTATCTATGCTTGTTGTTCTCTCTGCCACAGAGTCCTAGGTTTCCAGTGTTCTATGTGGTTCAGCTGCGCTGAGTATTCCACTAAGGACAGTTGGTCATCTTTGCCTCTACCTGACGACAGATGGTCCTGTTCTCCGCTTGGGTTGTCAGCTTCTACAATAAAACCTACAGTTAAACCCTCATGCTCTGTTGCGGTTTACTACACATATTTTTGGCGACGGGTGCTGAACAACCCACACGAACCCACTACTTCTAACTCTTTCGGCAAACAACAGGCTGTTCTTCAACAAGAAACACCTTCACCTCGTATTTTCAGCATCGCGGCATCGACGATCTTGCTACCGCTGACTGAAGACACTCATCGAGTATTTTCTTCATCCTTCGACATCGTTGAAACGTCGTCTCGTCAGTGTCTTCAATACCTGGTACTGTTTCAACACTGTAGCTGTATTGCGGTAAGCCGCGCATGCTGTACGCAAGTGCCTGTGAACAATTTACGAGTGGGGAACTGGATTTTTTGTAAATTGTTTTTATTGCGCTTTGTGCCATCTGCGCTGGAACGCAAAGTTGGGAGATGCGTTCCAGCAACTGAAAATTTACGTGACTCACGCACTGTTATTTGCGTAACTGTGACGTTTGCGTTTCAGCCTGAAGCGCATCGTCCACTTCACGTCAACACGTTATTTCTGGCACGAGCGAAGCGCATCAGCTGTCCTGTGACGCGCTTGTGTTCTACTGTACACGTCACAAAGAGACAATACTTTCTTGTTCAGGAGAGGAAATTTCGCGAAGTAATTCTATTTGAAAAGAACACTCGAACAATGCTGTGACATCACAAAACATACTTCACTCAGTCAGGTCAAGGTTACCTGAAATCGTCATAAAAGACATTGTCAATACAGAATTGATTATTTTTTTTTTCTCGTCTCTTCATTCTGCACCAGCTTTACCTTGTGTTTAGCTTGTATTTTTCCTACAATCTTGATCTCACTTTTCATAATTTGTGGATTCTCTCACCATGTCCTTACAAGGAGTTCTACCACCTGCTCCTTTCCTAGAAACACCTGGAGATCCACCTATCAAGTGGCGCAAATGGTTTGATGGATTCGAAACTTATATCGGCGCAATTGGTGCGTCCAGATATCGTGCAGAAAGGAAGAAGTACATCCTGTTACACTCTCTTGGATTTGAGGGCAGAGAAATTTACAAACATCTTCCAGAGTTAGTACTAACTGAGGGAGGAATTCTGGATGATTATCAACAGACATTAAAAAAACTTGAAACAAGATTTGATGTTCAACCCAGTATAGTAGTTCTACGACACAATTTCTTTAAACGCACACAAAATACTGGTGAAGATGTTGACAATTTCATAACGGCACTAAGAAGACTTGCTTCAGACTGTCAGTTTGAGAACTTTACAGACCAATTAGTAAGGGATCAGTTCATAGCGAAATGTACTGATAGAACAATTAAACAAAAACTGTTATCCTTGGGAAATCCTACTCTGGAAGAAACGATTAGAGTAGCGAAAAGCATAGAAACGTCTCAAATCTCCGTGAAAGAGTTAGAAGAAAAGAAGAATGAGGCTGTCACAGCAGTAAAGTTAAAAGACACAAAACCTCCGTTCAATAAGTTTCCAGAAGGACAGCAGTCTATCGATAAGCAGAATTCTTTTTTTAATAGAACAAACATTTGTTTTCGTTGTGGTAACCGACCGCATGGTCTAAATGGGAGGTGTCCTGCTAAATTTGTTACCTGTAAAAATTGCAATAGGGTGGGACACTTTGCCAAAGTGTGTCAGACGGGGAAGAACAAAACATTTCAAAAGTCTAATCCTGTGAAGTGTGTGGTTGATTCTGATACCTTCCAAACGGAAGAGGAGTATGTAACTAAGGATCTGTGTGACATGGTTGTGGTTGTAAGAGATGATGGGGTCATTACGGGTGATCCCGAACTATGTGTTGACCCATACGTTAATGTACAAGTTGGTGACCGTGTACTAAACCTATTAGTTGATTCTGGTGCACGCATTTCAATGATCACTCTTGATCTCTTTCGTACAACATGGCCTAACAAGGTGCTCCTTCCTCCTGATCGAAGAGCAGTCTCATATGAAGAACGTGAGATTACAGTAGCAGGATATTTTGAAGAAATTTTAGAATTTAAGGGAAGGAGGATTTTTGGGGAGATTTACGTGGCTGAAAAGGGGCTAAATATCCTAGGCTGGTTCCACCAAGGCCTATATGGCATGCAACTCAGGCCTGGTACGAAGAATCAAGTAGTTGCTGTGAGAGACAGTCCTGAATTAGAGGCACTAATCAATGAATTTCCTCATGTCTTTTCAGGAGAGTTAGGAAGAATAAAATCTTTTCAGCACAAGATAATCTTGAAGGATGGTGCCTGTCCGGTGAAACATAAACTTAGAAATGTACCTTTCAGCATTAGAAAAGACCTAGAAAAAGAGTTAGAAACATTGCGTGATAAGGGGATAATTGAACCAGTGGAGTCCTCCCTGTGGTTGTCTCCTTTGGTTGTTGCCAGAAAACAAAATGGTGAACTAAGGGTTTGTGTAGATTTACGCTGCCTTAATAAGGAGATTTGGGTTGATTCGTTTCCCCTTCCTAACATTAACGAGTTGTTGGCCAGTTTGAAGGATGCTAAGTTCTTCTCTAAGTTGGATTTAGCATCCGCATATCACCAAATCGAACTCACACCTGAGTCCAGGCCTCTCACTGCCTTTGTGTCACCCTTTGAAACTTTTCAGTATGTGCGCATGCCGTTTGGGCTTGCCTCAGCGGCGTCCGTATTCCAAAGAGTCATGACTGAGATGTTGAAGGGTATTGATGGCTTGTCAGTTTTTCAAGATGATGTACTTATACATGCACCTGACAAGAACACTCATGATGCCATCCTGAAAGAAGTTTTATCTAGGTTTCAAGAAGTTGGAGTAGTATTACGGCGAGACAAATGTGTCTTTTCTACCAGTGAAGTGGATTATTTGAGGCATATGATAAATCAAAAGGGAATCCTCCCAAAGTCTAGCCTAGTAGATTCTATCACTAAGGCCAAGGCTCCCTCTGATAAGAGTGATTTGAAGTCCTTCCTAGGATTATGTGAGTTTTACTCAAAGTTTATAAAGGATTTTGCAACCAAACTCAGACCATTGACACGAATGTTAACGAGAGGTGTTCCTTTTGAGTGGAACAATGAATGTGAAGAGATTTTTGTGTGGGTGAAACAACAACTGACTTCTCCTAATGTTTTAAAGCATTTTGACCCCTCTTTGATGTGTACGGTTACTGTTGATGCCAGTAATGTGGGGTTAGGGGCTGTCCTGTCACAGAAAAAGGATGGTGATCTCAATACGTTGGGTTTTGCATCTAGGGTTTTGTCCAGTGCTGAAACCAAATATTCGGTCATCGAAAAGGAATTACTAGCTTGCTGGTGGGCTGTAATGAAGTTCAGGAACTTTCTTTGGGGTAAGAAATTTTGCATTAGAACTGACCATAAACCCCTTGTGTTTATCCTGAGTGGGAAGAATGTAAGAGGATTCACACCTAGAATTGCACGTTTGTCCTCCAAGTTACTTCAGTTTGACTTTTTGGTGGAATATATTCCCGGGAACAAGAACGGGTGTGCTGATTTTCTTTCCCGTTCATCTGACACGATTGATAAGTATTTTGATGCAGATGAGGATGATAAAGACCAATACCTGGTTGCTTCTATTGATCTTCCCCAGTTGTGTGCGGTGACTGAGGATGAGTGGAGACAGGCCCTACTTTTAGATGTGACTTTACAGAAGGTTGTCACCTTTATCAAGAATGGTTGGCCTAAAGAAAGGAATCTTGCTTTTGATCTCAAAACGTTTCTACAAGTTGCAGACGAGCTTACGATTGAGAGTGGTTTGGTTTTAAGAGATGACAAGTTGGTTCCTCCACTGGTCCTGAGGGATAGGTTGATTAAGTGTGCGCATGAAGGGCACTTAGGTGCAACTTTGACTAAGAGAAGAGTTCGGCTTTCCTTCTGGTGGCCATACATGGATAGAGAGATTGATGAGTTTGTTAAGGGTTGTGTTATCTGCTCTAGCTGTGATAAGGTTGTGAAATTACGTACCCAGCCTTTGTCCCCCATTGAGTTGCCCTCTGCACCTTGGGTGAAACTCGGGCTGGACATTGTTGGCCCTTTCAACGCGCTTGATTTTTCCTCTAGGTTTGCTCTGGTCCTTATGGACTATTATTCTAAATGGCCCGAGGTCAAGTTTGTCAGGGAGGTCACTGCCAGAACTGTTGTTGACTTCCTTTGTGATGTCTTTTTGAAGGAAGGGTTTCCGGAGTTTCTGGTCACAGACAATGGTACTCAATTTGTCTCATGGGAGGTTGAGAATTACTTGAACAGGTGTAGCATCAAACACCTGAAGAGTTCCTTATACCATCCGGAAACGAATGGTCTCGTGGAACGCATGAACAAAGTTTTAGGAGAATGCATTCAGTGGGCTCTAAAGAATGGTTGTGTTGTCAGTAGCTCTGTGAGGAGCATGTTGTGGTTTTACAGGACTACGCCTCATTCCACCACTGGGGTCTCTCCGTTTGAGTTGTTACGCGGCCGGAAAGCTTCCACTTTGTCTTGTCCGGGTTGGATGTCCAGGTGGGTGAAAGGTGGATGTTGGAATGATGAGGTTGTGAGATCTAATGTAGAGTCTGTTCAATCTAAACAAAAAGCGTATTTTGATAAGAGGAAGAGTGTTAAGGTGATTGATTTGGTCCCGGGAGATTTTGTCTCCATTAAGAAACCTGTTCATGTGAAAAAGGGGTATTCTAAATTCACTTCTCCTGTTCAAGTGCGTGAGGTCAGAGGGAACTCAGTTAAACTGGCTAATGGGAATTGGTGGAACAAGAGCCGGTTGGTGAAATGTTCCTTGCCGGGTGAACCTGGTTGTTCCTCTGCTGTCACAAGTTCCTTGCCGGCTGAACCTGGTTGTTCCTCTGCTGTCACAAATTCCTCCGCTGTCAGTCTTAACCAAGATTGTACGGGACAAACGGTCCTGAGGCGCAGTTCTCGTACTAGGTCTGTTCCTCATAGGTATAGAGTTTAAGTTCTTTTTTATTCTCATAGGTTTAGAGTTAGCTTGCTTTTCTTGCTTTTCTGTTGTCTTCTTTTCTTCTCCCTTCTTACTTTTTCCCTTCTCTGTTTCCGCCTTTTGTTTCAGCTCTCCTTTTCTTTCCTTCCTTCAGCACTCTTTTTCTTTCCTTCCTTTCACTCATTTTCCTTCTTGTGTTTAGACTACTTTCTTAAGGGAAGACATATGTAGTATCTTAGGTTGTATTTATCTATGCTTGTTGTTCTCTCTGCCACAGAGTCCTAGGTTTCCAGTGTTCTATGTGGTTCAGCTGCGCTACGGACAGTTGGTCATCTTTGCCTCTACCTGACGACAGATGGTCCTGTTCTCCGCTTGGGTTGTCAGCTTCTACAATAAAACCTACAGTTAAACCCTCATGCTCTGTTGCGGTTTACTACACACATCATTGCTAATTTAGTGGGTGACCTGCCGTGGAGATCAGGGGACTTAGGTCTCAAGTGGATGGCCGACTCCACATCAGTGTGCTGGAGCTGCAGGCCATTCGTTTGGCTCTGACGGCATTCCTGCTATCCATCCATCAAGAGGGGTGCTGGTGCAGGTTCTCACAGATAGCAACACTGCCATATGGTACTGCAACAAGCGGGGTGTAGTTTAGGGTCCTGCGCCAAGATGCTTAGTGTCTCTGGAGATGGTTAGCACCAGGATTTTGTCACTTGGTGGGGTCCCTGAATACAAGAGAAGACTATCTAAGCAGACCTCATCTGGTAGATCACAAGTGGCAGCTACATCCCAAGATGGTGCAGTGAGCCTTCCACTAGTGAGAAGATGCCTGGCTACATCTTTTCACCACTGTTGCAAAGGTGCAGTGTCAATACATTTTTGAGTTAGAGTTTCAGCAAGTATACTTGTTAGGAGATGCAATCTGGTTGGAATGGATAAAGAGGCTCCTTGCCACTTACTCAAAGTTCTGAAGAAAATCAAGAACGACTGGGCCCAAGTCATTCTGGTGACTTCGTATTGAGCCAGGAAATTGTGGTACTTTGAATTCCTACTCCAATGAGGTTGCCACTTGAAGAGGAACTCCTTTCTCTGCCACAGGGCAGGGCTTCCACCCAAATCTATGTAATCTACACCTCCATGGGTGGAGATTGAACACCGGCAATTGACTGGGTTTGATTTGTTGCATGAAGTGTTCCAGACGCCCACCTTAAAATTCATTTATGCCTGGAACTGGGACAAATCTATGGCCTTCTGCAGTGCCCAAAATAGAGACTATTGCAGGTGAATCCAACGGATGTATTTGTTTTGTCTTTAGCCCGGCAAGGCCTTGCAGAGGGCACTGTAAAAGGTTGCTTGTCTGCCTGTTTGACCTTTCTGCGTTTACAGGGCCAACTGGCCTTGTCCATCTTGTTGTGATGAGATTAATTAAACATTTGACATACAGTCTTTTGTGATGCTGCATCAATTAACTTTGTTGTAACATTACTCATCTGTATGCACTTTGAACCGATGCACAGTTACTTGCTACCTCTATTATGGCACTTTCAGGGCTACCTCCCTACACCCGCTTTTCCCTGGACTAGTTAGTGGTGAGGATCTGAGCGTCTTCTTACCTAAAGTTGTGACTTCCTTGCACATTGGCAATCCATTACACCATGCGCGTTATTTGCTTCCCCTTATTCCTCAAAAGATGAGGAGAGGCTCCATTAATTTGTCCCCAAAAGAGCTTTACGTTTTTACATAGATCATACTAAGGGCCATCAAGGGGACAGTCAGCTTTTTGTGGGGGTCTCTGGAGCAAAGAAAAAGAAGCCTCTGCAGGGGAAGACCTTGCTGAGGTGGATAGTCCTCTGCAATAGAATATGCTATGAACTATCCAAGTATATGGCTGGTCCAAACTGAGTTGGTAAGGTGGGCGCAAAACAATGATTTGGGCTGGGGCCTGAGTGATTGCCAGTAGCTGAGATTAGTTCAAGCATTCTATAATTCACTTTGTTTTCGATGCCCACGTGTGATGGGTATACCCAGATGTAGGTCCCGTGCTCACTGTGCCAGTGAAACCAAGCTATATCTGGCTGATGAGTCCTAATAAGTGCGAAATCGGTTCTGGGTTGCTTTTGTTCCGTTTCAGGAGGACCTGGTCTGGCTGTTTGGACTAGACAGTTTGCTGGGACTGATTTACATATGACTGGGTCCAAATAGGGCAATTGCCAGTGGCTGAGATGGTTGTATTTATTTTTTATTTATTTAAGAGATTTTATATAGAGCTGGGCAGACCTGAAGGTATCGGAGCGCTTAACAGCAGAGAGGATAGGATCACGTCAAGGAGATAAAAATAAACAAATGTTCAAAAGAGTTCAAAAGTTCCATTGTGCTGTGCGTCTGAGGGGCGCCAATGAGGTAGCGAGGTCGAAAGTCTTAGGCTAAGTCTTCCTCCGAGCGGCGATGAACATGGAGGAGGTGTGGGAGAGGGGATGAGGTAGGGAGTGGAGGAACGCTGTTGGTTGACTGCAAACTGGAGGCTAGTGAGTTGCGGATTTCAGTGAGGGAAGGCGCGGTTGAGGTAGAGTTCTTTTAGGAGTGATTTGAATTTTGGGAAGTAGGGGTAGTTCTGATAACAACAGGGATGGAGTTCCAGCTTTTGGGTGCCTTTCCTTTGAAGGAACGTGCTGCAGTTTTTTGTTTGCGAGTTTTCAAGGGGGTGAGTAAGAGGGAGTTGGAGCTCATGTTACAATGATTTGCATTGCAACGCATGCCTTTACCATGCAGGCATTGCAACGCGAATGCTATTGCCACGCATAACCTTTTCCACGAATATCCCTTTACAGCACATACCTTTACAATGAACTTCATTGTAAAAGCATGAATGTTAAAGGCATATTTGTGGTAAAGGTTTTTCCTGGCCCATGCCCTCAGTCCTATAACCCGTCCCTTGCGCCTCCCCAGCCCTATTTAAACAAGCATTGGCATAGCCAATGGATCTCGCTTGTGGGACCTTATAAGTATTTAGTTATATGCAGCACAATATCCTTGGTGCAACGACATTAACTGTTGCATGGTTAAACACTTATAAGGTCCCAAAGGTGAGACCTATTGGCTATGACAATGCTTTTTTGGTGTGCCCTGGCCGATTTTTGTTCCCCATCCAACCCTGCCCTCCACACCTCAGTTATGGCTGTCTCCATCGCTGTGTTATAGCAATGATCGAGGGAGGAAGGTAGCAAGATGTTGGAAGCTCATTTTTTTCTTTTTGTTTTACAAAGCTATTGAGGCAGCCTGCTTTGAGCCTCAGAGCGATGGCAGGTAGTTGGCGGAAAAAGGATGAGACTCAAAAGAGGCAGCGGAGCTAGACAGCTCTGCGTGGCCCCAGTGATCATTAATGCAGCAGATGCCGTGGCTCCTGGGCCAGGCATGTCAGGGTGCACTAAACCCAATTATTGCTGTTTTACTAGCAAAAGGGTAGAAAGGCTGCAAAATGTTTCGAGATCTCCTTAGAGCATTAGGTATACAGGCAGGCTTAGCCTACCAAAATAGCAGATTAGACGCAAGAGGCCTACCAAAATAGCATATTAGACGCAAGAGGCCAGATCTGAGTACCTGAAAGAATCCTGCAGAGTCTGGTGACAGATGACAACATCCAGGATTCTTCATCTTTCGAACCCCGGCATGACTTTTGAAGCTTTTTCTGGAGAGTGAGACCTGTTGAGTCGTGGTTGGGCGTGATGCCAGGGCCTGTGGGGCGTGGAGCTGTGCACAGCGAACTCCTGAGACAAATGGCAACCCAGCAGTAATTTGCCAACTATGCAGCCAGGCCTTAGGTGGGCATGTGGCCCTGTCTGAGCCATGTAACATAGGCGTGCAGCTGAGGGGTTCATGTGCCCATGCAAGCTTGGAGCAAGCTTGCTGGAGCACGGGCATTGTCGATGGGAGGGGCACCAGCAGGAAGGCGGTAGAAAATCTTGTTTATATAGGAGTGAAGCATACCTATCACTCATTAGGAAGAGAGTGCAGCGACAGCCAGCAAATTCTTTCAAGCATCTGCCTCCTGGATGGGGCACATTACTGCCAAATGAGTAAGGGAAGAACCCCACCACCGCTGATGGGGACAGAGGCAAAGTGGCTTGGTCAGCCCCTCGAGGTTGGACACAAAGTGCCAGAGGGACAATACTTACATGGCAGTACCCATTTACTGAACTTGTGCTTCTGTGTTCCTGAAGTGTTCAGCACATGTGACTAGAGCTGCAGAGTGTAGAAGAGTGAGGAGAACTGCAGCGTCAACAGCAAAAGGAGAGCCCAGAGCGGAGCAGGCAGGAGGGGTCCTCAGCTATTGGGTAAGGGAGCTGCATAGAGAGACTGCGTCAGGGTAGGCCCCTAAGCATTCCGGTGCAAGTGCCGAGGGAGAGCTCCTCAGCTGCTGCGGTCTTGGCCGCCGCCGCCCTGGGCCTGCTTTGGGCCTGGGCTTGGCTTGGCTCATGCGACTCCTGCAGGTCATGGTTGTACATTCAGCCCACGTTAGTTGTTTACCGGGGCGGCCCGCACTGCTCCTGTTGCCCTGCCGATTCCCTTCCCTTATGGCACCTCTGCTCTCTGAGTACCAGACTGAGTCCAAGAGGCTCAAACCTGAAAGCTGCAAAAAAACTGCAAGCGACGCTACAAACGGAGGACCCTGTCTGCAGGAGTAGTGATAGACAAGTAGTCCGACTCCTAGAGAGCTCACAGAAGCGGCCCAGGTGTGCTCGCCGGCTCATCCTCCACCTTTCCTCTAGCTGCAGTGTTGCTTGCACTGTGCTCCTCTAGCCCTTGGCCTCTGCTACACCCTCCGCTCACGTCGTGGAGGCGTGGTGAGTTGGGGGGGTGGAATACGGGGGATGAGGGTGGGGGTAACGCAGAGCAATTGGGTTACAGTAGGCGGCGCATGGACACACAAGGAGGTCGGAGGCTGAGATTTGCTGACGCACATCTACTTTTGCATTTCAAGCACTGCTGTCCCGTTACACTAGGCTGGACTGTTCCCATGAGGCACAGGGTCAAGGCTGATTTGTATATGGCCATGTCTGAACTGGGGTGGTGTGGAGTGCAAAAAAACGATGGATTTAGGCCTAGATCCCTGTACTGGGGTGAATGTATGACATTGTTCTGCATTCTGTCCATCAACTGTTATTTTTGCATTTGTCACCCCGAGTGGGATGGGTATGCTCAGACGTGAGTCCCATGCTCTTCACACCACTGGAGTCAAGCTATCCTGGCTGAAGATGGCTGATAGCCAGAAACCGGTCCTGGGATGCTTGATTCTGGTCCAGGAAAGACATGGCTTGGCAGTTCGGGCTGGACTGCTGTTCCCATGAGTCACAGGGTCAAGGCTGATTTGCATATGGCCATGTCTGAACTGGGGTGGTGTGGAGTGAAACAAAATGATGGATTTAGGCCCAGATCTCTGTACTTGGGTGAATGTATGACATTGTTCTGCATTCTGTCCATCAACTGTTATTTTTGCATTTGTCACCCCGAGTGGGATGGGTATGCTCAGACGTGAGTCCCATGCTCTCGCTACCACTGGAGTCAAGCTATCCTGGCTGAAGACGGATGATAACCAGAACCCGGTCCTTGGATGCTTGATTCCGGTCCAGGAAATACATGGCTTGGCAGTTCGGGCTGGACTGTTCCCATGAGGCACATGGTCAAGGCTGATTTGCATATAGCCATGTCTGAACTGGGGTGGTGTGGAGTGCAAGAAAACGATGGATTTAGGCCTAGATCTCTGTACTGGGGTGAATGTATGACATTGTTCTGCATTCTGTCCATCAACTGTTGTTTTTGTCCCATTACACTACATGCAGGGAAATCAAGATTAGCTATAGAACTAGCTATTAGCAACACATCACTGTGAGACCAGAAGGGACTGAGCGTCTGAGACTGTCTGAGGGTGCTCCTGTCACTGTTAAGAAGAGCTGAGGGTACGAGGAATCCGAAGCAGTGAAAACAGCCCTGATAAGACCCACTGAACCATCAAAGCGTTAAATAAAACAAGCATTGGCAGCACGAGAGTGGTGCGCGCGCATTAGTGATCACGCTGGAAGGGAGGCAGATGGCGGCTGCGCGCAAAAGCAGCCGAGTGGTGCGGGCGCATTAGTGATCGTGCTGGAAGGGAGGCAGATGGCGGCTGCGCGCTTGCACGCACGCGTAACCGCAAGCTTGAGACCAGCGAGGTCTGGCAGCACTTTGAAAACCCCAATACTAAATGTCTCACAGGGCAGCGCATGCGTGGAGGCGTGGTAAGTTGGGGGGGTGGAATACGGGGGAGGAGGGGGGGGGACACAGAGCAATTGGGTTACCGGCAGGCGGCAGACAGTGGGCGGCGCATGGAAACACAAGGAGGTCGGAGGCTGAGATTTGCTGACGCACTTCTACTTTCCATTTCAAGCACTGTTGTCCCGTTACACTAGGCTGGACTGTTCCCATGAGGTACAGGGTCAAGGCTGATTTGCATATGGCCATGGCTGAACTGGGGTGGTGCGGAGTGCAAAAAAAACGATGGATTTAGGCCTAGATCTCTGTACTGGGGTGAATGTATGTCATTGTTCTGCATTCTGTCCATCAACTGTTGTTTTTGCATTGGTCACCCCGAGTGGGATGGGTATGCTCAGACGTGAGTCCCATGCTCTCCACACCACTGGAGTCAAGCTATCCTGGCTGAAGATGGCTGATAGCCAGAAACCGGTCCTAGGATGCTTGATTCCGGTCCAGGAAAGACATGGCTTGGCAGTTCGGGCTGGACTGTTCCCATGAGGCACATGGTCAAGGCTGATTTGCATATGGCCATGTCTGAACTGGGGTGGTGTGGAGTGCAAAATAAACATGGATTTAGGCCCAGATCTCTGTACTGGGGTGAATGTATGACATTGTTCTGCATTTTGTCCATCAACTGTTGTTTTTGTCCCGTTACACTACATGCAGGGAAATCAAGATTAGCTGTAGAACTAGATATTAGCAACACATCACTGTGAGACCAGAAGGGACACAGCGTCTGCGACTGTCTGAGGGTGCTCCTGCCACTGGTAAGAAGAGCTGAGGGCACGAGGAATCCGAAGCAGTGAAAGCAGCCCTGATGAGACCCACTGAACAATCAAAGCGTTAAATACAACAAGCATTGGCAGCACACAAGTGATCACGCTGGAAGGGAGGCAGATGGCGGCTGCGCGCAAAAGCAGTCGAAGGGTGCGTGCGCTTTAGTGATCATGCTGGAAGGGAGGCAGATGGCTTGAGACCAGCGAGGTCTGGCAGCACTTTGAAAACCCAAATAGTAAATGTCTCACAGGGCAGCACATGCTCTGGCTCAGGCGAGACCTAAAAACTACCCCTCCTCTGTGCCATGGAAGTGGACCCCTGAGCGACTCCTCCCCTCCCCCCTCCCAGCCCTTCTAAAAACTACCCCTTCCCTGAGCCCTAAAAGTGGACTCCAGCACGACTCCTCTCTAAAATTATTCTTTTTGAAGCTTGCCATGCTAGTGCCCTTGGTAATGCAAAAGGCACATTATATGGTCAGATAGGAGTTAAGCTGTGAGCAAGGCTGGTTTCCGTTTTTTTCTTTGCTCAGATAATTTTATACCACCGGATGTTTGGTTTGATCAAGAACCATTGTAATCCCAACTTCAGTGTAACTAAATTAGCACCAAGAAAGTTTACACTATGTATAGCAGTGCCAGCTGATCGCTTTATTATGGGCTTTTTCTAGATAACTACTGTTCTTCTAATTAGCTGATAGATTTTGCTGATTTGTTGTGCTATTTATTCTTTGTCCGAGCATTTCTCATAAATGAAAAGCATTGGGCGGACCAACAAACTCAGTATCTTCGCTTTGCATGCTAAAAAGAGTATTGTGATTTTATGTCAGAAGGACATTTTTGTTTAGATCAGTTAACTCCCTTGTAGGTGAATCGTTTCTTGTATATTTCTTGTCTTGAACATGTATATATCGATATTTGTCTGTCTGTCTTTCTGCCTATCTCAATATCAGCAATATAGTTTCCTCAAGACTACACATAGTTTTACTTGCAGTCGTGGACTCTGAAGCTCCATAGATTTTCAAGATTTTAACTGTAGTATAGTGTCCTTTATTAGTCCAATCTTTCTTTTCAATCAGTCCAGTAAAATTATTTGTAGAGTGAGCTAACACAGCATGCCACCCTTCACTGCTAAGAAAAAGTCATGGTATGGGCAATCCTGTGGAGAAGTGGCCTTTAGCCATTTAAAGAAGCTATTAATAATGTTATGTCTAGCAACTCTGTCAGATCGATTCACATGTCTGCTAGCAGTGCAGCATATGGAAGTGAATACAGGCTGATAGCTCAACAGACAAATAAAGGGACAAGACATCTTCTGCTTCAAAGCTCTGGCCCTTTGGAGTCGAGCTGTTTGAGCTTTTGGCCTCATTTGAGAAGCATTGGCTTTAGAAGCATAGAGCAAAATTGTTTATTTGTCTGTGGTGGTGTGAATGAAGGAGTGGTTAAATATGAACATGAGCAGATGGATTGATGGGAGGATTAGGGAGAGCATGGATGGATATGTGGATGGAAGTTTTCGGGTTTACCACAATCTCAGCTAGCTACATCTGACTCCTGTGTTTATGGATATCTCCTGCACTAGCCGAATGTAATGAAGTAGTAGAAAATGCCCATTTCCCTATGGAAAGGCTTAACCATGTCAGCAAGGGTGAAAACTTATAAATCCTCTTATAAATCCCTATAGACCGAAGGTGTCATTCTGAGTGGCCACAGACTCTGTACATAATGAACCACCATTAGTCAATAAATGGTTTTTGATTGTTAACTTATTCTGCAAACGATAATAGCCACAACTATTTCTAAAGCAATGGATATGTATATAAGCAGAATACATAGAGAAAACTGACAATTCATTTTAAAAGGTTATTTATACCCTGTATTTTAACAATTTGCAATTACATTCTATTATTTAAGAAATAAGTGCTGCATCCCACACCCCCTGACACCCTGGGGGCCTGCAAGGGGCCCCCAAACAGAAAAGACCACATGCTTTTTTACGGTGGAATATCCGCCGTGGAAAAGCATGTCTCCGCCGGCATCCTAATATGGCTGGCGGTGTCTGATAGACACCGCCGCCATATTAGAGCTTTTCCGCCACGGTCGGAAGGCGACCGCGGCGGACGGAAACATGACCCCCCAGCCATCCTAATCTGGCGGGGGGTCTTTTCTGTGTCCGCAGCGGTGAATCCGCATCCTCCAACCCGGCGGTGGCTTCCGCCGGCCCGGAGGATGCGGATTCACCGCGATCCTAATCGGGCCCTAGGTACTGACTGTGAACAATGTTTGTGACATATATACAAATGTGTAAAAAGGAGCCTCATAAATACAGGTGCTACCACAATGGACAATCAGAGACATTCAACACAATTAACATAAAAATACAGAAATGTGCTTTAGCGCCCAGTGTTGTAAATACCCCTAAAGATACATGTGATTATCAGCCTGTCACGTACATGTCTATTTGGGCATGGTACTCTCGTTCACATCACGTCGACGTTTCAACCCCCCGAAAGCGAGTGTGATTGGGTTATATCATCAGGACTTGAAACACTGTAGTGTACAGCCTCAATCAATCAGGGGCTTCTAAAGCGTGCTACTCACCCGTAAGGGTGTCAAGGCGCTGGGGGGAATGGGCGGGGGTGCAGCTCCGGGTCAGCCAAATGCCAGGTCTTGAGGTTCTTCCTGAAGGTGTGCATGGTGAGGGAGAGCCTGAAAGAAGGAATTCACGTGTTATCCTCTCTTAATTTAAAAAAAAAAAACATTTACCTGGCTACGGCCGACGGCAGCCTCTTCATCTTTCTTGAGTCCCAGGTTCCCCATAGCCAATCACAACTCTGCAATGCAGCGTTGTGATTGGTCTGAGCACCGTGGTTCAGCGTTCAGACAGGAAGTGGGAACCTGGGCATGTTCTCTACCCAGGCGTACTTACGGAGAGCCCACCACTCCTCCCCCTGCAGTGCTCTGGCGTCACAGAGCCCAGCCTTGCCCACATATAAGGAACTTAGGCTCTGCAATAGGAAAAATAAAATGATAGTAATGCTGCATTAATATTATTTTATTTTTCATTTATGAACTGCTCAGAGAGCAGTGGGGCAATGCTCCTCCACCTTAGCAGACGAGCCACCGCTGACATAGAAGTGCACCTGAGCACAGCAAGGATATTGTTAAAAACAGACTTTATCAAGCTGCACATATGAACCGCTAGGTTCTACTGTCACACTACTGTGGCCACTGTGCACATTAAATATTCATGATGGGTGGATGGGTAAGTGAGTGCTATATAGGTGCATACATAAATGAATGAGTGCATAAGTATATGAATGTGTGGGAGTGCATTGATTGATACATTGATAAAAAGGTGTATGGATGGATGTATGAATGAGCAAGTTGAGTGGATGGAAGGATGGATAAATAGGGTCCGTTAAAAATGTTTAGAGAAAAACATCCTGCCATCAAAAGAGTTAAGTTACAAGGGGACTTTATTCCTCAACTTGTAAAATTGTGTTTTAACATGCCATCCACAGCTTTTCTTGCACTTAATTGGTAATGCACGTGCATTGACACCCACAATAGGCCACAGATTGACACTGTGACGCTGTGACGCCAGGGCCAGCATTGTTAAAGAAGTTGGTATCCTCATGCTGCAATGGTGAGGGTTGAGCAGGATTATGCCATGGATGTATACATCAGGCCAACAGTTAATACCATATAGCCTGGGAGAGCATATGCAGGGGCTGACATCATTATGCTATGGATGCACATGTGTTAGTAATTACAGTTATTAAGCCATGCCCAGTTCTATGTCAGGGGTATATCATGTCATGAATGTCCATTAAGCCAAAATACAACGTCATTAAGCTAGGTCACCATTGTGCTAGGGATGGGAATCAGTTAGGATGGGAATGCACATTGTATTCCAAGAATTAGCATCATGCCAAGAACTATTAACATAATGGTAGTATGCCTGTGAAGGGTAAAATCTTGCCTCCGTCACAGTCCACCTAATCAGGTTCTTCATACAGCAGGGCTCGGATGGCATCCACAAAAGGGGCTTGTGCTGTGGATAGGGGCAATAGGGGAGAGTCTGCGCTGGAGCGAACTATTGAAGCTGCTGGTGGTTGGAGTCAAAGTCCTGTCAAATGAAAGTCAACTTTACAATGTCTGCTCATCTTAATTACAGGACAGAAGGCATTAAATACTGGAGTAATAGACAGCAAATTTCAGTCTTAAAATACCCTGACAGTTAGTCAACCTAGGGGAACAGCAGGAAAAAAATAAAACACCCCTCCATATGTGTATTGTTATTCCTGCTGTACTAATTACATTTTCCATATGTCATTAATTACAGTTGTGTTTGGGCTTAAGATTATGTGAACCTTTTCCTATTTTGTTCTTTGCAAGCTTTTCAAGAGATCTAAATTTGTTTCTATCCAGATATTCAAAAGAACATGGCAAGTGCTGGGAGTGGCCCTTTCTGCAGGGTCACCCCACGCCTTTACCTTTCTCCTCCCCTTTTTCGGACCTCGTTATTTTGATTGCTTTAGGACTCTGGGCACAATACCACAGCTAACCAGTGCTAAAGTGCAGGTGCTCTCTCCCTAAAACATGGTAACATTAGCTTAAAAACAATTGGTCTATTTCATTTCCCTTTAAGTCCCTAGTAAAATGTACTACACGTGCCCAGGGCCTGTAATTTAAATGCTACTGGTGGGTCTGCAGCACTGATTGTGCCACCCACTTAAGTAGCCATATAAACATGTCTCAGGCCTGCCACTGCAGACCCTGTATGCAGTGTTACTGTCATGTTGACTTGGCATTTAAAACCCCTTGCCAAGCCTGAAACTCCCCTTTTATTACATATGTCACCCTTAACATAGGGCCTAGGTAGCCCATAAGCAGGATGCTGTGTAACTAAAAGGGAGGCTATGTTCTTTATAGTTTTACACATCCTGGTAGTGAAAAACTCCTGCATTTGTTTTTCACTACTGCGAGGTCAACCCCTCTCATAGGATAACATTGGGGATTCCTTGTTACATTTAATAAGTGTAATTCCCAATTGGAAGAATGAAGAGCTGTCATGTTTAGTACCTATGGAATTGTAATGATAAATCCTCTTTAATGGTAAGGCCGAATTTATCATTACCATTTTAAAAATGCCACTTTTAGCAAGTTAATGTATGAACATCATCGTATTGCACTACAATTTAACAAACAAATAATTTCAACCCAAGAAATAGTTTTAGTGTGCTAACCTCCACCCTCGCCCCTTATTGAATCAAAGCAGTTGACCTCAGCAAATGCTCAGGTTACAGGGTGCACTACGCAAGCCCTGAATTGCATCATTCAATCTGTGAAAAAATGTTTTACATGAATATGCAAATCTTTAGCAAGTTGACATTTTTCTGCTCTTGCCCCATGTGCCTGCTGCCTGTCTCCAATACACGCTTGTAATGGGTGATAGCTGGGCCTTATGCTTTCTAGTGAGCCATACAACGAAGGGGAGTGTGACTGATGGGCCATCCACACCTAATGGCTCATACTGGACAGGATGGAAAAGCTGATCTGGGTACAGCCTCACACTTACACCTGAATGTGCTTTGTCACCACACAAAAGACAGCTAACCACCTGTAGTGAGTCTGGAGCCAGGGCGGGAAGGGAGGATCACTGTGCACTTCAGAGCCCCTCCTTGAAGTCTCCCCCACTTCAAAGGCTCCACTGGGTGTAAGAACTGGAATTCTGACCCTACCAACTCAGTTAAATTCTGGACCTGTGGATACTCTGCCAGGAAACCAGACTGCTGTGCTGCTAAAGGACTGTCACTCTGCTGGGCTGCTGCTCTGGAAGAACTGTTTTTCTGCTGTGCTGACCTGCCTGCTGCTCTCCCTACCTGGGTGGGAAGGACTAGACCTACACCACTTGAACCCAGAGGGACTCCAAGGGCTTGTCAGCTTCCCTCCTGTTCTGATGTCTCAGGGACATCAAGACTTCCGACAACCCTGCAACAGCACCTGGACTGCCATCTGTGAGTCTTGTCCTGCCAAGTAGTGCCAATTCAGTCCTAGGCCCTTAGAAGTGTGTAGAAAGGGCTGCTCCAGCAGAAAGCCACGCATCAACGTTTTTGTGTTGCTCAGAACCAGTTCATCTCCTCAAGGACCGAAGACAATGACAACTTTGTGGTTCATTGCCTCCAGTTTGCGACGGACCTTCTACTTGAGTAGCTCGGCGATGACGCATCAGCTACATCTTGGAGTTTGATGACAACCCATCTCCGACTTGTGCGGATTCATAACCGATGCATCAACTACATCCGAAGGGACCGACGACAACGCATCACCTCTTCTGCTCCTCACATTTCGCCCACGACAGCGACGCAACTGCGAACAAAGGTACTGTTTCAGCGGCCAAACTGGTCCCTGTATCTAACCCGCGCTCTATCATGGTCAGCATAAACTTTTGGATTTGACCTCCTCTAGTGCAAACAGAAAGCCCAGTTGGCACTTTATGGTTTGAAGAACAACATTTCAATATATGTTTTAAAAATTCATAACTCTGGCTCTACGAAATGGATTTTTAATGTTTTGGTCTTGTCTTGGTCAATAAATTAAGCTTTATTTTCCTAACTAGTGTGGTATCATTTTATGTGCTGTTTTCACTGCTACACTGTTTGACGTGTTGCACAAATACTTTACACATTGCCTTTTAAGTTAGGCCTGACTGCGCTCTGCCAAGCTACCAGGGGGTGAGCACAGGTTAATTTAGGGTGTGCATCTGACGTACCCTGAGTAGATTTGTGGTTCCTGCTTGGGCAGGGTGCATACCTCTGCCAATCAGAAAGCCAATTTCTAACAGCAAGTTATGGCAGACTTCAGGATATACGCTGAAAAAGCTGGTGTTCTCAACTCTACAAGAACTATAACGTGATTAAACTGTTTGAGCTTGTGAGTACCAGATACAGTCATGGAACAGGACAATCATTGTTTCTGATCCTCCTTCATAGGGTGCACAAGGCAGTGCTCCCAAGCCTCTCTGTGGTCATCTCATGACAATGGAAGCCTTGTCCTCAGTTTTGGTTAATGTTTGTAGAAACGACTTGAGTGTTCTTTAGTAATTTGGAAGAGATTTAAATGTGCATTTTTGTTTCGTTTTCCTCGCTGAGTAAAATGAGGTTTTGGAATGTAAAAGCAAAAACTGTCTACCTTGCAATGCTGTGCATGATGTACATACAAAGATAGAATATTTCTAAGGCATCTTCTTGGTGTTTTGTTTACTGGTGCAGAAAGTATGTTGATTACTGGCACTCCTTCTCAATTAACTGGAGTATGAGGATTGGCAATTCCACGTTTAAAAAATTGGAAGGATATTTATATTAGGAAACTCTTGTTACAGGTACAACCCTTCTTTTGTCTCCTACAGCTCTCTATCTAAACCACCATTCTTTACATTTGCTCCTTTGCATTAGCCCTCCCCCTATTTAATCCTCGAACTGCCTAGAATGTATAGTCAGTTCCTATGTTTTATTCTCGCTCTCCTCCAACAGCTGTTCCTCTCATTGCTTGGAATAGATTTCCTAAATATATTTCTTTTTACTCTTTCTAGATAGAGCTTCTGGATTACCGAGGGGAGGACCTATTTGAAGATGGCGGTATCATCAGGCGTATCAAACAAAAAGGGGAGGGCTACTCTAATCCAAATGAAGGGGCAACAGTGAATAGTGAGTACTGGATACACCGTTTTTACTGAGTGGTCTTGTATTCAGAGGAAAGCATTCTACAGAATTTTGACCAAGCAGTGAGCTTGGCTTTTTTTTTCAGAATTCTTTGAACTGTGAATGTTAGGTTGAAGGTGAAAAGGGTGTATTGGGTTAATGAATAGAGTGTATTGGGGTGACAGCGAGATTTGAGATATTGGAGGGCAGTGAGATGTTAAGCAATAACTTAAGGTGATTAAGACTACATGGAATGTGAGGGCAATGGTGACCAGCAAGTATAAGGGTCATGTGGATGTTGGGGCAGTAATAAATGTTAAGAAACAATGATTGCTGTTTAAATAGGACAACAAGCTTTGATGATACAGAGTCACAAATATTGGGCAGCTAAAGAAAGAAGGTGTGACAGTAAGTGAGTATAGTGCTGGGAAGACCGAAACTTGTGTTAGGGAGACTAGCATAATGATACAGGGCTGGATTATAATGAATAACAAACTTTGGGCATGAGCATGGCATGTGCCAGTGCAAGGTTTGTGGACCTGGGAAGGCAGAGTTTGGGGGAATGGACAATGACAATCAGGCAGGTGTAGCCTAGGATTGTCTGTTAGATCATTGCAGTGGGAGACTGATTGGAGAGTGTTTCAACAACCTACAATAGTGCAGTAGGGTGATCGAAGTTCTAGGTTAGACAGATCTGCAAGTGTTGGATTGCCTGGGTCTAGTCTGCATTGCTGATTGGGAAGTGAGCATTTGGGAAATGAGGTAGTGAATGTTAGAGAGGTGGGGAGAATGTTTATTTGAAAGGTCCAGAATGAGAAATATTGCAGAGACTTTCTGGAAATAGTGATGTTCAGCTATAAAACCTGAGCAGGAAACTGCTGGAAACATGAAGGAAGAGGCCTTTCTGCACCAACCCATCCCTTCCATCTTCCAACACCTCCCTGCAGAAAAGTACAAGGAGGCATAACTTGCACCTTCTGCCCCATAGTACTTTTCAATGGTGCCAGGCTCCAGCATGCATTCAGAACAGCATGTTCCTATTCATCTCACAGTTCCAGGCATGACAAAAAAGGAAACATTGCTCCACATTTTCTTCTGCACCCCACTCCTGTCAGGGAGTATGGGCTACTCATTAGCCTCTGCACTATAATAATACAGGAGCTTAGGATCGAGTTGTCTTTAACCAACAACCCTTTACTGGAAGGATCAGTTCTCCAGTATTGAATCTTTTATAGATTCACATGCTTGGATCTTCCCCATTGTCGTGATGGAAGTCCCATGGTAATTATTACTAGTAGTAAAAGTCCATTGACTTGTTCTGAAGTGTACATATCCCATAGGATTGTGTAGCAATCCACATCGTTTTGAGCACAACCAAAGTTCAACCAATCAGAAGAAAGCTTTTGACTCATTCCTCTTGTCCAGTGGCTTCATCCTCAGATTTCTTACCACATATCATGTGAGAGGGAGTCTCTCTGAGCTCTGCTCAGTTTTCTTATCAGAGCTTAATTTTGTCAAACCATGTGAACTTTATGTTATGAAGGAGTATAATGGCTACTCCAAGAGGTTTCTCAGCATGTCAGAAAGTTAAAAAAAGGGTTTGTTCCGCACATAAAAGATCTGTAGGAAAATTAGGCTTTTCTCTGAAGATCCTCACAAGGAGTGCCTGTATGGCCTGCACCTGCACCACAAACCCAAAGACTGCAAATATTGCAGACTTTCCTCTGTAAAAAACTCTCAAAGACAGAGAGGCAAGACTGCTATTATGGCCTTAGAAAAGGAAGGTGTCAGAAACTCCCGACTCTGGAGATGAAGGGTCCTTTTCCAAGGTGAAGAATACAATGGAAAGGGAAAAATCTGGAAAGGATTTAGGCGAACCTCATATAAAAGACCCATAAAGCAGCAGACAAGAAGAAGCCAGAAATAGAAAAGGAGACTTCCCCAGAACCTCAAGGCTCAACAAAACAAAAGGCATAAGTATCATACCCTTCAACACCTTTTGAAAGACTGTTGGCCTCTGCTAGCACCAGAAAGCCTACCTCAGAAACATCAGACAAGTCATTGAATAAATCGTCAATGAGGCAGTCTACGGCACCGTCAATGGAGAAAATGGCTACACCAACGACATTGACTGCTACGGTGTCTATGGGTTTGTCAACAGTTCAACTCATGTCGATGATGTCATCGTTAACTGCAAGATTGTTGACATCGGTCTCCTCATTGGCACAGAACCCTGCAGTCTGTGCTGTCGACGCCAGTTCCAATGATGAAAGCGAAGATAAGACTATCGAAGCAAAAAGCATTATCCTCGACTGTGGCACTGGTGACGGGCCTGTAGACGGTCAGTGCAGACCCAGTCCTATGACCAAAACTGACATTGCCTACCAAAGTTTCACCTTTGCCACCAGTGTGCCTTCTGTAAATTGGAGAGCTGGAAGAAGAGGGTGATGAGGGGCCTTTCGGAGGTGCTACAAGTCCATCACAACTACCTGCCAAATGTCAAGACTCTGATAAGGAGGGCGAACAAGGGTCTGAATACTTACAAGGTGACTTTTCATTTAAAGATAGACAGCAAGGTGGGGGGAAACATACAAGGAATTCCTTGAGTATGACCCTTATGAGTAAGTACTGAACAAACAACCAGCACAAGAACCTATAAAACAAGTCCCTGTAGCACTGGTGACAAATCTCCATCTAATGTTGACAGACTATTATATAAGGTTTTATGAAAAGGAACCTGAACCTTCAAAACAAGTGAAAGCGGGTGTTCCAAAAGTGGAAACATCACAGCAGACAAACCCGCTGGTGCTGCGTAAAGACATTCAGCAGCCAAGACAATTGGAGACTATCACCATTCATGATGACTACATCAATCTGAAAGATGATGATGATGAGCCCGAAGAGGGTGAGATACCACAAGATCTGACATCTACCACAGGTAGTGAATGAGATGACTAATTGGCCCCACCAACACCTCCTGTTGCTAGCTCACCGCTAGGTGATATTGGGGGATTTGATGCACTTCTTAATAGAGCTGCCAAGCGATTTGATCTTCCGCTCTCTGTCCAACAAACAAAATGCTTCTTGTATGATTTTAAAGAGTCAAATAAAAAGTCTGTGCGATCCATACCAATTGTTGAATACATTTGGGTTGAGGGACTTACAGACATGAAGAACCCAGCTACAGTGGCAGCAGCAATAACGAGGCCTGATTTAAAAAGAAATACAAGTCTTTGGAGAATTCTCCAGCCTGCTTGATTGGTCATCTTAAACCTGACTTGGTTGTTATGCAGGTAGCACAAAGAAGTTCAAAAACCCAACGACATCCTGTTCAGCTCCTCTGGATAAGGAGGGTAGGAGATTGGACAACGTAGGATAGCACAACTCTGCCATGCTGGCTATCACCATAAGGACGTCCAGTGTCCTTGCCATACTGAGTAGGCATGACCAGTCAGATTTGGTCAAACCTTGCTCAAGTTCTAGAGTCTCTGCCAGAGGATAAAAGACAAGAGGCTAGAGCTATCCTCCAAGAAGGGGAAAGGACATCTTCAGAGATAATAGATGTAGTGATGGATGTAGCTCTCACCGGTTTCAGGCAAATGGACAGAGCTGTGGTCTTGAGGAGGCAGGTACGGCAGGCAACTTTATTCAGACCTGAAGTGCAGTCAAAAATCTTAGACATGCCTTACAATGGAGAAGCTTTATTTGAAAATGCCTTACAGTCGATCAAGGTTGACACGGAAACTGCAAGGTCTCTGGGTGTACTACAACAGAAAAGGTTTCAGTCCTTTCGAGGTGGTAGAGGCAGAGGACAATATTCATTTAGAGGGTTGACAACCCTATCAATATCTGCCATACCATCAGAAGTCGAACGGATATCGTCAAAAATTCTCTCAGCAATATAGACCTTCACAGTCAACAACTTTCTCAGACAATCAAGTAAGAGAAGAGCCACAGGAAAAGGGCAGGAGTCCTCCAGGAGACAGTGACAAAATAGTGACACCGGTCGCCTCCATGGTTTGGCCTCCCTTGAATTTTAGAGACACTCTACAGCTTTTACAAAACATTGGAAGCCCATCTCTTCCACCAAGTGGGTCTTTGACATTATAATGTATGGGCACACCCTAGAATTTATCCAGAAACCTCCATACCATCCGCCTATCAGAAGGTCATACCAGCATCTTTGGCTGTTAAGAGAGGAAATCAAATCTATGATATTGAAGGGAGCAATAAAAGGAGCTCCACAAAATTGCAGATGCGGAAGAAGAAAAATTGGAAATGGAGACAGGTATTGGACCTCAAGCAGCTCCACAAGTACTTCAAAAAACAATCATTCAGAATGATTACGCTTCAAAATGTCATTCAGTTGTTAAACCCATAAGACCACATTACTTTGTTGGATTTTCTGGGAGGCTTTTTCATGTCTCCATACATGTAAATCACAGGCAATATCTCAGATTCGAATTGGACAGAAGTCACTACCAATTCAGGGTTCTACCATTTGGCCTAACGTCTACCCCTAAACTTTTTACCCAATGCATGGCACTGGTATCAGTCTACCTGAGAAGATATGGCCATCAGGTATTTCCATACCTCGATGATTGGCTGATAAAAGCAAATTCCTGCAAGGCTACACTGGCCTCTACAAAGGCATGCCTTCAACTTTTCAAGGATTTGGGTATCCAGATAAGCAAGTCGAGATCATATATAGTTCCAAACCCAACAATTATTTTTCTGGGGGCAGTTCTAGACACAAACATTTGCAAGATGTATCCAACAAAAGAAAGAGTGGCAAAGGAAATAGCATTGGTGTCTACCCTATCGAGCAAAAAAGTCCACTTGATTAAGGCATTTCAAAAACCGTTTCTCAAATGGTATCAACTTGCATTCCTCTCATACCGAAATGTTGTCCGTACATGACTAGCAATGGATGCAGGATACAGGCTTATTCCACGATGTTGTGCCTACAACAGCAGAAATGGTGATTACTATGCACTGGTGGATGAAAGAAGTTAATATTGCAGTGGGGTCAACATTCCTAGTCAAGACGTCAACTTATGTCATGACAGCGTTTGCCTCAGAGGAAGGCTGGGGAGCACATCTCCAGAATTTGTAATTGAGCAGAGGGTGATCAGACAAGGACAAGAAGAAACATATCAATTTCCTGGAGCTGAAGGCGATGGCCTTGGGGCTCAGAGCTTTTCAGCCAAGAGTAAAGGGGTAGGAGGTCCTGATTCGAACAGACAACATGACCACAATGTTCTATTTGAACAAGCAAGGGGGAACAAGATCACATCTGATGTCCAGAGAGGCACAGGACATATGGAGTTGGTGTCTCCAGCACAAAATATCTGTAAAAGTGGAGTACATATATGGCAAGAAAAACCAGTAGGCAGACAAATTAAGAAGGTCCCTGACAGATTGCCACGAGCGGGAGATGTCGGACACTCAACTCAGCAAAATGTTTGTCAATTGGGGAACACTGTCCCTGGATCTATTTGCTTCCGCAGCGAACAAGAAATGTCAACACTGCGCAGTTAGATTACCCCACAAAGGATTGTGGGGGGATACACTACAATGTCACGGCTAGGAATATTTGCATATGCCTTTCAGCCAATACCTTTAATCTTGAGAATGCTGACCACGATGAAAAGGGAGCAAGGCAGAATTTTCCAGATAGCTCCGGCATGGCAGGGGCAATATTGGTATACAGAGCATCTTCTGATGTCAGAACAGTGACACATTTCACTCCAACCAGTTCCAGGATTGCTCTACAGAAACGATGGGCAGGTGATCCATTCGAACCGGGAATCTCTAAGTTTGGCAGTTATCCTGAATTCAACGAATTTCGCCAACTGAATATTTTCCAACTATGCACGGGCATTTTTACTAAAGCTAGAGCAGAATCGACAAATAAGTCATACAAGGCAAAATGGCTAATATTTTGTCATTGGTGTGCTTCTGCGGACTTTCTCTTTGCAACCTGCGCAAGGGCTGCCACACCTACTAGCCTTAGCTCAGTTTGGTTTACGTCATAGCTCGATTAGAGTACATCTTATGGCAATTTTAGGATTCAGATACTCTTGGAATAAAAAATCCCTGTAGTCTGGCAGGCAGAGCAAATAATTCATAAAATGACTCTTTAGGGCTTATCTACCAGTAAGGAAACCATTGGTAACTTGGCAGCTGAATATAGTTTTAACGCAACAGATCGAAAGGCCTTTTGAGCCTATCCATAAATCGGACATCAAACATCTTACATGGAAAACAGCTGTTCCCTTAGCGTTTACATTTGTGAGAAGAGTTATTGAAATGAAAGCCTTTACTGTGCAAGATCCATACTATCAGTTCAAGAAAGACAAATTATCCTGCATACTAATCCTAGTTTCATAACTAAAGTGCCTACAAATTATCACCTCAATTAACTGATTATCTTAAAGTCATTCTTTCTGAATCCATTGAATGAAGCAGAAAGGGCGCTTCATACTCTAGACGTTAAAATATGTTTGAATTATTATTTAGACTAAATAAAGACCTTCAGGAGATCTGATCAGCTCCTGGTGGGTTTGCACCCCCAAGTAACATTCAACCAGTGTCAAGGGGGACTATACCAAGTTGGTTATCTGTGACGATAGCTCTATGTCATGAGGGAGCTGGAAGACTGCTTACATCAAAGGTGCGTCATGAGGGAGCTGGAAGACTGCTTACATCAAAGGTGCGTTTACACTCAACAATAAGTGTGGCAACTTCGGCAGCTCTATTTGCAGGATTGTCTTTGCCTGACATATGCAGAGTGTGGTCAAACTGGGTTATCTTTACCAGGCCCTACGGTCTAGATGCCATGAACAATAAAGATGCAGCGGTGGGTCAAGCAGTTCTTTGAAATTTGTTTCAATGAAGTGAGCTGGTTTATGCTTATTGACAGTGGAGGCTAGTGACATTTGAAAGTGGTGGGGCGTAAAAGTGCGGGATGATTCCCCTGTGTAGAGCAAGACTAGCAAGCGAGCTTGGTAGTCATAAAAGAGGTTCGGGGTCTCCCCCCTCCCGGGAATTATTTTTAAAAAGAGTGGGCAAATGGTACATTTTCAAGCAAATTTGATGAAGCAAGAAATGTTAATAAATCAATTGTAAAAGTGTAGTTATGACATCAATAAAGCGATTTCATATGATAACACCGCATTGTGTAATTTCCGAAGAAAGGAGGAGGAGTTGGAATAACCCTGGTTAAAGGTAAGTAATTCAGGCTTCACCAGAGTTTGGGGAACTGCTCCTAGCTCTTCATGGAGCCAAGTACAGAGAGCAGCAGCGGTGGGCTGTCTGCACTGGAAGTGGAGCACCCCCACATATGCCGTCCCCTACAGCCTGTCTTGAGCCTTATGCTGCTCGGTGACAATCCTCAAGGGCCTGCAGAGTATAGAGTGCATGATGGTAGGTGCTGTAGATGGAGCTGGCTCCTCGTCTTCAGCAGTGTGCCCTGCTGCAAAAAAGCAACAGGGGTTCTCTGTGCTTGAAGAACCACACGTTCACCTAGGTTCACTCAGTAAATACCCAACACTTTTCTGTAGTTCTTATAGCTGGGTGTAGAGGCAGAGAGGTCGCTGCATCCAGCCCTGGCCCCAGCAGACCTTGGAGAACTCTATATTTTGTGCATATTCAAGTATCTAGCTGTCCTGGTCTTTGGATAAAGTGAGGTGATTTCTCAGCTTGCTGGCCCTGGCCGTTGTTAGTCCTAATACCACAAGTTCCTAGGCTTATTGTGTATGGGGGTGTCACAATCTGAAATTTTAGGCATGTATCGCAGAATTACAAGCGGTTGAAGTATACAATCGCCCCACACTATTAATCCAAATTATTCTGCAGTGCTCACTCTTCAGGTCAACCGTTACCAAAAAAAAACAGAATTTAGAAATTGCAAGACAACAGGGGTAGAGGAGCACCTACCCCTGTTGTCTTGGAATTTTAGGCATGGTGGTCCTTTATTTTAATTAAATAATTCGTTTAATGAAGAACTATTTCTTGATAATTTTATATTATGTTCACAGTGAAATATGCATATGTACTGGGTGCATAAGAACTCTCAGGCGGATACATTCATGTAATGCTATCCTCTCATATATACAAGGTACAGAAACCTTAGATATATACAGTATTGAGGTCTTTGCCTCTAGTACAATATGCATGACTCATATATATATATAACCGACATGGTCACAGTTAAGTTTTGTGATTTTAGGTATTTAGGTGTTATTCACTATATAGCAATTCAATACTAACTATGTTGATATCACACACTCTAAGATGGCGCCCAAATTTGCGTGCGAGAATTAGTCCTTTGTTTGTCTCAATTCATTGGGCAAACATAGATAATGGCGCTGCGCACTGCACTTCTGATGTAAACATTGAGGAAGGGAGGGCTCTCCCGAAACGCGTCTGTTGTTTGAATAAACCCTGCTAGAGAAACTGCTGAGCTCGAGAGTGCTTATTCCTGGGACCCGGCCGGGTATTGCTAGGATTTCAGAGCCGTGATATTTTCCGCGAGCACCATCGCGGCAGAAAGCACCCGCTTGTCGAGTGACTCGTGTTGTATGGTGCAACTTTGGAGCGTTTTGACAATTACACGAGTGCACCGCCACCACCGGAGAGCGTGAATCGGAGGTTTGAAGCTACACCTTCGCGTTGGATCTCACTCCGGATCGATTCAAACAGGAACTGCATGAGCCGGCTGACCTTCAGAGCGGTAAGCCTGCCTTTCTCAATTTTGCAAACCTGATTTGTTTTCGAACTTTGCCATTGGTGGCTTAGCGAGAGCCAGCAGTAAACTTGTAGCAGGACTGTCTGTTGGACCCTGGGACCAGGTACCAACTTCAACTGAAAAAAATTCAAACATGTTTAACATGGCAGAGCGCAGAGATGCAGCTGGAGGCATCTTCAAGAACATTTCTAAACCAGCACCAACTAGTAATGTGACCACCCCATATGCTTTGACAACACAGTTTCACAAATTGGAGAAGCTTTGCGAACGCGAACTCCGAAAATGGTGGGAGGGGACCTCTTTGCAGGGTTACATTGAGGTACAGAGGGTACCCAGAGGTTTGAGAATCTTTACTGTCCCTGCGTACGAAAATCCAATTTGCATGGAGTGATCGCGACAAAGTGGTGAAAGAAATCGAAGAACTGGAGACTCTAATAGCACAGAACACGGATAAAGAAGAACAAGAACTGCTTAGGGCTAATATGAAGAAAAGACTTCAGAAATATGAAACAAAAATTAAACTGCGAAAACAAGAAAAATTCAACCGTGATGAGCGGGACTACGCGATGGGAAGGGTTCTGACTTTCTCAAAAAAATATGATCAGCCACGCAAGGAGGTGGCAAGAAAAAGCCAAATGCCTAAATCGAATGTGGAAACTAGAGTGGAAACGTCAGATTCCGATGTAAACGCCAGTGAATTATCAGGTGATGAAACAACTGGCCTAACGACCACCTCTGAGGCATTGGCTAAGCAGACCTCTTTTCAACAGGAGTTCCAGGTCATACAAGAGAGCTGGCCAAGAGACGGCAGGAACAAACCCCCAGAAGAGGCATGCAAACCCGACGCGGGGGCTGGAAGGGGAAGAGGCAGAGGTACCAACTAGACCAAAACAACCACGAGGGTTACCAGGAGCCAGAGGAGAGGAAGATGGTGAGTTCCTCGGAACAACTGACCATCGTAAATTTGTCCGAAAGACAACTAACGCCAGCTGAAGAGTCCGTTTTAAAGCTATGACTCACTTTCTGTCCGAATAAAAGTATGGAATATACGCAAACGCGGATTGATCTGTATAAGTTTATTCGGAAAGTTAAATTACATAAGTTTCATAAGACCAAACCAACAGCCAAAGAAGTCAAACTATTAAGACAGAACCGAAAGGAAACGGACCTCCTAACAGTGAATGATCTAACAGCGTGCGAAGTCTTACACAACTTAAAGCGAGAAGGTGAGATGGAAGACAATACAGTGGACAACACGCTCACCCAAAGACTGGCAAATGTACACATAGAACAAGTCGCACCGAAGAGTGACTTTAAGTTGGCCTCCAAATTTGTCCCCCAGCTAGCTGTGGATCCAATTGATATTTTTTCTGATGTGGTCATCAGGGACCTGATGGCCATGAGAACTACACAAAGTAATCAGAAAACACAATTTAACACCACTAAAGAGCAACAGTCTGCCATCAATTCGCTTATGGAGGACAAGAATATAGTATGTAAACCCTCCGACAAAGGAGGTAACATCGTTATCATGTCGAGGCCCAAATATGTTACAGAAGCCATGCGCCAACTACAGGATGTTTCCTGCTATGCTTTGATAAAGAAACAGGAATATTCTGCCAGCATCAATGACCTTCACACCTTGCTTAAGAAATGGCATGACAAACAAATGTTAGACTTGGAGGAATATCTGTTTCTAAAAACTACTAACCCTACGCTACCTTGTTTCTATCACCTACCCAAGGTACATAAGGACATCAAGGACCCCCCAGGAAGACCGATAATCTCATCGTTGTGAGGATTGACTGAAAATCTTTCTAAATTCCTGGATCATCTCCTGTTTAATTTTGTACTGTCTCTGAGATCGTATATTAGAGATACTACGGACTTCATCGAAAAGGTGGAATTGTTGGATTGGCAACCATCTTACATACTGATCACCCTGGATATCACAAGTTTATATACTTGTATAGACCATGAACAGGGTCTCCACGCAGTGGAATATTTCCTAAGCAAGAGAGAATTAAAATATGCAATGCATAATAAGATGCTATTGGAACTCATTGCATTTTGCCTGCATAATAATATTTTTCTCTTTCAGGAGACTATGTATCGCCAACTCTCTGGTACGGCCATGGGTTCCTGCTTCGCCCCCAGCTACGCGAATTTATTCGTGGGCTGGTGGGAGGAGCAGGTAGCCTGGGCCCCCAGACTCGCCACATGGAACACCAAGGTGGTGGCTTGGAGCAGATACATAGATGATCTGTTCCTGGTGTGGAATGGATCAATCGATGAAGCCAAACAGTACATTCAAGTGCTCAATGAGAACGAGTATCATTTAAGATTCACCAGTGAAATCAGTAGGGAAAAGGTGAATTACCTAGACCTAGAAGTAAGTGTCAAGGATGGACGCATTTGCACACAACTTTACCGCAAACCCACGGCTGGGAATAGCGTTCTACACGCTTCCAGTGGACACCCCCGCAAACTGATTAATAATATCCCCTACGGGGAATTTTTGCGGTTGAAGCGCAATTGCAGCCAAAATGTACATTTCGAGAAAGCAGCTGGTGAATGTATGGAAAGATTTATAATGAGAGGCTACAATCCTTCTCTTCTCCAAGAGACCCTTAATAGGGTTAGAAAAATACCCCGTGCTAGTCTTTTTGTAAAGAAAACAGGTCCCAACACTGAAGGGAGATTCCGCATTATAACATCCTATGCTGTTGACTCCTTCAAATTACGATCTATCTTGTCAAAACATTGGCACATTCTGAAATCTGATCAGATTGTAGGGCCTGATATTCCCAATACACCGTTAATCACATTCAGGAGGGCCAGATCTCTACGAGATCAAATAGTTCATAGCTATTTACAACCAATTCAGAAACCACTAGGCACTTTGAGGAACGCTAAAGGTTTTTTCCCTTGTGGAAAATGCAAAGCCTGTGCAACAAGCAAAAGGACATTGACATATGAAGTCCCGGGTAAGAAAGATGGGAGGAAAATTACTAAATTCATGTCATGCCACACAGACTTCGCAGTTTATTGCCTAGTATTTCCCTGTATGTTACGGTACGTTGGGAGTACTATCAATCCTGTCAAGTTGAGGATATTGGAGCACATGCGGGCCATTGTGAACAAAGATTTCACATATCCAGTGGCCCGACATTTTTCCTTGAAACACAACAGTGACAGGAATCTTCTCAGGTACTTTTGCTTGGACCAAGTAGGAGAGAATCCTAGAGGGGGCAACAGATTGCTCACACTTAGGAGACTTGAGTCCCGTTATATTATAGACCTGGAGACTAAGGCACCTGGAGGTTTAAATATGGGAGAAGAATTGGCCTCTCACTTGGGTTAACAATGTGTATTATTGTGTTATGAGAACCAATGAGTCCAGTACTGGGCATCCAGTTCTATTTGAAATGTTTTTGTAATGTATTTAGAAATGTCCAGAGAGTTTTTGTAATGGATGATGCTACCATTAGCAATATTTGCTTAGTTGAATTGCTTAAGTCTTTTGATCACACCTAAGTTGTGGCAGTCCTATTGGGCTGCAATTGCCGATCCACGGCAAGATATTAACCGACATGGTCACATTTAAGTTTTGTGATTTTAGGTATTTAGGTGTTATTCACTATATAGCAATTCAATACTAACTATGTTGATATCACACACTCTAAGATGGCGCCCAAATTTGCGTGCGAGAATTAGTCCTTTGTTTGTCTCAATTCATTGTGCAACATAGATAATGGCGCTGCGCACTGCACTTCTGATGTAAACATTGAGGAAGGGAGGGCTCTCCCGAAACGCGTCTGTTGTTTGAATAAACCCTGCTAGAGAAACTGCTGAGCTCGAGAGTGCTTATTCCTGGGACCCGGCTGGGTATTGCTAGGATTTCGGAGTCGTGACATATATATATATATATATATATATATATATATATATATATATATATATATATATATATATTCCGAGCAATTTCAAAAAGACACCGCACTCTTCTCGGATGTTTTCAAGCTTATTTAATCCATCTCAAGTAAAACTTCCTCACCTACGCGTTTCGAACAAAAGACTGTTCTTGATCACGGTAGTAACAAGTCCGTTTTTGCTTTTCAGTATTTATACCCTACTGCCCAGTTGGCAATTAGGATGCATTATGGGAGGGGTAGTTTTTTCTCTAGGTTGAATCTCAACCTATGTCAATTTCCTTATTCCAAATTTATAAGCCACATGTTTATGACATTTTTGGGTTGGTTGTTGTTAATTGACTTAGTGCCTCTTGAATTAGAAGAATTAAATTCTTCTAATTTACATGATGCAAGTTTTGTATATATACCTACTCACATCGCTATGTATGATTATATACATATGCTGGGGTGATAGCTAAGTGCTATGCCCCAAAGTCAGTGGCTTATGCTTTGGTCCGGGAGCTTGACAATAATTAAAACAACGAACAGTGCAAACAACAAACATACATTTCTCATTTTGTTCTAGTCAGCTTTGACCCTTTTCAAATTTCAAAAACTATTCAAAATGTACTCTGAAAAGCTACTAAGACGCTAGGTTCAAGCATAAAGTATACATTTCTCAGATATTTCAACTATTATAGTTTTGTTATCTATCATAGACTAAATAAAACCAACCTCACCTGGTTAACCCTTTGCTGTTCACATATATATACACATTGCGATTAGTGTCATTTAAAACTCAGTGCCATACACCTTTTTTTCCCCCCTCTCAGAAGACTCTTTTTGTTCTGTGCAATACTAGTACTGTGCAAATTTCGCAATCTTAAATATACAATTCATATATAATTTGATAATATGTACACAAAAATATATATATATATATATGTACACATAATACTCAAAAAGATATGTAAAAAGAATAAAATTCAATTCATTATTATTCTATATACATAGTATTTTCAATAAAAGACAATAGAAGACAAAGTGCCTGTGCATAGGAAAATGATCTTAATCCTACTACAAATTATAATTTCCTGCTAGTAACATGTATAAGAAATTTGTAGACAATTGTGAGACTTGATGATACATATCTTGTCAACAACAGATATATATACCCTCTGAGAAGATCTGATATTTACACAGTATGGGAGCCTTTAATATGCACAGTATGGAAACGGGTATATCCACAATATGCACATCTCGGATATGTACACAGTAAGAAAACATCAATGTATGCCCTCTATGCTAGCCTCTGACGTATGCCCAGTACTCATGCCTCAAAAATATAGTAATGATAACTTTATTTTCAACACGGGGATTAGTGGCCAGGGATGCAGGATTACTCCAGGATCTAACTGCCTTACGAGATGAAGGGGCACTCACAGCGTCACAAGATGAACCTGTTGTGTTCAATGCACCTGGACTGACAAAATTAAAACCAAAGTAAACTTTTTCACCATTGACGTTACATGACAATCTTGACATTTTCCACAACCTTACCATTGCAGGGATTAAGCAGTTATACGTTTCTACTTTGAAAATAAAATGAAAAACAGCATTCATAATAACCAATACAATAACTTGGTCAGGAAAATACAAGCTGACAATTCGATCATTGTTCGCCAGGCCGACAAAGGGGGCAATGTCGTGCTATGGCCACGAACCCTGTATTTAGAAGAGGCATATTTACAACTTCATGACGCATCCTGTTACAAACGTTGTGAACTCACTGACATAAGACAGGCTCAGAACCAACTGGGGAGCCTGTTAGTGAGTTGGAAAAGTGCGGGCCTCTTGAGTCTTGACGAGTTTCAGTTTCTTAAAAAAGACTTTCCAGTAATGCCGGTATTCTACCTAATCCCCAAAATTCACAAGGACTCCCACAAGCCACCAGGCAGACCCATCATTTCTGCCAGGGATGGTCTGCTGGAGAATGTCACAAAATACATCGACTTTTTTCTCCAAGACTTTGTTACTTCTCTGCCATGATATGTACAAGACTCTAGCGATTTCTTAAGAAAATTGGAATCTGTAGAATGGCAACCTGGGTACTGGTTAATTACACTCGATGTATCTTCGTTATATACCAGTATCAGACATTATGACGGTTTAAGGACTACACGATATTTCTTGGATAATAGATCGGTTCAGTTTGTAGAGCAGAACAAGATGCTGATGTTAATGACCTCCTTCTGCTTGAACAATAACTATTTTCAGTTTAACAGCCAATGTTTCCAGCAGATCGGGGGGTGGCCATGGGTGCCTGTTTCTCTCCCAGTTATGCCTGTTTGCATATGGGCTACTGGGAGAGACAGGTCCTCATGGGGTCGCACCATCTGGTCGTGGCAGAGCAGATAGTTCAATGGTATCGCTACATTGATGATATCTTTTTAATTTGGCGCGGTACCGAACAGGAGGCCTTAGAATTCGTCATACAGCTCAATATCAACGCATTTAACCTGGTGTTCACCCACCATATGAGTCAGGAGAGTGTGTGTTTCTTAGATGTTCGGGTCCTAGTCAGCAATAACAAACTACAAACTACACTGTTTCGTAAACCCACCGCTGGAAACACTGTTCTCCAAGCGAAAAGTCACCATCCGACACACCTGATCCGCAGCATCCCCTTTGGATCAGACGCATTTGCAGCACGGAGGAACAGTGTAGACAGGCTCAGGGTGACAGTAAGGCGCGTTTTTTAGCCAGGGGTTATTCTCTGACAATAATTGATTCTGCGATCAGAAAGGTTAATGCTATGCCTAGGGAGGTTGCCTTACAACCACCGAAGGGCTCAATACAGGAGACTGATAACACCAATCAACCAGACAGACTGGTGTTGACATTCAATCAGCAATTCCAGGCACTGCGTAAGATCGTGTTGAAAAACTGGAATCTTGTCAACAATGACCCAATCATAGGCCGCATAATGCCAGCAAAACCCAACATCTCCTGCAAAAGGGCATTTTCACTGAGGGAAGCATTGATCAAATCCAGCCCTGAGGTGGTTACAGTGACCCCTTGGTTCAAAGCGATCAAGGGCTTTAAAAGATGTTCCTCCTGCTAAGCCTGTCAACATGGCATCAACAAAACCGAATACCTGACTCCTTTCTCTGAGATTCCCCGGCTGATCACAAAACAACTCACGTGCAAAACGGAGTATACAGTTTATGCTCTGGAGTGTCCGTGTGCCCTGCAATATGTGGGTAGCTCCAAGTTGCAGGTGCACAAAAGGATAGTCCAGCACATCAGGGCAATCAATACCGAGGACCCCTGTTATCCTGTGGCACGTCATTTTAAGGAACATCATGGCAAACAAAGTCATCTTCTAAGATATTTTGCCATTGACGCGGTCCCACTCTTACGCAGAGGTGGCAACCGGGAGGCAAAGTTGCGGCCCTAGAGACTAAATATATCCTTGATTTGGATACTAGGTCTCCTATGGGTCTTAACACCAGTGTGGATTTCAACACACATTTATAAATCATCATTTTGCCTTTAAGTTCCTTCTATTAGGTTGCCAGGTTATCAGCGACAAGTGTACAATCCAACTGTACCCTATTTAAAAGCCGTGGGTGTTCCATGACAGGACCCTGTCTGTAAGGCTCCCAGCAATCAGCATAGGCATAGTTAAGCCGTCCTGATTAACTGAAAATTCCAGCTTGCTAACTGTTGCAGTTGACCCGTGGTTGTTAAGATTAGTTCATTAGATCATGAAATTGTACCCCATGTTTACCATCGTAGGGGTTTTTTATTACAACACTCTAAGTTTATGTGTTTACACTTTTTACACTTACACCTTCTTCTCTTGTTTTATTTAATTCGCATGAGTTGATGGGGAGGTTGGGGATTTAAGCCCCCTGGTTACAACATGGGTCTGAATAGTTCATAGTCTTGTGCCAGGTACAAAATATACATGAGCATGCAACTTTACCCACTTGGGTTTTATCCCTATTGTTTTTACACAGGCATCACTATGACATTAGTCAAAAAGCGGAAACACAGTGAAACTTCATTACAGAGTCTGTGACATTTTACAGTATTGTTTTTGTCTCATGATCACCATTATTGTTTCCGCCAATTTTTAAGGGTTTTTATGAATGATTTTAATGATTATGAAATCAAATATTCCCTTAATGAAATGTCGGTGTTTCTGCTGTTGTAAATATTGCTTGTGTATTGATACAACAACTGTTTACTATGTCTATTACCTCGCATTGGGAACCACCAATCATGCCTCACCATTTATTGCACTTGCACTTTAAAAAGTTTGTGTCCCTCCCTTAACGTCATGTGATCAAGGCCTCTGAGAAGGCCGAAACGTTATGCTGGTGGCGATTTCTGAATCCAAATAAATATTTATACACCTCAGCCTGCGTCAACTTTCGTTTTCTGGACTGGTGGTACCTGGTGGCTACGTGGGTACGCTGGTTCGTGTGGGACGAGTGCGAGTTATATATATATATATATATATGTGACTGCTCCAAGTTTTCGTAGTTTGTACCACAAAAGACCTGCACTCACGGTGGCTAGCTTTAAGATTTTATTAAGCTCACGGTGTCCAGACGCGTTTCGGCATTCGCCTTCGTCGATGGTAACATGGCGTCGCCGAAACGGCCGTTTTTTATGTTCATACATCATTCATGGACATAGTCATAGGACAACTGCGCTCATTCTAAGTCAATATCTTAGAGTGGTGCAACATATTGTAACTTTTTGCATTCAAATAGAATAGAAAGCGCATCGCTGTTATTAAATGTAACCACTTATTACAATTTCATAATGCCCATGAATGAGCTCACCATATCGCACTTATTATATATATCACATTCATAGTGCCCTTAGATGGGCTTGCTCATCTCATTACAAACTGTTGTTCACGTTACAATAATGCTCTTAGATGAGCTTTAGCACTGCGATGTCCACGATGCCCACAATTATAATCAACCACCTACAATTAAAGGTCAAACCAAAAAGTATAATCATACAACAAACCCAGTTACAATGTTTCTTTTCAGTTCCAAACTACATTAATTATCCCCTAAGTGTACTGCCAGTTCCTCATTCAAATTCAAGCCTCCAGGTGTCTTTGTGTTGAGATCGATAATATACCTGGACTCAAGCCTCCTAAGGGTCATCAGTCTACCCCCCCCCCCTCCCCCTAGGGTTCTGAGGTACATGATCTAAACAGAAGTATGTCAGAAGGTTTCTATCCCCGTTATGGGATTCTTTGAAATGGCGAGCCACTGGGTATGTCAGGTCTCCATTATTTATGGCCCTAGCGTGTTCGAAAACCCTAATTTTTGCTTGATGAATCGTGCTTCCCATGTACTTCAATCCGCACGGGCACTGCAAGAAGTACACTGTGTACGGGGTGGAACAGGTCAAAAATTTGGTTATCGCTCTGGGCTGCCTCATTCCTGATATTTGGAATGTGGAGACTTTCTTACTTCCAGCACAAGCTTTGCATTTTTTACAGGGGTGGAATCCCTTTAGATCTTTTTCAAAACCCTTCGATGTCTTCTTTTGGGTATAGCTATTAGTGAGGCTGTCTCTGAGGGTCCTGGCTTTACGGAAAGTTATTAGGGGTCTCTTCGGAATGTCCATTCCGATAACTGGGTCCATTTGTAAAGGTTTCCAGTGTCTGCTGAACATAGTTCTAGGTTTAGTGGTATCCTTTGAGAAGGTAGTAATCATTCTAAAATTGTTGATTTTATCCTCTTCTACTCTTCTTCTGGTACCCACTTCAAGAAGCTTCTCTCTAGCTATGGAGTCAACTCTGCGCTTAGCTCCCTCCAAGGTCTGTGCACTATATCCCCACCTACGGAATCTGCCCATGCTCTCACCTGCATATTTTTCAAAGTCAATATTTCTTGTATTGTTTCTTTTTATACGGAGCAGTTCTCCATAGGAAATACTGTTTATTAGTCTAGGCGGGTGTCCAATGCGGGCATGTAGGATGGAATTACCCGCAGTGGGCTTACGGTAAAGTTTGGTACAAAGTTTTTTTTTACTACTGTGACCTCCAAATCTAGAAAGTTCACCGAGCATTCACTGATAACCACTGTGAATTCCAAATTGTGCTCATTCTGATTAAGAGCCTTTATATATTCAAGAGCACTCTCGTTCGTCCCTCTCCATATGACGAGGAGATCGTCAATATATCTGTGCCAGGTGACAATCTTTTCTGTCCACGGGCCTTTGTCTGCTGACCAGGCCACCTGCTCCTCCGACCAGCCCACAAATAAATTTGCATAGCTGGGGGCGAAGCAGGTTCCCATTGCAGTCCCTGACACTTGTTTGAAATATTGACTCTCAAATAAAAAGATGTTATTGTGCAGACAGAAACTTAAAAATTCTATCAGCATCCCATTGTGCTCCGAATATTTGGCTTCCCTATTTCTCAGAAAATATCGTACCGCCTCTATACCATGCTGATGTAATATGCAAATCTCTCAAAACACAGCTCGCAATCTGGTTTTAGGTCGGGGTACTCTACAGAGACAGCTCTCTTGAGAGCGACCGAAACTCTACGAGAAGGAGCAGATGAGGGTCAGACCATGGCACGTATTATGCTGGACCTCAGTGCCGCGTTTGACACTGTAGCACACTCCATTCTGCTACAGTGTCTAAACACAGCAGGGGTCACCAAGGCGGCACTGGGTTGGCTGAAGGCCTTTCTCACTGATCGTTGCTTTCAGGTACAGAGAGGCAATCACCTCTCTGACAGCATAGCCTTAGAACAGGGGGTACCTCAGGGCTCTGCCCTGAGTCCCACCTTGTTCAACCTCTATATGGCCCCTCTGGCAGAGGTGGTCCAATCGTACGGCGTAGAGCTAGTCTCTTACGCCGACTATACCCAACTGCTGATCTCCTTGTCCCAAGCTCCCACCTTAGCTGATGACAACTTTAAAACCTGTATGAAGGATCTTGCAAGTTGGATGACCCACCATTGCCTCAAACTAAACGGCTCTAAAACTGAGGTGTTTGTAATTGGAGGTAAGGACACCAGCTGGACCAAAGATTGGTGGCCATCCTGTCTTGGGCCCCTACCTACCCCGTGCAGGGAAGCGAAGACTTGGGTATTTGGGTTGATCCCAAGCTCTCTTTCGACAGCCACGTACATAAAGTTGTTGGGAAATGCTTTGGGGTTATGAAAACCCTCAACCGTACTCTGGACCTCCTTCCTTTGGAGGCCAGACGTACCATGACCCAAGCCTTAGTAACCTCTCGTATGGACTACGGCAATGTGCTTCTCCTAGGTACTTCCGAAAAGAATATTAGGAGACTGCAGGTCCTCCAAAACTCGGCGGCTCGTCTAGTTCTTAGACTACAGAGAAGAGCTGCCTCTAAACCTTCCCTAGCCATTTTACACTGGTTGCCTATCAGAAAGAGAATTCTATTCAAAGCACTTCTCATGTGCTATAGGATTATCTCGCACAAAGCACCGTCTTACCTGACAGATCTCGCCGTTCCCTACGAGCCTAATCGAACTCTTAGATCTAGGGGAACTGGCCTTCTCAAGATACCCCGAATTAAAAAAGCTAGAATGGGAGGTCGCTCCTTCCGTGCTCTGGCAGCCAACAAATGGAACGCTCTGCCCTCCTATATTAGGTTAGCGGACACTGAATCCATATTCAGAAAACTTTTGAAGACCCACCTATTCTCCCTTTAGCTCTTATTGTCCTCCCCTGCACTCTGACCCTTCTCCACAGCGCGGGGACACGCCGGGAGGCGTCACCAGGCGCTTTATAAACCCCTTTATTATTATTATTATTATTAAATGTATAGGCTCGTGACATCCATAGCTATCATTAAGTCTCCTTCCCTCCAAACAATCTTCTCCAATTTGCCCAAAAAATCTTTTGTATCTTTAGTGTACGATCTTAATTTCACCACAAAATCCGACAGAAAATTATCAATATACACTGAGACATGTTCAAGCAAACTACCTTGAGACGAGACAATTGGTCTCCCTGGGGGACATATAGCGTTCTTATGTACCTTGGGGAGATGGTAGAAACAGGGCGTGACAGGATTAAGCTTCCTTAAATATAAATACTCTTCTGTCTCCAACATTCCCTTTTCATACCATTTTTTTAACATCTCATGACATTCCCCAATACTTTTCACGTACACATCCCTTTTAACTTTTATGTATGAAGTCTCATTGTTCAATTGCCTTAATGCTTCTTTATTGTACGCTACAAGTGTCTGCAAAACAATGTTTCCCCCTTTGTCTGAAGGTTTCACAATTATCAAAGGGTCATTACTCAAGTCATCCACTGCCTTGTGCTGTTCTTTAGTAAAGTTGCCATCCTTAATCAAAGTGTTTTCACTGTCACGTATCACTGCAAAGTCTCGTGTAACATTTTCTACAAGCGTATCTATAATATCGTTCGGCATTGGTGGAACAAAGGTGGATACTGGCCTGAATGTAGTCGATGCACTTTTCTGTTCTATCCCCGAGGGTTCAGCCGAACCCCCAACCGGCTCCGATTCAGTTCGTAAGTCTTCCAGGACCTGTATTGCTGGCAAGTCCCGTTCCAGTAAAATATCCGTTCTTTCCTCTGTTCCCTTCCGAAAATGTCCTGTATCTTTTTTAGGGCGTAATTTGAAAAATGTATGCAACTTCAGTTTTCTGGCAAACTTGAATAAGTCTATCCGTGTCTGCGTGTATTCCAGTTTTTTCTTAGGACAAAACGATAATCCTAATTGCAGTACACTCTCTTCCGTCTTAGTTAGTACACGTGGGGTCAAATTGATAATAGTGAGGTTATCGGGTATCGGTTCGTTCAGCGTCTCCTGTTGAACTTTTTCTTGCTCCTGGTAAGCATCGGAGAGCCTATTCCTTTTGCTCCTGCGGCCCCCTCTCCTTGTTTTCCGCCGTCTTTCTGTTGATATTCCGGGGGATTTCCTCTCGTGTTGTATTGCCATGATTGTCGAATGATTTGGAACTCGTTTTGAAAAGGCCCTGGTCTATCTCATGTGCTGCTCCCCGGTCGGGTGTCATCATCGGATTGTTCCGGTGTGGTCGCCTCCGATTCGGATGTCTCGAGTTGCTCACTGGGCTTCTGAGCTGCCTTTGCTTGCAGTATTTTTCTTGGAGCATCGTATTTCTTAGCGAACGTCAGGAATCTGCCCGCTGCATAGTCACGTTCGTCTCTCTCGAACTTCTCTTGCTTCCGGGCTCGAATTTTCGCCTCATAAACTTTGAGGCGCTTCTTCATGGCTTCCCTGAGATTGTCCTGTTTCTCCTTATCTGCATCCATACTGATCTCCAATTCGAGTTCTTTAATGGTTTTCCGTACCTTTGCATGGTCACTTCATGCGGACAAAAGATCCCGGGGTGCGAAAGCGCCCTGTTTAAGGTCGCTATTACATCCAACTTCACCCTGTCGGGACTTGTAATCTATCGGCCCCCGGGGAGTGAAGTGGCCTTTAGAGCAGCGTTACCTGAGGCTATTAGCAATCTGGCTACGGGGTGCTCCAATTTCACCATCATTGGAGATTTAAATCTGCACTTCAACAACTCCAGTAGTCCCTCAGTATCCAGTTTCCTGGCAGACCTTGAGGCGTTACAGCTGAATCAGTTGGTGACGCAGCCCACACACTCAGGGGGTCACACCCTTGACCCGTTCTTCACCAATCTGACGGAAGTCTGTGTCACCAGCTACACACCTCTGGCATGGACTGATCACTATTTGATACAGTTCCACTGCCCTATCGTGGCTAGTCCATCTAAGCCAGTGGTGTGTTCTGTTCCAAGAAGACGCTGGAACAAACTTAAGCTGGATGAGTTCTTTCATCTCTTATCAGCTGACCCGCTCGACGTCTCAGGCCCGCCTGATCAGATGTACGATAGGTTTAGCGACTGGGTCTCCAGGGCCTTGGACACCCTCATCCCCTTGGTGACCTGCAAAACTGGATCTGGCAAGGCCAGCCCCTGGTACGACGACTCTCTGCGGGCTCTGAAGGTTTCTTGCAGGCGCGCAGAGCGGGCATGGCGCAAAGCCTATTCCAGCTCTAAGAAAGCCCTTTATCAGTCAACAGTGAAGGTGTACCATCGGGCGGTGTGTAGAACTCGTGCCGCTTTTTATGCGACACAATTCAGGAACAGTTCGAACCCGGCAAAGGCTATCTTTAAGGTATTGAAAGACCTCACTGCCAAAAAAGTGACAACTTCACACCAGAGCTCTGTGGAGCACTGTGAAAAGTTGGCAGAGTTTTTCCTGGAAAAGGTGAATGCCATCTATCGAGCCTTTCCGGTGGTCGTTCCCTCGGCGATTACATCTTCTAAGCCACCACCATCTGAGGGACTATGTTCTCTACCTTTGTTAAACTCTGATAGCCTAGGCACTTTGGCCCGCAGAGTGAAGTCTGGGTCCCCTGAGGATCCACTTTGCCCTGAAGTGTTCAAGGACCTGGCGGCACATGACATCTCTCCGCTTTGTTCCTTGGTCAATGCGTCACTTACATCTGGCGTAGTTCCACTGAAGTGGAAGCGAGCCATGGTTCGTCCGATCCTGAAGAAACCTAGCCTGGATGGGAGCAAGCCGGAGAGCTATCGGCCTATTTCACTCTTGCCGTGGCCGGCTAAGGTGATGGAGGCACACGTAAATGCCGCTCTCTCGGAACATCTCCGTCGAGCTGATATACTCGACGCCACGCAGAATGGATTTAGGGCAGGTCATAGCACGGAGACGGCTCTGCTTTATATGGTGGAGCACCTTCGCTCCGTGCTTGACGCGGGACAAACGGCAGCGCTGGTGCTATTAGATCTAAGCGCTGCCTTTGACACCGTCTCGCACCCTATCCTTCTGCAGCGTTTAGAGGAGGCTGGTGTTACCGGCACTGCTCTCGACTGGTTCCGGTCGTTCTTAACCAACCGGGCCTTTAGCGTGACCGTCCCACCTTATCAGTCAAAATTCCATCCGTTGAACCTGGGCGTCCCCCAAGGCTCCTCGCTGAGTCCTACGTTGTTCAATCTGTACGTAAGGCCGCTAGCTGAGGTTGTCAAACAATGGGGTATGACCATGGTGTCATATGCCGATGACACCCAGCTAGCGGTCACGATCAGCGGGGATGCTGAAGTCGACGCTCCCAGGTTTCAACAAGGACTGAGGGCGGTCGCTAGCTGGATGACGCTCAATTGTCTCCAGCTAAACGCTAGTAAGACCGAGGTGATGGTATTTGGTAGACAACCGGAACTGTGGGGAGAGAGTTGGTGGCCGGAGGAGTTGGGTTCTGCTCCCATCCCAGTCGCCGAGCTTAAGAACCTCGGGGTCTGGTTGGACCCTTCCCTTACGTTTGCATGCCACACTAAACGCACGGCTGCGTGTTGCTTCGGCATCTTGCGTGGGCTCCGTCCTGTGCTAAAGTTCTTCGATGCCTCTACCCGGCAACTCATGATCCAAGCTACCGTCATCTCCAGGCTGGATTATGCGAGTTCTTTGCTGGCCGGGTTGAACGTTGCTGAGATCGGGCGCCTGCAACGGATCCAGAATGCCGCAGCGAGAGCGGTGGTAGGCCTTCCAAGATTCTGTCCTACCTCCAGCACCATACGAGCGCTGCATTGGCTTCCGGTGGCGCAGCGGATTCAGTTTAAGGTCCTCTGCGTCGCCTATAAGATCTTGAAGGGGTCCCCGGCAACGATCCTTACGACCCTCATGGCCAACTACATCCCAGCACGACCCTTAAGATCGGCAGACCTCGAATTGGCCGTGGTACCGCGCTTTAAACGAAGCGGGGCCGGTGGACGCTCATTTCGAGTGCGGGCCGCTGCTTTGTGGAACTCCTTACCCCCGGCAATTCGCGCCATGAGCGATTTGCTTTCTTTTCGTCGCGCCGTGAAAACATTTTTATTCCCTTAGTCATTTGCTTGTGCTGTTTTATTTTAGTTGTGTTGTGTAGCTGCCTTGTCGGGCGCCAGGACGGTCCTTAGCTGGAGCATCTGTGCGCCAAATAAAAACCACATAACATAACATAACATAACATAACATTTGATCAAAATCCTTAGCATCCCTTTACACGAGTGCGCCGTATGTTCCGACCATTTTTGAAGGAGAGGTGGGTCGGGATTCTCGTAGGCTGGGACCGTGTATATCCTCAGGCCCCTTGGGACCCTGTCTACCTCTATGTAGTTCTGCAGTGAGGTTCCAGAAGTGGGTACCAGAAGAAGAGTAGAAGAGGATAAAATCAACAATTTTAAAATGATTACTACCTTCTCAAAGGATGCCACTAAACTTAGAACTATGTTCAGCAGACACTGGAAACTTTTACAAATGGACCCAGTTATCGAAATGGACATTCTGAAGGGACCCCTAATAACTTTCCGTAAAGCCAGGTCCCTCAGAGACAGCCTCACTAATAGCTATATCCAAAAGAAGACATCGAAGGTTTTGAAAAAGATTAGGAGGCTTGAGTCCAGGTATATTATCGATCTCAACACAAAGACACCTGGAGGCTTGAATTCGCATGAGGAACTGGCAGTACACTTAGGGGATTATTAATGTAGTTTGGAACTGAAAAGAAACATTGTAACTGGGTTTGTTGTATGATTATACTTTTTGGTTTGACCTTTCATTGTAGGTGGTTGATTATAATTGTGGACATTGTGGACATTGCAGTGCTAAAGCTCATCTAAGAGCATTATTGTAACGTGAACAACAGTTTGTAATGAGATGAGCAAGCCCATCTAAGGGCACCATGAATGTGATATAAATAATAAGTGCGATATAGTGAGCTCATTCATGGGCATTATGAAATTGTAATAAGTGGTTACATTTAATAACACTGATGCGCTTTCTATTCTCTTTGAATGCAAAAAGTTACAATATGTTGCACCACTCTAAGATGGCGACTTAGAATGAGCCCAGTTGTCCTATGACTATGTCCATGAATGATGTATGAACATAAAAAACGGCCGTTTCGGCGACGCCATGTTACCATCGACGAAGGCGAATGCCGAAACGCGTCTGGACACCGTGAGCTTAATTAAATCTTAAAGCTCGCCACCATGAGTGCTGGTCTTTTGTGGTACAAACTACAAAATCTTGGAGCAGTCATAGATGCGGGGGCACCACCCGCTCAAGGGCACCCGTTCGTGAGTGCTGGGATACTGGTGCAACTTTTGGAGCAAATATATATATATATATATATATATATATATATATATATATATACATATTTGTGGTACGAAAAAGAAAGACTGCACTCACAGGGGGTCAAATCCAGGACAAATCCAGGACGGATTTATTATGCACACAAGATCAAAGGTTCAGATGCGTTTCGGCGGTACGCCTTCGTCAGTTACAGGCGGCCGCCATGATTCTTCAAAATATACACATTATTACCTGACAGAATCTCACGGGAACTGTCTCACTGAGACACCATTTTAACATCAGGCACTCTTGATATCGGCAAAAAGTAAACAAACATGTTGAGAATATCGGAGTTGAGTAAACACAATTACGCAAATGATTTAACTCTTAAGTAGATGTGTACATTGCATGGATAAACCCGGTTCGCGTTTAGGGAAACCAAACAGTTCATTAGAGATTATAATACATGAATACACCAAGCAAATGCTTATGGTCACAGTACTCCCGATCTGAGCCCGAAAACTGTTGAAGCCATCGGATGGGCATATCAAACAAATTATCCAATACAAAAAACTATTATACACAATTCAATCTAAGATTATCAAGCTAGTGCTACCCAACTCCAATAAAAGTAATGATATATATAAATACATTTCTAACTGGTGCTCACAAATTACATTATCAGTCAAAAAAATTCTCAATTCATCTCTAGAGGCCTTAAATCCCAGTGTGAGGTAAAAAAGAAGAAGAAAAAATAAATTAATAAAAACAGTTCATTCAATGTTTACAGGTGTACCTTCAATTCTTCTCCCATATTCAGACCCAAAGGAGTTTTAATTGCCAAATCAATAATGTAGCGAGACTCCAATCTCCTGAGGCGTTTTTGTCGATCTCCTCCTCTGGAGTCTACAGCTACATGGTCTAGACAAAAATAACTAAGAAGTTTGCGATTGCTGTTATGGTGTGTGTGGAAATGACGCGCTACCGGGTAACTACTATCATTGTTTTGTATTGCTCTTTGATGTTCCAAGATACGAATCTTGGCTGGGTGTTTTGTACTCCCTATGTATCTGAGGCCACATGGGCAACTCAGACAATACACTACAAAGGGTGTCAAACAATTCATGAATTTTTTGATCGTCACCGGATCACTCTTGCCGGGCACATGATAGCTGGTGATTCTCCTGCTATCTGCGCATGCCTTGCATTTGTTACAGGGATAGAATCCTCCTAAACCCTGCATGCCTCTACTGACCGGTGTTAAGTGGCTCTGTACCAGTAGGTCTTTAAGTGATCTGGTCTTGCTGAAGGTAACAGATGGTTGCGCAGGAATGTCACGACCAATGATAGGGTCGGATCTTAATATATTCCAATTGGAAAACATTATTTTCTTCAAGCTCTTCGCAGCATTAGAAAAATTCGTAATGAGCCTGAGATTGGTGTTGCCTGCAGTTTTATCTTTAGATGTTTCTTTGATTAAATCTGTTCTGCTTCTACCCTGCTCCTTCTTCCATGCTTCACTTAAAACTCTCTCTATATAGCCGCGCTGCCTGAATCTGTTAAGGCTCGCTGCGCCTGCTTGGTTAAAGTCTTCTGGTCTGGTATATATATATATATATATATATATATATATATAACAAGGTTCACAAGTTACCCAAAGGGCGGGGCTCACTCCACGATCAGCGCGTTCCACACAGGAGGAGAGAAAGGCATAACCAGCCTCAGCAGAGCCTGACGCGTTTCGGGATCCTCCCTTCTTCAAAGGCTTTTCTGCTACCGAATGACAGCCAACAACAAGAAACCGGTATTTGTCCCTCTTTTATTGTGACATTTTCACTCAGGTGAGTAAAATATCCACACAGCATTCTGGGACCGGTAGTCTTTGCAATGAAACCCCAGTGGGCTGAGGGCTGCAATTCAGTAAAATAGTTCTGTAATCACGGGTGTGCCTCTCGTATTCTCCCCCGTTCAAGTTTGCACCAGAAAGGTCTGATCCGCAGTTTGTTCCAACCCGCAGCAGAACCGCAATGCATATGCGGCGGTGCGCCCCCTGGCCGGGTCAGCCATACATATAACAAGGTTCACAAGTTACCCAAAGGGCGGGGCTCACTCCACGATCAGCGCGTTCCACACAGGAGGAGAGAAAGGCATAACCAGCCTCAGCAGAGCCTGACGCGTTTCGGGATCCTCCCTTCTTCAAAGGCTTTTCTGCTACCGAATGACAGCCAACAACAAGAAACCGGTATTTGTCCCTCTTTTATTGTGACATTTGCACTCAGGTGAGTAAAATATCCACACAGCATTCTGGGACCGGTAGTCTTTGCAATGAAACCCCAGTGGGCTGAGGGCTGCAATTCAGTAAAATAGTTCTGTAATCACGGGTGTGCCTCTCGTATTCTCCCCCGTTCAAGTTTGCACCAGAAAGGTCTGATCCGCAGTTTGTTCCAACCCGCAGCAGAACCGCAATGCATATGCGGCGGTGCGCCCCCTGGCCGGGTCAGCCATACATATAACAAGGTTCACAAGTTACCCAAAGGGCGGGGCTCACTCCACGATCAGCGCGTTCCACACAGGAGGAGAGAAAGGCATAACCAGCCTCAGCAGAGCCTGACGCGTTTCGGGATCCTCCCTTCTTCAAAGGCTTTTCTGCTACCGAATGACAGCCAACAACAAGAAACCGGTATTTGTCCCTCTTTTGTTGTGACATTTGCACTCAGGTGAGTAAAATATCCACACAGCATTCTGGGACCGGTAGTCTTTGCAATGAAACCCCAGTGGGCTGAGGGCTGCAATTCAGTAAAATAGTTCTGTAATCACGGGTGTGCCTCTCGTATTCTCCCCCGTTCAAGTTTGCACCAGAAAGGTCTGATCCGCAGTTTGTTCCAACCCGCAGCAGAACCGCAATGCATATGCGGCGGTGCCCCCTCTGGCCGGGTCAGCCATACATATAACAAGGTTCACAAGTTACCCAAAGGGCGGGGCTCACTCCACGATCAGCGCGTTCCACACAGGAGGAGAGAAAGGCATAACCAGCCTCAGCAGAGCCTGACGCGTTTCGGGATCCTCCCTTCTTCAAAGGCTTTTCTGCTACCGAATGACAGCCAACAACAAGAAACCGGTATTTGTCCCTCTTTTATTGTGACATTTGCACTCAGGTGAGTAAAATATCCACACAGCATTCTGGGACCGGTAGTCTTTGCAATGAAACCCCAGTGGGCTGAGGGCTGCAATTCAGTAAAATAGTTCTGTAATCACGGGTGTGCCTCTCGTATTCTCCCCCGTTCAAGTTTGCACCAGAAAGGTCTGATCCGCAGTTTGTTCCAACCCGCAGCAGAACCGCAATGCATATGCGGCGGTGCGCCCCCTGGCCGGGTCAGCCATACATATAACAAGGTTCACAAGTTACCCAAAGGGCGGGGCTCACTCCACGATCAGCGTGTTCCACACAGGAGGAGAGAAAGGCATAACCAGCCTCAGCAGAGCCTGACGCGTTTCGGGATCCTCCCTTCTTCAAAGGCTTTTCTGCTACCGAATGACAGCCAACAACAAGAAACCGGTATTTGTCCCTCTTTTATTGTGACATTTGCACTCAGGTGAGTAAAATATCCACACAGCATTCTGGGACCGGTAGTCTTTGCAATGAAACCCCAGTGGGCTGAGGGCTGCAATTCAGTAAAATAGTTCTGTAATCACGGGTGTGCCTCTCGTATTCTCCCCCGTTCAAGTTTACACCAGAAAGGTCTGATCCGCAGTTTGTTCCAACCCGCAGCAGAACCGCAATGCATATGCGGCGGTGCGCCCCCTGGCCGGGTCAGCCATACATATAATAAGGTTCACAAGTTACCCAAAGGGCGGGGCTCACTCCACGATCAGCGCGTTCCACACAGGAGGAGAGAAAGGCATAACCAGCCTCAGCAGAGCCTGACGCGTTTCGGGATCCTCCCTTCTTCAAAGGCTTTTCTGCTACCGAATGACAGCCAACAACAAGAAACCGGTATTTGTCCCTCTTTTATTGTGACATTTGCACTCAGGTGAGTAAAATATCCACACAGCATTCTGGGACCGGTAGTCTTTGCAATGAAACCCCAGTGGGCTGAGGGCTGCAATTCAGTAAAATAGTTCTGTAATCACGGGTGTGCCTCTCGTATTCTCCCCCGTTCAAGTTTGCACCAGAAAGGTCTGATCCGCAGTTTGTTCCAACCCGCAGCAGAACCGCAATGCATATGCGGCGGTGCGCCCCCTGGCCGGGTCAGCCATACATATAACAAGGTTCACAAGTTACCCAAAGGGCGGGGCTCACTCCACGATCAGCGCGTTCCACACAGGAGGAGAGAAAGGCATAACCAGCCTCAGCAGAGCCTGACGCGTTTCGGGATCCTCCCTTCTTCAAAGGTTTTTCTGCTACCGAATGACAGCCAACAACAAGAAACCGGTATTTGTCCCTCTTTTAATGTGACATTTGCACTCAGGTGAGTAAAATATCCACACAGGTGAGTAAAATATCCACACTGCATTCTGGGACCGGTAGTCTTTGCATTGCGGTTCTGCTGCGGGTTGGAACAAACTGCGGATCAGACCTTTCTGGTGCAAACTTGAACGGGGGAGAATACGAGAGGCACACCCGTGATTACAGAACTATTTTACTGAATTGCAGCCCTCAGCCCACTGGGGTTTCATTGCAAAGACTACCGGTCCCAGAATGCTGTGTGGATATTTTACTCACCTGAGTGCAAATGTCACAATAAAAGAGGGACAAATACCGGTTTCTTGTTGTTGGCTGTCATTCGGTAGCAGAAAAGCCTTTGAAGAAGGGAGGATCCCGAAACGCGTCAGGCTCTGCTGAGGCTGGTTATGCCTTTCTCTCCTCCTGTGTGGAACGCGCTGATCGTGGAGTGAGCCCCGCCCTTTGGGTAACTTGTGAACCTTGTTATATGTATGGCTGACCCGGCCAGGGGGCGCACCGCTGCATATGCATTGCGGTTCTGCTGCGGGTTGGAACAAACTGCGGATCAGACCTTTCTGGTGCAAACTTGAACGGGGGAGAATACCAGAGGCACACCCGTGATTACAGAACTATTTTACTGAATTGCAGCCCTCAGCCCACTGGGGTTTCATTGCAAAGACTACCGGTCCCAGAATGCTGTGTGGATATTTTACTCACCTGAGTGCAAATGTCACAATAAAAGAGGGACAAATACCGGTTTCTTGTTGTTGGCTGTCATTCGGTAGCAGAAAAGCCTTTGAAGAAGGGAGGATCCCGAAACGCGTCAGGCTCTGCTGAGGCTGGTTATGCCTTTCTCTCCTCCTGTGTGGAACGCGCTGATCGTGGAGTGAGCCCCGCCCTTTGGGTAACTTGTGAACCTTGTTATATGTATGGCTGACCCGGCCAGGGGGCGCACCGCCGCATATGCATTGCGGTTCTGCTGCGGGTTGGAACAAACTGCGGATCAGACCTTTCTGGTGCAAACTTGAACGGGGGAGAATACGAGAGGCACACCCGTGATTACAGAACTATTTTACTGAATTGCAGCCCTCAGCCCACTGGGGTTTCATTGCAAAGACTACCGGTACCAGAATGCTGTGTGGATATTTTACTCACCTGAGTGCAAATGTCACAATAAAAGAGGGACAAATACCGGTTTCTTGTTGTTGGCTGTCATTCGGTAGCAGAAAAGCCTTTGAAGAAGGGAGGATCCCGAAACACGTCAGGCTCTGCTGAGGCTGGTTATGCCTTTCTCTCCTCCTGTGTGGAACGCGCTGATCGTGGAGTGAGCCCCGCCCTTTGGGTAACTTGTGAACCTTGTTATATGTATGGCTGACCCGGCCAGGGGGTGCACCGCCGCATATGCATTGCGGTTCTGCTGCGGGTTGGAACAAACTGCGGATCAAACCTTTCTGGTGCAAACTTGAACGGGGGAGAATACGAGAGGCACACCCGTGATTACAGAACTATTTTACTGAATTGCAGCCCTCAGCCCACTGGGGTTTCATTGCAAAGACTACCGGTCCCAGAATGCTGTGTGGATATTTTACTCACCTGAGTGCAAATGTCACAATAAAAGAGGGACAAATACCGGTTTCTTGTTGTTGGCTGTCATTCGGTAGCAGAAAAGCCTTTGAAGAAGGGAGGATCCCGAAACGCGTCAGGCTCTGCTGAGGCTGGTTATGCCTTTCTCTCCTCCTGTGTGGAACGCGCTGATCGTGGAGTGAGCCCCGCCCTTTGGGTAACTTGTGAACCTTGTTATATGTATATATATATATATATATATATATATATATATATATATATATATATTTAATACGCAAAAATGCATGAGAGCAAAGCAAGCATTGGTTTGAGCAGGTGAATCCAGCGCCCTAAAGGACACCAGAGGGGCCGAGCTGCATTCACTCTGACTACGTAGGAGAGCCTGAATTTGAGGCCTAAAGTGTGCATGTATGGCTAGCCATAATCTGGGACCTGTTCAGCCTGACATGCGCAGTGGACTTCAGACAACGCTGGCATTCCTAATCAGTAGGATTGGCCATACCCTGCCTGTACACTGATGCAGAATCCTGCACTAGTTAAGAAATTGAATTTCCACTGCTGGGTCCAGCCCTTTAAACACCGGCAGGCCAGGTACTTTCAGTTAAACACTCATCCTGGGGTGTGGGAGGTGCAACGCCCCCACGCCCTTGAGGGGAAACCGCCCCTGCTTATTGAGCACTGTATAATAAAGTTACATTGTGAATCATAGACATTTTCCGTTTTCCCGCCTCCGCATAAAAACTTGTTATTTGAAGGTTTTTTCGTCTGTGGACTACTGCTAGCTATTCAGATTCAAGCATGTGCACCTATGAAAGATTGAATACTAGAGAAAAAAACAAGTTACTTAACTGTACACTGTGGTTCTCCAGTACTGATATCTTTAATACATTCACATGCCATCCTCCCCTGTAGTCGCTCACCTCATTGCTCTGTTTCTTCTTTTGAGGGTGTACTTATGCACTTGGGCTTGGAAATCTGAGGTGTGAAGCCCCTGGATAGGAGGAGTGAGGCAGACGTTTCCTTCATATTGGTTGAGCTTTGGTTGTACTCAAATCAATGTGGATTATCATGCAAACCTATGGGATATGAACTTACAGAATAATTCTGGAATTTGCTAGTTTTCTGCTAGTTATAATTACAGCGGAGCTGCCACTGAGACGACGGTGAAGATTCAAGCATGTGAATATATGAATGATTTCAGTACTGGAGAGTAACTTGTTATTTACTCCAGTATTGGAACTTTCATAGATTCCCATTGCTTGTATCATTCCCCGTCGTCGGAATGGGAGCCTCGGTAATAATATATATATATATATAGGTAAATACACCCTAATAGGTGTAAAAAAGGTAAAAAATTAGGCCTAGGCCTCATTATCTTTTGCAGCCTATTGCTGTCATTATGTAAAAAGACCCAAAGTCCCCTTAGCAACCAATCAGATCAGCCTCACCCTGTAGAACCTTCCTGAGAAAGCTCAGAGCCTCAGATTTTCTACCGCTTCGTTGGTGACAGGGAGTCTCCTTAGAGCTCTGCTCTAACTTCAACTTGAGGTACTGTTTAAACAGTTTTTCTTTAAGGATTTCTTTCAGCCTTGTCATGGCTGATAAGGAAAAGAAGAGCCTTTTCAGGTCTTGTGCCACTTGTGGCAAAAAACGACTTTATACAGAGGATCAACATCAAGACTGTATTTACTGCCTATACCCAGACCATAAGGTTGATAAGTGTAGTATATGCAGGAGAATGTCTGTAAAAACCCTCCGTGATCGTGAAGGACGGCTGCTTCTGTGGCTCAGGAAGTTGGAAAGGAGGGATGAAGTAGTGTCTGGTGATGAGGAAGATGCCAGATCAACATCTTCAAAGACTTCATTGAAGAGGGGCGGATCGTCTGTGGACACTTCAACTGAACCCCCCTTAAAGGCTGTGCGTTTGACCTCTGATAGGTCTGGCAAGCCAGGGCCTATCGAATCTCCTCACGTGAGTGTAAAGGAGAGGGAAAGGCAGGCACTGCAGGTGCAAAAGGCTAAACTGGATGAGAGCTCGGCTGGGCCTTCCCACCAGGTTAAAGTAGCCAAGTCCGTCAAAAAACCGACGGTGGAGGCCTCTACAGGGGTCAAAAAGGACTCTAAAGCATCTGAGGTGATTTTGTCTCCTCAGTCGTCGACGAGCCACCCAGCGACGACGAGGACGACGACGAGAGCGTCGACGAGGACCTCGATGTCGATTCCGTCGACGAAGACCGGATCGACGACGGCGTCGTCGACGATGACCACGTCGACGGTTACCACCACGTCGACGAAGACCATCCCGTCGACGATGACTATTCCGTCGACGGTGGCAATCTCGATGACGACGATTCCGTCGACGAGGGCGACGAGCCCGTCGACGACGACAGCTCCGTCGACGAGCCCGTCGACGGTGGACCCGTCGACGATGACAGTTCCGTCGACGATTCCGTCGACGGTGGACCCGACGACGATGATGGTCCCGTCGACGATGCCGTCGACGGTGAAGGGACTCTCGTCGACGATCCCGTCGACGACGATTCAGAATAAAGTAACGGTGGATTTATTTTCAACGCCGTTGACGACAGGAGCGCCAGACAACGGCAGAAGGAGGAGGATAACCCCAGATATGACTTCTCCAAGGAAGGTACCATCATTGCCTCCACCCCTTTTGTTGGATGAGGATGACTACTCAGAAGAGGAAAATGAGATGTATGGGGATGCTTACAGTCCATCACAATTGAATCTGAAATACCATGATTCGGATTTGGATGAGGAATATTATTATCAAAAGGAACAGCGGCCAGAGAGACAGGTTGCATACCAAGATACCCAACCACAGCAGGGCATGGTATCGATGCCTATGAGTCTTTTGACAGACTTAAGGGCAATGCTGGAGGAATATAGGAGCAAGAAGGGGTCGCAACCTGTGGAAGGTCAAGCACAGGTTCAACCGCAGGTGGTGGCAGCACAGTCAGTGCGGCCTGCACAGGAAGAACATGAGAGGGCATATCCTCCGCAAGTCCAAGTGGATACCTCGGATGAAGATGAAACGGGGCAAAACCAAGATCAAGACCAGGAGAGTGAATGGAACCAATATATAGCTCCGGATCCGGCTTCACCAGTGCCAGACCCGGTCGACTCGCCTCCGGCTGATGTAGGAGGTTTCTTCAGCCTGATGGAAAGAGCCACAGCGCGCTTTAAGTTAACGATGCCTACAACATCTACGGATTGTTTTTTATACGATTTCAAAGAGGCATACCGTAAGGCCGTGCGCTCGATTCCCATTGTGGATCACATATGGGAGGAAGGGAAGAAAGTGATGCAGGCCCCAGCGACGGTCATTCCAACTCTTCCGCGCTTGGAGAAAAAATATAAAGCTCCGGATGACAGTCCCGCCTGTTTGACTGGACAACCTAGACCTGACTCGGTCATATCGCAGGCGGCACAGAAGAAATCGCGGAATCCTTCGGCCACCCTCACGACTCCGCCGGATAAGGAGGGTAGAAGGTTGGACAACGCTGGGAAGCGTTTTTCGTCGATGGCTAGCTTGCTGGTCAGAGCGGCGAATGCCTTGGCGATCCTAGCAAGGTACGACCGCCAGATGTGGAGTGATGTGGCACACTATGTGAATCTGCTTGCGGATGACCAGAAAGTGGAAGCACAGAAACTTCTGGAAGAGGGACAACGTTCCTCTTCGGAAATGATTGACTGCGCGATGGACATCGCCACCATCTCTTTCCGTGCCCTAGGCAGTGCAGCGGTTCTTCGGCGACAAGGATGGCTGAGAGCTACATACTTCCGGCCAGAGGTCCAGAATAGGATTTTGGATTTGCCTTTCGACGGGGACATGTTGTTTGGGAAACATGTCGACGAAACCCTACAGGGTATAAAGAAGGACACGGAGACAGCAAGGGCTCTGGGGAACCTGCAATATAGAAAAACACCGTTCCGTGGAGCACGAGGAAGAGGTTTCTCTTCACCCAGAGGAGGTTATCAGCAACAGCGATATTCACAGCAGTCGCAGTCTTACAGGCCCCAGTATGGCAATCAATACTATCAGCGGCAGTCGCAATCCCAGTCTTTCTCTCGCCAGAACGCTCGTGGACGACAGGGGCGTCAGGGCAAGGACGCTGGCAAGCGTCAATAGCGGCCTCCCGACTCTGCCAACTGTTCCTCCGCTTCTGGGATCTCCAGTGGGCGGCAGGATATCACAACATCTGAGCAGCTGGGAAGAGATTACATCGGATCAGTGGGTATTAAATATCATCCGGAATGGGCATACTCTAGAATTCCAGGACTTTCCACCTACAAGAGCTCCCCACGCCACTACTTCCAACCATCTGAACCTTCTTCAAGAGGAAGCTCAACAAATGCTTCAAAAAGGGGCGATCCAGCGTGTTCCCCTATCACAAAGAGGAGAAGGTTTCTATTCCAGATTTTTTCTGATCCGAAAAACAAAACAAAAGTGGCGTCCTATCCTGGACTTGAGGGAGCTCAACACCTATCTCACGAAACTATCGTTTCGGATGATTTCACTCCAGGACATATTGCGCCTCTTGAACCCAGGCGACTACATGGCAACATTAGACCTGGAAGATGCCTATTTTCATATCCCGATCCATCCAGCTCACAGACGTTTCCTTCGCTTTACAGTAGGCAAGAGTCACTTCCAGTTCATGGTGCTCCCATTTGGATTAAAGTCCGCTCCTCGGATATTCACAAAGGTGCTGGCACCGGTAGCGGCATTTCTGAGGAGACAGTCGCTGGAAGTATTCCCGTACTTAGACGACTGGCTGCTGAAGGCCCCAAGCTTGCAAGAGGCATCGAAGGCAGTGGACACGTGCTTGAACCTCTTTATTCATCTGGGTTTACAACTCAACAAGGAAAAGTCAGTTCTTCAACCTGCAAGTACGGTGAAGTTCTTGGGAGCGATACTCAATACTCAGGAGTGCAAAGCCTTCCCATCGGAAGAGAGACAGATGAAACTCATATCGTCAGCCACCCGTTGCCAAAAGAGAAGTTGGATGACGGTCAGGATGTACAAATCTCTTCTAGGGTCGATTTCATCCTGTATTCAATTGATTCCGCATTGCAGACTGCGAATGCGCCCCCTGCAGGAGGAGCTGGACCTTCAGTGGAGACAAGTAGAAGGTTCGTTCGACGACAGGGTGACGATAACCCAGCGGATGAAACGGTCGGTTTCATGGTGGATGAAAAGATCTCACCTCACTGTGGGACTCAGTTTCAAGGCTGCAAGGGCTCCTCAGGTCATTACCACGGACGCTTCTCTTCAAGGTTGGGGAGCGGTCATGCAAGACCTCCAGGTCAGTGGTCACTGGACTCCAGAAGAACGTCGTCTACATATCAACGTTCTGGAGCTAAGGGCTATTCGACTGGCAATGTTGGCTTTCCTCCCAAGGATTACAGATTCAGCAATCCTGGTGCGGACGGACAACACCACCGCAATGCATTACGTCAACAAGCAGGGAGGCACAAGATCGCCACTGCTTTCACAGGAAGCCCAAATACTGTGGGAATGGGCGATAGCGCAGAACATCACACTCGTAGCAGAACACCTTCCAGGAGTATGCAACACGAAGGCGGATACGCTAAGCCGCCTGAGAGCAGTCTCGCACGAGTGGGAATTGGAGGACGCAGTGATCAAGGACATCTTCTCCCGTTGGGGGACCCCAGCGATCGACCTGTTTGCAACACCGGGGAACAAGAAATGCCGGTGTTACGCAAGCAGGGAACACCATCGAGGGTCACTGGGGAATGCCCTTTCGATGTCCTGGTCAGGCGCGTTTGTTTACGCCTTTCCGCCATTTCCCCTAATTCCTCGAGTCCTCAAGAAACTCAAGATGGACAGGTGCAGGATGATACTAATAGCGCCTGCCTGGGCTCGCCAATTTTGGTACACGGAGTTGCTTCTTCTATCAGAGACACCACCCATTCATCTGCAACCCAAACTGACACTTCTGTCTATGTACAACGGCCAGGTTCTTCACCCGAACCCGAGCTCGCTTCAGTTGGCGGCTTGGCTCCTGAATACAGAGAGTTTAAGGATTTGAACATCCCAGAGGAATGCAGGACCATCTTGGCACAGGCACGAGCCCCTAGCACTAATAGGACATATAGAGCGAAATGGAAGAGGTTCCATTTGTGGTGTCAGAGGGAAAAAGTACATCCTTTCTCGTCAGCTCCGCATCAACTCTTACCATATATTCTTTCATTGGCACAAGCAGGTCTGGCTCATGCTTCTATCAAGGTTCACTTGGCAGCTATTTCCAGGTATAGGAGAACAAGATCGGGTCCCTCTCTATTATCAGCGAGAGTAATCAAACAATTCCTGAAGGGACTGTTTAGAGTTTTCCCGCCAGTTAGGCCCCCACCTCCGGTGTGGCACCTGAATGTGGTCCTGGCTCAGCTAATGAGACCGCCATTTGAGCCAGTACATAAAGCGGACCTGAAGTTCCTATCATGGAAAGTGGCGCTTCTTTTGGCACTCACCTCTGCAAGGAGAGTAGGAGAGCTTCAGGCGTTAACCATCAAAGAACCCTTCTTACAGTTCAAGAATGATACAGTTATCCTGCGGATGAACCCCAAGTTCATTCCGAAGGTACCGACAGACTTTCATCTTAACGAGCCAGTGATTTTGAAATCTTTTTTTCCTCGGCCTTCAACCCAGGCTGAGAGGACACTTCATTCTCTGGACGTTCAGAGATGTTTAAAATTCTATCTACAACGCACAGCTGGATTTCGAAAGACACCCCAACTGTTTGTGGCTTTCGGAGCCCCAAGGAAAGGATTTCCTTTGTCAAAACAAGGGATATCTAGATGGATAACTAGTGCGATCCGGTTCTGCCACCAGGCGGCAGGCAAACCTTTACAAGGACAGGTGAAGGCACATTCCACAAGGTCGGTCTCAGCATCAGCGGCGCTGTTTGCTGGAGTATCTATAAAGGACATCTGCAGAGCAGCCACCTGGAGCAGTACGCACTCCTTCACGAGACATTACTGCCTGGAGGCGGCTGCAAAGGAGGATTCGGCTGTAGGACAGGCAGTCCTGAGAAATCTCTTCCAATAAGAGGTGAGCTTTCCTCTCTTCCCTCCTCCTGTTTTTTCAAACATTTCGTTTATTATGCTTTGTTACTGCTTTATAGTTGTTATACTCTATGATGTCATTAGCTTATAATGATTCTGTACTGTGCACGAAATGTTTGAGGTATGCTAACTGCTATCTACTCTGATACAAGCAATGGGAATCTATGAAAGTTCCAATACTGGAGTAAGAAACAAGTTACTTACCTGTAACTTTAGTTCTCCAGTATTGGTAACTTTCATAGATTCCCATGCGCCCACCCGCCTCCCCTGGGAAAGCTCACTTTAGGGCTAGGTGATTATGTGGCAAAGCAACGGCTACGAAAATCTGAGGCTCTGAGCTTTCTCAGGAAGGTTCTACAGGGTGAGGCTGATCTGATTGGTTGCTAAGGGGACTTTGGGTCTTTTTACATAATGACAGCAATAGGCTGCAAAAGATAATGAGGCCTAGGCCTAATTTTTTACCTTTTTTACACCTATTAGGGTGTATTTACCTATATATATATATATATTATTACCGAGGCTCCCATTCCGACGACGGGGAATGATACAAGCAATGGGAATCTATGAAAGTTACCAATACTGGAGAACTAAAGTTACAGGTAAGTAACTTGTTTCTTCTTGCTTCATCGTTTCCACTGCAGTTGTGTGTACCCTAGCACCACAGGGACATAGCATATGCCAGAGGTTGTCTGGAGTACTCCAGAATTGGAGGGTAGAAATGTCTGCGTTAGCCTCCCCCTGCATGCATGTATCTTTAAGGAGTCAGGAGAGCACTCCTTGGATGCATAAAAGAGATTGCTTGCTGGTGTGTTCCTGCTGCTGCTTCTGATTACTGCAGTGTTTCAGGTTTTGCTTTCTGCCTTTTTGTAATCACAGTACAAATTGCTCAGAGCACATCGTGTTCCTGCCAGCCGTGGTGAGAACACTGTGTGCTAATCATCTCCAAAAACAACAGCAAACAATCTCACTCTGAGCTCGTCTGAAAAGAATACCATTTAATCTCACCACGTGAACTGTACCGAAGAGAACAGTACACGCCGGCCTCACTCTCGTTTCCGCCAAAAAGAACAGCACACTCTCTCATCGTGGGGTCTGACAAAAAAGCACTGAGTCCATGCAGAGCTCTGCCCTTTAGCACTCTCAGCCCTTGACACTTAGTGTCCAAAGGCCTGACTCTTCTAACCCCAGCCAGCCCGCCTTCTGTCCCAGGCATGCCTCGAACCACCCCTGTCTAATATCTAACTACCCCAACCCATCCTTCTGTAACCCTAGGCACGCATTTACTCCCCTTATTTTTAGCCTTTCTTCCACCAGCCCAGCCCCTCCTAAGCCCAGCTCTTACACCTCACGACCCTCATGCCAGTTTTTATTCAACCCAGACAGTCCCGTTATTCTCCCTGCCCTCTCCCCTACTACTCCATACAATGCCAGTCTTGCACCTTACCTCCCCCAACCCAGTTACTCCTAGACCCAGCACTTGCACCTTGCGACCCCCAGACCAGCCTCTCCTAACACCGGGTTCTATACTCTCCCCTGCTCTCTTCTTACTACCAAAGCCTCGCCCTTTACAATGCCAGTCTTGCACCTTACCTCCCCCATCCCAGTTACTCCTTGACTCAGCACTTGCATTTACGACCCCTAGACCAGCCTCTCCTAATCCCGGGTTCTCCCTGCTTTGCTTCTTACTACCAAAACCGTGCCCTTTACAATGCCAGTCTTGCATCTTACTACCCACAACACCAGCCAGGCTTTTACTCCCACTGCATTGCCCTTTATATTTCTAGTCTTGTACCTTACGCCCCAACTCATTCCCTCCTAACTCAGCCCTTGCATCTGACGACCCCCGGACCTTTCCTACTCCAGTTGTGCCTCATAGTACCGTGTAATCCATGACGCAAACAAGTACCAGATAATGCACCTCATTACTCTCCGCCTTGCCCGAATACCCGCAGCAGGAGGGCCCTTAAGCTGCATTCGGCTCCCTCCCAATGCCCCTCACCGCTCTGGTCACACGTGACGCTGATTACGATCTGGTGGAGCGCGTGGTGTTTTTCAATGCCCGGCCCGTACCGTGGTACTCTTGCGTCAGGCCACGCTTCTGTTTACGGCCTTAACGCTGCTTTTCGTTAAGATCCTACTGGTTGTGCGCATAACCCTCTCGTCAATAGCGCTCACTGCTCCAAGTCCGCTTTACTCCTCGCTCGTTTGCGCATCTCGCTGACGCTCGCCTGTCGCGTCGCTGCTCGGCCCCTGGCTCGGGCTGGCGTCTTTGGTCGTCATTTAAAGATCGTTGCCGGCGCCGCCTTAGAATGGCGCGTAATTTATGCCCCCACTATGCGAGGCCCCAGACTATCACATCAAAGCGGGGCCCCTCTGACTTGGTTTGTGCACGCAGTGTCCACTTAAATCTCAGGGGCGTACTGCAATAATAAAATGTGATACATTGTTGCAGCAATAAAAAAGCATCATTTGCGCACTATTTTCCTCATAGTTCTTCCTAATAATGTGATGCACACACTCTTCAAACAATGAGGATCTCTCTTATATCAAGTGGGGTCAGCCCACTCATTGAAGATGCCCCTCCCACTTCTCAAGTCAGTTTCATTGAAGTTGTACCTCTTTCCAACAAATGCCCAGGTTTAGAAGCAGCTTAGCCCCAGCAGAACGCTACTGAGGTGCCACAGTGGCACCTGTGGCCCCAGGGGTCTCCAATACCACAGGGGACCCCAACCATTCATTGGGGGCGGGGGAAGGGTGCTCGTTCAGCATAAGGCCTGTGAATTTCTGAGAAATATGGGAGACTCTGGTCTCATCTTATTCTGCAGGCGGGCCCCATCCCTTTGCATTACACCGCCGGGACAACAGCGGGAGGCAGGCAGTGAAAGCACCAGTTCTCCGTACAGGCAGGGCAATGTTACAGGCATATCTTTTCTAAGCATAGCACACACAGTATTTTCCTCAACATCCATCCTCTTTAGTCGGATTGCTCAAATTTCCCACGTCAACGTATGAGTAGCGTGAGCAATTTATGCAGGCCAGGTTTTCCCCCCCTGTGCATTCTGAGACTACTTGTTCTGATTTTACAATGGTATAAAGAGGACATCATGTTCCAGAATGCAAAGAAAAAACCTGGCCTGTCAATATCAGCATGCACTCTTGAAAGCAAATGTGGCTGAAGACATTTCACTGGGCGTTTAAATCATATCATTTGTTTCTGCTAAATAGCTTGACAGGATTGCACCTGTTGCATGTATGTGGAACACTTTCAGATTAGAGTTTAATTACGCTCCGTAAGAGTAACATGTTATAAAATACCTCAGGATAATACAACTCAGCTGCATCACAGTCATAATTGATCTATGTATCTAATCACAAATGGGACTCTTTGCAAAGAGTAATAAAAAGACCAGCATTCCAATCTCAGAGAAACATGGAGTGTTTTGTTTGTGTTGTGAATAGGCATTAAAACATGCTGCTTGGTTAGTTCAGGGAGCGGAACACATGCTTCATTAATCTGTATCTAATTTGCCCGGAACACAGTAAATCCGTTTGCGGCATTTGCTCACTGCAGAGTAATCACAAGTTTCATATCAGTAAGACAACTCAGTGGGTAATGCACCTTGCAATAGAGAGGTGACTTCTAAATATCACAAATTCCAAGGCAGTAATGTCGTTTTTTAGAGTTTAGTAATTTTATTGAAACAATGTAGCAATACCTCAGCTACAACACAACAGTCAATTAATTGTAAATTGTTGTGTCTTGTAAAGCGCACTGCTACCCGGAGGCCTCGTAGCGCTATAGACCACTGGGGAACCCGTCCTGGCTTTCCCTGTGAGATAGTCCCTCCTGGGGGTCTCCAAGGTGAAACCAGGCATCCCCGGCGTTTGTGTGGGGCCGTTGTGGAGATGAGGCAAGCTAATGCCCAGAGTTGCCGAGTGTGCTCCCTGGTCGGAGTAGGCACCGATGCGAGAATTATCAGTCCGCTGATCCTGGTCCAAGACCCTGCCGCGTCGGGAATCGAACCCTGGTCCCGGGCCGTTCTCTGCACTCGGGTCTGCCGCCTCTAACCAGTGAGCCACACCTCTCCACGGAAATTAACTTAAGTACAGTAAGAAGAAAAATGATACAATATATGCTAACATGGAGAATATAAGTAAAACCCTAGAAATAAAAGCTGGACTGTACAAAATGTAATAAGAGAAAAAAATGCTAGAGAAGAGTTCAGAAGAAAATAAAGTAAAGAGAGAATATTATTTTCATTGTTTGGTACCGGAGGGTGAGCACCCCAAGATTTTGGTGTGTGTGGCCTCATATCCTTGCTCTATGCAGCTTTGAAGGACGACAGACACATTGATATAATGCCGGTTTGGCATGGGGGGCAGGGGGGTTTTAGACATTGATGATCCGCTACGAATGGTAATGGAAATGGGCTAGATCCAAAGTGAAGGACACTGCCAGTAATGCTCGATTTAAGCTTACACAATTTTATTATCTGCCTAGGGCTTATTCAACTCTGCAGCATCTGCACAGAATATACCCAGACCGGCCGGAGGTATGCACCAGATGTGCTGAGATCACATCAGACTTCTTTCAATTAAAATGTGGATGCGGCAGGTTTAAAGCCTATTAGGGAGGAGGGGTGCATGTGTTGTGTAGGGTTACTGGTGTCCAGCTGGAGCTGTCGGCCTGCCATTGCTACCGTGGACTCCTGCCGCTTCTCAGACAGGGACGAAGATGGGGTATACATTTCCTTACTGGGTCTGTTGTTGGCCAGGTGCCACATTGGGATTCACTTGGTCAGAGTAGGATAGAGATCAGTGGAACAATACTAGGATACTTTGGCTGAGATGTGTGGTTAGACAGCAAGATGGCGGCTGAGTGAGAGCCACAATCACTCACCTCCACACCGCTCCGTGTCTCACTGCACCCATCCTGGACAAGGATCACTGCTGTTCTGGGGGAATCCTCGGCGGAGTGACGATATGACCGGCAGTACCACGGAGACTCGTGCGGCAAGTCCGGGGGCAAAATCTGAGGCAGCCCGACGAGCATGAAAAAATCAGGAAGGAGCCGTTGAAATCCACTGAGAGAAATGCAAGAATGAGCAATCCTTTCCTGGATCTGGTGGCTCTACAGATTAAGCGGCGTCCGCGGAGATACTCACAGGGCAGCCAGCCCCACGCGCTGGCAATCCATCACTCGTCTTCTGCTAGCAGCCGCTGGGAGAAGGATCTGCTCGGCCTGCAGGCTGGGGTTGCCTAGCAACGCCAAGAGAGAAGGAAATCCCAGAGTAAAGCAAACGTAGACTATAGCTGGACGAGGAGATCGCGGCAGAACGCTCCCAAACACACTCTATGGGTCTCATAAAGAGAGTGACCCTAAAATAGAGCAGGAGGCCAAGGCAGAAGCCAGAAAAAACTGACAGTTGCGCTGGCAAATCGGCCAAAGTGGAGAAGGGAAAAGAGAAACCGGACCCCACCCCCAAAAGCAACAAAAACAACAAACTAAAAGGTATGTTGCAGGGCGGATTGGGGGGGCAAGGGGAAAAAAAAACAGGTGGCAATCACAAGTATGTTTCCCCTCGGGAGGGCATCAAAGAACTCGGGGCCCTGGGGGCCTCACGACTGGAAGATTTTGGGGCCAATCATGAGATCACTTGTACAGAGAGCCCCCAGAGTTCCCCCCTGGATCACTCCCTAGAACATACGGTGAAAGGGTGGTCCTCCTGGGGTTCATGTGCAGAGAAAACCATGATTGGGAGCCCTGAGGTACCCCTCACCGACCCTCAAAATGAGGTTTATGCCAACTTGGACAATAAGATAGAAGAGAGTAACCCCGCAACCTCTGAAACACCCGGCAAAGAGAGGGTTGTAATCGCACAGTCAGGCAGAGGAGCCGAAGGGGCAATCCCCCCCAAAAAAGACTCACAATACAGGGTATCTTTCCCCCGACTCCATGGAAAATATTTACTCACTGAATGAGGAATCTGCTGAGTCAGTGTCTGGGCTTTCTAGCAGCAGCGAAGAGATGGAGGGCTGAGACGCCACCACAAGTAACTGCAGCCAACAGGAGGAAAAGAGAGCCCAGAAAAGAATGAAACAGGGGTCACACTTGAAGAAAAACAAATCTAAGCGAAACGTAGATGAGGAAGATGAGCTGGGTTGGGATTACTCGGCTGAACAGCTAATAGGTCCCGGCAGTCCAGACGTGGAAGGAAGAACACCCAAAGCTCATCAACCAGGCCAGAGAGACCCAAAACCTCATGACGAGACCCCAGAGCCATCTCTGTCAGTGATTTTTCAATCCTTAAGAACCTTCCAGGATGAAATAAAGATTGATAACCGCCAGGCGCGACTAGCCTCAAAAAAACTTCAAGGCACCATGCGCAAAATTAGAAAAACATGTACAGAAATCGCAGACAGATTGGGCATGGATAGAAAAACGCATGGAGGACATAGAAAACACAGTGGATACCTTAAAAGAGCAGGCATCCTCCCAATACTGCACGCTAAAGGATGTTATGTGGAAGCTGGAAGAGGCCGAAAATCGGCAACGCAGGAACAACCTAAGACTGCTGGGAATCCCCGAAAATGCCGAAGGAAGCGATATAGGGGAATTCACTATAAATCTCTTGAAAAATTATCTACTGGAGCTGGCACATTGGGATTGGGACAAAGAAGTTCAGCGGGTCCATAGATTTCCCCTGTCGATGCCTAAATGGCAAGCCAACGCACAAGGGTACCCATGGGTGATCCTAATATATTTTGGGAACTTCTTGCTCCGGCAGGCAGTCTACGATCTGGCTAGACCGAATATGAAAAGGAAAGGGGAAAATGTTATGTACTTTGCCAAACCAGACTTCGCACACGCCACAGTAGAAAGAAGATGGAGACTCAGACAGCTGATAACCCCTTTTCAAAAGGCCGGGGTCTCGGCTTTCCTACAAAATCCAGCAAAATTGAAAATCATCCACCAAGGGCGGAACTCTTATTTTACATAATGATTAATGCAAAAATGTTGACAGGTAACAAGAGGATGTGAATTTTCTATGTGTTTAAGGATGCTAGCCTTGTATTTCTTTATCACAAGTTCTTTTGCGTATGAGCTAAACAGTTTGAGAGGTGATGACAGGATGAGAGGTCCGGTCGCGGAGGGTGGGAGGGGGAGGGAGAATGGACAATCCAGACACTATCACACAGGCTCAGGATTGAGCCAGACTGCCGCAAGAGGGGGGGGGGGGCGAGTACACAGACATACTGTTGGGATAGAGCCCACAGTCAGGTCAAAGCAAAGATGGCACAGCATGTGGCTCATCTATTTAGGGGAGGACAAATGGTATGGGAAAATGGCAAGATTAAGGATGGGTTGGATCTAAAATTTTGAATGGCTAAGCTAAGAGTTTTATCTAACAATATTTGGACCTCGACGACCCGAAAAAAAGACAGAGTGGCAGTAGGTCTTAGATCAACGGGGGCTAATATTGTATGTCTCCAAGAGACACACGCGGAGGGGTCCCAACTGCAACTTTTGAAAACCCTCGGATACAGACTGATTGTAGCCACAACGCAGGCAACCAAGACACAGGGGGTGGCCATTCTGGCAACAGGAGGAGGGCTCCAATTCACTAGATCAGCAGCCGACAAGTTGGGACGGTGGGCAATTACGGAGTGTCAGTATAGTAATGGGAAAAAGCTAACTATCTGCTCCATATATGGGAATATCACCGACGATCCAGACTTACTGAGATTTATTACGAATGAATTAGCACACTGGTCACTCCCTTTGATTGTTTGTGGCAGTTTTAACCTGAATCTACCGTCTGATTGGTCATTGGGGTCCAATTTTATATATCCTCTTGGCTGCTAAGGCATTATTTGAATTTGTCTTTAATTTCCATTGAAATCAATGGAAAGTCCATGACGAGTTACCCTTGTCATTAGCGTCAAGAGGATATAAAGGAAGGAAACCGAGGGTATTCAGATCACTCCAAGAATTATGCACCACACATGGGCTGTGGGACTGCTGGCAGTCAAAACACCCTAACAACCCAGGATTTATGTTTTTTTCCAACCCAAACACCAAACTCGCTAGGCTAGATTATGTGTTTGTCTCTTATACTATGATATCAAAGTGCCTAATAGATAGATTACCTCGGGTCCTATCAGACCATAATCCCCTAATTATAAGCATCGATAGTGAAGGGATACAACATGATCACAACATTTGGACATTTTAGAGGGCCTTACTCCTAAATGAAGGATATTGCCAACTTATAAATAAATGGATACCCGAGTTCCTGGAGGATAACTTGGGCAGCTTACTGATAGAAATAGTGTGGGACACTCTTAAGGCAGGAATAAAGGGAGAAATCCTCAGATTTTTGCTAAAATCTAATCGAGAGGCAAAACTGAAATTAAAAATACTACAGGAAGAACTGTCGGAAGCAGAGGGAGGACTTATAATGGCAGTACAGGGTGGGCAGAATGTTGAAGGGGCGCTAGGAGTGGTGGTTGTCGCAAGAAACAGAGTTGCGGACATCTTCACAGAAAAAGCAATATGCAAGGCCACAATGAATAGGGAGAAAACGTATGAACTGAGTGAGCAAGTGGGGCATCATCTTGCAGTTCGCACAAGACAACAAAACATGGCAAACATGATCAAAGAGATCAAAGATCCTAAAAATGGCCTTAAACAAGATCCCAAAGAGATAAGAGTAGCATTTCTAAATTACTATCAAGAATTATATAAAGAGACTAATAAAAAACAAGATAAGATTGAGGAATATCTAGACCAGACTATAGCACCCTAGCTTCCACAGGAAGATCAAGATAGTCTAGCAGAAATACCTCAGTGGGCAGAAATATTATTATCAATAAACAGCGTAGCCTCTGGAAAGGCAGCCGGGCTGGATGGAATACCTGTAGAGTTCTACGCCAAATTCCATAAACCACTGAAAGGAATTTTAACCGATTTAGAAATTAATGTCTTTCAAGGAGGGCAACCTCCGGGATCGTGGGCTTGTGCTAAAATCGTAGTATTTCCAAAGAAAAACAAAGATCCAAAAGAATTGAGATCCTACTGCCCGATCACATTAATAAACTATGACTCTAAAATTTACTCAAAATTATTAGCTAGCTGACTTGCACCAATCACACATAAAATTGCATCAACTCGCCAACATGGATTCATCCTGGGAAGATCCACCACTGATCATGTTCAGCGGGTGATTACACTCTTTGACATAGCGGAGGTAGCAGGAGACCTTATGGCACTTATATTATTAGACGCAGGGGAAGCCTTTGATAGGGTCTCCTGGCAATATCTATGGATGGTAATGTCAATGAGTGGAATCGGTGAGCAGTTCATAAATGCCACCTGTATGTTATATACAAATCCCAAAGCTGTTGTCATGATAAACGGGGAAATGTCAGGGAAAATCAACGTAACTAAAGGGACAAGACAGGGGTGCCCCTGTTCACCCCTACAATTTGAAATTTTTATTGACCCTTTTATTCGTAGACTAGAAACCAATCTGGCCATCCCACCAATTAAAACCCCAAATGGCTACACCAACACTTTAGCCTACGCGGATGACATTGCGCTGGTCACAAATGGTCCCGGGGAAGCAAGTCTTGGAAGAAGAGGCTAAATAGTTTGGGGAGATCTCCGGGTATAAGCTAAATCAGGATAAAACTCAGATAGGCATTAACAAGAAAATATAGGGACGATCGGATAGTGGAAAGTGTCATGTATCTGGGAGTTAACATAACCTCCAATTTAAACAAACTGGTAAAGATCAACATGGATCCACTCATGAAACAAACGGAAAAGAGCCTCAATAGACTACACAATCTGCATCTAACTATAGTGGGCCGATGCAATGCTATAAAAATGTTGTTCTGTCCCAAATTTTTATATTTTTTAGGACCATTTGTCTAGACTTTACCCCACAGATATTTAAAGATATAGACAACATATTTTCTTGATTTATCTGGGATATAGAAGACCGCGCAGAGCACTCAGATACATCTCTCTCCCAAAAGATAGAGGCGGTCTTGCCTTGCCCAATCTCAAAGTTTATTGGTGGGTTACGATATTGAAATATAGCACTGTACTACTTTGCCCAAATTAGAATAATAGACAAGAGGGGGTGGTTCCAACACCACAAGAACTCATCCTGGGTAATGAGGCTAGTGAACATCTTCGGCGACTCACATACAACTGCTACTTTTAAAAAGTGTGTTTCAAAACACTAGCAGGCATTTATATAGCATGGAATCATGTGCGTAAACTCCTGGGTATCGGGAGGTTCTCCTATTATACTGTTTTATCCAGAAATAATAACCTCCCAGAGTTTTTAACGATACATTTATGAAAAAATGGCTAAGGGTAGGGATTACCCGATGTGGTTGCTTCTACTCCTCAACAGGGTTGAAATCATTTGAAGAGTTGACAACAGAGATTTTTTTAAGTACTTCCAAGTTAGAGATTTTTTTTATGAAAAAAGGGGGCAGACGATCTAAATTTCAGAGAATTCAGACAATCAAGCTAGTTAACAAAAACAGTTAAGATTGGGGAAATCTACGACAACTTGATCTCCGCACTCCCAGATGACAGGGATACATTTATTTTAAAATGGCAGGACAAACTAGAGATAACTGAGGGGTCATGCCAGAGATCTTACGAACTATCCCAATCACTGCTAATGTTGGCTAGATTGCAAGCCCAATACTATAAAACGTACCTCCAGCTGTATTACACACCCAACAAGATCGCTAAATGGGGCACTGGCAAAGGCACGGAAAGCCCACGGTGCGCGCTGTATGAAGCCGACATCGTACATATATTCGCTACTTGTGACACACTTAGTCCTATCCGTAGGGAGATCTCCACCTTCCTATCTGACATTTTTAATACAAGAATTGAAATCTCAACGGGAGAAATAATGTTAGGAGTGGATGGAGACATTCGACCGAAGGGAATGCAAGGGCTCATATTTATTTCTATGGTCGTCTTTAGAATATGTCTGGCCTCGGCTTGGCTGGACCCAAAGCCACCGGCCTTCCAACAATGGCGGGCGCAACTTTTGGCCACATACAACCTAGAGATAACTATCTAGAGTAAGAAGGGACAGAAAAAGAAGAAGAAGGGGTTGGAAATCTGGGACCCCCTTTTACAATGGATGCAAGGTATCTAGCCTTAATTGTAATCTGGGAATGCCTGATTAATGTGCCTAACTGTTATGTAACATGTATGATGCTATTGATATGCCTGACTATGTATAAGCTGCAAGTAAGAACATGCCTGGGGGGCAGGGGGGAAAGAGGGGTGTGGGGGCAGTAGGTGGGGGTTGTCTGTAAACAGGGAAAAGGCTCTAATAAAGATTTGTTAAAAAAAAAAGAATTCATTTGGTCAACCTGATGCCCCCTTCCTTGCATAAGTGGTTGGTGGACATCAGGGAATGGGCAGTAACAGAAGAATGCAGGCTGAAAAGAGTGTGTATGGATAAAAATGCAGAGCATTACTTAGAGGTATGGGGAGAGATGGTGGCCCATCTGGAAAGTGTCGAACAGCAGGAGGTGGATCTCCACCAGGGTTCCACAACTTTGAAGTTGATAGTCCCTAGTGTGGTGCGGTGATTGGCTGCTGTAAATGGCTAATGTGTCAGCTAAGAACTGCATCCACCCCCCTCCTGCGACACACAGTGGTATGAGTAGGGATATCTAGAGTTAATCACTGTACCGCCTTGATTGGCCTGGTTGGCTATATTAAGCAGGGAGACACAATGGGGTTCAGTACCCTGTGGAATGGCCTGGGCTGGGGTGGCCGTCTCCGAACACTGTGCACTGCCTATGTATTTCTGGGGGACCAGCCTGCAGAGTTGTTATGTTGCCATGTTATATGGCTCTATTCTTGTTTTTGTTTATTCATGTACAAATGATAATAGAGATTTTCTTTTTTAAACATTCAAAACTTTTCCAGGCCAGTGGAGGCAATTCTTCAAAAAAGCAACTAGATTCAGGGAGAAAGGATTTGAATTTTTAGCCCTCCATCAGATCTTCCCTCATCTCAAGCAGGGCAGCTGGATGTGTGCCATGCATCTCCAAAACGTATGTTTTCATTTATTCCAGTATTGGAACTGTCATAGATTCACATGCTTCATTCATTCCCCATTGTCGAGATGTGATTCCCCGGTATATCAAAATAGCAATGCTAAATAAATGCAAAGCAGAAACCCGACCTAGGCCCATTTCAGTTTTGTAACATATCACTATAATTTTGTGAAAGAGGCAAAGTAATTCCTGAACCAATCAGGACCTTTTCCTTCCACCTATGTGAATTTGGATAAAGTTCTTTACTTCAATCAGCATTTTACTAATGCAGGATCATCTTCTTCAGTGCTGCTCTTCAAGATTCTGGCATTACCATTTCAGATAAGGAGAAAAAGAGTCTTTTTAGAGCCTGTGCAACCTACTTTAAGAAAAGGCTCTATACAGACGACCCTCACAAAGACTGTATTTATTGCTTATATCCCACCCATAAGGCAAAGGAGTGTAAGGTATGTTGTACCTTTCATAATAAAACCTCAAGGGATCGTATATGGCTCCAGAAACTCAAAGCCAGAAAGGATGTGATTTCAAGTGAGGACACTGACGAGGCATCCTCTTCTTCATCCAGGAGGTCCCATAAGAGGGGAAGATCGCCTCACGCCCATTATTTAGGTGAGTGTCCAAAAAAGGCCCTTAAAAAGAATTCTCATGGGCGCTGTCCCTCAAAACCTCCTCACAAATACGAAAAAGAGAGAAAGGGACATGCTTCAGGGATAAACAACCCAAAAAGGTGTGTTCTGAGCCTGCTAATACACCCCTTCAAGGCAGGTACTCTTTCAAAAAATTCTTCTTATGTGCCTCTTGAAGAAAAGCCGTTGACGAAAACTCCATCGTCGACAGGACCGTTGACAGACCGGCTTTCACCGTCGTCGATGAGTGCGGAGGTTCACAAGTCTTTGACATCTAAGCAGAAGGCGAGTACCGCTCTTGTATAGTCAGCAGTGTTGATGACTCATTCGTTGAAGACTTTGTCACTGTCAAGTGAGCTGCTGACGACGATATCGTCAACGCTGCCTGGGGTGATAACGACAACTACGTCGATGACGGCTATGAAGATGTCGACGATAGCAGCAATGGCTATGTCGACGACAACATCTACAGCAGTTATACCTGCGCTTACGGCTTCCAAATCTACGCCGATATCTGCCTTTCCGGCAATGACATCGGCGACGGTACAGACGACTGGACTGTCGATGAGGTAAAAAACACAGGAAAAAACAGAAAAAGCTAGGACAAGACAGAATACACCAGAAGCTACCTCATCCTGCTAGGTTACACCTCTGTTGCCTTCACACCTGCTGGAGGATGACAGACCCTTTGGCTATGCGAGTAACCCATCCCAGCTGCATGTTAAGTGTCAAGAGGATGATTTTCCGGAGGAATATGGAGATGACCTATACTATATTGCTCCGCAGGAGCACCATCAGGTTTATCAGGAAGAGGGAGTCTGCATGCCTTCATTGTTGCTCATAGACTAGCAATTTATGTTCACTGACTATAGGAAAAGATTTTCTAGAACACCTGCACCTCAGGAACAACCTACATTGGTTCGTCAGCCACGTTCTATCCCGTCACCTCCATCAGCTCCTCAGCAAGATCCAGGATCTACGGATGATGACCTGGAAGAGGGAGAACTCAGAGATCCGCTTAGAGATTGGGACGACTACCTCATTTCCATGCCTTCCTCTCCTTCTCCGGTACCCGTTGACTCGCCACCAGAAGATATTGGTGGTTTTCACAACTTACTAGAAAGGGCAGCCAAGATATTTGATATACCAATGCCAACTTCCCAAACTGACTGGTTTTTTTAAATATGATTTTAAAGAGCCCTTTAGAAAATCAGTGAGGGCTATCCCTATTGTGAGTCATATATGGGAGGAAGGCCTCAAGGTCATGAAGATGCCAGCGACAGTGATACCAGTGCTATCCAGATTGGAGAAGAAATACAAGGCTTCAGAGGATCCTCCAGCCTGCTTGGTGGGTCATCCCAAACCGGACTCTGTAATCTCTCAGGTAGTGCAGAGAAAATCCAAGAACTTTTCTGCACCCATAACCACACCTCCTGATAGGGCGCTTGGATAACACTGGTGTGCGTTTTTCATCAGTGTCAGCTCTAATGGTCAGAGCGGCTAATGCCCATGCCATTCTGGGTCAATATGATTGACAAATGTGGTGCAACCTGGCTCCGTAAGTGGATCAACTTCCTGAAGAGAGCAAATCGGAATTAAGGAAAATTTTCCAAGAGGGCGAAGAGCATCTGCGAAGGTTATAGATTGTGCGATGGATATCGCTACTAAACCATTCTGGTCGCTGGGAGGTGCGGCTGTATTGCAACGCCAAGTATGGCTCAGAGCTACTTCATTCAGGCAGGAAGTGCAAAATAAGATTCTAGACCTCCCAATCGATGGAGAATCTTTATTTGGAAAGCACATCAACAGCGCACTACAAGATATAAAGAAGGATACCAACACAGCAAAGGTGTTAGGGACGCTTCAATATTGGAAAGTGCCCTTCAGGGGAGCTAGAGGAAGGGGCCTTTCTTCTTATAGAGGTGGATATCAGCAGTACAGGCATCCCTCCTATGCTACATCTTCCCAGCCTTATTGACCGCAGTTCAACGACATCCACAGTCAGAGGCGTATTCGGAATCTACCCCCAGAGGTAGAGCAGGGCTTAAGGGAAAGATACCTCACAACGCAAATGACGGACTTCAGGCTTCAGCTGTTTTTGTTCCCACCTTTCCACAGATTCCCCTAGGGGGGCAATTTTCTTTTCACCTTCACCAGTGGAAAAAAAATAACTATGGGCTGCTGGATCCACAATTTGATGCAATTCGGCCATACATTAGAGTTCCTTCACATCCTACCTTGTACTCCTCCAGGTCAGTAAGAGGTAAAACACCTACATCTCCAGCATTTGGAAATTCTTCCAATGCTCCCAAAAGGAGCAATAGAAATTGTGCCAAACTCCAAGAGAGGGAAGGGGTTCTATTCCCGTTTCTTTGTGGTACGGAAGAATTTAAGATAATGCCATCCGATCCTGGATTTAGGAACTCTCAACACCTATCTCAAAAAACAGTCCTTTCGCATTGGTCACTTTTCAGGACATTTTTTTTTTATTATTTTTTTTTTTTATTTCAAATCTTTTTTATTGAAGAATAAGGATAAAAATAAAGACAATACAATAAATCTTTAAAGGTACAAATGAACAAATTCTTGGTATCATGACACTTACAATAATCAAAAAGCAAATCAAGGGAAGAAGATAAGAAAAGGGAGAGAGAGAAAGAGAGGTAGAGAAGAGAAAAGATAGAGGAGAAGAGAAGAAAGAGGTGAGAAGAGAGAGGACAGGTGTATCCATAGGGCAATAGTAGTTGGTTTACCCAGACTTGGCACACTGTGTGCGTAGCAGAGAATATACAGTAAGTATACAAAAACAAAAGCAAACACCTCAAATTCCACCTAGATTCTGTCTAGGAAAGCCGAGTGTTGAGATGCATATCATGGTGGTTCAAAGTGGGAGGATGACGCATCCAGGGATGTCCAGAGTTTTTTGTTCGAGGGCTTCCAAGTGGCTGACTGTAGCGCAGGATTATCTGCCCCTCTTAAAAATGAAAGCCATTCCAGCCACATTTTGAAGTTGACTTCGTCAAAATTTTTCCATTTGTAAAGAATGACCTTGCACGCCAATGTCAGCATAATATCAAGCAATTGTCTGTCATGAATGTCCGGCAATTGTGTTTCCAGAGGACCTAAAATGACATATATGAATTCTTGGACAGGCGTGATTCCAAGCACTTGTTGAATGTATGTAAATATTTTACTCCAAAATGTTCGTAATAGGGAACAATGAAAAAACATGTGTGCCAAGTCACCAGGAGCTTCATGGCAGTTCCAACAGGTAGGCGTATCCCTCAGTTTACATTTAAACAATCTCTGGGGGGTCCAGAACACTCTATTTAACAGCATATATTTCGTTTGACATAGGATCGGGGATATCTTGTTTGTCAGTGCGGTGTTGTGTATCACCTCCCAGTCTAATGCAATGCCTGTGGAATTAGGTTCCGATTCCCACTTAATTTCGGTCAGCCTATGTGGTTTCTTGGGTAGGGGAGGAGCAATTTATATATTCTTGATACAAAATGGTCAGCATGGTATAGTATTCGTAGCCGGGTCACAAGCCAGGGTAAGTCTGTGTTGAGGGGGCATTTGGAGATAGCGGCCTTCAGTTTTAGGAACTGGTAAAATTCTATGGGTGGTAAGCTAAACTTTTCTTGCAATGTCGAAAAGGGCAGGGGTCTGCCATTATCATAGAGGTCATTCACTATGTGTATACCTTTTCCAGCCCACACTTCCCAGTAAAGGGTTTTCCCTTCTATCCGGATCTTAGGGTTATGCCATAGTGAGAGTAGGGTGGATCTCTTAATCACCAGAGCAGTCTTATGGTACTGGTCAAGTCGGAGAAGTGCTCTTCTGGTATTTAGAAGGATGTATTTAGAGTGAGGTATATGGGCCAGATCCATGGTGAGGAGAGACGCGAGGGGTGCATCTGCCATTAACGACCGTTCAATAGTTAACCATACTGGAGTGTAGGATGTATCCTCAACCAGCCAAAGGGCCCCTTGCTTACAGAGGAAAGCCGTTTGGTAGTTCCTAAACGAGGGCAGGCCCAGGCCGCCCTTATCTTTTGCTAGTTGCAGCTTTTTAAGTGATATCCTGGCTTTTTTCCCTCGCCATAGGAACTCTCCGAACAGCTTGTCTACCTTCTTAATAAATTCGTCTGAGAAAGTCATGGGGAGCATGCTAGCCAGGTAGTTAACTAGAGGCGTGCACATCATTTTTAGAGTCTCAACCCTACCCCACCAGGACAAGAATTTTGGTGACCAGCTGTCTAGCAAAGTGGATATCTTTTTTAATGTTGAGTCTTCATTTAACTTCAGAGTCGTAATCAAGTCCTTCTCAAAGTCTAGGCCCAAATATTTAAAAGCTTTCGGTTGCCAGGTAAGGCCAGATGCTCCCAGAATTCCTTTATCCCCGATGTTGTTTAGTAACTTAACCTCTGTTTTATCCTTGTTTAATTTATATCCTGAGACTCTAGAGAACCCCTCAATTGTGTCCATCAAGGCCGGGATAGCCTCGTCAGCTTTTTCCGTCAAGATCAGGACATCGTCGGCGTATGCAGTCAATTTTACAGTGCAATCACCAAATGGAACCCCAGCAATGGCTTCATTGTGTCTGATATGCCACAAAAAGGGTTCTATAGCCAATAAGAACAGAGAAGGCGATAGTGGGCAGCCTTGTCTCGTCCCTTGTTTTAGGCAGAAAGAGGAAGAGAAGGAGCCGCCCGCTCTGACCTTAGCAGTAGGGCCGCAATACAAAGCCATTACGAGTTTAGTAAACGTCTCTCCTAGGTTGAAGTTGCGTAAAACTGCCTCAAGGTAGGACCAATCTACCTTGTCGAAGGCTTTTTCCACATCTAGTGTGACTGCCACCGTGGGGGTTGTCAAAAGCTTCGCTTTTTCTAGAGCATGGGCCAGTACTCTGGTGTTATCACTAGATAGTCTATGTTTTAAGAAACCCGCTTGAGACGGATGTACTAGGGTAGGGAGGACTTTTTGCAGACGGGCTGACAAGATCATGGCTAGTAATTTACAATCAAGGTTAATCAGGGAAATCGGCCTGTAGTTCTTTGGAAGTGATGGGTCTTTGCCGTCCTTAGGCAGGACTGCAATAGTCGCCTCTGCCAACGTGCCTTTGACTTCTCCTGACTCCGTAAATTCGTGAAAGAGGTTTAGAAGAGGATCAACCAAGTCCGTTGCAAAACTTTTATAAAATTTGGCCGTGAAGCCGTCCGGACCTGGTGCTTTCCCACATTTTAACCCCTTGATCGCTTTTTCCACCTCATTAGCCAAGATCGGCCCATTCAGACTGAGTTGCTCCTCAGGCTTTAACTTTGGTAGTACACATTCTTGTAGATATTCCTGAATTTTGTCCTCCACCACCAACTCGTTTTTAGCGTATAGGTCCTCATAAAAGTCTTTAAAGACCTCGGTTATCTTTTGGGGGTCCGAATGAGCGACTCCCGCCGAGTCCCTGATAACATTAATAGCATTCTTTTGTACTTTAAATTTTAAGTATGCTGCCAGGCTCTTACCGGCTTTATTAGATTCACATAGCTTAAACCTTCGCTTCCTATCCAGCCACACTCCCGCCCTTTCGCTCACTAGCTTGTTATATTCGTATTTTCTGTGGGTCATGACATTGAACGTTTCCTGGTCCCTTGTCATTTGGTGTTTGTTCTCTAAAGTAGCTATCTCAGCTTCCAACCCTTCTAACTTCGCATTACAATCCCTATTCATTGCTGAACGGATTTTGATGCACACCCCCCTTATTGTACTTTTCAAGGCCTCCCATCGCACTAGTTCTGAAGTGTCCCCTCTCACATTAGTCTCCAAGTAAGATCTAATAGCCTCCAAAATTTTTGTCCTATTCTGTTCTTTGTGCAGGATTTCTTCATTGAGTCTCCAAGACGTTTGTTTAGGGGACGGTTTAATGTTACTGAAGGATAGAGATATACATGAATGGTCCGACAGTACCCTTGGTTCAATTGAAGTATCCTCTATCCTTGCCAGGCCATTTTGTGTAATGAAAATGTAGTCAATACGGGAGAACGAGTCGTGAGGGGAAGAGTAGAATGTGTAGTCTCTATCAGTAGGGTTTTGTATTCTCCACGCATCAATTAAATGGAATTGTTGACATAGTTTGATGAAGGCATTATGTGACTTGTTTGGTTTGAATGTACACTTAGAGTCCCTATCTAAGGCCGGGTCATACGGAAGATTAAAGTCACCCCCAATTATGTGTATCGCCGTATCAGGTACCGTTGCAATCTGCTTGACTAAATCCTGCCAGAATTCTAAATCATTAGTGTTAGGTGCGTAAACATTAGTGACAAAGAATTCCGTGTTATCCCTAGTGAGTTTCACCGTAACCCAGCGACCCTTTTCATCTGATGAGGATGACAGTAGCTCTACCTTGGACTTCTTTGACATTAATACCAGAACCCCATTCTTTTTACCGAGTGCACTAGATCCTACAACATCTGTATAAAACTTGTTGCGCAGAGTGTAGAATTGTTTAGCATCCAATTTGGTTTCTTGCAGCAGAACAATGTCCCCCTTTTGTCTCCGCAAATAATCTAATATCTTTTGTTTTTTAACGGGTTGATTCAGACCCTTAACATTCATGGATAAAATTTTCAATCGATCAAGAGAGGTTGTACCAAGTGGAGTGGACAGTGTTCTATGTGACATTTACAACGGTGTATGTATCATGGTTGTACCAAGAGAGCCAAGGGAAAACATAGTACTCGGCGCATCATGTAAAGGACATATTGTTCTGCTACTTAAGCTGAAATACAGTCGAAAACCACAACCAGATACTTGGGTACCCAAGGATATAGCACGCCTGGTCTGAGTATGGATATACAAACACATCATATGCATGATACAACTTGTCCAATCAAGAGCAAAGAGATAGATCAGAAAAGAAAGAAGTGGTACGGAGAGGAGAGGAAAAAGAAAGAAGGAGAATGAAGGAGAAAGAAGGAAAAATAATACAAACCATAGAACACAGCACCCATCCCTCCCAATCCCACGCAACCCCCCACCCCACCCACCCCAATTGTGATACAGAAGCATGGCGACGTGAGGAAAACCGCAGTAACCCCCCCGTCTAAACTTAGTCATGTATAGACATTGGAACAACAATACATAACGAAAAATGCATATAAAAGGCTATGCAAGCAGTGGAACGTTGGAATGATGCAGCAGAACCGACATGTGAACAACAGCGCACACTCAATATACATTCTCGGTAAATCAGAATAATTCCTGAGTGGTCACTAGACTATGATTATCGAACAGAAATTTGAGAATATAACCTCATGGCCCATTGGAAGATATTATAGCGTCATATCCTACACTAAAGGCACGTAATGGCTAGTAGTATCCAAGTCGTCACATCAGTGGTGAAAAACCTAAACAAAGAACAATAGAACATCAGTAATCAGTAATCAAAGAGTCACAGTTTTGTCAGAACGAATCCGGTCTACTCCGAGTAACCTGTCAGTATATCAAAGACTGGAGTTAGACAGCACGTTGTGATTTATATATCCCGGCCACCGTCACATTGGGGCCAACAAGGCGAGCCAGCACTAGTCAAAAGGATCAGATCAATAACAGCTGGACCACGTCAGCTTGAGCCAGGGAGGTAAAGTAAAGAGACTTCCAGGTCATCATAGATCCTCCAGTTGTGGAAGGTTTCCGTAAACTTGAGACCTATCCTGTAAGAACCCAGCAATAGTTAAGCAGAACTGACTTTTAGTAAGAACAGAGCGCAGAAAACTTTATGACAGAACCTAACGTGGTCACTTGTATCCTGAGGCAGAAGCCGAGGCTAATAGACCATCCGGGTTATTAGTTTCCATGTCTCGCTCCATGTCTCGTTCTTCTACATCCTCAAGCATCCGTTTGAGCTTCATGGGGTCCGTGAAGTAGTGAGACGATCCTCGTATTGTCACCCTATATTTCGCTGGACCCACAAAACCAAATTAGTATCCTTTCACTGATAGTTGTGGACGAAGGGCAAGGAAGGCCTTCCTTATTTCCACGGTTTCCTTACTGTAGTCTTGAGAAATGTAGACCTTGGAGTCCTTCCACAAAATATGATTGTGCTTCCGCACGAAGGCAAGGATCTGCTCCACATGTTGGTAGCGTAATGGTTTACAGACGATGGGCCTTGGTCGTTTCTGCGTTTTAGTGATTCTCCCTGGGACTCTATGTGCCCTATCAAATTCAAGAGGGTTGGAAAAAGTCAGGTTCGTGGCTTTAGTGAACCAAGATTCTAAGAACTGAATGCATGAGCCTTCCGACTCTTCGGATCCTTCCGGAATTCCAAAAATGCGTAGGTTCCCCCTCCTATTCCTGTCTTCCAACTCGGCCAGTCGTCTAGTTGTCTGGTCAGAGGAGATGTGTAGGTGTTTCAGAGCCGTTGTAGTTTTGACCTCTATGTCCTCCAGGCGACTGATCCGGGATTCTGTTTCTGTCAGGCGCGCATTGGTGTCTCGGATATCTTGACGGATTGCCACCACTTCGTCCTTAGTGACCTTGGCTAGGTCCTTCACCTCATCCAATCTGTTCAATATCATGTCAAGTGCGTCCGGGGTAACTTTCTTTGGCTTGTTTGGCGATCCCGGGTTAGAGTGATCAGATTTAAGTCTCTTAAGGGTTCCTTGGTCTTTGGTATCCATTGCGATCACCGGTTCTTTCTCCGTGCTGTTAAGAACTGTAGTTGTTGACCTGAAAGTTCCCCTCGGTATTGACGCAGAGCAAATAACCAGCACTAGACTACCTAGGAGGTTGGTCAGCCAGAACTCAGCTTACTGATGATAGCATGAACTCAGCTTACTGATGATAGCACTTTGCAAAAAGGCATTTGTGGAACAGGGCGTCCCATTCATTCATTCACTCATTCACTGTGTGCACGTGGCGATAACTGAGGCTGGAACATTAGGGAGCACACTGCGAGTTGACGTTAGGCAATCCAGGTGCACATTTCAGCAGATTTAAGTCCTCATGAGTAGATTGTCAGATACTGTGAGACCACCATGTATTGTGACTGTAGAGATTGCGTTGTGGGCTGAAGGCAGGCACTCCAGGTACACAGCGTAGCAACAACCATCCCCTCTGATCAGTGCAAGAGTATGTGCAAGAGTATATGATTATTTTCTCTCCTCATAGCAGGGTAGATCTCACAGTTCTCAACAGTGTTCATTTGATGTCAAAAACCGGCCGATTGGGCATAACTAGTGAGGAGAGACAGTTTGCCTCGGTTTTACAGGCATTACCGAGTTGCGGCCGCCATCTTGGTAAAGGCAGGGGAAGCCTTGCTATGGCCGATCAGATTGTACTTACACGATCGGTAATTCAGCTGACCCGGTGTGCACTTTTCCCCCGTAGACGCATCCACCTACTTTCACTCCTCTCGGGACTTCGGATGTACCGCTGCGCTTCGTAGGAGCTCACTACACGCTCCGTTTCCTTCCCTTTGATCGCGCTGCCGCCATGGACGCCTCACTCGGCGCAGCTCTCGATCCGCTACAGCTACGGGCACCAGGGTCGGCTCATTACAGGCAGGGAGTGATCCGACGCTAGATCCTCCGATCACATCCCCGCTGCAAGCATGAAAAGGTGTTCCAATTTTGTTTGACGACGCTCGTGACGGGAGGAGAGACGCTTCAAACCGCCATCTTCCTCGGCGTCCAAGCCACGCCCCCTTTTCAGGACATTTTATAACTTCTAAACCCAGGCGATCATATGACCATCTTAGAGTCACAAGATGCATATTTTTATGTCCCCATCCATCCCTCCCACAGGCAGTACCTTTGTTTTGCCATAGCCGCAAGCTACTACCAGTTCAAGGTACTGCCGTTTTGTCTCAAATCGGCGCCAAGAATATTCATCAAATGTCTGGCTCCAGTAGTGGCTTTACAGACGAAGCAAAGACATCAGGTATTTCGTTACCTGGACGACTGGTTAATCAAAGCGCAATCACATGCAGGAGTGCAGTCGTCCACAGAGGCTTGTACAAGGCTGTTCGTCCAGCTGGGCTTGACCTTGACCTTGAATGAAGAAAAGTAATCTCTGAGACTTCCACAAGCATCATCTTCTTATGAGCAATTTTGGACACCATAATAAACAAAGTGTTTCCCTCCCTTGAGTGACAAGCAAAACTGATCTCACTGGAAACCAAAATAAACAAAGCTTTTCCCTCCCTTGAGTGACAAGCAAAACTGATCTCACTGGTCCAATCATACGCCAAAAGAAAGTCACTTTCAGTTCGCCGTTACAAGTCGCTTCTGGGAACAATGTCATCTTGCATCCCTCTTATTCACTTTTGCCAATTAAGAATGCGTCCATAACAGGAAGAGCTGGATTGGCTGTGGCGTCAAGCAGTAAGTTCATTCGAGGAAGTCATTACAGTCATGCCAGGTATGATAAATGCAGTGTCTTGGTGGACCCAACGTCTAAATATTTCTGTCAGTCTTTCTTTTCTCACTATGCCGTTTCCGCACGTGATCACCACCGATGCCTCTCTGGAAGGATCCGGAGCCTCCCTGCAAGACCTCCAGGTCAGTTGGCGTTGGCTGTGTCAAGAACAGCATCTTCACATCAACCGGCTGGAGCTCAGGGCAGTGAGATTAGCATTACAGGCATTACTGCTGAAGATAAAGAACACTACTGTTCTGGTCAGAATGGACAGCACATCGGCAACACATTATCTCAACAAGCAAGGCGGCATGAGGCCCTCTCCCCTCATTCAGGAGGCTCAAAGCATTTGGAAATGGGCTTTGCAGAAGGTAATATCTCTGAAGACGTAACACCATCCGGGGGATCAGAATAGGATGGCAGACACTTTAAGCAGGCTCAAGTCAGCCTGCCACGATTGGGAGATCCATCAACAAACTCTAGACAGCATTTTTCTCAAATTTGGCATGCCAACAGTTGACCTCTTTGTGACAGCACAGAACATGAAATGCCGGTATTTCACAAGTTGGCATCACCAACCGGGATCCTGGGGGAATGCATTTTTGATGGGATGATCAGGCATCTTTTCCTACGCTTTCCCACCGATTACCCTCCTGCCACGACTGATCATGAAAATCAAGACAGAGCCCTGCAGGATGATCCTAATAGCCCCATCGTGGCCTAGTCAACATTGGTTCACAGAACTTCTCCTTCTTTCGGAGACACAACCTATTCTCCTGTGTCCCATTCCATCTCTTCTGACGATGTCCCCATGACACGTGCTACATCCAGATCTCAAATCGCATCGATTAGCTACATGGCTCCTGAACACTGTGAATTGCAGCATCTAGAAATGCCGTCTGAGTGTAGAGATGTTATTTCAAATGCTCTAATAAGACATACAGGATGAAATGGAAAAGATTCTGTATATGGTGTCAGGATTCAAATTGTCATCCTCTGCAGTCCTCATCTCATGAGATTCTTCCTTATATTCTGCTATTAGTGAAGTCTGGATAAGCACATGCCTCGATTAAAATCCATCTAGCTGCTATATCCCACTTTAGAAGAACATCCTCGGGACCATCATTATGGTCTGAAAAGATCATTAAACCGTTCATGAGAAGCCTATTCTGTACCCTACCACCGGTTAAGCCTCCATCACCTCTCTCGCATCTAAATATAGTATTGTCACAACTTATGAAACATCCTTTTGAATCCATTCATAAGGCAGATCTTAAGTTCCTAACATGGAAGGTTGCCCTTTTTCTGGTGCTGAAGTCTGCCACGAGATTTGGAGAAATTCAGGCCTTGACCTTACAGGAACAGTTTCTACAGTTTAGGGATGATTGAGTAGTCCTTCGTACTAATCCCAAATTTATCCCCAAAGTTTCATCGGACTTTCATTTAAACGAGCCTCTTATTCTTAAAACCTTCTTTCCACTACCAACAACTGCGGCGGCAAGAGCTCTTTATTCGCTGGATTTTCAGCGCTGTCTGAAATGTTATCTACAAAGACATTTCACAATTCAAACTAGCTTTGTGTATCATTCAGTGCGCCCAGGAAGGGCTATCCTCTATTCAAAAGTGAGATTGCTCATTCGATCTCGAGTGCAATCTAGTAATGCCGTCAAGCGGCAGAAAAACCTCTGCAGCCATGGGTGCATGCTCACTCTACTAGAGCAATCTCTGCATCTACTGCTCTTTTTGCTGGAGTACCTATCCAAGATATCTGCAGGGCTGCAACCTGGAAGAGTATCTGCACCTTCACCAGACATTACTGCTTGGATGCAGCCGCTCACAATGATGCCTGGAACCTTTTCCAGTGACAGTGAGCTCTCTCCTTCACCCCTCCTTCCTTTCGGCTGTAAGACCGTGCACATTTTGTTCTGTATGCATTTTATGTATGTTCATAATATGATATTTTACCAATATAACTTCTCATTGTGGTGCATTTAAAGTATGCAATTGTTTATGTATGCAAGATTTATCAGTTTAGGGACTAATGATTTTCAGTTAGATCTGCTTCTCTACAGATTGACAATTTGGTGCAGACTCTTAGTATTATTTAAAGAAAAATGTGCTACTGACTGCTAGCCACTCTGATTCAAGCCTGTGAATCTATGATAGTTCCGGTACAGGAGTAAGAAAATAAGTTGCTTACCTGTAACCGTAGTTCTCCAGTATTGGAAGCTTTCATAGATTCACATGTGGTCCACCCTCCTCCCCGAGAGGCTCACCTTTGGATTTTTCCAGGTCTATTTCTGCACATGTGCTGTGAAAATCTGAGGGTTCAAGACTCCCTCAGGAGTGTTCTAGAGAGTGAGAGGTCCTGACTGGTTCAGGAATTACTTTTGGTCTCTTTTACAAAATGATAGAGATATGTTAAAAAAATTAAATAGGACTAGGCCCGATTTCTGCTTTGTAGTTGTTAAGCATTGCTATTTTGATATACCAGGGACTCCCATCTCGATAATGGGGAATGATTTAAGCATGTGAATCTATGAAAGCTTCCAATACTGGAGAACTACAGTTACAGGTAAGTCACTTAATTTCAGCTCCGCCAACAAGGGGCACAGGAAATATCTGAGATTTTGTTTTCGAAGAGCACATTTCCCATTCATTCTTCTGCACATCGGCCTAAAGTACGCTCTCACGCACCTTTTCAAAATGCAAGGCAGCAGTTGCAGCCCATCTAAGATGTCAAGTAATATTAATCTTTCCTTAAATAGACGACTGGCTAATAAAAGGTTAAAACCAGTACAAGGTTCAGCAGAATTTCAACACCACAGAATCATTGCTCTTACTTGAGGCCTGCAAATCCATTTTACAGAAGTCAAAATCAACACCAAAGTAAACTCTGTCATAACTGAAGCCAGTGCTAGACACAACCTTAGGAATAGTGTTTCCTTTAAAGGCGAGCCTGTCATCAATCCCACAGAAATTGTATTTGCTCTTATTAAGCGAGCAAAACTCCTCTGAAACAAGCAATAGGGATCCACCTTAAATTCTTAAAGATTGAGTATTCCAACCATTTGCAGGATCCCAGAGCACTTTGAAAACAGAGAGCAGTAACTCTCCAAGTAGAAAACACACCTTTCCAAAAGCAACATTTGTTTGATATTTTTTCTTTTAAACATATATTTGATAAATCCATTAGAAATGTAGAAATGACAGCAATATAGATGAACAAATGTAGAAAAGACAGCAATATAGCTGAACTAGAAGCTTCTTATTACCACCTTTAAAAAGAGTAACAATTGGGAATGTTTCCATAGGCATGCAGGCTCATATTAAAATGAACAAAGCCAATAGGTCTCGCCTTTTGTCTTGGTCATTGCAGACCTGTTGACTTTTACCAATTCTTTTTTCAGACGCTGTTCAGAATTGATAAATTAAAAACATATTTATTGAAAATTTTGAATAGCATCACCAAAAAAAAGCATGATGATGCATACATGCTCCTAGCGTTTGGGGTTGCAGTTTTGGAGGAGCATATACGCTAACCAGGGTGATCTCCCTCCTTCCATCCACACCCTGAACAGCGGCATAAGTCCCATTGTGATACATCCAGGATTTGGTTATACAGCATGGCTAGGTTTTTCTAATCAGGACAGTGACCACACTAGCCCTGGGTGAGAATCCGGCATGGGCTAGTGTGATGTATGTCCCCCTACCTATGAATGTACACTGCATGCCACGAAGGTGGGTTTCTTGTAGGAGAACTACATCGGGCCTGGTCCTCTTAAGGTACTGATGAACTAAACCTCTCTTAATTTTTCTACCCAAACCATTGACATGCCAAGTCTTAACTACATAAGGTAAGTCGGTTATGGTGTGTGTGTTTGGTAGGGACACCATAGGAGTTGACCTCTCTCCCTCTCCCTCACCCCCTCCCCAGGCCCACCTGTCCTAGTCTCTTGACACAGTGGGTTCATTCTTGCTGTATTTTATCGCAGATATTCCCTTTCCTGATGAGGACACTTGAAACTCACCAGGGGTCTGATTTACAAAGATCCCTAATACGAAACCGTAACTTGCATGAAATAAAGATTTGCAATTTGTGACTTCTTATTTGGAATCTCCTAAAATGGATTTGGAAGAAGTCAGTGCAATTTGCACACTGAATTCGACCAAATGTATTGGTATATTGGTTGAGTCATAAAATCCCAATTCGTAGTTTGTCACATTTCGACCTACCTCATTAATATAGATGAGCTAGGTTGCAAATTGAGACCCACTATGATTGGTTAGAATCACAGATATGGTGACCTGCTGGATCAGCGGACCACCATGTCTGTGATTGCTTTTAAATAAAGCATTTATTTTAATGCAACCCGTTTTCCTAAAAGTAAAATAGGACATGTTTAAAAAAGAAAATGAACATTTTTAAAAACAACTTTTAGGAGCAGGCAGTTGTCGATGGAACACTACCTGCTCCTAAAAATATATTTATCAACGTTCACAAAGGGAAAGGTGTTCCCTGGGGACCCATTCCCGTTTTCAATTAGTTACCACCAATATGGATCTGGTGGTAACATATTAATGTTTTGCGACAGGATTTAGCTTGCAAAACATTAATACTAAGTTATGGAATCGGTATTAAGAATGGATGCCCTTTACAGGCCCCTCCTAAATAACAATTCTGTATTTAGTCGGAAACCCAAATTGCGATTTGGTGACGTGTTACCAAATCGCAATTTGAGTTCTGAACATTTAAAAACACCATGTTGTGGTCGCAAAGGCTCAAATTTGACTTTCATGACTGTAAAATAGCTTTGTACAGAAGGCCCATGATTATTGAATTGTGAATATGGAGAGATGTGTGCAGTCCTGATGAAACTGCATACATCTCTCTCTAGCAATGAATCCGTTTGGCTTTTTATTATGAAGAAAATATGAAACACAGTTCTGGTGCACATATAATAACGTATTTCTAATGGGATAACCATGCACCATTTGGTTGTAAGACTTTTTCAGACATAGATCACGAAGACTCTTCAAGACCCTTCAAGGTCCCCCTCCCTGGCACCATTTTTTGTGGGGGGGGGGGGGGGGGGGGTTATTAAGAGAGGGATTTCTTGTTAAGGCGGTTCAACAACGGTCATTGTTAAAGCAAGGTACACATCAGGAGGTAGTTACAAGTGCTACACTTTCGAGTATGATAACTGCATAAGTGCATGTACATCTGCCAGTGATATTTGTCACTAGTTGGATCGTCAGTGAGGAGATAGCTGAAAGACACCGAATATTATTCAGCAGGCCATCTAGCTCTCCTTTGAGGTGTCCTGAGTAATTTTCTTCAAGATACCTTGAAATGTTCTGAAGTAGCTCTTTGCACGAATATAAAAGGATATTCATAGAAAAAGTTCTGTGGTAGATAGCTATACGATTTGTAGAAAATTGGGTAGCATGACTGTGAGAAGTTGGCCTGGTATATGATGTCAACTAATCTAGTGGGCACCTTGCGCCAGTCCAAACGATCCTTATTGATGGTAGGTTGTAAAGTCAACCTTATAGAAAGCTATCCTAGTGGTAGCTGTGGAGAGCAGCCTTCAGGCTAAGACTTAGAGGCGAGTTAAGCAAGTTGTTTGACCAATTATAATCTATTGAATGATCAAATGAAAGCACACCACACAACTTATTTATCCAGTATTGGGGTATCTTTCATAGATTCACATGCCTGAATCATTCCCCGTCGTCGAGGCGGGAGTCCCACGGTAAATAAAAAAGCGGTGCCAAAAGCACTTTGCAGTAGTAGGCCCTAGAAAAAAGGCCTGAGGCCTATATTATAGTAGCCTATCTACCTCATTATGCTAAAAGACCCAAAGTCTTTGCTCCAACCAATCAGCTCACAGCACCCTCTAGAACCTTCCCTGCAGAGCCAGCTCTCCTCAGATTTTCACCGCACGTCGTGTGGAAGGGAGTCTCCCTGAGTCTTGACTCAGTTTTTTCTTCAAGAGCTTCAAGATGTCTGACAAGAAGGCCTTGTTCAGACCCTGCAGAACATGCGAGAAGAAAAGGGGCCATGTGGATGACTTACACAAGGACTGTATTTATTGCCTGTATCCCAAGCATGAGGCAAAAACCTGTAAGATCTGCACTACCTTCCCTGCCAAGACCTTAAGGGATAGGGAGGCCAGAGTCCTGTTGTGGCTTAAATCCTCTTCCAAGGATGATGATGATAGAGCCTCTACCTCTAGCAAGAGGGCAAGGTCTCACGAGGATAAGATAAGTGAGGGGAGAAAGCATACCAAGACCTCCCACTCTACTTCAGGTTCTTCTCAGAGATCCAAACATTCTGTCTCTGGAGCCTCAGCCACCAACGATCCGTCAAAGAAAACTGTGAGTAAGACTTCTACTGTCTCCTCTCCAGTGACCACTGTCTCTACTTCGACCTCTTCTTCTATGAGTATGATATCCACTACATCTATCACTACTCCGATTGTGTCTACTAAAATTAGTATTGTGACGAAGAAAACTCTCGTGGACGACTCGTCGACGAAGACGCCGTCATCATCAAAAAATTTGTCGTCTAAGAAGAGCCCGTCGACGAAGTCGTCGACGCCGCCGTCGACGACTGCCTCGTCGACGAAGAATGCATCGACGCCTATCCCGTCGACGACGAGCCCGTCCTTGGTTACCCCGTCGACGACAGTCCCGTCGACGGTGGCTCCGTCGACGACGAATCCGTCGACGACTGTCCCGTCGACGACAGTCCCGTCGACGACAAGTCTATCGTCGACGATGCCCTCGTCGTCGATCTCGTCGACGATAACTCCGTCGACGACGGCATCTTTTCAGCAAGTAGATGCACCTTGGTCTCCTGGGTCATCAAGGTCGATGGGATCAGCTTTGCTAAGACCTGCCACTGGGAATCAGGCCTTTTGTACGCCAAGAGCGACAAAGAATTTTCAACTAGTGTCTTATAAGAGACAACAGGGTGCATATATATCTCCACTTATGCCTTCTCATCTTCTAGAAACTTTTGCGGATGATGAAGAAGAAGATGACTTTGAAGATGATGACGATGTGGGTGCTTTTGGTGTAGCACGTCACCCATCCGAACTTGTCATCAAGTGCCAAGATGATGATGACGAGGATGCATACGCGGAGCACTACTACCAAGAGAATATCATAGGGCCTCATTCATTGGAACATCAGAGAAGGCCTAGAGTCCCGGAGGTCACTCAGTTGCCGCCTAATCTGATACAGGATTTGCAGGCTATGCTGGCGGACTACAAACAGCGTTTTCCTCCGCAAGTACCTCAATCTGATACGGTAGCTCCTCCTCGGCAGCCACCGGTCTCTCCAGTTGTAGAAACTCCGCAACCGGTCTTGCCTCCACAAACTCCGGATACATCATCAGAAGAGGAGGTAGAGGATGGAGAGTTGCCTAACATACCTTCCTCGGACCCATGGGACGAGTATGTTATACCCATGCCGTCCCCTCCAACTCCACAACCTTCAGATTCACCGCCTGAAGATGTAGGTGGTTTTCACAACTTGATGCAGAGGGCATCAACCAGGTTTAAGCTCCCGGTTACAGTGGAGCAAACGGAATGTTTTCTCCATGACTTTAAAGAGGAAACAAGGAGAATATCGAGAGCCATTCCCATGATTGATTTTATTTGGAAGGAGGGCATAAAGATAATGAAAAACCCTGCATCCGTGCCTGCTGTGTTACCTAGAATAGAAAAGAAATATCGTGCTCCGCTCTCTAGTCCGGCGTGCCTTATTGGCCATCCACGCCCGGATTCGGTAAGCTCTCAGGCGGCGCAGCAAAGGTCAAAGAACCCAGCTACCCCTATTTCTACTCCACCAGATAAAGAGGGGCGACGATTAGACCTTATTGGAAAGAAGTTTTCCACTATGGCTGCAGCATCCATCAGGATAGCAAATTCAATGGCGATTATTGGACGCTACGATCGCCAGATGTGGTCGGAGATGGCTAGATTCATAGAGCTATTGCCAGAGGACTCAAGACAAGAAGCAAGGAAAGTTTTAATGGAAGGAGAGCGGGCAGCGGAAGAATCCATCGACTGCGCTCTAGACATGGCGAATACGAATTTCAGGCAGTTGGCTGGGGCAGCTGTCCTGAGACGTCAGGGGTGGTTAAAAGCCACTACGTTTCGACCTGAGGTTCAGTTGAAGATACTGGACATGGCTTATGACGGAGAGTCTCTCTTTGGGAAACATGTCGATGAGGCTCTCCAGACGATTAAAACCGGCACGGATACTGCAAAGTCGCTAAGATCCTTGCAATATAGAAGAGCTTCATTCAGAGGAGCTAGAGGACGAGGTTATTCTTCCAGAGGAAGTTATTACCAGCAAGGCAGACAGTATCAACCACAATACCGTCAAAACTACCAGTCCTCTTACAGACAATCTGGATCGGCTGGTTTCTCTCGTCAAGGAGGAAGAAGGCGCGCAAACAACCAAAGACGAGACAGCCACAAGAAACAGTGAGAGCAATTGGGCGCCACCTCCAATCCCTTACCTTCCAGTGGGCGCGAAAATATCTGCTTACCAACAACAATGGCAGAATATAACATCGGATCGGTGGGTGCTAGACTTGATCCATCATGGTCACACCTTAGAGTTCATCACCAAACCCCCACCAACTCCGCCCAGGGGTCCCCCTCCCCCTCGTCTTCACTTATTGTTCAAGGAGGTGCAAGCTATGCTACTCAAGAACGCAGTAGAGAAGGTTCCATTCCATCAGAGAGGGACAGGTTTCTATTCCCGTTTTTTCCTCATAAAAAAGAAAACAGGGGAATGGCGACCGATCCTAGACCTGCGCAATCTGAACAAATATCTCAAGAAGCAGGGATTTCGAATGGTCACCCTCTCGGACATTCTCAGTTGCCTCAACGAGGGAGATTACATGACTTCCTTGGACATGGAAGACGCATACTTCCACATCCCAATCCACCCAAACCATCGGAGGTACCTCCGTTTCACTGTGGCCGGCGCCCATTATCAATTCAAAGTTCTCCCATTTGGCCTCAAGTCGGCCCCAAGAATCTTCACGAAGTGCCTGGCCCCTGTGGCAGCAGCTCTCCGGGCAGCAAAAGTGCAGGTATTCCCGTATTTGGACGACTGGCTAGTCAAAGGTCCATCAGAAGACAAAGTGAGAGCCGACATTACGGCATGCCGCAATCTCTTCGCATCGCTAGGCCTCACAGTCAACGAAACCAAATCCCAAATGCAGCCAAGACAAAGCCTGTTGTTCCTAGGAGCTTGCTTGGACACGGTGGAATGCAAGGCATCCTTATCTCGAGAGAGACAACTCCGTCTGCAAGCGCTGGCCAGAAAACTGGCAAGAAGAAAGTCACTTTCAGTTCGCCTATATGCATCACTTCTGGGGATGTGTTCTTCAGCCATCAACCTCATTCCATTGGTGCGTCTAAAGATGCGACCACTGCAAGAGGAGCTAAACTGTCAATGGCATCAAGCGACAGGTTCATTCGAGGACACCATCACAGTCACCAACAGGATGGTGCACGCACTCCAATGGTGGTCTCAGATCAGCAATCTGGAACAGGGGCTTTCATTCTTGCAGAATCCTCCGGATTTTATTCTGACAACGGATGCGTCCATGGAGGGTTGGGGTGGTCACCTCCAGGAACTGCAAGTGCAGGGAAGATGGTCTCAGCAAGACAAGAGATGCCACATCAACAGCCTAGAGCTGAAAGCCTTTTGTCTGTCTCTTCAAGCGTTCCTCCCCAGGATAGTAGGATCCTCGGTCTTAGTCAGAACGGACAACACCACAAGCATGTTTTATATCAACAAGCAGGGGGGAACGAGATCGGCAACACTATCCAAACAAGCCCAAGAGCTATGGAAATGGTTAACAGTTCACAACATAACCCTCAAAGTGGAGCATGTCAGAGGCCTCTACAACACCTTGGCAGACAAACTGAGCAGAACTTTGTCAGAGTGCCACGAGTGGGAACTGGACAACGGCCAGTTGAACTATGTGTTTCAGAGATGGGGCAAACCCAGGTTGGACCTATTTGCGACCCAACAGAACAAGAAATGCCGGTACTACGCCAGCAGATATCCTCAACAGGGGTCAAGAGGGAATGCCCTTTCGATGCGATGGTCAGGGACATATGCATACGCTTTTCCTCCGATCCCTCTGATTCCACGAGTGGTGCGCAAAATGAAAGTGGAGAGTTGTCGCCTTCTCCTCATTGCTCCCAAGTGGCCTCGCCAGTATTGGTTTCAGGAACTCATGCTACTTTCTCAGGAGCCACCGATCAAGCTGCGGGTAATTCCGAAGCTACTGTCACGCAACGAGGGTCAAGTACTTCACCCAGATCCTCAATCACTGAAATTGCACGCATGGCTCCTAACTTCTTAGAATTTGAGCATCTTCAAATTCCTCAGGAATGCCGGGACATTCTAGAGAAGGCAAGAGCCCAGAGTACATTAAAAACTTATCGTCTCAAGTGGAAGCGTTTTTGCGCATGGTGCATCTCTAGTGCTTTGCACCCTATAGAGGCACCGGCAGAAAAGATATTGCCCTATTTGTTACACTTAGCGCAGTCTGGCCTTTCTTTTTCATCAATAAAGGTCCACTTAGCGGCTTTATCCAGGTACAGAAAGAGGACCAATTCTCAGTCACTCTGCTCTTCATCGCTAATCAAGCAATTTATGAGAGGTCTGTTCCGGGCTTATCCACCAGTCAAGCCCTCACCACCGGAATGGGAGCTCAACACGGTTCTATCACAACTGATGAAACATCCGTTCGAGCCTATCCATAGAGCCGACCTAAAGTTCTTAACATGGAAGGTTGCTTTATTATTGGCGCTAACTTCCGCAAGAAGAGTGGGAGAAATTCAAGCTTTCACTATAAAGGAGCCCTTTTTGCATTTCTCCCAGGACTATGTCACTTTACGAACAAATCCAACATTCATACCGAAAGTGCCTTCCCAGTTTCATTTAAATGAACCTGTCAAGCTGAAAGTTTTCTTTCCAAACCCGTCAACCCCGGCTGAAAAGACATTGCATTCTTTAGACATCAAGCGATGCTTAAAATTCTATCTTCAGAGAACCAAGACTTTGAGAAGATCAGATCAACTGTTTGTGGCTTATGGTCAAAATACTTTGGGTAAAGCGGTCACTAAAGCCACAATTTCAAGATGGATCGCATCCGCGATTCAATTCTGCCACGTCAAGGCTAATCGACCATTGACAAGGTCTGTTCGATCTCACTCCACAAGAGCTGTAGCAGCGTCTGCGGCTTTATTTGCAGGAGTGACGCTTGAGAACATTTGCCGTGCTGCGACATGGAAGAATGTCCACACGTTTACAAGACACTACTGCCTACAATCAGCACATCAGGATGATGCGGCAGTAGGTCAAGCTGTTTTACGTCACCTGTTTCCATAAGGAGTATGTTCAGGTACTGATGTTCACTTATTTCATGTAAAGTACATGCATTTATTAGATTGTATTTATATATATGGAAGCATTTAACATGTTGTGTTTTTGTTGTATGAAGCCTAAGATTTCTTTCCAGAAAGAAAATGTGTAATGTCAATGTTGAACTTGAACATGATGTAGTAATAGTTCAATCTCTAAGCGTTTGTTGGTTGTTGACGATACATTCATGGGGGTGCACTGCAATAAGTCTCCCACCATCCGCAACCGACTTTGCCTGGCTTACTGCTTGCTATTCTGATTCAGGCATGTGAATCTATGAAAGATACCCCAATACTGGATAAGAAAACAAGTTACTTACCTGTAACTTCAGTTATCCAGTATTGGTATCTTTCATAGATTCACATGCAACCCACCCTCCTCCCCGGAGAGTCAGTTCTCTAAGTTTGGGATACTTGTTCCCACTTGTGCTACGAAAATCTGAGGAGAGCTGGCTCTGCAGGGAAGGTTCTAGAGGGTGCTGTGAGCTGATTGGTTGGAGCAAAGACTTTGGGTCTTTTAGCATAATGAGGTAGATAGGCTACTATAATATAGGCCTCAGGCCTTTTTTCTAGGGCCTACTACTGCAAAGTGCTTTTGGCACTGCTTTTTTATTTACCGTGGGACTCCCGCCTCGACGACGGGGAATGATTCAGGCATGTGAATCTATGAAAGATACCAATACTGGATAACTGAAGTTACAGGTAAGTAACTTGTTTTCATATGTAATATATGTGTATTTATTCTAAACACAACCCCTCTGGACTCTTTATGAGGTCAGAGGTAAAATTACAATACAAGGAACTTAATTAGCATATGATAAGTTGCACAATATATGTTATGCCCTAGGGGCCTTACAAACCCTATACTAAAATAGTGGTATAAGAACCACGTCTGAGTTAGAAAGCAGGCCTAGGGCCTGTGGAATCGCTGGGGCTGCCTAGAACCACCAAAGGTTAGGATGTAGGAGGCCCACGGGAGACGCGTGCAGTGTCTTAACACAGTCGCAGGTTAGCATTGACTTTCTATGGAGAACAAACAAGTTACAATTTTAAAGATTAAGGGCACTTCTAGGTGAACTACGATGGCACCCTTTAGAGTTATATAACACAGAAAAACACAGGGGGTCTAACAGCTTGATTATGAGGCTGTGCTGTCAAACCGAGTCACCAAGATCTCGGAGTGTATAAATCACATAAAGACAGCGTATTGCAATATAGCGGTTGATATTAAGTGCATAAGAAAAAACCCACACAGCTTGGACAATTCAAAAATGGCCAACAAATCCAAAGCAGTTAGAGTTAGACACTTCAAGAGTCAAGACCCACGAGACTACCAGAGTAGTCGAGTTACCTCACCCACGTAAGCCGGTGCATAGGTGTCTTTTGATGTTGGATTTCGTCGTCGATTCCAATGGAGAGCTAAGAAGAAATGCTGCAGGCGACCAGAGGAGAAGTGTCTGGGTGGATCCAAAGGTGGATCCGAGATGTGCAGAACCTGAAAGCAGAAGGGACAGAGTCTGGGTCACTAGCTAGTGACCAGGATGGCAATGGGAAGCTGCCAGCCAATGTTGGGTGATTTCAGGTGCAAGAGGTGTAGTTTGTCTCTTCAGCTACGAGGTCCAGGAGGCATCGACGACAACCAGGAGCTGGATTTGAGCTGTACCACGAAGGATCTAGTTGACAGCGATGTCGGAATCCGGATTGGACTTGACAAGCCTTGGCAAACGCAATCCACGCAGGATGTCGAGATTGGCTTCGGTGCAGACCAGCAAGGTCTGAGGGACTCCTCCTTTGGAGACGAGTAGTAGCAAGCCTGGGTGCAACCATGGAAGCTTAAGGAATCAAAGATTGGCCTTCTAGGGGACTCACTAGCCAACCGACTAGGAACCGCGAAGGCACGAAGAGCTGCAATGCACAAAGCTGTCTGAGGATCCATTGGTCCAACAATTTCAATCCACACTCTTTCAAAGGGTACCCACACCACAGGTAGTGGTATAAGGGGTGCCTTTGTAGTGCCACCTGCTTTGTCACTGGCTTGACAGGGTACACAGGAGAGACAAAACTCCTTTGTGTCTTCTGACATGTGAGGCCAGTGAAAGTGAGATTTGCGATAGCTGCAGGAGGACGACTAGGGCATCCCTAATACTCTCTGATAGGGGTGTTAGCAGCTGAGCCTTTCGTGTTGTGCTCATGGACTCCCTGTGTTTGGTTTGGTTTTTCTATAAAGTGAGGGACAAGCCTGTCCCAAGTCTTGTTCTGGCCAAGACGTCCTGCAAGTGGAATATCATGGGCTAGTGTCAGAAGGAAGCCCCTGAATGCTAAAGGTATGACCAACCTCCTTGAAGCACCAGGACTCATGTCTGTGGCAGCAGCATCCATTTTGTGAATCTGGGCTCTGTTTAACTTTAACCGTGTTTACCAGTAACTACATGTCTTCTCCCTCTAGAAGGGTGGAAGGCTACCCCCGCCGCCAGAACTGGTGGGGGGGGGGGGGGGGGGGTAGTATTCCAAAGTGTTTGACACCTAACACGACATGTTTTGATAAAGCCAAACCAAAGTTAGCATTAACCGCGAGGATTATAATGCACTTAAGACTATATGGTATGGCTAGGTCATAGAACAGCTATAAGGAGATGGTTCCAAAAGCTGCAGAGGGGCTTAGCTCATGCTAGGGCGCCCTATCACACAAAACCAAGCACTCTGCCTCCATGATTGTCAAGGCCTGCCATAGGAGTGACTTAGAGGTTAATATGTGTCTATATATATATATATATATATATATATATATATATATATATATGTATATATTGATTACCAATCCAAACTTCGCATTCAAGTAAAGGCACTGACACCGTGAATCTCCAATTCAAAGTCAATTTTTATTCCTTGTTCTGCTGCTAGACGCGTTTCGGCGGAAGCTTCCGCCTTGATCACTACATCTGATACAAATGGCACACTCGTATTATACATGTTAGGCACTTCCTCCATGACTGGCCTCAACTGGTTTCAGTTGCTATGACAACCCTGTCATGACGCTTGTCACTGACATAGAAGAGTTTTCTTTAAAACCGTGAGTCATGGTGCTTAGAACTCTTCTGAATTACAGCACTGGTGATTAGTTAGCACATGTATTCATTACATTGTATATACATTGTGTGACCTTGGGCAGCACGGGGTGTCAGCAAAAATAGAAAAAAATGATGAAAAATACAAAGTAAATTCATTTTTACGAAAAAAACCAAATTTGGTCTTTGTTTCAACTAAATAGTCAAAAATAAAAGCGGTAACACAGCTTACTGAGCAGAGAGCCTGTGTCATGTGTGCAGTCTTGACATATGTGAATATGTTAATTACTATTATTTGCCCGTATTCAAGAAGTACATCTCTCGGCCATGCAAATGGTGACTTGTGTTTGGTTTATACCAGTTCTGAAGTCACATAAAGACTAGAAAATGAGTGGTCTCATGGTCTCATTGTCTCCAAGTGGATTGAGTCTGCTACGTGTTGCCACTAATATATATATATAGATATAGATATATTACCTACTGGCAGTCACCAGTAGGTAGTTATAGTTAGGATTGGCTACCATAGGAAATTCCGAACATTCTATTGGGAATAACTTTGGCGCCGATTGAGGGATCTGCCTGTAATTTTCCTTAAAATGGTCTCGCTGCGCTCCGCTCCTTCCCTGAAAGTTTCAGGGGGATTCGTGAAGTGGGGGCTGAGGAAAAAAGGGGGGTCCCAAAACGTGTTTTCTCCATGTTAATTTCCATAGGACGGTCTGACAAGTCTACTGCCCGAACCGCTGAACGGAATTACGCCAAACTTGGCAAAATTGTAGGGACTGGTACTTAGATGTGCCTTTGCTATGTTTGGTGAAAATTGCTCCAGTGGGTTTTATGAAAATGAACTTCAAAAACACATATATATCTATAGGCGCGCTCAGAGCGCTCACTGGTGCGCATACCGGGGAGCGCACCCGGCGCTACGGGTGCGCGAGCGGAAAGCTGATTGGCTGTCGGGTGTCTGTCAACATTCTAAACAGTCCGGAGAGTCCGCCATCATGTGTCTCGGTAGAATCGAGACACAAGAGGTGAAAAAAGAAAGGGTAATATAATTAAAAGGGGGCAGAGTAGACACCCCCTGACCCCCTAGGTTTTCTGAGGGGGGGCTAGAACGACCCTGAAGGGCAAAAAAAGTTTTGTTTTTTGAAAAAATTTTCACAGGATAAGCGCTGGGTGCGTTCCCAGGTGCGCGCTCCGGTACGCGCACCTTGAGCGCACCACTGGGAAAACAGAATTGTAAAATATGTAAAGAATACAGCTCTTTTTTGAGAATTGGAGGTAGTTCTGAAAAGATCTTTTTTTTTCTTCTTTTTTAGAACAAAAACAAAAACAGGGAATGGAAACTGCTCAACAGGAGCAAAAAAAAATAAAAAAATTTAGGGCTGGGAACGGCAGCGATGGTTCTCCAATGCTCGAACCATGAGCAGAACACTTTGTTCCCCATAGCAAAGTAGCTGATCACAGTCTCTGCATTTAAGAACGCCTTTATTAAAAGCAGGCTGAATGTTAGGAATCGGCTCTTGCGATCGCCCCCTCACTGAAGTAGTTGCTCCTCCGGTTGAAGTAGAGGCCCCATCACTGGGAACCTCTTGTGCCAGAGCCCTGACACTCTCCCGGGCAAAATTGTGGGGGTGCCTCCTCTCCACATGGCGAATCATTGTGGAGTTTCCAAAAGAATATCTCAGCTCAGGAGGAAGATGGCGTCTGTGTGAGCGGCCGCAGCAGCAGTGCTCTGCGGCGCTGGGCAGCACACATCAAAGAAAATACTTTCTCTGCATCCCTACGCCTTTACATTTTCGGATGATCACAATCACCATGATTTTCTGCATCAACCTGATCAACCATATGCCGTTCTGAGCTGCACCTACGTTTTTTCCAGTCTGCAGCATCACCGCAACACTAGATCCGAGAAACTCCACCTGAAAAGATCGAGCCACATTTTTATATTACAATATGGAAGCACCGCACCGGTAAGGATTGATCGTGAGCTAAACTTTCTGACTTTGTTTTCGAATACTATCAGCTAAACTGCTAAAAAGCCAAATGCTAAATGCTGTCACCACCGTTATCGTTATCATATCACTATTTGGCTCCCGTCCCTGTGCTCACACGACTATAACCGGCTATGGGCTGCTAAGGATTCTCTCTCTTGCCTTTCACAATTCTTTCGTCCTCCACTCTCACCTCTGACTCACCCTCGTCATCCACAAGTGATTTATTTAGAATATATCGCCAACAACAACGCTCGCTCGCTCAACTGATGCCCTCTCTGATGCCCTCTTCTCTTCAATGCATACAAACACCGAAATTCGTTCCCTCACCTTGCCTCGTCTTGTTTCCGTGGTTCCAAAAACTTCATCTGCTAACACAAGAGCAGGGGTTTTAAATCTCACGCAGGCGCCGTATCCCACGTCTCTCGTTGCCAGGGTAACGCAGGGAGCTGGTGTAAGAAGGAGAGAAAAGGAAAGAGCAGAGGGAGCAGAGGGGGCGAATGCGAATGCTGCTCATAGGCGGAACACATTTACTGAAAGGGAGACTCTGTCTTGGAGGCAGCACTGGGTCTGGAACTGTGACCACTTCATTTGCCCTACCTGATACAGTGATAAATATACCGATAAATATCGTTTTTTTATCAATAACTAGGGCAACCAAATCTCAACTGCTTAGACTGTGTAGACTGTGTAAAATTTGCTCCTTTGTTACCGATACCTCACGGAGTGTGTTAAATCTCTTGAAGGAAACTAAGTACAAAAAAGGCCAGAAGAGCAGTGAAATCTTTCTAAAAAACACTCTTATTAGAAGAAAGGAGTCCAAGAAGTCAAAGGAAGACGACCGCAGCAGGATTTACAGACGGGCCTACAGACGCCAGGGAAGAATCAGAGATTGATCGCAGCACCATCTCAGGATACAGATATGGAGAGGGTCACTGGAGAGGGTAGAGAGGATGGAGAAGAGGGGCTTGCAGCGCAAAACGACCAAAAAATCGCAAAGAGTCAAAAAAGCCAGGAAATACAAACAGCAACGCTAACATTAAGCAATACGGGACGTGACAGAGAGAAGAGGGATGAAGGCGCACTCCTACAAGGAGATACACTGATCCAAGAAAACCTGGCACACTCAAAGGGCGTGATAAGCCTATCGAATCGAATCGAATAGCACCATTAATACATAAACTTATCTCAAATTCCCAGCACGAGTTTGTACCAGGAAGAGGAACTACAGACCACACTCATAGAGTGATTACCCTGTTTGACAGTACAGAAGTGACGGGAGACCCAATGGCGCTTATCCTTTTAGACGCTGAAAAAGCATTTGACCAGGTCTCCTGGTCATTTCTGTGGCTGGCAATGGGTCATCTGGGCTTTAAACATGGATTCATTCAGGCTGTACAAAAACTATATACTGACCCTAAAGCTGTAGTGATGGTAAATAACAATCTCTCTAAAGAATTTAAAATATCAAGGGGAACTCGCCAGGGATGCCCATGCTCCCCATTGCTATTTGCTATCTACATTGATCCCTTTATTCGCAGTCTAGAATCTAATGCTGGGATTATCCCTATTCTGACCCAAGGTTATATGACTAAAACTCTTGCCTATGCAGATGACATTGCCATAGTGACATCAGATCCGGCATTAGCCTTACCTATAATTGAAACTGAGGCTAAAAACTTTGGCAAAATGGCCGGCTATGCACTCAACCAGAACAAAACCCAAGTAATCCTAAACGACAAATACACTATGGTGGATCCCCATGTGACAACAAAAGCGACCTACCTAGGGGTATGTATCTCCTCTAAACTCGATACAGTGGTCAAATTAAATTTCAGCCCCCTGCTAGATAAAAATCAGAAAGATCTTCACTGTTTGAATAACCTGCACCTATCTTTGATTGGCCGTGTAAATGCACTAAAAATGGTTCACTTCCCTAAATTGCTCTATATGTTCCGAGCAATTAATCTGGAAATTTCCGAATATTGGTTTAAACTGATGGAGCGTACTTTCTCCAGTTTTATTTGGTCTTATTCACAACCTCGAAGAGCCTACAAGCTCTTGACTCTCCCTAAAGAAAAAGGAGGCTTAGCCCTTCCTAACCTTAAGCTATATTATTGGGCTTGTATGCTTTCATATAATCATGAACTCTTCTTTCTATTAGATGATAATGAGACAGTCTAAGGGGAAGACCAACCATCGATTCACCAGCTGGTATTAAGTAATAAGAGCAAAGGCAATATGTGGCGATTTCTCTATGATAGCTACCAGAAAAAGGTCCGCCTAAAAACCTTATTGGGAGGATTTAAAGCATGGAAAGCTGTGAGGAAATTACTGGGTATAGGGCGACTCTCGCTTTACTCTCCTCTAAGCAACAATCCCGCCCTCCCTGAAATATTCAGAGATGCCTGTATTGATAGATGGAATATGGCAGGAATTTCACATTTTGGATGTCTTATTTCAAATGAAGTTTTACACTCTTTTGAAACCTTGAGGGAAATATATCACTTGGAGTGGAGGGATTTTTTTAAATACCTGCAAATCAGAGATTTTTTAACACGAAGGATTAGGGAAAATACCCCATTTGATAAAATACCGACAGCAGAAACCTTAAAAAGAACCAAAAAATTCACAATTGGTAGATATACTCTCACCTGCTATCCCTCCTTCCGAACAATCTTGAGAAAACAGCACAGAAGTGGCGGGGAAATTAGCAATCAGCATAGAAGAATTTAATGGCAGTGATGTCATTTGAGATGTCATCAGTGATGTCATCAGTGATGTCACTGACCATGTCATGAATGATGTAATATGTGACATCATCAGCAGTGGATTGCGGGCACGCGAGTTATAGTGAGTCCAACTAACTATAACGTGGGAATTTCAATGGTTTTGTATGAGTAAAATGTCCAGCTAACTATAACTAGTGTTAAACCTATGGTTTTTTCAGTGAATTTCAATGGTTTTTAAATGCTGATTCCTAACTATAACGATTGTGAAACCTCTGTTTTTTTCACTGAATATATAGATAGATAGATAGATAGATAGATAGATAGATAGATAGATAGATAGATAGATAGATAGATAGATAGATAGATAGATAGATAGATAGATAGATAGATAGATACTATTTCTAAGTAAGGGGTGATTACACCACCTTACCCAGGCTACAATTGCAGACCTGTGGTGTCAGTTTGGAAAGCTAATCAGGGGTGGCACAATACATGCTTCAGCCCCTGGTAGGCCTAGTGTGCACCTATGCCCTGGGTACCTAGGGTACCATATACAGGGGCTCACAAGGGTGACCAGTAACCAATCTGCTATGTACCTAAAGTACATGGTATCAATTTAGAGAGAGAACAGCTAGGCTGTGGGCCTGATTAGCAGGGCCACAGCCATACTAAAGGCAAGAAACCAGTGAAACACAGCAAAAAGTGGGGGTAGCCATAGGAAGCAGACCCTGCTCTCCTACAATGACCGTTAATTTGTATTTTTTTTATTGCACTAACACTTTGTCTATTTTTGACAGACTCTCAGCATACACAACTGTAGCTTTCAACATCAACAGTACACAAAATATAAAGGGCCTCATTACGATGTTGGTCGGAGTTTCCGACCGACACTGCTCGGAATCTGTTCTAACCGAATCGCATTCAGCGGGTCCGCCTGACAGATTACAATGGTTGCGGACACCATTCGAAAAGTCTCCCATTGACTTCAATGGGAGCCTGTGTTCTGACTGACAAAACAGGCTCACATTAAAAAAAGGGGTGTTTGCGGAAAACCTTGCACCCATGGTGCCTGCCACGCTGTGTATAGTTGTAAAGAGGGATCCCTAGGACACCCTCACAGTCCCCAACTGGAGGCCTCAGGGTGAAGGGGGCCTGCTACGGGCCCCCAAAGTCAGATTCCGACAGCCTTTTCATGTCTGACAGACCTATTCGGAAAGGCTGTCGGAATCCGGCATCGTAATGCGTCGGTCGGAAACACGGTCTATAGACCTATACTAATCGGATTCGGACTGCCCGAACAGTTACCTTTCCATCGGTCAGTCGAAAATGTATGAGTCAGTGGGAAACATAGGTTCCAAAACCTGTTAGGAGATTCCGAATGCCATTTAGAGCCGTTCAGACAGACATTGTAATGAGGTCCACAGTGTGAAAATGGTAAGAACTCTGTACATATTTGTAAAGCACTGCCAGGTGGATGCTGAAGCCAAAGTGAATGTGCAACCAACACCACACGTTTAGTGGGGAAAAAACATTGAAGAGGACGCCTCACTGTCCAGTGTTTCAAAAGTAAAATGTTGCTTGGTCTTCTGTCAGAGAATGTGGAACTATAAAAGATCCAATACAGGAGAAGACAAAAGTCAGTTTCATGTGAATACTGCTCACAGGCTTTGATATCTTTCCTAGATTGATAGTCAACCAGTACTCCTCAGTGAGTTTATTGAAAATTGTGACCATCCATACGATGTGCTATTAGACCTCAGCCTCTATGGGAGTGCTGGATTCCAGGGCTCGTTTATTCTTTCCTCGAGTGAAAATGAGCCCAAATATGACACAGCTTCAGTATTTAAGTGATTTATTTCTCTATCACAAATGTATTAATAAAATGATGAATCTTAGCTGGATGGACAGACTTTCTATGAAACAAAAGTAGCACTGTAGAACTGTAGATACAGGTAAGTAATTTGTTAGAAAACTCTGCTCCACAAGGATAATTGGTGAGCCATGTACGAACAGTCACACCTTTGCTTCCATGATGTAAATGTTCGAAAACAGATTGACTTTAAGGAAAGACTGTCTCTTCAGGCTATATGAACAACAAACGTATAGTAATGTGAAATGGATTCTTTATGCTGTCAAACAAGTTTGTAAACCTGCGCAGGAGTACAGATTTCAAGAATCTTAAGTATTGCTCTGAAGACTAGTACTGTCTCTGAGCCAGGTTACAGACCCCTGATCCTTCTAGGATATCCGTCTTATTTATGTGTATGCCATGTGCTTTGCTATATGTTTGCTCCTTCCTGCTCCACAAGCTGCGCTTGTAACTCTCAGCTCATGTTTCTTTCAGCCATTTAGGCATGCCTTTTAGTAGATCCCGCGTGCAATGCTACCTTTCTCCCACGACTGCTCTCCTTCCTCGGTGTTGATCCAGGCACTTTACTGTCCATTTATCCTTGACGATGGAAACTTTACAGATTTTCTATGCCTGCTTCACACTGCTTCACATCCGCCACTCCTTTCTCACTGTCCGTAGTGTGTCCTTTCTACTTCGTTGCCTGATATTCTAATAGAGTCCATGCATCTTCAGTGTCACTATCCATGCTCCCTAATGCCCTGCAGAATGCATTTCCAGTTCTTGGTCAATTCTCCTAAGTGATCTTCCATCCCTGCTCTTTACTACTAAGAATATGCTTTCTATTTGCAACAAGTCCATGTCCTTCTCCCAACTGTACCTTTGTTCTGCCCTAAGCTCGTATAATTTGCTGTGCCTCCATTCTTGCTTACTGCTTAGAAGTCTGCACTCATTACCTTACCCTGTTAAAATGCACATCATGTACATCTGCTGTGGCCGTAAAAGAAAAATAGTTGAGCAGATCAACAGAAAAGGAGTTATATCAGCCAGGGGCTGTGGGTTTGGGGTGGTAAACATGTTTTTATTTAGGGAGAGGGGAATGGTGATGATGGATAAGCAGACATTGTTGGTTGGAAGTTTGCAGCTTCTTTATTCTACGCAATCTTTTTTTGTGTGCCTTAGTTCATGTAGAGGGTCGATGTGATGGGCGTGTCTTTGACTGCCGGGATGTGACGTTTGTTGTCGGAGAAGGGGAAGATCACAACATTCCTATTGGGATTGACAAAGCACTGGAGAAGATGCAAAAAGGAGAACACTGTATCCTATACCTGTCTACAAGGTAAAACCAGGCTTGAAATTCAATCACAATAAGACAGATTGTAGAAGAGCATCCTCTCCCCTACTATAGAGGTCTCTGTTCTGTCCTTCACTGTACTAAGGCACAGGCTAGGGGTTATGTTATTACCTTGTTTCAAGCTAATATAGTGCTTTGAGAACCTTTGCTGTACCTTAGTTCCTGGTAAAGAAAACTTGTAGGATTGTTATGTAACCCGTTCTCCTTTTAGATGGCCTGCAGCACTTAGTTGGAGCACAGAGCCTGAAGGATTGTGGCTGACAGCAAAGACAGCCTCTTTATCAGTCAATAAAATAGATCTTTAAGGATAGTGTCCTGTGGATTATACATGGTAAGATAAGCAAGGATGATGGTGTCAATTTACTCACTGTGAGGCAAGAAAGGAGCACAGTGGATCATGTCTATAACCCTCTGCTAGTAAAATTGGGCTTTTTGAACTGTCTTTGACACTGCACTGAAGGATTGTGTTCTTTCTCCATAATGGAATGTTCATTATTATTCTAACCACTAATGTATTTCCTTGGGTGAGCTTAATCTTAAAAGCCCTTTTTAATTTTTTTAAATAATGAAAACATATTTAAAAAACAAAAACAGCACATGCATGGTGTTCTCTTTTTGTAAAGTAATTTTAAGTGTACATGTAACTTCAAAAGTGCTTCTTGGTCCTAAAAGACTGTAGAGAAACATACAGTTTTACATCCATATGGGACTTTAATGAACAGAGACATAAAAAAGAACAATAACAAATTTAACAAAGTAGCAAAGCTCAAAATAAGTAAAGGCCCAACTACTTTAAAATGGAGGCGGCAAGATTAAAACATGGTGCTGAGTGAATGTTGACACAAGGCACTCAATTATTGAAAAATGATCAAGTGAAAGTAATTTTTGCTTTGATTCACTTGGAAATATTGCTGACATCTTAGATCCCTATAAAAAGGAGGCATGAAATGCAATGAAATAAAAAACAGTAAATATGCCACATATGTAAATTGAGCCTCTGGATGACTTAAACGCATAATAGACTTTCTACAGAAAACACAGTAATGATCAGAAAATTGACATGAAAATAGGAAAATGATCAGAACACATTTAATAACGGATATGATTCAAAAGAAGATAAACAGCTGTGGAAATTCATAAAATGAATACTGCACTTGTAGGGCTGACATTGAGCCTATTAGAATATAAACTATACCTGTCTGAGTATTTGCTAAAGCCCTAAAAGTGTGTTTAAGTAAATATTGCACCAGAATTTAATTGTTGAGGGTGGGGCTCCCATGGGGGCTATTAGGATGCGCCCGCCACTGTGGCGGGCGCATCCCTCTTTTTTAGCATTGTGGTGGGCGGTGCTCTCAGCACCGCCCGCCGCAATGCTAAAAATGCACGTATGCATTTGCATAAACAAAGCGGCAGGCACCGCGCGGTGCCTGCCGCTTTGATTATGCAAATGCAGGGGGTACCACCGGTACCCCCGTGTGCACCCCCCACCCCTCCTTCACTCCGGGGGCCCGCAGGGGGCCACCGAAGTGAAGACTGCATGCCTTTCTGCCGCCACGGATAGGCATCTGTTTTGGCCCATGGTAATATGGCTGGCGGTGTTTAATAGACACCGCAACCATATTAAACCTTTTCCGCCCCGGCCGCTGGCCGGGGCGGAAAAGCGGTGGACGGTTTTTCCGTCTGCCGCGGTCCCCCCGCCATAGAAATATGGTGGGGGGGAAATGGGTGGCGGGCGGCTATGGATGTCTGGCGGATCGCCACCGCCGGCACGGCAGTGGCGATCCGCCAGACATCCTAATGGCCCCCTTAGTCTCTGAATTATTAGGTGAAGCGATTTTTTAAGTTCAGTATCACAAAAATTATGTACGCCATGGGGAAGGATCACATTTTGTACTAAATCTCGGCCAGATAAGCCTGATCATCAAAATTTAAATAAACTTGAAGCATAAATACAGCTGACTATGATCAAGATGAAGAAGCAAGACGCAACATTTTTTAAAAAGAGAGAACCGATTAATGCCGACTAATTCAGATTGATGTTAACACTGTTGTATTAATTGTAATGTTTCACAATTTGAGTTTGGAAAAAATATTTGGAACATAGAAGGGCATCAAATATAGAAAGGATCAGCTAACATCAAACAGAAAAAGTTCCTCATATTTTGAAGATGTGTTTCCTCATAAAGAAGGGAGGATGTATGAATAGTTCTAAGGTATTTACAATCTTGCTCTCCATGCTCAGTCTCTAAATTATTAGGTAAAGTGATGTTATGTTAGTATCATTTTTTAAAGCTAAAATTACTATGACATAATAAACGAAGGAGAGTTAATTTCTATAAAACTACAAAAGAAATTTGAAAGTTACTTGACAATTTCATAAAATTAGGCATATATGTTATTTCTGCTGAAGAAAAATCTGCCTACCTACAGAATGTGTTTTGCACTCCATTGTTTGAGAAAATTGACAACAGAAAACAAAAATTGTCATTGGATCAAAAAATAACTATTATTATCTACGAAAACGATACAGATAGATTTATTTAAATGCAACTAATGATGTATCTAAAAATAGAAACTGGGATTGGATTGTTGCAGTAATCAATCCTACAGTTTCACCTATTAATCTTATGCTGCTAACAATGGGTTGTATGATATATCTCGCTAGATTTTTGCTGGAGTGTGTCATAAAAAGGTATTTGAGTCTTTATATAAAATTGATCAATCAGTGATTGGGATTCGCAAGAAACAAGGGCTATGTCGGAAATGGAATTTAGCAGTCCTATGCAGTTTAATATTAAGGCGAGGAAAAAAACGTAGTTGTCCCCTGGGTCAGTTAATGATATTAATACCTACTTTAGTATACGTTTTTAATAAGAACATTTGTAATAACCAGGATAAATTCTTAGTTGTACTGATATTTTTCCTAGTTGGTAAATGGACTGGAGGCTCTGGAGAAGTGGAAAACAATTAAATTGTACTTAACATATTCATTCCCCCAGGAAAATAATATTATACATACTCAAAGCTTCTGAGTCTGAAACAAGAGGAAATAGAATATATAATATCCAAGCTATCCAATAATGTTAGCTGGTGATTTAAATTCCAAAAATTACTCAACTACACTACAATGAATTATGTCTTAAAAACCAGGCAAAATCCATGAGGATTTGTTTGCAAATTTCTGATGGCCATTTTTGCCTGTGGATTCCTCACCTTTTGAATTACCCCAATGCACAGCATTCCTCATAAACTTTTCTGCTCAGCTCTCCCACATTGCCGAGAACGTCAAAATGGAACGGCTCTGCTCAGGACTCTGCATGACAGCATTGGAGCCATAAGGAGACCTCATCGGAGTGCCGACATCAGTTCTCGTTTTTCCGCGCTGTTGATGCGTAATGTTTTTTGCCCAGGCTCTCCATTTCTGGGTGTTTCTTTGTTGCTAGTTGTCGCAGCTTTGTTACTGTCTGAAGAGGACTACTCCAAAGAAGTAGGGTTTCAAGCTATGCAGAGAATGTGGCGGACAGACGTGCATCACTGACCCCCATGAAGATTGTTTGTGGTGTCTCTCATCAGACCATAATGTCGGTACATGCACTTCGTGCAAACACATTAATCCAAAGGCATTGAAGGAGAGGGAGGCCAAATTATTCATGGGCAAAGAAGCAGAAGAGAGGTCGCTGGAGGTCAAGGACCCGCTCGAAGTCGACGACTCTGCACACTTCAAGGTCTTTTAAGAAACACAAGAAGAAGTGGCATCATGGTTGCTGGTGTCGCTCTTCGAAGAATGCATCTCTGAAGTCGGTGTCCCCGAATCCCAGACGTCATCGCAGGGATGAGATCTGTCCGACTCCGTTAACAGGGGTGAGTCCGGCCCTGTCTCCGGTTCTGAGAGCAGTGAGTTCTACGACTCTGGGAGATCCAACACCTCCAATGTTTCTGAAGTCAACCACTGCACTTCTGGCCTTGGGGTCCCCGGTGCGACAACCACAGCCAAATTTAGTGCCTCCCCGAATGGCTCCAGAGCCTGTGATACTGGATCCGATGTAACCTACTTTCCCGGCTCCGGGATCGGATTAGTTGCATTTTAAATGTGATGTTTGACTTGTTCGCCAGAACAGCAAACCCTACTGGTGTGCCTGTTGGCCCCATGGGTCCATTGACATATTCCCTGGGAGGCTTGCCACCTCTATTTTCCCAGGCACAACTCATGCCTTTCATGCCAGTGTTGTGATCTTATCTAGGACCCTAATTAAATATTCCCCATTTATGCCCTTGTGTGGTTATAACAAATCATACCCTTATAAAGACATAAGAATCAAATCCATATTTAGTAATAGCCAATGCAAACCAAATACGGCAAGGCTACTTCCTTAGACTCCTAGAGAGCACAACGAGTTCTTTCAGCAAACCAAACCTCCAGCAACCTGGGAATTCCCCATGCTTTTGTTTTGATTTGTCCTAGAACTCCTGTGAGCACTGAAAGAACGGCCAGTTCTTAGTGACATCTTTTATTGACGTCTTATGTCCAACCTTACGTCAAACACGGCACCTTCCAGGTATAAATATACCAGCGTTTGCCTTAAGCAACACACGGTGGTGTGGAGCAGAGCGGCTATCTACTTATCTGAAGCCCAGCTGATGCGAGTGCCGAAGGAAGCCATCCCTCCCATTTGACGCACTGAGAAAGACGCTGTCTTTTTCTCCTGCCGAGACAATCCAACTCCAGTGTTTCCAGTCACCCTTGCGGGTTACTGGGAGATCGAGTCCTGAGAGCGAGATACAAGACCTCCTCCATTCTAAAACCAAGGTACGGAGCTGATTAGACCCTTAGAGAATTCTTGAGTCAGATTCTTGGCTAAAACTAACTTAACTTAAACTGCAGCTCATTTACTCCCTCCCACGTACTAGGCTTAGGTTAGGTACACCGGGGTAGGCGTATTTAGAAGCACCAGTTGAGTGCGTTTAGTCAAACTATTATCATTGTATGTAACTGTATATATTTTATACCTTTTAAGTATCATATGGCTCAAAAACCATATCAATGCTTTTACAGTATTATTTCATAATACTCCTTTTACTGTACGCACTTTACTTTATAACAAGTGTTGCAATTGTGGCAATTCATTTCTCTTGCATGAGAAAGAAGACTGCACAATAAATAACACCTTTTATTGAAAATGCCCGTCTCTCTATTTCTCTGCACTCTGGTGAAACTAAGTATGCACAATTGACTGAGTGAAATAGCTATCTATTGTTTTCACACGACTCTGGAGATATACTCCTTATTCTGGGGGAGCAAAGTTGTCATGTTTATGCGGTTGTCAGAAGCTGAATCCCTTCTTGTCTAAACAGGGAAGTTCACTCCTCCCTGTTCATTCGAGAAAGTTTCTAGCAACCTCTGAGCTAGCTGGCAAACCTAAATTAAGTCTAACATATTCACACAGACAGCTTTTTCCAGTAAAAACTCCAATAGACGTCTGGAGTGGGTGAAAGGTTAAAATATCCGCCGAAACTTAGTAGGATGAGAATCCTATGTATTAGTTTACGGTATAGTCAACGTTGAAGGATACAGTGTTCCAAAATAGTGTGCACCTAATCTTTGTTTCCTCAAAAATTGCTCTGCAAAACTTTCAGTCAGTAAAATGACAGAGAGTGAGGACGAAAGGGAGAGAGCTGCTTTGGCAGTTCAACTCGCAGCGGACGACACACTTGTCCGAGATAACGACCCGGATGCAATACTCATCCCGGTCAATATAAGAAAAACCATAACTATAAAACTTATAGAAAATGGAGTATCATCAAGAGGTGGTACAGTCATATTTGTGGTAGAGGCACATGAATTTCGGCAGACAGAGGTATTCTATTCTTGGATAAATTTTCCAGCAGCAAATGCTATAACCCATGAGTCCGACTACTACAAAATAGCGGAATCTCCAGAGGAATACTCTCCTTTCGAGGAAGATTAAATTCCACTAACATACCAAGAGCACCTGCTCTTGTTTAATGGCGCCCTAAAACATCAAAATCACATTACCAGGCTCGGTCCACTAGGTAGACCAGGAGCCACATGGCCGGTTCTAGCCAGCTACACACCACATCCGGACATTGAAACAATGTCAGACAGAGAACTTTTGATTCAGTTAAAACAACTAATTAAAATACATAGACAATTGGTCCAATATGTCATGCGGACTTCAACAGTCCAACCTGCAATTAAAATTCCACAAAACACCCCTCACCAGGGGAACACAAATTAAATTACACCACAGAATATACAATCGTGTCTTGGTAAAACACCCGCAAAACGGGAACAAATTCCTTTCTGGTAGCTCAAAAAATCACTCAGATAGAGGCCGTATTTCCTGATACTACCCCTCACGAAAAACACAGAATTCTGACTATCTGTCTCCCAATGGGGATCATACCACATGTGGAGGACTGTGACACTTGGGGCACAGTCTTTGCTTCTATCTACACATGGTGTTCCGCTCATGGCGGTTATACCAGATGTACTAAGACAGATTCAAAATGAATACGGTCCAGAACCTGCTTTAACTCTGGGTATGAAATTACTGAAAGACTTTAGGCAGGTCTCGGCTATATTATTAGCCAACATAAAAGGAGAAGCAGCATGTGTGGCAATCCGCCAAAAATTGAAGGAGACGGATATAGCAGACCAACCTTTTGAGCTTGCTAAAATAATTGAAAAATCCTATGAAGAATTAGGCAGAGATAGTTTGGGTGGTAAACCAGTAAAACCCCAACTAATTGAAAATCCTGAAAAAACTTTTATTAAAAATAATCTCAATTCTCAAAAGAAGAAGTGGGAGGGTAACAAACAAACCACTCCCAGAGAAAAACAGTTTCAGACCAGAGGAAGGTCTCCCCAACGAAGAGATAAATCTCCAGAACGGGGGCCAAGTCTCCCCAAAGGGAGCCCTCTGAAAAAAGATACAACCTTAGAAATAGGGACAATTTGAGAAAACCTGACAGATATCAAGATATTGATACACGTTCCTCTCGATCTTTTCAGACTTCCTTAAAGAAATCGGAAAGAAGAGGACGGTCAGAACACAATGAAGAGCACGTCAAGTCCAAAGACAGGGAACCTGCTCATCAAAGTAAAAAATTACAATTTCCAAGAAAGAAGGTAGTGAGTATTAAAATAAAACATGCCGAGAATCCTGAGGACACAACTGAAAAATGGAGAGTGGGCCCAGACAATGCTAGACAGCGCAGCAGAAGTGAGCATAGCTCACAAGATCCTGATGAATCTTCTGGAGACAGTGGACACGAATGAATACATTCAAGTGGAAACTGCAGACACCCGAGTGAGCGTGCCCCATAAACTATATGAAATAACATTACATATATAGGTAGATAAAACTAGGAAAATAAAAGGTCTCTTTTGGGAGAATCTATCTAAAGGCTATGATATCCTTCTAGCAGAGAAAGACTGGCCACCAGAGTTTGTCAGGGAGTGCCCACAAGGCGAAGAAATGATTATGCCTGCCTTCTCAAATTACATTCCAATTCATAAAAAATACACACTTGCTAGAAAATGGGCAGTGGCCCAAGCCCCTGCATTATATAAAAATCATGTAGGATGGGATGACGATTCTCCTCACCATAAAATCCAGTTAAAAAATCAACCTACTGCACAGAGGCAGTATCCTGTTAAGCAAGAAGCTAAAAAACAATTAAAATACATTTTAGACCAACTTGAATAGCAGGGGTGATTGAAACATGCACCTCACAAATGAACAATCCTTTTTTTCCTGTCTCCAAGCCAGACGATTCATATTGTCTAGTTTTGGACTACAGACATCTAAAAAATATAAAACGACATTAGATATTTCAAATGGTTTCTTCTGTCAAAACATAGCACCTGAAAGCAGCTATTTGACCGCTTTCTCCAGTATGGGGACCCAAAAACAATTTTGTCGTCTCCCACAGGGATTCAAGAACAGCCCAGGATTATTTTCAGCAAGGGTAACAGAGGTACTACAAATGTATGATGATGAGGCATTATCTTATATCGATGACATCTATCTTACAGACGATGACCTGGAGACTCACTTGAAAAGAGTGAACACTATAATACTTGGGTTCGCAGCTGAAGGGTACAAATTTAACTTAAAAAAATCACGAATTGCCCATCTAACTGTCCTATTTTTAAGATATGAATTATCAAGTGAAGGCAAAAGCCTGGCAGACAACTTCTTAGAGAGGTGTGCAGTACTCCAAGCTCCAAAAACGCTGAAAAACTTACAATAAATACTAGGTTTCCTGAATTTCGGAAGAACATACATTCTAAATTATGCAGAGAGGGTTAAACCTCTCTACGAACTAATAAAACCTGATTTTAAACCAATTAATTGGACTCGAAAACACACAGAAAGTTTAAGATCATTACAGACAGATATGTTAACTAAAACAAAACTGCAAACACGCGCAAATGAACGCAACCTTGTAATGCGAGTCATTCCAGGAAGACGCGGATTCACATACCTGACCTCTAATGAGGGAGAAACGGTACCAATAGCTTACAAATCACATTTGTACACACAAGCTGAAATGAAATTCATTTCAACTGAAAAAATTCTAACTGCGGTTCAAACTGCTGTAGCAAAAGAAAGAGCCCTAGCCCAAGGGAAGAGGATATCTGTTTTAACAGCAGTATCAGCCCTGAGGCGGTAACAATACCATGCAATCCTAATGCTAAAGCTCTAGATCCAAAATGGATACAATGGGAAACTTCTCTTGCAACAGAAGACGTGACACACACATTTGATCCGAAAATGAAAAAACTAGAATATCTGGAATATGAAAATGAATGTCCTCTGCCCATCGAAATTCTGCCTCTAGAACAGTACACCTGTGTAATCTACACGGACAGATTTGCACAACATTACGTTGTGGAAAAACAAATTTACAATGCAGCATGCGCGATTGTTAAAGGTCGCTGGCGCTTAGGTAAATTCAGACCGATGGTCACTAAAACTGAATCACTCAGAAACTGTACAGCTCAGCGAGCTGAAATAAGATCTCTAAAGATGGCGCTTGAAAATGCTGATCGTGAATTCCCGACACTAATAGTGTGCGATTCGCATTACTGCATCCGATCTTACAATAATTCCATGCAGACCTGGATAAAAACGGCTACAAAGATGAGACAGGTGCCACAATAAAGCATAAAAAACTAGGGGAACAAGTAGTTCTTTTGCAGAAAGAACTACAAAAGACTCACGTGATACATACGCAGAGTCTTCAACGTGATGGCGTTCACGTTGCAGGGAATTCATTGGCTGACAAAGCCACAGCGGCAGCTGATCACTCGGCTTCCGTAGCTACAAAAAAGTGTACGAAAAAACAAAAATAGACAGCGAGATAATGCAAGCTGTCAGTGCTTCAGTAAAAGACAGCGGTAAGACACTCCCGAAAGGCTTTCCAGTAAAGTACTCATACAAAACTGATGCGAACAACGTTCCGTTTGCTCAAATCCCTGGAGTGAGGGATAGAGCAATTCCAAACACGGAGCACAGGGTAGGACTAATTTTAGTGGCACACGAAGGTCTCGCCTCTGCACACGCTGGTGTTTCCGCCACAGTATCATTATTAAAACAGAGATATTGGTGAACACGAATGAGAAAACAGACTAGGAACTATGTTCTAGAATGTGAAATATGTCAGAAAATGAAAGTATCAACGGTGAAACGACCAGCGCAGACGCCCCTTCTAATCTCAGACAAACCATTAGCATGTGTTTACCTGGACCACTGTGGTCCCTTACAAAGGGACGGCAACTATAAACATATCATGGTCGCAGTGGATTCCTGTACGGGATTCATTTGGATGTGGCCTCAGCACTCGGCTGACGCCAGAACTGTTATAAAAGATTCGCGAGTCTTTATCGGCACATACGCAATTGGCATGCTACATTCTGACCAGGGTCCTGCGTTTAGCTCTCGGGCTTACAAGGAGGCCATGGCCAGCATGGGCATTGCATTGCGGTATTCTAGTCCATTCCATCCCGAGGGAAATGCGGTAGTGGAGAGAAAAAACCGGGACATAAAGAAATCTATAACAGAGAGGTTATTAGGTTCGGGTGATGGGTGGTTCAAACATCTAATAAGTGTCCAACGTAGTCTTAATAATATGCCAAGACATTCTCTAGGAGGTATCAGTCCGTATGAACTTTTATTTGGTACCAGAATGATCATTCAGGACTTGGATTGTCAGACTTCAGTGCTGCAACAAAAAGCCTTTGATATCAAAGATCGTTTGGCTGTTTTACAGGACTTAAATGAAACAAGAAAAAGTCTGAGTAACGAAAAGCTAAAGCCAACTACCAATGAAGAAAAACCACCTGTCCCAGCAAGATCTGTCTGGATTCCAAAGATTGGGGATCTGGTCAGAGAAAAGAGCGCAGTGAAGAAGAAATTTGGGCCTTCTTACAGAAAAGCAGTACCTGTCTTAGCTGTCAGCGGAACAAGATCAGTTGTACTACCGCCCCTTGCTGGAAATAAGGAGAACCGAGTTATATCAATCGACCTGGTGAAACCACAATCATGTGGCCAATAATAAGTAGTAGGCCCAGTGGACTCCCAAGAAATAGCAGAAGACTAAATCTTGCTACAATCCAAGAGGTTCAAACTGAGAGATTAATCACATTTGACAAACCTGCAGTAATTAAAAAAGGACTATGCAACAAAGCCATGGAACTTGTGCCTCTTGAAACCCAAATTGCAACAGTTCAACAAGAAACAGCAGTCTACAACGATGTAGCCTCGGACTATACAAATGTAACAAAAGAAAATGCAAAGATCAATGGAAATCCGGAAGCAATCCCACCAATTGACAGAACTGCATCTGGCTACTTTATCTACTTTGATGACTTTTCCGATGATCCAAGCGAACATGGAGACAAGCCAGCAACAAAAACATTCAAAGAAAAAATCACAGAACTCTTTCAACAACTCAGAGAAACATATCTAACTTCACAATGGATTAAAATATGGATTGTGTTAGGCGTACTTTTCCTCCTTCTGTGGCTCATCTTGGTTTTTAGTTTGGGTAGATTTATTGATGGAAAATATAGTGCAATGGACACAGCAAGCCAGAACATCAACTTGGTCCTGAAACCACACAGATCATCACACATTGAAAAAAGAGAACTGTCATCAGTGAACATCACAGCCATCCCTATACCTGGTGGTATAGCATGGGACAAAACTGACTATGAAATGTATGGCCCGGGCTAGCTTTTGAAATATCCACACCAATTTAAGATTTCTCTAAGTGACTTTGTATCACCCAGTAGTTTCTCTGATGATTGGGACTTCGAAAAAAATATTAATAATATGATGTCAGATTTAGAAATGTCATCAAAATTTACAGCACATGATTATTTACAGGGTTCGTCGAATTATGAGGAAATGTACTGTTTCAACCACTTTGGGCATCATTATCTGCATAAATCTGCAAATCCTAGAAATACTTTCAGTTATAATCAATGGGAACATTGTCCAACCCCGCCCAAAGGCAGCTCAAAAACATTTTATGAGAAATTCCCATACTTCTCGGGGTTTAATGTCACTGATCCTGAAACATTCTATTTTACAATGTTAGCCTCATAGCTGCTATGGAACGTTCAGCTCCAGTGCTGGACGTTCCATTGCGCAGGTGCAATTCAAACGTTCAACGGCCGACGGCAGCACTCCCGAGGTAGTGGTGCCTTCGGCCGGTGAACGTGCGCTGCACCTAAAGGGCTAGATAAGACAGGAGTGAAAAACAAGTTGACAAACACTAAACTGATTTATTATGAAACATTTTATGAGAAAATGTCTACATTTGGTTTTGAATTTTGGAAAAACAACATTGAGACAAAAACCATCTGGGGTACAAAAGAATGGCAGGTACAAGGTGTAGAAGCATTGTTCAGAGCCTGCATGATTCCAGAACAAATAATGTTCCTGAATGACACAATTCAGCAAACAACCTGTCTTGGTTTAGCCAAGATAAAAGATTTAAACAACCCATCTATACCAAAGCCAATGCCTAATAGAAACACCACTACAGATAAGGGGTTAGACGTGGCCTATATTTTAAAACAAAACAGAACACTTCCTGACTGGAAAAAATGGTTGATCTGGCCCACAGACACTAATAACTGTCACGATAGATTCCTGAACAAAATACAGGGGTTCAAACAGAACAGGCCAGACCCAAGATATTCCCAGAGACAACATACAGGGATAGTTACAACATACAGTGTAGGAAAACTATGCCTCGAGTGGCTACAGAGATCCACACTTCCCGAAATTAAGCAACACTTAATTTTACTTAAAGAAGGTGCTGACTTGCGAGATTTCATACTGGGACCTCGCAAACAGCGTCAAAAACGTTTCATGTATGCCGGTATATACGCAGCATACAATGAAGCTTGGAAATTAAATCAAATTGAAACTGCTGAAAAAATACGAGTAATTGATCATATTAATTTGGAAAAAACTCTTTCTGTAGTGGACAATGGGTTAACGACTCTGTCCTCCAGAATCTATTCACTGGACAGCATTGTATCATCTGCTATTGATATAATAGAACAGGATATGATAATGTTACAACATGGTCAGTCCCAATTGCGTTCTATTGTACAGCTAGGCTGGACGTTACAAAACCTGCATTCAGGTCACGTGCCATGGCGTCTAATCAACATAACGTCATTATTTTCTATCTTTAACCTTACTGATAGACAAATCTCGTTGGCACAGAAAGGAGCAGACTATACGGTGCTAAGCATTGAAAAACTTGAGAGATTACCATTGACAATGTCAGAAAGACCTGTCATGGAATGGATAATACATGGCACCATTACAATCCCGATAACGACTTTTCAGTTTCAATACTGCCAAGAGTATATACCAGCAGGCTTGTATGAAAGGTTGGGTAAAGGATACATCAAATCAACCTGGAATTTACCTTTTACACATAGATGTTGGAGTGGGAGCAAGAAAGAGGTATTTCTTAGTGGTACTAATTGTAAAACATCACTGAGCGGTACACTCCTATGCGAAGGTATAAACTTGCATGGATCTTGCAAAGGTTCATCAAACAACCTTTCATGTCATCTGCACGGTACACTGGTTACACAGATAGAGCCATTTTTCAGACATCTTTCCAGCGGTAGCTACGTTATATTAAGTGACCACAGCTGTTGTGGCATGATGCCAGGAAAACCATATCTCGTAAGCGTTACTTCAACGGTCATTTGTTGTATGCAAGTATTGTATCCAAACAGCAATCCAGACATGGAGGCGGCATTGTGGCCTTCTGTGAATATCTCTTCTGTTCGAATTGATACTTTAAGCAGAATGAAGTCTATTCTTTTACAGACAACTGTGCCTTTAACCTCGTCCAAAGAGACGTATGAACTGCAAGCTGCAAGGACAGCGGCAGAGATACATACCCTATTATCAACAAACTGCCCCGTGCATTTCGTAGAAATGTTAAGCCACATTTTAAACATGTCAGATACCAGTGGCATCGCACATGTATTTAAGACAATATTTTCAGGACTGTTAACACCTTTTAAAACGGTTCTGGGCATCTTCCCGAATTTTGTGCACTCTCTTTTCGGTGGCCTGCCTCTTATTTTGGGACTCGTAGCAGGAATTTTATTTTTGTTCCTTCTGCTCCGATATGGCAAGCCAAATCACAGACAAAACTCAGGCTACGATGGAAGAAACAATCCTAGCAATACGATACCGAGACCGTATCACTAAGGTCCTCGGATTGGCCCGGCTAAGAGATCTGAATACAACCTGGTTTCTTTCATTCAGACCGATCTGGCAAAATTGCATACTACCTGTGCTTCGATGTCTGCTATGCGGAGAAGAATACATGTTAGACGTCTGTCTTACACTATCATCAACAGTATCAATGGATGTCGACGCTTTGCTTTGTCCGGTAACGACTCACACAACATGTTGTCCCCAGCGGCTACCGATTCTGATGACGGCATTCGTTGAGACTTCACCATTACGATCAGGTGGCGGTGAAGTACGAGATGAAAGCGGCAGCACACAGGTACAACCTTCTGTGAACATTGCTGATCTAGACACCGATGATGGCAATGCATCTCATATATGCACTATTTCAACCTTTTCAGAGTTGGCCCAACTTTCACCTACTGTTGTAGACACGTTTTTTGCTGGTCTATCTGAGGTAATGTTCTCTCCTAACAACACACCACAGTGGTGTGGAGCAGAGCGGCTATCTACTTATCCGAAGCCCAGCTGATGCGAGTGCTGAAGGAAGCCGTCCCTCCCATTTGACGCACTGAGAAAGACGCTGTCTTTTTCTCCTGCCGAGAAAATCCAGCTCTAGTGTTTCCAGTCACCCTTGCGGGTTACTATGATCGAGTCCTGAGAGCGAGATACAAGACCTCCTCCATTCTAAAACCAAGGTACGGAGCTGATTAGACCCTTAGAGAATTCTTGAGTCAGATTCTTGGCTAAAACTAACTTAACTTAAACTGCAGCTCATTTACTCCCTCCCACGTACTAGACTTAGGTTAGGTACACCGGGGTAGGCGTATTTAGAAGCACCAGTTGAGTATGTTTAGTCAAACTATTATCATTGTATGTAACTGTATATATTTTATACCTTTTAAGTATCATATGGCTCAGAAACTATATCAATGCTTTTACAGTATTATTTCATAATACTCCTTTTACTGTACGCACTTTACTTTATAACAAGTATGGCAATTGTGGCAATTCATTTCTCTTGCATGAGAAAGGACACTGCACAATAAATAACACCTTTTATTGAAAACGCCCGCCTCTCTATTTCTCTGCACTCTGGTGAAACTAAGTATGCACAATTGACTGAGTGAAATAGCTATCTATTGTTTTCACACGACTCTGGAGATATACTCCTTATTCTGGGGGAGCAAAGTTGTCATGTTTATGCGGTTGTCAGAAGCTGAATCCCTTCTTGTCTAAACAGGGAAGTTCACTCCTCCCTGTTCATTCGAGAAAGTTTCTAGCGACCTCTGAGCTAGCTGGCAAACCTAAATTAAGTCTACCATATTCAATAGAGACCTAGTCGACCTCAGTCCTACGTCTAAACTATCGTTTATGTTATTCCAATGCGCAGAGCCTATTGGGAAAATAGGAACTACACTACACCAGGGAGCTGGCCTCTTCCGATGCCAAGATGTTCAATGCCGTTGTAGTTCTTTAAGGGATTAGCTCCTCTAGATGGTTCATCACAGGCGCCGTCTGGTTCTGAACCAGTGTCGAGTTGACCTCGGCCGGCTTTGACTCCTGTTTTTCTGGTCATCCATTCAACGCCAATCCAGACGTCAGAGACGCCTGTTTCAGGGATGAAGTCTCGGAGTGAGGCTCAAAGGCTGATGGAGGAAGAAGAGTAACAGGAGGAATATGGAAGGGTTGAGGAAGGAGATTTTGTGGATCCTGACTCGGATTTTGAGTGGCTGCAGGAAGCTAGTGGTCTGGACACTTCCCCTGAGTGGGGGCTATCATAGCCGAAAGGCTTCCGATGCAGGAGGTGATCGCTTATCATGCTGTAATCAGAAAGGCTGCAGATCTCTTCCTACAGTTGAGTTGAGGTCCAATATTCTGATGGAGGTTCTCCATTCCCCTTCCTCCATATCAGAGCCTTTACTTCCCTTCAATGAGGCGTTGACAGAGCCCATCAATGAGGAGTTCAGAGAGCCCTTACTCGATGTCTGGCAGAAGCCAATGTCCACTCCGGTGGTTTCCAGGACCGTGGCAGGAAGGTACAAGGCGGCTTCTGGGGATCCTGCTATCCTGTCCACCCATCCTTCGCTGGAAAGCTTGGTGGTCCAGATTTCGTGTTCTTTGAGGCTGTCTGCAGGTTCTTTCCCATCTGCACCTGCAGATAGGGAGTCCAAGCACATGGAGCAATCAGCAAGGAAGGTGTTCTCGTCAGGGAGTATGGTCCTCAACTCTACAAATGCCACATGCCTTTTGGGTCGCTACATCCATGCTTTCATGGAATCAGCCAAGGAGGTTGTCCCAAAGTTGCCATAGGAGGTACAAGGGCATTTCTCTAAGGTGTTGTCCGATGCCCAAGCTGCTGCCCGCCAAGTGATACAATTTGGTCTGGATATGGCTGATTCATTAGCCAGGGCGATGGGATCGTCTGTGGCTACTAGGAGACACGCATGGATACGTGGTTCGGGATTCTCACCTGATGTCCAGGCCACATTGCTGGATTTGCCTTTTGGTGGATCTCAACTGTTTAGGGCTAAGGTGGATTCGGTGTTACAGCATTTTAAAGACAGTAAAGCCACAGCGAGGTCTTTGAGGCTTTAGTCTCAATTCAGGAACTGTGGGAAGTTCCACAGGTTTTGTGGCTTTGGAAGAAACTTGTCCTTTCATGCCAGGCAACAGCCACAGCAGCAGTAGGCAAATCCCTTGTACAGGTCCTACAGGGGAAATGCGCAGAGGTAGTCTGTGGGGTGCTGCAAGACTGCATGTCTCCTCCTCCTATTCTGCCCCTCCAGCTGGTGTGTCAGGGAAGCATCTCTAGCTGGTTATGTGGGAAAGATGAAGGGCAAGGCTGTCCGCACAAGAATGCTGTCCAAGTGGATCATCTTGTGTATCAAGATCTGCTACGCCATGGCCAAAAAGAAGCCTCCTGAACGTATTTGTGCTCATTCTACCAGCGCTAAGTCATCTTTTATTACTTTGGCTAGGGGTTTCTCTGTGGTAGACATCTGCAAGGCAGCAACTAGGGGCCTCCCTCCCCACTTTTGCGCAGCACTATTGCTTGGATTCGGAGGTGAGGTGGAACGGCCATTTTGCTCGTTCTGTGCTGCAGGATTTTTGGTATAGGCAGGCAGGCCCCCTCCTCAGAGAGCGGGACTGTTAGGGGATTCAATTCAAAAGGTAATGAATCCACAGGCAGCTGTATCCATCAGAAGAACAAATTACTTACCTTCTGTATCGCTTTTTCTGGTGGATACATTATCTGCCTGTGGATTGCTCACTGACCAACCTGTCTCCCAGTCGCCCTTATACCGAAAAATTGTAAATGTATATTTTATGTAATTTATTGTTGGAAAAATGGGTGGAACTTTCGTCAGCACGCCGATAAGGCCTTCTTATGGCTCCGAGGACGTCATGCAGAGTCGCGAGCAGAGCTGTTACATTGTGACTTCCTCGTTGACGTCGGAGAGCTGAGGAGAAATGTTTCTGTGTAATGCTGCACATTCGGGTAATTCAGAAGTTGTGGAATCCATAGGTAGATACCCACTAGAAAAAGCGTTACTGGAGGTAAGTAACTTGTTCATATTGCCGAAAATAAGGATCAATGAGAGAAGAATTGATATTGACTCCCTGTGTAAAGCTCCTAGCTTAGAAGTAATAAATGGGAGGAACAAACATGATCTGCAGGTGACAAGAGATACATTTTAGAACAATAAAGCAAGCTGTCTAATTGATTATACTTTAATATCCCTGGAATTCATCTGTTTCATAAATGATTTTTTGACTTCTAAGCAATTATGGTAAAGAACTTAAATCTTTTTTGCTAACGCTAAAGCACGTTCCACAGAATTATGAATCCTCGAAAATGTAGCTGCACCTTGAAATTGCAACAAAAAATAGAGTATGTTGGTCAGCCTCTGTAAAAACTGGTATTTAAAAGGAATACATTTGTTCAGTGCTAGTATTTTACATTGTAGTCCAGGGAATGCATTGACAGTCTATAGTTCCTAAATAAAGAACGTGAAGAATCATTTCATTACTAAGTTAAGTAACTAAAAGACAGCTCAATGAAGTAAAAGCAGGTATCTGAAGCACTTTGTTGGAAAAAAATCTGAATAAACAAATTAGAGAGGTTTCCAAAATTAGTGTGAAGGAGAGATCTGCATAATGTAAGGAATTTCAAAATCAATTTAGAATGGAAATGAGGAAAAATAATTTTGAAGTAAAGCTTTGGAGGGAGATAATACAGTAAAACCATAAGATTTTAAGAGGAGAAAACAAAAATACAACTTTAGTTCAAAGCTCAACTCATAGGAACTTGAAATAGTGAGCTCTTATGTTTATTTGGGTGCAATGCGTCCATGGTACTTAAAGTTTAAGCACCATGTGGACAGGTAAGTAGGTCGAGCTAATATTGTTGCCAATCCATTAGGCAAATTAGATGCTAAAGTAGCACACTGATCCACTGATGTCTTAAAAGAATCCTACAAGACTAATATCGTAAGCACTCTTCTATATGGGAGTGAACTATTTGTTTTAAAGGACATTACAAAATTTTAAGTAGCTGAAATTTATATCTGAAAGAAAATAATTGGGCTACCTCACGCTCCTTTTAAGGGTAGATTTGGGACTAGCACAAATATTCCACGAATTTTATAAGAGTTTTAAATTGTTGATATTGTTTTATGCTGTCCTAAAAGGATTCTTTTAGGTAGCTAGTGAAAATTATGGGGACAATTAACAGGAGACACAATGAAATTGATATATTAAAAAAAGTTAAAGCTCGGTTGGTTGTTCCAGATATAGAGATAAAGTGTGTGCTTGGAAGAAAAATGTAAGTTCTGCATCGTAGGATCTTCATTGATAAGCATAAACCTTGAATAATCCTGTGCGGCCTGCACGGACCCCGTAACACCTCATTCCATACATGTAGAATGTAAAGGAAAAGACTCTATTTAATGCTCATCGCTGAAAGACCTTTTCCAAGTGTAGACTGTCGGGGTTGTATTTTCATGGAATATGTTGTTAGAGACTGCAGGAGGCAGGAATGACGAACCTTACAAAACTTTTCATAGGAAAAGGGGCTGTGTTAGAAAGTCTAGAATTCAGGAAAAATAGCCTGATAGACTAACACTAAAAGTACAAAAAGGAGACCTGTACCTTTAGGAATCCCAGATGGATCCAGTTTCCACAATGCACTGCCGTCGCAGTTTGCCTTAGAGAGTCCGTTTTTTTCTGGCTTATTCTGTCAGGATCTCAGAACACCTCTGATGAATGTTCTTATCCTTATTACTTCCTAAAACATTTCTAAGTGCTTTTCAAAGCTATCATCTCTTCTGTAAACTAATAGGCAGAATTATCAAGCGAAATTGCGCTCTCAAAGGGCCAGATTCTGAGAATCTGGCCTTTGCAAGCGCAATTATTGCATTTGGGATTCATCATCCCAAATGCAAAAATCACTATTTAAGAACTCGCAAATTTGCGAGGAATATTATTATTTATTTATTTATTTAAACTTGTATTGCGCGCAGCTACCCTCAATGGGTTTCCCGGCGCCAGGGATAGATAAAAGAAAGAAAACCAGCAAAAGGCCCAAACCAGAACAAACAGTGACGAGGGATCAATTAAACAGAAGGGTCTTCAGTTTTTTTCGAAAAGGAAGGAGATCAGTCTCGGCTTTCAGGGCCGACGGAAGAGCATTCCACATCTTTGGACCAAGATAAGAAAACGAGCGGCCGCACATTTTGGCCAGTTTAATTCTGGGGACCAAGAAATTGCCACTAGTGGAAGATCCTAAAGTACGACCAGGCTTATAGACTTGAACCAGGTTCTGCAGGTATTTAGGAGCAGAACCCTGCCGGATTTTAAAAAGAAGGCATAAGGTTTTAAATTTTACACGGTTCGGGACCTTAAGCCAATGAAGGTCACGCAGAGCCTGAGCTGCGGAAGATCTCCGGGGTACATTACACAGTAAACGAGCTGACGAGTTTTGCACCACCTGATCTTATTTATTGTAGCCTTATCGGCCCCAAGATAAACCACATTCCCATAGTCAATGCGGGAGATCACAAGAGCCTGGACGACAGTTCTCCGAGTGGAGCAAGGTAGCATCCCTAGGATCTTCTGCAACCATCTTAAGGTGGAGAAACAGATTGCAGCGACCTTTGTTACCTGCTGTCTCATAGAGAGCCTATCGTTGATGAGGAAACCGAGGTTGCGGGCTACGGGGGCTGGATTCGGCAGGGGACCCATATCAAAGGGCCAATGCCGAGGGCCCCACAGATCTTTATTCTTGCCCAAGATAACAACCTCGGTCTTGTCACCTTTGAGCTTGAGCAGATGGTCGTGCATCCAAGCAGCAACGCGTGACAGGCCAGATTTCAAGGCAGAGACCTCATGGCCCTCACTGCTGGAGAGAGAGAACACAATCTGCGTGTCGTCGGCATACGAATAGATTGTCAAACCGGCGTCCTCCACGATGGTAGCAAGGGGTCTGATATAGATGTTAAACAGCAAAGGGCTGAGAATCGACCCCTGGGGGACGCCGTATGCCGATGAATAGACAGCAGATTCAGCTTCTGTCGAAAACACCTGAAAGGTGCGCCCACCTAAAAAGGAGGCAATCCAGGCCAGATCAGATCCAGCAACACCAAGGGAGCGGAGAGAGTCAAGAAGAATGGAATGAGACACAGTATCGAACGCTGAGATTCCTTAAATACTATTCTTGAAACATTTAAAAATTGTGAATTCGCAATTTTGGCCCGCTATTTACCGCGAGGTCAAACCTCGTGGTAAATAGCGAAAACTTAGAAAAATGCATTTAAATGAATTTTTCTAAGTTACATGTTACACACACACATGTCATTTGGACATGTGTGTGTGTAACTTCTGTGTAAATTTACATTTCAGGGGTGTTACAGGGTGTCCTTTGGACACCCCTGCACCCTTGAAATCGCAATCTCATTTGCGATTAGCTAATTGCTAATCGCGAATAAGGAATGACTCCCCATTCATTCCTATGGGCCTTTTGGCCCATAGGAATGAATGGGGAGTCATTCCTTATTTGCGATTAGCAATTAGCTAATCGCAAATAAGGAAGCTGTAGGAATCGCAAAAAATATTGCGATTCCTACATGAATCCCGTTTTGCGAGTCTGGAATAGCGATTCCTTATTTATCGCTATTTCAGACTCGCAAAACTTCACAATGATGAATCGGGCTGTTAGTTGTTTTAAATATTTTTCTGAAGAGATAAATGCCTGCTCTCTTCACAAAGTTCCCTTCCAGTGGCAGAAAGAAAGCTTCCTCTCGATGCCCACAAGGTTTGTGTGGTATGTTGAACTCATCAACATCTCTCTAAAGGCTGACATTTTCAGTAAAATGTTACAGAGAACACTTAAAGACAGAGAATGCATCAGACTTTGTGGATATATAGAGAATTTGAAGGCAGATAAGGAACAAAGGAAAACTAGAAGATTGGAGGGGTCTCTCTCTCTTCATCCTTCAGAAAAGAGGCATAAATAGGATAAACACTCACTTGAAAGATCTAAATCCGAAAATCCAAATTCTCAACACCTTCCCCGTCATGCATTAGCGGCAAAGCATTCGACGTCAATGCTGATAAACCTGTTGCTGTTGTGTTCACCTCTAAAGGACGGCTCAATGTTGACGACACATCGCCACCGTTCGATGTCTCTATCGACTCCTATGCCTTCTTCAGCACCGAAAACAGGTATGGCACTGCTTTTGAGATCTTTCTCAGCATCGGCGTCTCTTCAGTTGTCACACAAGATTAGATTGGTGTCACATTCTCGTCACTCGATGTCACAATCTTGCCATTCAACATCAAAATTACCCTACACTTTGACATCAAAACTGTCCACTTCGTAAAAAAAACAGGCATCCTCATGGAAACCTCTGGTGTCCCCTAAGAGACAATGTACTACGTCGAACACTCCATTCTCTACGTCGAACATCATTTAAATGGAAATCTCTTTCTCTTCTTCATACTGGTCTGGTTCATCTCAGCATATAGACCCTTTTTCACTGGAACAGGATACACGCCTGACACCAATTTGTCCTGTCATTCCTCCTCAAGTCAAGTCAAGTCAAGTCAGAAATTTACATAGCGCGCTACATACCCAGAGGGTCTCAAGGCGCTTGAGGAGGGGAGGGGAATTACTTGTCGAATATCCAGGTTTTAAGTTGCTTTCTGAATGCTAGGTGGTTCTGTGTGAGACGTAGGTGGGTGGGGAGGGAGTTCCAGGTTTTAGCTGCGAGGTAGGAGAAGGATCTGCCTCCCATGGTGGATTTATTGATGCGAGGAATGGTAGCAAGGGCTTGGTTGGAAGATCGAAGCTGGCGAGGGGGGGTGTAGAAGGAAAGTCGTGTGTTGAGGCATTCGGGTCCAAGTTCGTAGAGTGCTTTGTGTGCGTGGGTTAGGAGTCAGAAAGTAATCCTCTTATTGACGGGGAGCCAGTGGAGGTTTTTCAGGTGGCTAGAGATATGGTCTTTGCGTGGGATGTCTAGTATGAGTCTGGCTGATGCGTTCTGGATGCGTTGGAGCTTTTTCTGGAGTTTTGCGGTGATACCGGCGTATAGGGTGTTTCGTAGTCCAGGCGACTTGTAACCAGTGCATGGGTGACTGTCTTTCTGGTTTCGGTGGGGATCCAGCGAAATGTTTTTTTGAGCATGCAGAGGATGTTGAAGCATGAAGATGAGACTGCGTTGACTTGTCTGTTCATCGAGAGAGAGGAGTCCAGGATGACGCCCAGGTTTCGTGCGTGGTCCGTCGGGATGGGTGCTTTTCCAAGGGCCTCTGGCCACCAAGAGTCGTCCCAAGCGGAGGGGGAGGTGCCTAAGATAAGGACTTCTGTTTTGTCTGAGTTCAGTTTCAGACGGCTGTGCTTCATCCACTCTGCTACTTCTTTCATGCCTTCATGTAGGTTGGTTTTGGCGGTGTTGGGGTCTTTGGTGAGTGATAGGATCAGTTGGGTGTCGTCTGCATAGGAAATGATGGTGAGGTTGTGTTGGCGAGCAATTGTTGCGAGGGGGCTCATGTATACGTTGAAGAGGGTGGAGCTGAGTGAGGAACCTTGGGGTACGCCGCAGATGACTTCAGTGGCCTCGGACTTGAATGGTGGGAGGCGGACTCTCTGTGTTCTTCCGGTGAGGAATGAGGTGATCCATTCCAGTGCTTTTCCTTGGATCCCGATGTTATTGAGGCGCTGTAGGAGAGTGCTATGGCAGACTGTGTCGAAGGCTGCGGAGAGGTCGAGGAGGATGAGGGCGACTGTGTCTCCGTTGTCTAGTAGAGTTCGAATGTCGTCTGTTGCTGCGATGAGAGCGGTCTCCGTGCTGTGTTTGGCTCGGAAGCCGGATTGTGAGGAGTCGAGGGATTTGTTGGTTTCGAGGAATGCGGCTAGCTGGTTGTTGACCGCTTTTTCGATGACTTTGGCCGGGAATGGAAGGAGTGAGATAGGGCGGTAGTTTTTGAGTTCGGTGGGGTCAGCTGTGGGTTTCTTCAGGAGGGCGCTGAGTTCGGCATGTTTCCAGCTTTCCGGGAAGGTTGCGGAGTTGAGGGAGCAGTTGATGACGTCTCGGAGGTGTGGTGCTATGATGGAGTCTGCTTTGTTGAAAATGTGGTGAGGACATGGGTCTGTGGGGGATCCTGAGTGGATGGAGTTCATCAGGCGGATGGTGTCCTCGGTGGAGATTGGGTTCCAGTTGTTAAGGATGTTCGAGGAGGCTGCAGGTACGGCAGAAGATTGGGTGGGATAGTTTCCGGGTTGGATGTCGAAGCTGTTGTGGATGTCTGCAATTTTGTTGTGGAAGAATGAGGCTAGGGAGTCGCAGAGGGCTTGCGAGGGGGTGATGTCGTTGGAGTTGGCTGAGGGGTTGGTGAATTCTTTGACGATGTTGAATAGTTCCTTGCTGTTGTGGGCGTTGTTGTCTAGTCGGTCTTTGAATGCGGCTTTCTTGGCAGTCCGGATAAATTCAGGTTCCTTTACAGTCTCTGAATATCTCTCCAGTTCAGTGGCATTCCAGAGCGACATCAGTGTCTCCTATTCGTAAGTGGAAAACTCCTTCTCCCATAAAATCTCCTTAAAGGCATAAATCTCCCAGTCCTCCACTAGCATTATCTACTCCATCATGAACAGGATCTCCAGATTCCTCCTCTTTGTATGTACCAACATCGCCACCTCAATCCCCATCTACTTTTTCTCATGTTGATGATATTGTCACTTTTCAAGACTCCCTTATAGAGGATCTTCTAATCTCAATACACAAGTTGATTACCCTCAACCATCAGTCTTGGTTATTTTAGAAACCCTGCAACCAAGAGCTACGCGAAGACCTCTTCTGCCTCATCTTCCAAGCCTCATAGATATTGTGCAGAATTAATTCCCCACACCAGCTACTGTAAATCAACCTCCCCAAGGCTTTTAAAGAAATCAAGCCTCCATCTCAATATCCACACTTCATCAAGTTTGATCCAACGGCCGACGACCAACGGCCGACCCCGAAGCACCATCCAACTACAGACCCATCTCTTTTCTACCAGCGTTTTCTAAACTCTTAGAAAAACATGTCCATTCCTTGCTTACAGACTTTGCAGAATCCAACAACTGTCTCCACTCCTCTCAATCTGGTTTTAGAGCGGGCTACTCCACCGAAACAGCACTTCTAGGAGGTACCGAAAAGATCCGTAGGCTCCTGGACGATGGCCAAACAGTGGCTCTCCTCTTACTGGACCTGAGTGCGGCTTTTGATACCATCTCGCACAAAAAGCTGAAAAACACCCTGAAAAATATCTGTGTATGCCGTGCAGCCCTTCAACGGATTGGCTCCTTTTTGGAAAATCTCACTTTCCAAATTATGTCAACATCTGCCTGTTCTAAAAAATTTGCGGCACCACATGGAGTACCCCAAGGCTCGATTCAGTCCCTTGTTTTTTAATCTTTATGTTAAACCCTTAGCAGACATAGCAAACAAAGCAGGTCTCACCCTCATGACCTATGTCGACGATTCTCAAATTATCTTCTCTCTCTCCGATTCTAGTTCATTTGCTCCCTCCAACCTCAAACTTGGTCTTATTGATATCTTTGATTGGATGACTGTTAACCAACTAAAACTAAACGGAGATAAGACTGAGGTTCTTGTCCTAGGACAAAAAAAAGAACTTTGGAATCCTTCCCATTGGCCCAAGGAAATGGGAACTCTTCCAGTCCCGACTAGTCATGTTCGCAACCTTGGGGTGATTGTGGATAGTACCCTATCTATGAACCAACAAACTGGCAAAGTAGCTTTACTATTCTAAAATGGCTGAATAAAATTCTGTGGATGCTACCTGTTGCGACCCAAAAGACTGTAGTCAACGCACTTATAACATCGACTTGAATACGGAATCATCTTATATCTTGGGTCAAACAAGGCCGTGGTACGCAGATTGCAGCTGATACAGAACTCTGCAGCCAGACTGCTTTGCAAAGTTCCCAAAGCAGCTAGCATCTCTGGCCATCTTCGAGCCTACTTTGGCAATTCTAGACCTCCGACTACTCAACAAATTTATAAAAAGAGAGAGGTTCAGAATGCTTTCACTGCATCCATTTTTTTACACATGTGATAAAGAACGATTGGCTCTGTTCTGTAGATCTACAGGACACATATTTTCATATTGCCGTTGTATTGCGTCACAGACAATTTCTCAGATTTTGAGTGGGCTGTCATCATTATCAATACGTTGTACTCCCCTTTTGTCTAAAATCAATGACACAAATCTTTTCCAAATGCATGGCAGTGGTCGCGGCTCAACTGAGAAAATAAGGTATTTTCATATATCCTTACCTGGACAACTGGCTCATCAGAGCAGAGTCCTTTCAAAATGCAATGACTTTGACATCTCATCTGGCAAAGTTAGGCCTCCAGGTAAATTTACAGAAGTCCAAATCCAGTTCAGTGCCTAAAATGTCTGGGGGCTATTCTAGACACTCCAACAGAAATCGTTTATCCTTCGGAAGAGAGAGTATCCTCAATTCAAGTGAAATGTTCCCATATTCTTTGCCAGACCAAACCAGCAGTTTGCATGGAGCAGCACTACTAGGTTCAATGAATACTGCATCAACATTGTGCCGAACTCTCACTTGTTTATGAGGCCTTTACAGACATGCTTCGAGGATCAATGGTCTCAGAGAACAGGCCGTGGGAGGATTGGATTCTCCTTATACCCAATACACGCCAGTCCCTATCATGGTGGACCAACTTGGACAATCTAGTGAAAGGGATTCTGTTTCAGAAACCAATCCAGTCCTAGACCATCAGCACATATGCATTCCTCATTGAATGGGGTACCCATATGAACAAGCCATCCATACAAGGGCTGTGGTCCCAAAAGCAAAAGAAATACCATATAAATCTCCTAGAAATTAAAGCAATTTTTCGGGCCTCACAGCGTTTCTTCCATCACTGCATTCGAAAGACATCATGGTTCAGGCAGACAACGCCACCACTATGTTTTACGTAAACAAACCGGGTGGAACAAGGTCCAAGCAGTTGTCTCATCAGGCACAAAATCTATTGCATTGTGCTCTGGTGAAAGGCCTCTCCAATACAGCTTTTCACATTCTATGAGTTTTAAACATGGAAGCAGATTTCCTCGCCCCCTTCTCTGAAGAAAACCACAAAAGGGCCCTCAACGACAAAGTCATAGCCGCCATCTTCCAAGAATGGGGCGCCCCAACTGTAGATCTCTTCTCTACTGCCCAAAACTCAAAATGCTAACACTTCCCATCCAGGGCTCCCAAACCTAAGTCTCTGGGCAATGCTCTTTGGAAACGCGTCTGCATTTGGTGTCACTCGAGGAACTATGAGCCTATTACAGTACAAGAAAATATCATACTACCCAATTTAATACATCAAGCCAAATCTGGTCTACAGCTGTCCTCAATAAGTGTCCACCTAGCAGTGATTACTGTGCACCGTAAATCTCCTACGCAAGAGTCCTTTTTCAAAATACCCGTGGTTGATGTAATTCTTGAAGGTCCTCCTCGCAGAAACTGTTCTCGTCCATGGAAGGTGAACAAAGTGTTATCTAAGTTAATGGGTCAGTCATTCGAACCAATCCATAAAGCATCGCTTCAACATTTATCAGGGAAAACTGCGTTTTTAGTTGCAATCACCTCGGCTTGTAGAGTCAGTGAGTTGCATGTTCTATCTTCTTTAGAACCCTTTACAGGCTTCCACCACAATAGGGTTGTCTTATATACAAACACCCTTCCTTTTTGCCTAAGGTTATCTCATATTTCCATCTCAGTCAATCTATCACTCTACCTACCTTCTTTCCAAACCCCTCTTCTGCAACGGAGAGAATATTGGACTACTTTAATCTTGAAAGTCCTTTGTTATTACCTAGACAGATCAAAATCTATTAGAAAATCTTCCCAGCTATTCATAAGACAGCTATTCATGAGACAGTGTTTACCAGCCTCGAAACAATCTATAGTTACTTGGATATTTTCATACATTACACTATGTTACCAGATTGCCAATAAGCCTTTACCAGGGAAACCTAGAGCTCACTCAATAAGAGGAAAAGCTGCGACCATAGCTTGGGTGAAGCAGGTTCTTATTCTGGACATTTGTAAGGCAGCAACTTGGAAGTCTCTCCACTCATTCACAAACATTACTGTTTTGAATCGGATACTCTAGCCGACTAAGTTTGGACAAGAGACATTAAGAAACTGAGGTCAGCCTGCCTTGTTACAATCTTTACTGTCTCACAGGATAAGTATATATATATATATATATATATATATATATAACTGACAGCCACTGTACGAAGTTTAATTAGCTTGCTATTCCATTGAAGGTTTATATATATCAATCAAGATCTTACGATGCAGAAAGTAAAGTTACACACCTGTAGATATAGTTTTGCATTATAAGTATCTTCATTAAAGTCATAAACACCCTCCCTCCTCCCCGGCTGTCAGGTTGTATAGTTATTATTATCAAGTATTGGGGTATCTTTCATAGATTCACATGCCTGAATCATTCCCCGTCGCCGAGGCAGGAGTCCTAATGTAAATACAAAAGTAGTGCCAAGAGTAAATCATAGTAGTAGGCTAAAAGAAAAAGCCTAAGGCCTAAGTATTTGTAGCCTATCTACATCATTATAGTAAAAGGAACCAAAGATTGGTCCCAGCCAATCAGCTGCTAGCACCCTCTAGAACCTTCCCAGCAGAGGCAGTTCTCCTCAGATTTTCACCGCACGTCGTGTGTGAAGGGAGTCTCCCTGAGCTCCTCTCAGTTTCTTCAGCTTTTACTTCTTTTTGGATCATCCAAGATCATACTTCATTTCTCTGACCCCATTAAGGCAGCAATATGGCGGATTGTCTGAAAACAAGGTAATAGACTACGAAATATGTCTAACCTTTTCCTCAATAACTCTCACGTTCTTAAAGATGAGGCTATTATTGGGACTACAGTGACTTTAATCTACCACTTCTGATGAGGACAATGAGGATTTCTTCACCTCATAGGAGAGGTCAAAGGGAGAAGTCGCTCCAGGAGCCTCCAGACGGCGCGCATAAAAGCCATAAAGACTCACCTTTAGTCTTTATAAGGCACTTCTCACATAGAGAGGCAATTGGAAAAAACTTCCTCAGAGGCTGATCCTACAACTCCCTTTTCATCCCTGACACTACATCAGGGAAATCCTCTTAACCTGACATTAGGAGTCTATAACTAAACTCCATGTTTACTATTACTGCCTCACCAACATGGACCTCATCTACGATGGTCTCGTCTACGATGGCCTCCTATGACGGTCGTCTAGGATGGTAGTCTACGACGGCCTAATCTATGGCGGTTGTCGACGACTGCCTCATCTATGACGGTCGTCGATGACTGCCTCATCTGCGACGGTCGTCAATGACGGCCTCATCTACGACTGTCGTCGTCGACGGCCTCATCTACGACGGTTGGCGTCGACAGCCTCATCTACGACGGCCTCATCTATGACGGTCGTCGACGACGGCCTCATCTACGACGGTCGTCGACGACTGCCTCATCTACGACGGTCGTCAACAGCGGCCTCATCTATGACGATCATCGACGACGGCCTCGTCTACGACGATCGTCGATGACGGCCTCGTCTATGATGGTCTCAACTACAATGGCATTGCCTAGGACAGCCTCAGCTCGAAGACAACCTCATCTACTATGGTCATCTACGACGGTCGTCTATGACAGCCTTATCAATGAAGCCTCGTCTACGTATGGCCTCATCTATGTATGGCCTCATGTACGAATGGCCTCAACTATAAATGGCTCCATCTATGAATGCCCTCATCCACGGATGGCCATCATACGATGGCCTCGTCTATGATTGCCTCATCTACGGATGACATCACCTATGATTGCCTCAACTATGATGGTATTGTCTATGACTGTCGTCTATGACAGCCTCATCATCTATGTATGACCTCATCTACCAATGACCTCATCCACCAATGGCCTCCTCCATGAATGGCCTCATCCATGAATGGCCTCATCCATGAATGGCCTCATCCATGGATGGCCATCATAGGACTGCCTCATCTATGATCGCCTCATCTACGGATGGCCTCACCTATGATTGCCTCATCTATGATGGCATTGTCTATGGCTGTCGTCTACGACAGCCTCATCTATGATGGTTGTTCATGACGGTTATCTATGATGACGTTCTCGTCTGCAATAACCTCACCTACATAACCATGTCTACGACAGCAAAGTCTATGATGAGATCGTCTACGATGGCCTCATCTATGACAGCATCCTGTACATAATTTAATGCAGCGGGCAGCAGCTAGTTTTCAACTGCCAGTTACAGTCGAACAGACAGAATATTTCCTTCATCATTTCAAGGAAGAATCCAGGAAGATCACGAGAGTGGTACCTATAATAGACTACGTCTATTCCAGCAGTGCTTCCGCGCATAAAAAAGAAATACTGTGCACCTGTTAACAGCTCATCCTGTCTGATAGGCCACCCTTCGGCCAGATTCAGTAATTTCACAGGCTGCCCTACAACAATCTAAAATCCCGCAACGCCTATCACCACACCGCCTGACAAGGAAGGACGTCGTCTGGACCTTATAGGCAAAAAATTCTCTACGTCGGCAGCGGCTCTATTAGAGCTGCCAATTCTGTAGTCATAATCGGTTGTTATGACCGTCAAATGTGGTCAGAATTGGTGAGTCTCATTGACCTCATTCCTGAGGACCGAAGGCAGGAAGCAAGAAAGATTCTGTTGGAAAGAGAACGTGCTGCATCGAAAACTATAGATTGCGCCTTGCACATCGTGAACACCAACTTCCGTCAGCTAGCAGGGGCTGCAGTGCTTAGACGCCAGGGATGGCTTAAAACCACTACTTTCAGACCTGAGAGGCAAACAAAGATTCTAGACATGGCCTATGATGGAGAGTTTTTGGTTTGGTAAAAATATTGATGAAGCCCGCTGAGCTACAAAAACTGACACGGATAATGCAGATCGTTAGGCACCCTTCAATACGGGCGCGGATCTTTCAGGGGAGCGAGAGGACGTGGTTTTTCATCAAGAGGAGGATACCAAAACCAACAGAATAAGCACTATCAATCCCATTTCAGCCTTACAGCCAGACATCATACCGTCAATAGTCTACGGCTAGTATCTCCCGTCAGGGTGGTCGAAAGAGATCACAGTATCAAGGCTGAGACACTAACCGGAAGCAGTGATCTCCACAGGGCGCCAACCATTTTACCCTCCTTACCCGTGGGCCCAAAGATTTCAGCTTTTGTTCACAAGTGGCAGGAAATTACATCAGACCAATGGGTCCTAGAACTTGTGACCAACAGCCACACCCTGGAATTCATCAAACAGCCATCTACTACTCTGCCCAGGGGTCCACCTCCCCCTCGTCTTCACAAAATTTTGAGTTGTTTAAACAAAGGACATTTTATGGTTTCTCTGAATATGGAAGATGCATATTTCCGCATGCCTATCCACTCCAAAAAGCGCAAATATCTTTGCTTTCAAGTGGCTGGCGCCCATTATAAGTTCAAAGTGGTCTAGTTTTGACTGAAATCGGCACCAAGAACCTTCACAAAGTGCTTGGCACCAGTGGAAGCAGCATTGAGATCTTGAGCAATACAAGTATTCCCTTATCTAGACGATTGGCTGCTTAAAGGTCCTTCAGGACATGAAACCAAGATTGCCACAGCAGAATGTACCCATCTCTTCTCTTCTCTGGGGATGATTCTCAACGACAGCAAATCACAGTTATGTCCTCTCCAAGTCATGTTTTTTCTTGGAGCAAGGTTAGACACAGTCCAGTGCAACGCAAAAAGGTCAGTCTCAGTCTAAATGTTTGCTTTGCTCCTGAGGATGTGCTCCTCAGCGATACATCTCATACCCTTGGCATGGCTCAAAATGAGACTTCTTCAGGAGAAACTGCAACTTCAATGGCAACAAGCCATGGGCTCGTTCGACAATACCATCAAGGTCACGCCGCGCATGATAAATTCTCTGCATTAGTGGTCGCAGGCAGAGAATCTAACCCAGGGTCTCACTTTCCTACAGACCATTCCGGATTTTGTTTTAACGACTGATGCCTCCATGGAAGGATGGGGAGGTCATCTACAGGACTTGCAGATTCAAGGAAGATGATCTCAAAGACAAAAACAACAGCAGATCAATAGGCTGGAGCTCTGCGCCGTTTTTCTGTCTCTCCAAGCATTCCTCCCAAGGATTGCGGGTTCCTCTGTGTTAGTCCGGACCGACAATACCATCAGCATGTATTATATCAACAACCAAGGAGGAACTAAATCAGCTACGCTCTCGCAAGAGGATCAGGAATTGTGGGAAGGGGTCACATTCCACAAGATGCCCTACCAGCCGAACACGTCAGGCACAATACCCTGGTGGACACGCTGAGCACGTCTCAGTCGGACTGTTACGAGTGGAAGCTGGAAAAGGAACAGGCTAACCCAGTGTTCAAAGCTTGGGTCAAACCAGCACTGGATCTATTCGCAATGATAGAGAACAAGAAATGCCAATATTATGCCAGCAGGTTCCCTCAACAGGGATCAAGAGGGATGCGATGGTCAGGAATTTGTGCATACGCTTTTCTCCCAATACCATTGATTCCGAAGCTCCGCAAGATGAAGCTGGAAGGTTGCCATCTTATTCTGATTGTACCCTGTTGGCCAAGACAATATTGGTTCCAGGAACTTCTACCATTGTCTCAAGACAAGCCCATTCGCCTACTGCCGCCGCCTACGATGTTGTCAAGGGACGGGGGCCAAGTGGTTCATCCGGACCCACAGTTTTGGCACTTGCACGCATGGCTCCTCATTTCTTAGAGTTCAAGGATCTCACCATTTCACAGGACTGTCATGAAATATTGGCCAAATTTCGTGCCCAAAGCACAATCAAGACTTATCGCCTCAAATGGAAGCGATTTTGCTGTTGGTGTCAGGCGAATAATATTCACTCAATTCAAGCTCCTGCAGAACAAGTTCTCCATTATCTGCTTTCTCTAGCCAAGTCTGGGCTTACTTTTTCATCTTGCTGCTCTTTCCAGATTCAGAAAATGCTCAAAATATCCTTTTCTCTGCTCTTCTTCACTTGTCAAACAATTTATGAAAGGACTTTTCCGAGCCTTCACTCCAGTGCAAGCACCCCTCCAGAGTGGGAACTCAACACTGTGCTAGCACAGTTAATGAAGCGTCCATTTGAGCCAATCCATAAAGCTGATCTCAAATTCCTCACTTGGAAGGTTGCGCATTTACTGGCTCTTACCTAAAAAAAAAACAAGCATTCTCAATGCAATAGGTCTCGCATTAGGAACGTTTTAGCTATTGATCTTGTAAATGGCAACATTTTTATTTATGTGTTGGTTTTGAAAATAGCGAAATTAATAGCTTTGTCATTTACAATGCCAATACTTTTATCTTTTGCAAATGTGACTCCTATAGCATTTGTAATGCAACATGTTTTGTATTTACGTGACTTAGATGTATTGATATTACAAATAACAATGGCTTTTAATTTTTTTAAATAATTAATACTTAAATAAAAGTTCTTGTTATTTATAATGGCAATAGCTTAAACTTTTGTATATAAATTTTGTGAAGATTATGTTCAGTGTATTTTATTGTGACGAAAATCCAAGAACAGAAGTGAAATATTAACATCTTTTTGTGACATTTGTAATAAAGCTTGAAACATTGACGGAACATATTTGAACCAGTTGTTGTTGAATGGTTGCACAGATTGATACTGTGGTGGTGCTGAGTGATGTTGTGGTGGCGACAAGGGATGGTGTGGCGTTCAGTGATGCTGTGGTAGCACATAGTGATGTTGTGGTGCCCCTGAGTGATGTTGTGGTGCTCCTGAGTGATGCTGTGGTGGTGCGATAGTTAGATAGAGTGAGGGCGATAGAGTGAGGGCGATAGATAGATAGAGTGAGGGCGATAGATAGAGTGAGGGCGATAGATAGATAGAGAGTGAGGGCGAAAGATAGATAGATAGATAGATAGATAGATAGATAGATAGATAGATAGATAGATAGATAGATAGATAGATAGATAGATAGATAGATAGATAGATAGATAGATAGATAGATAGATAGATAGATAGATAGAGTGAGGGCGATAGATGTGTGTGGTTGTGTGTGATTGGTTGTGTGTGGTTGTGTGTGTGGTTGGGTGTGGTTGTTTGTTTATGGTTGTGTGTGTGTGGCTGTGTGTGTGGTTGTGTGTGTGGTTGTGTGTGTGGTTGTGTGTGTGTGTGGTTGGGTGTGTTGTGGTTGTGTGTGTGGTTGAGTGTGTGGTTGAGTGTGTGGTTGAGTGTGTAGTTGAGTGTGTGGTTGTGTGTGTGTGGTTGTGTGTGTGTGTGTGGTTGTGTGTGTGGTTGTGTGTGGGGTGATGTGTGGGGTGATGTGTCTGTGGTGTGGTGTGTGGTTGTTTGTGCTTGGTTGTATGTGTGTGCGTGGTTGTATGTATGTGTGTGTGCGGTTAGAGAAGGATGTATGTGGAAGAGAGCAGCAGATCAGCACAGCAGAAGAGAACAGGGAGTTAAAGAAGGAGGCGGGTGGAAGAGAGCAGCAGATCAGCACAGGAGAAGAGAACAGGGAGTTAAAAAGGAGACGGGTGGAAGAGAACAGCAGATCGGCACAGGAGAAGAGAACAGGAAGTTAGGGAAGGAGGTGGGTGGAAGAGAACAGCAGATTAGGACAGGAGAAGAAAACAGGGAGTTAAAGAAGGAGGCAGAGTGGAAGAGAGCAGCAGATCAGCACGGGAGAAGAGAAGAGAACAGGGAGTTAGAGAAGGAAGCAGGGTGGAAGAGAGCAGCAGATCAGCATGGGAGAAGAGAAGAGAACAGGGAGTTAGAGCAGGAGGAGGGTGGAAGAGAGGGAGGGCGATAGATAGAGGGAGGGAGGGCGATAGAGTGAGGGCGATGGATAGAGGGAGGGCGATAGATAGAGGGAGGGAGGGCGAAAGATAGATAGAGTGAGGGAGGGCGATAGATAGAGTGAGGGAGGGCGATAGATAGATAGATAGATAGATAGATAGATAGATAGATAGATAGATAGATAGATAGATAGATAGATAGATAGATAGATAGATAGATAGATAGATAGAGGGAGGGCGATAGAGTGAGTGAGGCCGAAAGAGTGAGTGAGGCCGAAAGAGTGAGTGAGGGCGATAGAGTGAGTGAGGGCGGTAGAGTGAGTGAGGGCGGTAGAGTGAGTGAGGGAGGTAGAGTGAGTGAGGGCGGTAGAGTGGTATAGTGAGAGAGGTAGAGTGAGGACGGTAGAGTGGTAGAGTGAGGGCGGTAGAGTGGTAGAGTGAGGGCGGTAGAGTGGTAGAGATAGGGCGGTAGAGTGGTAGAGATAGGGCGGTAGAGTGTTAGAGTGAGGGCGGTAGAGTGGTAGAGTGAGGGCGGTAGAGTAGTAGAGTGAGGGCGGTAGAGTGAGGGCGGTAGAGTGGTAGAGTGAGGGCGGTAGAGTGAGGGCAGTAGAGTGGTAGAGTGAGGGCGGTAGAGTGGTAGAGTGAGGGCGGTAAAGGGAGGGCAGTAGAGTGGTAGAGTGAGAGAGGTAGAGTGAGGGCGGTAGAGTGGTAGAGGGAGGGCAGTAGAGTGGTAGAGTGAGGGCGGTAGAGGGCAGTAGAGCGGTAGAGTGAGTGCGGTAGAGTGAGGGCTGTAGAGTGAGGACTGTAGAGTGAGGGCGGTAGAGTGAGGGCGGTAGAGTGAGTGTGGTAGAGTGGGGGTGGTAGAGTGAGGGCGGTAGAGTGAGGGCGATAGAGTGAGGGCAGTAGAGTGGTTTAGGGAGGGTGTTAGAGTGAGGGCGATAGAGTGGTAGAGTGAGGGCGGTAGAGTCAGGGTGGTAGAGTGGTAGAGTCAGGGCGGTAGAGTGAGGGCGGTAGAGTGGTAGAGTAAGGGCAGTAGAGTGGTAGAGTGAGGGCAGTAGATGGGGTGGTGTTCCAGAGTGATGTGGTGGTTTCCCTGAGTGATGTGGTGGTGCCCCTGAGTGATGTTGGGGTGTCCCCAAGTGATGTGGTGGTGTCACCGAGTGATGTGGTTGTGACCCAGAGTGATGTGGTGGTGTCCCAGAGTGATGTGGTGGTGTCCCCGAGTGATGTGGTGGTGTCCCTGAGTGATGTGGTGGTGTCCCCGAGTGATGTGGTGGTGCCCATTAGTGGTGCCCCTGAGTGATGTGGTGGTGCCCCTGAGTGATGTATTGGGGTCCCTGAGTGATCTGGTGGTGTCCCTGAGTGATGTGTTGGTGTCCCTGAGTGATGTGGTGGTGTCCTAAAGTGATGTGGTGGTGTCCCTGAGTGATGTGGTGGTGTTGTGAGGCGTGCAACAGTGTGAGGCGTGCAGCAGTGTGCAACATGCAGCAGTTTGAGTAATGCAGCAGTGTGCAGCGTGCATCAGTGTGAGGCGTGCAGCAGTGTGAGGCGTGCATCATTGTGATGTGTGCAGCATTGTGATGCGTAGCAGTGTGTGGCAGGCAGCAGTGTGTGGCATGCAGCAGTGTGAGGCGTGCAGCAGTGTGAGGTGTGCAGCAGTGTGGCGTGCATCAGTGTGGCATGCAGCAGTGTGAGGCGTGCAGCAGTGTGAGGCGTGCAGCAGTGTGTGGCATGCAGCAGTGTGAGTAATACAGCAGTGTGCAGCAGTGTGAGGCGTGCTCCAAACAGTCTGAGTCATGCAGCAGTGTGCAGCGTGCGGCAGTGTGTGGCGTGTGGCAGTGTGCGTAATGCATCAGTGTGCAGCGTGTAGCAGTGTGAGGCATGCAGAAGTGTGGGGCGTGCAGCGGTGTGAGGCGTGCAGCAGTGTGTGGCGTGCAGCAGTGTGAGGCGTGCAGCATTGTGTCGTATAGCATTGTGTCGTGCAGCGGTGTGCAGCATGCAGCAGTGTGAGTAATGCAATAGTGTGTGGCGTGCAGCAGTGTGTGGCGTACAGAAGTGTGAGGCGTGCCGCAGTGTGTCATGCAGCAGTGTGAGTAATGCAGCAGTGTGCAGCGTGCAGCAGTGTGAGGCGTGCAGAAGCATGGAGTGCATCAGTGTGGCATGCAGCAGTGTGAGGCGTGCAGCAGTGTGTGGCGTGCATCCGTGTGAGTAATGCAGCAGTGTGCAGCAGTGTTAGGCGTGCAGCAAGCAGTGTGAGGCGTGTAGCAGTGTGCGGCGTGCGGCAGTGTGCGACGTGCGGCATTGTGCAGCGTGCGGCAGTGTGAGTAATGCATCAGTGTGCAACGTGTAGCAGTGTGAGGCATGCAGCAGTGTGAGGCGTGCAGCGGTGTGAGGCATGCAGCAGTGTGTGGCGTGCAGCAGTGTGAGGCGAGCAGAAGTGTGAGGCGTGCCGCAGTGTGTCATGCAGCAGTGTGAGTAATGTTGAATGGCTCGGATCATTTTAAGGAAGTCTTTTTTTGTGGCAATGCTAACTTATGTTCTCGTCGCTTGAAAGACAGAGAAATGTAGCATTTCTGAAAAGTAGGCAGGGAGTCGTTAGGCTGTAGATCAGGTATTTACAAACGCAAGCTCTTGGCATTGCTGTGGGGGAGCGGGGCAACACGTGAGGAACAATGAGGGGGAGTACAGGGGGGAGTGAGGTGGTGGGAGGTATGGGCACTCCAGGAAGTTGAATGAGACGCAGGAACAAAACAATCTCTTGGGATTGCTATGGGGGGGCTGGGGGCGGGAGCACATTGCAATAAAGTATGATGGTGGGGGCGGGGGAGCAGCTTGGGAGGCAGCATTCCATTGCGGTGCGAGGCTGATGGGTTTGTGCAAGCGTGTCTCACACGAGTGCATCACATGAACTGCACGTAATCCGTGTTTGTTCAAGAGTTTGTTTCACCTTCTATACACTCGGCTATTAATGCCTGCGGGATATAAAAGCCGAGACCTAAAAAGGGGTTAGTGAAATCCAAGCTTTCACTATAAGGAACCCTTTTTACATTTTGCCCGGAACTACGTAACCCTTTGAGCAAATCCCAGGTTCATTCTTAGGGTATCAAGACAATTCCACTTGAACAAACTGGTAAGATTAAAAGCATTCTTTCCGGATCCATCCACTCCAGCTGTAAGAGCATTACACTCGCTGGATGTTAAACGCTGTGTATAATTCTACCTACAGAAAACTAAGGATACCAGACAATCCAACCAGCTGTTCGTGGCTTATGGTCAAGCAACTATTGGAAATGCTGTAACAAAGGCAACAATAGCCAGATGGCTGGCATCTGCAATTCATTTCTGCCATGACAAGGTTAACAAACCCTTGCAGAGGAAAGTCAAAGCTCATTCGACAAGAACAGTACCAACGTCAACAGCTTTGTTTGCTGGAGTAACTCCGGAAAATATATGTCGTGCTGCGACATGGAAATATTTCCACACATTCACTAAGCATTATTGTCTTCAATCTTCGCATCAAGAAGATGCAGCGGTTGGACAGGCTGTTCTACGTCATCTCTTTCATTAAGATCAGACTCGAGTGATTTGTCCTTTTATGGATTATTCCATTCTTTAATATTCATGCAAATGTACAGATTTATATGTCTGCAAGATTTTAAATATTTGTCTATATATATATATATATATATATATATATATATATATATATAAATACATACATATATATATATCATCAGACAGCATGACATTGAATTGATTATAATCAAAATATTGATGTTTTCAATTAAAAATTCAATTGAAATAATTTCTAGACATTAAGTCGGGACTATATAAAACTGTCAGAATTGTACACTCGGCTGTGTCAGACACTTATTTTTTTATATTATCTGTGGGTTACAATAATCATGATTCATGTTTTGATTTTGCACTGTTTAAAGCACTTTCTTTTTTGACAACCGATAACAAAATCCAATTTTTAAACGTACAACAATCACTCATATGCATACCTGATACAATCTTGTGACCAATGTAGCAATTTGATGAATTGTGGGAATAATAATATGAATTTTGTATATTAATTTCACTATTGACACTTGTCAAAACTTACATTTATTTGCTATGCAAACACCTTACCATGACACTATGTCATTATTAGGTTTCTTTTTGCTGTTTTGATGAATTGTGATTCCCCTTCTTATATTATTTGTGCTATTGATTTGACCCATTTGCTTCAATGGTAATGCATTGAGTTGATAAAATGTATTAATGTTTATTAACATTTAAATCATTCCAAAATGGCGTTTAAATTGTACATATTATGTGTATAGTTAAAAGAATTGGTCTGTCATTTATGTTTACACTGTCTTTCACTGTGAGGGCGTGCACTTTAGTTAATTTGTCCTACCATTATGTTTACTATATAATGCTCCATTTTCCTGAGCGTGGTATGTGATCAAGCTCCCTAGAGGAGTGAAACGCGTTGTCGGATGGGCATTTGTCCTTGAACACAAATAAAATCTCTACTCTGCCACCTATTTGAGGCTTTGGATCTACTTCTGTTCTAACTTTTTCGCTGCTGGTACGAGGTCTGGAGGTCTGCACCTGGTGTTCCCGTCACCCATTGACGAGAGCAGTAACATTCTACATTTATATATATATATATATTTATTTATTTTTATTTATTTTTAACATTTCTAGAGCGCTCTGTTACCCCGAGGTGTCCTGGCGCTAACATGGTTTAACTAGTGTGCGTGAGTGAGGAGCTTTAATGGGAGAAGAGCCAGGTCTTCAGTGATCTTCTGAAGGATAGCAGGTCGGGCAGCTGTCTAATGTTGAGGGGAAGTTTATTCCAGGCTACTGCTGCGCCTAGGGAAAAACTCCTACCCCCCCCCATCTTGCTTTCTTAACTCTGGGGACTAAGACCAGTGCCTAGTGCCTATATATATAATATTGGATATAGCTTTGCTTTCTTTAAGAATAATCCATTTGAAAAAGAAAAAAAAAAGAGAAAGATGTTTTTCAAATACTGAGGATGCTATTTGAGAGTTTATGAACCAATGTCTCCCACCATCCGCAAATGACAGTATATGGTTATACTGCTTGCTACTCTGATTCAGCCATGTGAATCTATGAAAGATACCCCAATACTGGATAAGAAAACAAGCTACTTACCTGTAACTACAGTTATCCAGTATTGGTATCTTTCATAGATTCACATGCACCCACCCTCCTCCCCGGCTAGTCAGTTCTCTATATCTGGGATACTTACTTCTCACTTGTGCTAGGAAAATCTGAGGAGAACTGCCTCTGCTGGGAAGGTTCTAGAGGGTGCTAGCAGCGGATTGGTTGGGACCAATCTTTAGTTCTTTTTACTATAATGATGTAGATAGGCTACTAAGACTTAGGCCTTAAGCTTTTTCTTTTAGCCTTCTACTATGATTTACTCTTGGCACTACTTTTGTATTTACCGTGGGACTCCCGCCTCAGCGACGGGGACTGATTCAGGCATGTGAATCTATGAACGATACCAATACTGGATAACTGTTGTTACAGGTAAGTAACTTGTTTTCTTATTATCCTGTTCTTCTCATAAAAAAGAACAGACTCTCTCAGGCAAGCTGCCACTGCAGTGCATTGTGGGAGGGGGTCCCTATGGGATTCTTAAAGGTACCAGTCTCCTTTTTGTACTTTTAGTGTTAGTCTATCAGGCAGTTTTTTCCTTACAATCTAGACTTACTGACACAGCCACTTTTCCTATGAAAAGTGTTGTAAGTTTTGCCGTTCCTGCTTTTTACAGTCTCTAACAGCATATTCCGGCAAATACAACCCTGACAGTCTACACTTAAAAAAACAAAAAACATTTTAAGAGTTTTATATATAGCGCGAAATAAAGCCTTAGATATCAGGTATCAGAGCGCTTTACATGAGCACCAGTTTCAGATGGATACATTCATTTTTGTTAGGCATGGGGAGATTAAGTGATTTGCCCAAAATCACAGGATGTTGAGCGTCAATGCTAAGACTCTAATCCAGTCCTCCAGCTTCGAGGTTGACCGCTCCAGCCGTAAGGTTACATTCTGTCCCCAAAAATGAATGGAAAAGGTCTCTTTTCCTGGACGTTCTACATATATGGAATAAGGTGTTCCGGGGTC